>NC_092817.1:206927843-207552161 GCF_023375885.2 Dermacentor andersoni | reverse complement strand
CATAAATATTTGCACAAACAACTGTTAAATTTATTAATTTTCGCTTTTCCTTCCTGTTTGGCTGTTGCCTCGGCTCTCTCCCATAGTAGATCGCTTAATTCTCAACTCTTTGCGACTCTTGTTTCCAGTTGCAATTTTGCATGAAAAGTGCTGTACAATTAAGGAAAGACTAGGCGAGGTAAAGGGCGATATTCATATTCTTATAGGTTTAACGGTAATTGAAGGGCTTTGATTATAGACGCTTTTGCGCATTATTTTATTTGCCACCTCATCTAACCATGCCACGGGCTGGTTGCTGCAAGCCGTCACTCGAGGAAATAATAAAGCAAAAGGAAAGGTTAAACGCAACTGGCGTTTTCTCCAGCCGGAACTCGTTCCAGGAGCATACAGACCAGTTCACTACCAACTGATTCCCTTTCCTGGTCCCTGGATCAGTCTAAACAAAGACGGTTTAACTAACGAAGGAGCAGCGATGCGCGTGAATGTTGCAACAGACAGTGACAATTGAACGCATCTCGAATTAATGGCGCGGGCACTGAATCGATAGAAAACGCCTTCACATCCCAGGAGATGCCGATAACTACCGCGATCCAGAAGGAGCGATAAAGGCAGCAAAATGTTAACTGCCGAACAGTTGTCAAGTCTCAAGATTGATTTACCGGTGCTTTAAGAGCGTGTGTGAGGAGTGGTAGCGAGGGCGAGGAGGGCGCGTGGGCACGCCGCTTAATATTCGGAGCCCCCCCCCCCGCCCCCCTCGGTACGTGCCTGTAGTAAGTGAATGTTTCCAAGTTCATTCGGACGATAAGACTACTATCATTACTTAGCATAGCTGTCTGATTATTTGCTGTCGCAATCGATGGCACGTCTTTCGGACGAAACTGCGAGTTTGTTTTTTTCTCAGCGACATCTGTAGCTGACTTTCACCTATTATGGCACACGATAAATTGTGTCTCGCAGCAAAAAACGCACCAGAACGTTGAGGGTGACTCAGAGAAGCTTCTGGCGCTCCACTGAAACGCTGGGACCTTTGGGTTCTCAAAGGGCTGGTCGAATGTGCACGTCGACTAGTTCTCTAACTGTCAACATCTTTTTTTTCCACGGTCAGGTGTGCCTCCAGGCCTGAAACAATGTATCGGCGTGAATAGCCATTTGATCTGGTATTACGTAGCCAAATATTTTATCTGCATAACTCGACTCAAAGCCACACTTAGGTGTGTTTCTGTGGCGCCCAGTTTTTCCGAGTAAATATGAATTGGAGGTCCTAGTGAGCCTGAGAGTACCTTAAGAAGGGTATATCTGAGTCTCAATCGTAAGCCGAAAATATATTCTCCGTGTCTGTTAAGTTTGGTTTGCTCCTATGCAATATAGTATTGCTATAGAAAACTGACATTTTTCGTGGAAGTGTTTTACAGGAATGAAGCATGGTAACAGATGCTGGTGTCTTCAAAACTTGTTCTTGCTGTTATAAGAAGCTCCTGCATTTAGTTTTATACACGTACTTTAAGAATGGCGTTTACATAATTGCAGTTACTACCTCCAATAGCGAATTCCTTGTGAAGTATCGCGCACATTTCCTCTATATAGAAACATCAATGAATGTTTCCCGCAGCTAAGAAATCGTTCCTGCACAATCATCACTTAGTGTATTGTCCTTTCATATTTATGCATGGTATCTCTTCTGGCACGTGAGTGTTACAACAGTATACGCAGGTTACCAAGTGACAGAAGCACGGCGCTGTATTTCAGATGAGAACAAATATTCTGGTGTGACGCACCCGGTGACGTTTTACTTTTGAAGGCGATATTTTGACTGACGCCAAAGGCACTGTAAATCGCTCTTGTTATTTTGCCTTAACTGATGTAGCCTTCATGATGGCGAATTTTGTTCTTTAGTTGCTCCTATATCAGTTCTTGTTATTTTGCAATAGCACATGTTGTTTACATTCTCTCTTGTGTTTTCGTGTTTCTGTAGCGTTGTGCATGAAGTGTGATATCCAGGAGAGAGGCCTCATTTGAAGTGCGCAACTTTTTTATGTCTCGACTATTATATTTTGCGTACTTCAACTTTAGAAAAGTGGTATCACTTTGCTTTTCTCCAATCATTGTTGCTCTTATGGGGCTGAGGAGTATTAGTTTATTTATTTCTGAGGTTTAACTTGCCAAACCGCGATGTAATTGTGAGGCACGTTGCAATGGGCAACTGCGGTTTACTTTCAATTTAGCTCCTAAGTTTACGCGCCGGCCTGTGGTGCGAAATAAGCAGAATGGGACCGCAGCGTGCATTGAGCGAGGAACGTAGGACTACGGAGAAGTGAACATGGTGGTAACACAAGACGGTTGCACAGACGCGAAAAATTTGTCAATACAATGTTTCGCTACGTTGCTTCAATGCTAATTGGATTGCCGTCAAAATTCAACGTGGGATGAGTGCAGCAATTTTTATATACACTTCGTATACTTTTTTCTTTACCTTTGGCTTAAACAGGTAAAATAAGCTCCTTAGTTTCATTGAATTTGCACATTTTTCGCATCTAGCAGTATGACCTTTTTGTAGGTCTTACCTTTCGGATTCAGTTGCCACTCTGTGTAAATTACACTAACTCCAACATTTGGGTTGGTGCTTTCTTCGTTGGCTTGAAAATGTTTCCGGTAGCATTTCTGGAACAAATGTTTATTACGAAATTTGCTGCATTCAGCTCTTCTCGAGACTCTGAAAATGTGAACAAAAGGGCGACAGCAAGCTCGCACTACTAATTCAGTCATGAGAGCAGATGCACAATCGGCATGAAACATGTCGCTGTACTTTCTCACACATTTCGCTGCCTCACCCATATTAGGTATCTTGGCAGTGCGAAATGATAGAAAGTTGGGCGAATGGGTACTGTAACATATTCTTGTATTCTAGCGTGAAGTGACACAGACAGAGACTAGAAACATCAATATATATATATATATATGTATATATATATATATATATATATATATATATATATATATATATATATATATATATATATATATATATATATATATATATACATGTGTGTGTGTGTGTGTGTGTGTGTGTTTGCAAATAACGAAGCATATGGACGTGAAAAGGTCTAAAGACTATCAGTTAAACATATCAATAGGTAGGGAAGCCAAAAAAGACCAAAGAACAGAACACACTACTTGGGAAGAACAATCTCACGTAGTGTCTTTTGTTGTTTGGTTTTCTTGGCTTCCCTACCTCTTAATATGTTTAACTGATAGTCCTTAGACTTTGTCGTGTTCATATGCTGCGTTACTTCCAAACACTTATAGATAGCTTGATAGTCTCAAGAAAGATTTAGTTTGAGTTAACGCTCGTCCTGTCTTCTTCTAATCACTGTCTGTGTCACTTCGTGCTACAATACAAGAATTCTTGGCGGTGTGTGGCTCGGGCCGTAATTATGCCTCACATTGTCAACTAAATGATTCTTTAGTTAATTTCTTATTGCCTACGCCCGCCTAAATGCATCCCGCAGCTGTGGAATCTTACTTTTTCAATACAAGCAGCACGTACTTCGGTTATCACTGCAATTCCGCTCTGCAAATTTCTTTCATTGATCGGATGCGTTGACATACGCCGTTACTAATATAAAAAAATCTGACACCAAACGTACGGCCTGTCCCTGTCTTTTTGTTAATCATGCGCCAAATAAAATCCCGAGCAGGTGCATCATTGTAATACTTTCTTTTCCTCCTCCGCCGTGTACGACAAGCAGGATTAAGGCGTTTGCGCCAGCTGCATATGTCTACTTTTTCAGCACTTCTGTTTCAAATATCGTCTCTAAATGCGCCACAATCTCTCGGGCGAGCACTTAAGGTAATGGGGTATTCATATATAGCGGTGCTGGTGGTTTTCTAGGCATTATTTAGCTGCAGTTTTAATACTGAAACAAAGCTGCCGCTGATACAAGTGTAATGACTAATGATTTTTGTTGGTGTTTATACCGGTTGAAGCAAAGAAGCCATGGCGCTGTTTCAAGTTGGCGATACCTAAAATCTGATAAAGTCTATGTATTTTTATTTTCGCCAGAAAACTTGCGTTACACCAAGAAGTTAGGCAGACCTGAATTCGAGAGCTCTATTGCTCTGAATCGTAAATATTCTGCAGCGAACGGGTAATGCGTTTGCTGCGTGTGTATCCAATTAGTCTATATATATATATATATATATATATATATATATATATATATATATATATATATATATATATATATAATGTGTGGTCTCCTTGGAGAGACGAGTTGCGCGTCTAGTCGAACCCGCGCGCCTATTCGCTAAATCGGTTCACATGCGCAAAAAACATACTTGCGAGGGAAAGTCCATTTCGCGGCTCCACCTGCACTGCCGTATTCCGCACCAGCGCCTTCTTGAGCCTCTGCCTCTCAGTGTTGGGTGCGTCGTGCTATCTTGTTGCTTAAGGCAATTTGAATAGGCATTCTTTTTGTTGCCCTATGCCGCATCGTCAAGATTACTATACGGTACTTCTTCGTTCTATACGATGGTTCTCGGAATTTTGTAATTGGGCGTTTCGTGCAATTACTTTGCCAGTTTTATTATTGCAAGTAATGAGCAAGGCAGCGCCATATCTCTGAGTTACGAATCTGAGTATTTGACAACCATGTTAACAACCAGCTTTTTGTCTCCCCCGCTGTGTCATGTATTTCCAAAGCACAATATGAACTGTCTCTCTTGTCAAACATGTCCCAAGAAAAAGAAGTGACGTTCGAAGGACATTGGTCGTTGCACGTCGAAATCCATGCTGCGGGTGGAGTGTGGCGGGTGTTGAATATGACTCGTTATTTATTCTAGCGCAACGGTAGGTTCATTAACGCGTAAACCTATTCGCGTCACGCACGAAATCTGATCATATTAACTACGTATAAATCTCACTAGCAATATTTTCTCGATGAGAATAGGCGATAATGTTCAAGACATGTATGGCTCCTCTCGCGCTATTTAACAGCTGCTTTGTATGTTAGAAAACTATACCAGAAAAAGATAAAGATGTTCGCGTGTGAATAGATATATAAAGGCTCACCTTAAAGATTTAGCAGATCAGCAGAATACAGTCTATACAGTCCGTCGTAGTCTATCGAAGTGCAAAGTATAAAATTTGAAGCCATATCGAGCGCTTATTACGCCAGAGCTACCTCAATCTGCGCAAAATTTTTCTTAGCTAGCGTTACCTGTCAAGCACAAAGCATAGGTAATTTGTAGCACTTGTTTTATCTACAATCGTTTTTTGCTCAAGTTTCCTGTTTGATCTTTCAAATCGCTCGGTCAAAAGCAACGTGAGACCAGCGATTTTTCAAGTGAAACTTGTTTTGGCGCAGAAGTTTCGGTGGCGTTATGGTCACGCAAAAACAAAAGCCAGTTACTCCCAGAGCAGAGTAGCTGCGGGAAAGGACGGTTTTATGAGTTGACATATGTGCCAGCACTGAAGCATGAGTCATCGGCAAGGATTCCAGCTGCATAGGCGCGCCCTTAGGCCACGTAGGCAACCAATCAGAGCTGTTACGCTTCTGCCGGGGAGGAAAAGGGCAGGAAAGGCTTTCGCACGCGCTGCGCCAGCTTCGTTTTTTTTTTAGTTCATTCTCGGAAAACGGACGGGACGGCCACGTGTCGTGCGCTCCCCCGAGGAACTGGCAGCCTTCGGCGCGCTCGGCGATAACTCGCCCGTGAAAAGGCGCGCCGATGCAGCCGTTAGAGCCGTCCTAGCCTAGGCAATCCGACAGCAAGGAAACGAAGATCCCTAGCTGAGCGAGGGGGAGGCCGAAGCAATCCCGCACCGTTACCTGTGGGTTACTTAGCCAGGAAGAAGGTCAGGTGCACGTAGGACAAGCTTCGCTCAACCCGGATTTCCCGGTAGGGGAAATGTTGGTCATTTTTTAGAACTTACGCTATCTGGAATAGTGTCTGTTCGAGTTTTTTTGTGTTTCAAAAAATGCATCTGCCGATAGTGATTCGCAACGAACAATATATACCGTAAATTTGATCTCAATACGTTCTTTTTTCGAGTTTTCCTCTTTTCTTTCATGTGAAAGTATTCTAGCCGCCAGCGACGCGGAATGAAGGAACAAGCACACTCGGCCGCTGAGCCACACCGTTTCCTGCATTCAAGAGGAGTGGCTTTCCTACTTAACATGGCTACGTTAGCGGGCAAGATGACGGACCTACGCGCAAGTCTGTTCCCGTAGGGAGCATGTACAATAACTCTATATAAAATCATGTTCATGTAGCGCATCCTTTGCCCTTCCCTATAATCACCATGAGCGCCTTTGCAAGGCGCAGTTCAACAAGGCATTGCCGCGGGAGCAGCCAGGTGCACCTGTAAGTAAGGCACGCGCTGAGCTGACGAAATAGAGGAGAGAACAGAACGGTGGCTCGAAGACAGTCGGACGCCAGTGAAGAACGCGATTCACTCGAACTACGCTGGCACACTGACTTAGTTGTGGGAACTGGTTCACAGTATGCAGTTTTTATGCGACAGCGTCAAGGGCCCGTGTCGCAAAAAATTCGATGTCGGCGCCGGAAATTTCTTGCCGAAAAATAATTCCGAACCACAATCACGCAGGCCCTACGCGACCTTAGTGAGCCAATGGAATTCCTCACAGTAAAATACGTCAGAAAAATCGTAAAGTACGACCTTGACACAACCTACGTACAGAATACCGTCCGAGTTTAATTTGAATGCACCAGAAAGCACAATTCTCTTACGCGGAACCTCAAGCACAAGCCCCTTTTACGAGCGGCGCGGCCCGCTTGGTTCCTTGCAACACCACCACCTCTCTCGCCTCCGTGCATCCGCAAGAAAGCTGCGGTTGCCGGGAAGCGTGACAAGGAGTCAGGGGCCTTTGAAATTGATCGCGTTCCGCTCTAAATAGCGAAGTTTAAGCGTCTGTCAATTGTTTTTTTTTTTTTCACCAGTTCGAAAGTCTGATATAGACACACGTATATATATGTATAAGGAATGATGGCACAATGGAGGCGTTGTGGTAAACGAAAGTTTATTTATGCAAACAGTTTCGAGAACTCTCTTCGTGAGGGTAGTTTCGAAGTTTGAGTGGACTTCCTTCGTGGCAGCATGGAGTCTCCGCGGCGGCAACAACTCTCACCCTCAAGCACATCTTATGAGATGGGGGTCCGCCCACTCGGCCACGCATGGTTCTCTACTACACTAGAGGCCGTTACAGTAACTTAAACGCTTCGGTGCAACGTTCGCGTCTGCCTGAGCGTTGTAGTAGGGGACAGTACCTGATGAAGAGTCAATCGAGGAGATGTCCGAATACGACTGGGCTTGGGTAATATCGAGTTAGCGTAAAGCAAGTGTTGAGAGAACACGGCATTGGCGCGAAAGCCACGGGCGGCAGCTGACAACATAGCCTCGATACCTTGAACAGCGCCGTTCGCTGTAGGGAGACTGCAAGCTCGTAACGTCCGCAGTCAAGATAGCGAACTCGCAGTACGTGCGCAAAGGCATGCATGCGCACGAGCCGCTCATTGCCGCAAGGCGCATCGCACGCGGGCAGCCTGCCATGCATGGCCGTGCTGACGTCACGAGGCGCTGTCGTGAACTTTTGCCTGTGTGCGGAGACAGTACAAACATGGTGCTGGTGTTAATCAAAGCGGAGGTCCCTAGGCTGCCGCGGCAGGCTTATTGTTTTGTCGTTCTTGTGATCATTACAACAGTTGTTCAGCATTCGCAGAGATAATAGTCGAACGCAGCAAGCCACTGTACTCTTCCTGACCTCTTCAGTGCGTGTGATCGCCAACAGCAATAACGAAAGTGTGTTGTATTTACGCGAGGCTCGGAAGAATGAAACCGCCCGTTTTGTTTGTCTTGTCCAGTTTTTCGCGGGTGCATTACAAACGCCGAGGCCATCGCACACACGTCCAATCTAAGCAGGACACATGTTCAACACGCGCCAGAATGAAAAGAGCGCGATCGCCCACCTCAGCGTATGCTGTTCGCAGATGTTTTGTGTGCGCGTTTCATCGTTGCGAATATCCTACGTGTATGCTTGTGCATTGTACAGGGCTGGTTTCTGTTTAGGAAGTGACGATAGGATCGGCAGCGATAAGCTTTATTGTGGTGCTATCGCAGTCATTCGCCATACGCTGTTTGTGCCTTGCTTCATCTGAGATGTTTCGCGGGCTGCGATGCGCCTTGGTAACCGCCAACACCTACAATCCGTTTGACTGCTACAGGGTTCTTGCTTTTATGAAGTGTACATGTACGTATACCGGGATATGTACGTGCAATGTGTCGCAGTGGTGCTAGGTGCTCGTTTTATGCAATGTGCGTATGCTATAAGCGCTGCCGATCGAGTTTCGATTCCCGCCCTTTCTGCCTCCTTCACATTTATCTTTTTTTTTTCAGGAGTTATTTCTACATTATGAAGATATTTCTAATCGGTGAGGAAATACAAGGAGCAGCTTAAAAGGTACATGCGTACATAAGCGCTGTCGGGAAGTGTGGACACGCCTATAGCATTGTTGTTATGAACGCAAATTTCGGGGACTGTTTATTTTTGCCATGTGGTCATTGATGCGAACAGAAATCCTGAGGTGAATTTCTAGATTACGCGAAGTATACAGCTTTATATTGGGGGATGTGAGCGCTTTCTATACTCAAGGAATTAAACTGCTTGTTTCTTGCTTTTGCCTGAGTGCACATTCTGTTCGTGCCGATCGACAGCAGTCAGCATGATGAACATATTATGATAAGTGAGCATGATGAGCAGGGGGCATGATAAGCATATTATGTTTGAGAACAAGATGCTTTGTTTTGCTTCTTGACAGGAGGAGGAAAAACTTTATTGGGTCCTGAGGAACCCCTTCCCACCCACTCTTGGTTTAGTGGTCGGCAGGGGTCGCGGGCCGCACCCACGTTGGGACGGGAAGCCCGTGAGCCTCCGCCCTTTCGTGAGCCCTCTGGACGGCCCGGAGCTGGGTCTGGTGGTCGTCGCTTCGCAGGGCGTCCATCCAGTCTTCTTCTTTGCTGAACACGGTGCCGCTTAACGCGGAGCATTGCCAAAGCATGTGCGATAGCGAGCAGTACGATTCGCCGCAATCCGGACATTGCGGCTCTACGTCCGGTGAATAAAGGCTCATTCTGCCTCTCGAGGGGAACGACCTTGTTTGCAGCATTCTGAATATAGATGACTGTGGTCGAGTAAGTTTAGCGTGGGGGAGCGGGAAGGTCCTCCTCGACAGCTGATAATGTGTTGTTATTTCGTTGAAGGTGAGCAGCGGGTCTCGGTGCTCCCCTCCCTCCCCGTCACTTCGCTCGCCACGATCGCCGCGGTGCGTGAGTCCTCGCGCGCGTCCGTGTGCCAGCTCGTTGGCGTTGGGAAAGTCGGGGTGCACGTCGGCTCCCATGTGGGCTGGAAACCATTTGAGGATGTGATGACCCGCGGCTCCCTCACTGCCGAGGACGGCCGCTGCTTTCCGCGATATCGAGCCCGAGGCGAATGCTCTGGCCGCCGATCGCGAATCTGTGTATATGTATGGACGTTCGGGGTCCCTCATTGCCATGGCTATTGCCACCTGTTCGGCCACCTCGGACGTTACCCCCTTGACCGATGCTGCGTTGATGATCGTACCATCCCAGCGTATCGAGACGGCCGCGTACCGGTCGCTGCGCCCGTACTGGGCCGCGTCTACAAATGCCGCCAGTCCCGGACAGCTGGCGGTCGATTTCAGCAGTGCTCGGGCCCTTGCCTTTCGGCGCCCCTCGTTGAATTGCGGGTGGACGTTTCTCGGAAGCGGTTCTACCTTGAAAGTGCCCCTGACCGCCGCGCTGAGCGCGACGCTGCGTGCGTTGCACTCTGCATCGGCATTTATACCTGCTTCTTCTAGGATTAGTCTGCCGGCCCTGGTGGTCGACAGCCGCACGACCTGTGCCTTGGTCTGTGCTTCGGTGATTTCTGCTAGCGTATTGTGGACCCCTAGCCGATCGAGCCGCTCCGTGCTTGTAGTGATCGGAAGACCTAGCACCCTCTTGATGCTCTTGCGCATCAGTGTGTCTATCTTGGCCGCGTCTCTCTTGGTCCATTTTAGCACCGAGGCTACGTAATTTACGTGACTCATGAGGAAGGCGTGGTAAAGTCTGATGAGATTGCTCTCGCTGAGCCCTCCCCTGCGGTTGGTCACCCTGAGGATCAGCCGGAGCATGTTCTCCGTTTTGGACGTGAGTCTCAAGACCGTTTGCGTGTTACCGCCTTTAGCCTCAATTAGCAGCCCCAGGATTCTTATAGTGTCCACTCTGGGGATCGGCTGGCCGTCACTCGTGTGTAATTTGATTGGTATTTGATCGATCGGCGTCAAATTCCTCATGCCTTGTTTCGAGGGCCTGTAGAGCAACAGTTCCGATTTGCTGGGTGACAGACGGAGTCCCGTTTCCTTCAGGTACTCTTCCGTTGTGTCCAGCGCCTCTTGAAGAGCCCGCTCGACGTCTGCGTCGGACCCTCCCGGGCACCACACCGTAATATCGTCTGCGTACAGGGCGTGATTGACGTTGGTCACTCTCGTCAGCCGGTCTGAGAGCCCTTTCAATGCTAGATTGAATAATAGCGGGGAGAGCACCGCTCCTTGTGGGGTGCCCTTCGCGCCCAGCGTGTAACAATCGGACGTGGCCTGTCCTATTTTGATCGTGGCTTTCCTGTCTCTGAGGAAGGAGCCTATGTAAGAGTGGAATTTCCGGCCGAGCCCCATCACCGAGATCGTTTCCATTAGAAATCTGTGTTTCACCGTGTCGAACGCTTTCGTTATGTCCAGGGCCAGTATGCCCCTGGTGTCTCTGGTTCTGCGGTCGATTATGTGCCTTTTGAGTTGTAACATTACGTCCTGTGTGGAGAGGCCCGGTCTGAAGCCCACCATGTTATGTGGGAAGAGGCCCTCTCTCTCTATGTACCGCGATACTCGGTTATGTATGGCATGTTCCGCCGTCTTGCCTACGCACGAGGTCAGCGATATTGGCCGCATGTTCTCCGCCGCAAGTGGTTTACCGGGTTTCGGTATTAATATGACCGAAGCCTCTTTCCAGGCCTCTGGTACTTGTCCCGTTTCCCACGCTCTGTTGATTTCTTCGGTGAGCTTGTCGACCGACTTTCCGTCTAGGTTTCTTAACAGTTTATTCGAGACCCCATCAGGGCCCGTCGCGGAGCGTCCGTTGAGGCCTTGTAAGGCATCCCAAATTTCCGATTCCGTGAAGGGCGCGTCGAGTTCTTCGACCTCTGTGCCGGCGTATTGTGGATAGTCGCCATCGCCTGACGGGCCCAGTGGTAGATACGTCTCCGCCAGCTCCTTTAGGAACTCGCTCTCCGTTTTGCCCTGCTCCTTTTGTTTGTGTAAAATCCTATCAATTGCCAATCTCTGATTGCTTTTGGATTGCTTGTCGTCTAACAGTTTCTTTAGGAGGTTCCATTTGCGCCCGGTTCTCATTTGTCCGTCTACCGACGCGCACACCTCGTTCCACTGTTGCTTGGAAAGCTCGATCGAGTGCGCTTCGATTTCCCGGTTTAGTGCCGCTACTTTCTTTCGCAGTCTGCGATTTAGTCTTTGCGTTTTCCACCTGGCCGTGATAGAATTCTTTGCCTCTAATAGGTGTGCCAATCTCGCGTCCATCCTTTCCACGTTCAGTTCAGTTTGGACAACCCTCGTCGCGGTGCCAACGTCCTCTTTGAGCCTTCTAAAAAGGCTGTCTAGGTCCGCATATTCGCTTTTGTCTTCCTTCCTTATTTTGCGGAAGGCGTCCCAGTCGGTGACCTTAAATTCTCTCGGTGGTGCCGCCTTGACGGGGATCGTCACCGCCAGTATGCAGTGGTCGCTGCCGAGGTTCTCGTGCAGGTTGCGCCACCCGGCCCCTCGCACGTTCTTGACGAAGGTCAGGTCGGGCGTCGTGTCCCGCGCCACCGACGTGCCTAGTCGAGTTGGATAGCGGGGGTCGGTCACCAGCTCTAGCGAGCACATAGTGACTGCCTCCAATAGCCGTTCTCCTTTAGGCATTGGCCTTGCATAACCCCAGGCTCCGTGGGGCGCGTTAAAATCTCCTGCCACTATTAGCGGGGCCCCCCTGGCCATTGAGGCCGCCTTCGTAATTATCGACGTGAACGATTGTTTGCGGTCAGACGGCGGGCTGTACACGTTCACTACGAATACGCTGTTTTTCAGCCAACTGTTCGGTATGATTTCGATCGCGGTTACCTCCGCTTTCGCGTTGCCTAATTTGAAATCTCGTTCCTGGAAAGAGCATTTATTCGCGACAAGCGTTGCCACTCCGCGCTTACCCTGTTCGAATTTCGACGAGGCGACCCGGTAGCCGGGCAAGGTCACCTCGCTACCCAAAGTTTCCTGTAAGATTATGACGTGCGGTTTGTCCGCCTGTGAGGCAACGAACTGTAGCAGCGGAGCCTTGCGCTTTTTGATGCTAGCGCAATTCCACTGCCACACGACCAGCTCTCTAGTTGGGCTGTTCGCCATGATTGATACATTGGATTTGTTTAGCACCTGCAGGCGCCATGTGTGCTTCGATGCGCGTCACTCTTGCCGCGAGCGCTACTATGCTTTCCGCTAGTTGCTGGACCATTAGCTGCAAAGAGCTAATCGACTGCTTAATTCCCAGTAGGATGCTGCTGGACTCGTGTTCCGCCAGGTTTCCCTCCTCCGTCAGGGGAGGGGCCCTGCGTTTGACCGAGCGAACCGACTGCTCCCCTTGCGGGGTCGGTGTACTTTGCGCCACCTGCTGCTGCTGTTGTTCGGCTAGCTGAGAAGTGGAACCTTGTTTCCGAAACGATTCGAAATCCGCCCTCATTTTCTTGATCTCCTCTTTGAGGCGCGCGTTTTCTTCCGCTAGCTGAGCTATTCTAGGGTCTTCCTTGTTATGCTTTGGCAATGCTACCTGCGTTACCTTTGATTGTGATTTCGGTTGCGGCTTTGGCCTGGCCCGGTCCGCCCAGGTCGGCCCCTCTTGAATGCGCACTTGGGAGCGGGAGCGCCCCCTGGAGAGGGAACGGCCTCTCGATCGGCTGCGCTGTCGTAGTGTCGGCGTTGTCGAACGTCCCCGTCTGGGGGCGCTTGCCACGCTGGAATCGCGTGATCTACCTTCCACCTGTTGCGGCTGGCTTTGCAGCCGCGATTTCTTGGCATGTCTGCGTCGGCGCCTCCTGCGCCGCACGACGTAAGGGATTTGGTATCGTTGCTTGCACTTGTTGTCCGCCGTCGGGTGTTGGCCCCCGCAAAGGGCGCACTTGGGCGAGCACTGGTGGTCTTCAGCCGGGTCGTTGACTCCGCAGCCGCGGCACCTCTTCTTGTGAGGATTTGGACACACGTCGACTCTGTGGCCCAAGTCACCGCACCCGTAGCACACGTCGTTTTGCCGCTTGTATAGCGTGCAGCGTATTAGGCTTACGCCACACATGATATAGTTCGGCACTTTCATGCCGTCGAAGAGCACTACCACCGTCGAGGTGTTTTTGATCCGCTTGGCTTCCAAGGCCTTGGGATTTCTTTGGTTCACGATCATGGCCTGAAGCTGGGCCTCGTTGATTTCGGGGTCCACTCCTCTGATGACCCCCTTGCACGTGTTGTCCGGCGCCGCAATGTATGCGGCCACATTGTATGCGCCTTCTCTTAGGTGAAGCTTGTGAATTCCGGCGTATGCGTTGGCGTTCTTCTCAGTCGGCGTGGACACGACGAGAATGTTCTGGGTTGCGTTCGGACAAACGATGTCTTCCTCGGTCTCGTTCGGCGGGAGCGAGGCCGCCATTGCTAGCGCTTGCGCCAGGCGAATCTGACTTACTTTTTTCACGTCGAGGCCGTCTCTCGGCCTCACTATGATGCGAATGTGGTCCCTCGGTAGCCGGGGGAGCCTCGATGCGGCGACGAGGCGCTTGATCGCGCTCTGCGGGCCAGCCGTGCGGCGGCCGCCCTTCGTCTCTGCTCGTCCCTCGTTGCCTCGGTCCGGAACGGTCGGTCCCGGTTTGGCCTTCTTGTTTCTACCCATGGCCGTCGTCCAGCCTGGGCGATTCGCTTCTTCTTGGGAGATGTCCTCTCCCTCCACGACGGTCTCCATAGCGGGCATCCTGCCGCGCACACGTACGAGCGAGGCCTGGGCCTGCTCGCTCCTCGACCCCGGCGATAGGCCTAGTCGGGTAGGGCTAGCTGAGCCGCAGCGTGGTTTGAACTAAAACGTCTCGGAAATTGAAAAGAGTTCACTGACCGGAAGAAAAATCGGACATCGGCGTGTTCCTTAGAAGAAAGTGCGTCGAATAGTGCACATTTCGTTGCTAGGAATCACATAAATCAGTCCGAAAAGGTGTACAGAAGCGGGAGCCGAAAATTCCACATCCGCACAGGTCGACTTCTTCTTCTTCCTCTGCTTCTTGACAAATTTGCATTTTTTGATAAGAAGACATATGCACGCAACAAAGTTTAAAGACTCGCCAAGGACTGCTATGACCGATGTATGATATTCTGTTGGTAGTCTGAGCATGTTCTGTGCATTCAAGCGTCGAAACCAATATTTGAAGTTGTCAACATTGCATGGGGTGAGGCGAATATTTGAAGCTTCCGAATAATGAATCGAATAGTGCCCTATTAAATTCGGTTCTGGTTATTTGTAAAGAGGAAAGTTTTTTAATACCTTTCCAATATTTGAAAACCTCAACTGCACCCACGTAGACGTAACATTACAGCAAAGTTATCGTAAAGTTTCATCCCAGCGGGTGTTCTATAGACATAAAACATAAAAACTTGCGTAGTGGATCAGTCTACGTAGCTTAGGTCGCCATACTTTACAGCCTGTACAGCGATCATTTTCACTCTCCGAAGTGCCCTGTGCATGCAAAGAAACTCCTTGTTTGCTCGTAATGTTGGCTTTCAGTGTTAGCTCATGCTGCTGTGGGTTAGGTAAGATGGCGGCACAGTGTTCCAAAGGTGGGTCACTGGTCACCGCAAGACGTGCAGTGTAAGGTGTGACAGTGCAAGAGTCTCGTTTCGCCATGACGCGGAAGTTTGAAGCCGCATCGACAAGAATGTGCCAATGTCGTCTGCGCTTGGCGGTAGTTGCAGACTTCGAACAGCTTTGCCCACTGTCGAACGGCTGCGAACTGCTCGAGCTAACTAATAAAAAAAAACACTAATAAGAAAACAAACGTAATAACAAAAACCTGGTACGGGGCAAAATTTTGCTGGTCGCAAGCACGCGGCGTTGCCAAGGCGCTGCTGCACGTTGCCAGCCGCTGTTTGGCAGAGGGCGCATGAGAACCGCAGACGCACCGCGGGCTCGCAGCGTAAATGCGATTCTGTGCCGGGTTGCCCCGACCGTCTGCCACCCCTGAACGTGCGGCGATGGACGGCTCGAGCGTGCACCGAGGGTCGGGCGCCCGCACCGCGAGGGGAGCGTATAAAGAATGCGTGGCCGTAAAAGGGAAGCGGAATGGTGACTGGAGGCGCCATAGTCGTCGCTTCTTTTATTTTAGCTTCCTAATGAACTTCCTTGTTATTTCGTTTTTTTAGATCTGCGTAAGTGAAGCGTATTAAGCATAAAGGGTTAATATTGTAATTATGTACAAAATAATTTACGAGCACAGTCCTCATTGATGCCCGCTGCTAATATCGAAATCTAAAAATAAAGTGGACTTCGCGCTGTTCCCGCTCACCAGTGTTGCGAAGGCCGGATTGCAGTATAGTTAGAGAGATTTGGTCAAAACTGGGTTTCGGCAGGAGTGGGCAGGTTCGGCAGTGAAGTGGCGTGGTATCCGTGGTTACTAAATCTCAATCAAAATGAGACGTACGTTTCTACAATGTATTCTTGGCCGCATACATTGCAGTGTAGCTTACACACTGCTTTGCTGGAGGCACAGCCTAGGTTTTCAGTGTTTATGAATCCAAAATTTCAATTGCTTGACTTCGGCTCGGGCGTTGTTATCAAACGTGTCCCAAGAAAGTAACCTTGCAACGAGCTTTTCTACTAGGATGTCACCCTGGCTCGATTACAGCGCAGTTTGTTTTAGCTCTGACAAGGAGGTCCTCCAGGCTTTTATCTCTGCAGTACATCACGCGAGGTGGTTCCATGAAGATACTGGTTGATCGGTCACTTTGTCTAATTACATTAAATTGACGGTAAAGTATGTTGTTCACCCGTGGCAATAATGATTAATAGCTTAATATAAGGTTTTTTTCGAAAGATAGCGTTTCGGTACAGATTTTGCTTCTTTGATTAAGTCATTCCGGTTCTCGTTACGAGCGCGTGATACCGCGTCGTCAATGATACGTTCTGTATAATTTTGAAACTATAGGGCATGCTTTAATTGTGCGGCGTGTTTGTCAAATTCCGGCATGTCGGAACAAATTCTGCGGTACTTGCTAGTTGGAGAGTATGGAAGGCCCATTTTACAATGCCGTGGATGGCTGCTTTTAATGTATAGATATTCCTGACGATCCGTAGGTTTTCTGTGAAGAGTTGTCGATAGGTGGTCGTTCTCCAGCAATTAAGTGATGTTCATGGAGTGGATACCAGTTTCGGAAATGCTATGGCTGAGTTTGATCGATGGCTAGAGAGCATTAAAATGCAATATGAAATGGAGGAGGCTCTTTTTTTTTTTTTGTCGTGGTTCAACACGAGAAATGCGGCATCAAGTAATATTTTGTGATATAAAGGCTTTAGAGTACTTTCTTCAATAAATTTAATTCTGAGAAAGGCCATGAAGATGCTCGGAAAATTCGTGGGCATTTTTGTGCCCGCCGCAGTGACACTTTCCTGCAGGAAGTGCTTGTCATTGAATTCAAAATGGTTATGACATAGTACGAGAGCCAGAAGTGCGGACGAAGCGTTGCCACCCACACCCGCCGGTGCGCTCGATTTTTCAAACGCTAGTACCGTCACTGCTACTCCATCACGGTGAGCAATGTTTGTGTAAAGAAAGCAAATGTCCAGTGTCACGTGAAAACTGTCGCGTGGGATGCTGAGGTCGGAAATTTCGCGGATAAGGTGGTTTGCGTCCCTCAGCTAAGGGGGGAATGCGCTGCGATGCCGTCTGTCAGGTTGTTAACGAATACTGGCATATTTTCCGTTGGCGTACGGAGCGGTCGACTCGTCTTCTCTTTTCATAATGCGCCCGAGGCTGAGGGGAGTCGCCGCCGCGGAGACATCATGATACCACGACGAAAGATCACAGAAATTTTGAAACTGTCCTGACCAAAAGAGTTCGCCTCGAAATTTTTGGCATAAATCAACCGTAAGTTACACGCCGTTGTTTCTTAGTGACCATAGTGTCGGGTTGACAAGCACGAGGTCGCGTGATCGAATCGCAGCCACGGCGGCCGCATTTCGATGGCTGCCGCAATTCGAAAACACCCGTGTACTTAGATTTAGGCGCACGTTAAGGAACCCCCAAGGCGGTCGAAATTATTCCGGAGTCCCCCACTACGTCGTGCTTCACGATCAGATAGTGATTTCGGCACGTGAAATCAAAGAATTTAATTTTATACTTAAATTTTGGTTTGCCAGAACGCCTTCACTGCGCCATCATTGATTCTAGCAACCGGCCCAGTCATCTCGTACCTGCTCCTATATATATATATATATATCGTCAGCTTTGCTACGCCCACCGCAGGGCAAAGGCCTCTCCCATACTCCTACTACCCCGGTTATGTGCTAATTGCATCCATGTCGTCCCTGCAAACGTCCTAATCTCATCCGTCCACCTGACTTTCTGCCGCTCCCTGCTACGTTTTCCTGCTCTTCGAATTCAGTCCGTAACCCTTAATGACCACCGGTTATCTTACCTCATTACATGCCGTTCCCATGCCCATTGCTTTTTCTTCATTTAAGCTAAGCTTTCATTAACTCGAGTTTGTTCCCTCACCCGATCTGCTCTTTTCTTTTCCCTTGACGTTACAACCATCATTCTTCTTTCCATAGCTCGTTCCGTTGTTTTCAGTTTAAGTAGAACCCTTTTCGTTAGCCTCCAGGTTTCTGCCCCGTACGTGAGTACTGGTAAGACACAGCTGCTATACACTTTTCTCTTGAGGGATTATGGCAACCTGCAGTTCATTATCTGAGAACGCCTGCCAAATGCACCCCAGCCCATTCTTATTCTTCTGATTATTTCAGTCTCATGATCCCGATCCGCCGTCACTACCTGCCCTAAGTAGATGTATTCCCTTACCACTTCCAGTGCCTCGCTACCTATCGTAAACTACTGTTCTCTTCTGAAACTGTTAAACATTACTTTCGTTTTCTGCAGATTAGTTTTAGACCCACCCTTCTGCTTTGCCTGTCTTTATCGAGCACTCCGGTGGCTGTGGAGCCACTATGGATATCTTTCAGTATTTTTCCGTAATTCCTTCATAACTGCTGAGGTTTCGAATGAATGAAATGCTTTTTCGAAATCAATGAAAGCTATATAAGAGGGTTGGTTATATTCCGCATATTTCTATATCACCTGATTTATAATGTGAATATGGCCCGTTGTTGAGTAGCCTTTTCGAAATCCTGCCTGGTCTTTGGTTGACAGAAGTCTAAAGTGCTCCTGATTCTATTTGCTATTACCTCAGTAAATGCCTTGTAGACAACTGACAGCAAGCTTATCGGTCTATAATTTTGCAAGTCCTTGGCGTCCCCTTTCTTATGGATTAAGATTATGCTGGCGTTCTTCCAAAATTCGGGTACGCTTGAAGTCATGAGGCATTGCGTATACAGGGTGGCCAGTTATATATATATATATATATATATATATATATATATATATATATATATATATGAATAGCAGGTTGCCATTATTCCTCAAGAGAAAAGTGTATAATTGCTGTGTCTTACCAGTACTGACCTGCTACGCAGAAACCTGGAGGTTTGCGAACAGGGTTCTACCTAAATTGAGGAAGACGCAACGAGCTACGGAAAGAAGAATGGTGGGTGTAACGTTAAGGGATAAGAAGAGAGCAGATTGGGTGAGGGAGCAAACCCGAATTATTGACATCTTAGTTGAAATCAAGAAAAAGAAATGGGCATGGGCAGGACATGTACTGAGGAGGGAAGATAACCAATGGTGATTAAGGGTTACAGACTGGATTCCAAGGGAAGGGAAGCGTAGCAGGGGACGGCAGAAAGTAAGGTGGACGGATGAGATTAAGAAGTTTGCAGGGACAACATGGCCACAATTAGTACATGACCGGAGTAGCTGGAGAAGCATGGGAGAGACCTCCGCCCTGCAGTGTGGTAAGCTAATTTTAATTGTCTAATTATCTAAGCTCTAATTATCTATAATTCTTCTAATTTGTCTGAGCAGAGGATTATGGAGGGAGAGCTTCGGTGACTGAAGCGGCAGTACATGAATTCTGCGGAGACGCGCTACATTATTTAATGTCATTGCCTGCTGTTAAGGAGTCTCCAGCAATGCTTGCACATTGAAAGGTCTTGGGGGGGGGGGGGATAAACTTTTATTGTAGAACCAGCACTTTATGATGGCCGGGCCTAAGCCTCCCATGAAGAAACGTCGAGGGCCTGCCTCGCCGCCGCCTGACGGGCGTGTTGGATCGCCCAGGTTTGGTGTTCGAGGGCGGAGCTCCGCAGAGCCTCGACGACCAAGCCTTACCAAATCTTTACCAAATATTTAGCAAGAATATCTTGAAAGGCCTTCTTGCTAAAGATTTTTGGGTTTTATGTTGCAGTTCAACATAGCCTTCTTACACGTACAGATATCTTCAGTGCTAGCTTACTTATAACAACAAAGCGGCTTGAAATGTGACTGCATTCACAGCAGCAGACAATACGCCCTGCAAATACGTTTGCACACGCAAAAATAAACACACAGACGCAAAAGAGAAAATTATATAAATCTGAGAGAGCGAAGAAACAAGAAATATAAAGAAAGTGAAAGAAACAGGTACAGCGAATTGGATGCAGATAATGCAAACTAAAATTTGTCCCATGATTACGATACTCCCTAAGGCGAAATGTTACTGCAGCTCGATACGTGTTTTCATTTGGCGATAAATTGAGGCAAGTAATTTGAGACATCTCGCGAGTACAGAGGGCCCGCGAGAGAGCCGTCAGGTTTCACCCGATGGTCCCCGATTAGGCCAAGCCAGGTGACGTTGAGTTTACTCGCGCCTATTGGGGACCAAATAAAGTGGTCTCACTCACTCACTCACTCACTCACTCACTCACTCACTCACTCACTCACTCACTCACTCACTCACTCACTCACTCACTCACTCACTCACTCACTCACTCACTCACTCACCAAAATCACTGCACCGACTAGCAGTGGGCCAGTGCCGTCAGTGCCTTAGCAGAGGGAGGGGTAGTATGGGAACGCTGGAACGATGAGCTGCAACTGATCCCGCTGTGGCAGAAGGTGAGGACGAACGCGCGAGCACGCAGGCGTTCGCGCGGCCACGCTGAGAGACGCTTCACCTGGGAACGGGCGTCTCTGAGCTGCGCTCTAAATCTTGTTTCGGAGTGGAAGTCCAGGTAATATGCCATGTTTTTAAGGTGCACACACATGTATAGTACTAAATCAAAGCACCAGCCTACATGTCGGCTAGAAAGTAGCTACCCATAAAAAAATAAATGAGCAGTGAAAAGTACAAAGCCTAATCATAAATGCATGTGATAGACAGTGTATTTCTAATTTAAGAAGTGGGAAAGTGAGTAAATATAAACTACTACAAAGTTGTTGGTAAGATCATATGAATTGAAACAAGCACAAAATACAGCCTGCATTTCAGTAGCCCACAGAACTCTTACAAGAAGCTGAACATTTTCACAAATTTACCTGCCCGATTGCGAAAATAATGAACTTATAAGGAGCGTCTGCAACCAAATAGCGGACTTATAAAACGCGATGTTTCGGAGCAAACTCCACTACTTCGTCAGGGCCTAATGGCGGCGCGGTGCACCTTTGCAGCTCCACCATTGTAGTATGCTGAGCAGGCGCAGAAGATAGGCCAGCTTACGATGGTAATTACACTGAAGTTTACAGAACAATTCTGATGCAACTCAGAAATGAAAGCTATGTCGCGTGAGATTAGACGAGTCTAGAGAGAGAGAGAGAGAATGGAGGAAGGAAAGGCAGGGAGGTTAGCTAGACTGAGTCCCGCTTGCTACCCTACACGTGGGGAGGGGCCTAAATTCACAGTGTGGTATGGGCGTGGGTCCTTAGCTGACTTATTTGATTTAATAGAACGGAGGGAAAACGCTTGCGTACTTGTGACGGCACTGATGTGCGGGTTAGTTCCTTCTGTGTAGGACGAGCGTTCCAGTGTGTAGCGCTCAATCTTTCTATCCTGATCAACAGAGAAGGAACGAGAACATCGAAACACTCCCAAATCTGGAATTGGTTGATCTGTAGAATGCTATCCTGATTTTTGAGTAAGTAACTTGTAATATGTTATAGAATCAAATTGAGATGAATGGATACGCATATGCAAGCTCTGCAATAGCATGCAGAGCTCTGCAACAGATTCTTGCTGAGTATGCCGAGCAGGCTCACTAAAAGGGCCAGCTTACGAGGGGTAATTAGATTGAAGTTTAAAGAACAATTACGATACAACTTTGAAATGAAAGGTATGTCGCATGAGGTGTAGACGATTTTAAATTCACATTGTGGTATGGACGTGAATCCTGAGCTCAGTTATTTTGTGTACGTTGAGCGTAGCCTACAATGTAGATATCTGGACAGACAATATGATTGAGACAGGTCCACTGAATATAAAATGATTTTTGCTGAGAGTCATAAGGTATTGAGGAAGGGGAGACAAAAGCGCAGAGCAATACCTAAAAATTCACTGGCGAGCTAGCAAAGTAACACATCGCAAAAAATTATGATTTACAAGATTGAACCTGAAAAAAGGTTACCAACTTGAAACATGAAAAGAAAAATCGACAACTCGACAAAATTTTGATGAAGTTTATTTAGATAACGATGTTAGTTTTACCCTTCAAAAGACATTGAATACGGTCCATAATAAAATAGAGACAGCTGTAATATACTGAACTATGCTTCGAGTTTTTTTACATACGTAATGGGCAGTGGGTGCTACGAAAATCGTCCCTTCGCCAATATATACAGAGGGCATAATGCTACTATGGCAATATTGCAGCAGATTTACGAGGACTTTCGGGACGCGTTTCACTCAGGCGACATATCTTGGCCTAAATCTGAAAACACACAAATCGGGGATTGTGGTCCTTATCGAGGAAGTGAGCAATGATTTGGTATCATTTCCACAGAAAGGCCGCACCCATAGGCAAGCAGTAGATATACCTGGGCGTATACATAATCGAAAGGAAGACGTACCCAAAGATCCGCCAACAGCGCAAGGCAATATTACAAATTAGGCAGTGCACAGGGGGACGTGGGTTGCACCTTACTGAAAGTCAGATAAACGCTGTTCTTTCAGGAACATGGATGATATGAAGTTGGCCTGTAGAGCAAGGAATGTTATACTTGTGCCTCGACAGTATGGACGAGGAATTGAAGCTGGCGTCAAACAATATGATGGCCGGATACAGGGTAATTGCAAGTGCAGATACGCGGAGTCATCAATAACAAAATGTGGAAGAAACAGAGACGTTCGACTGGATGTAAAAGATGAAGGCGATAGAGTTTCTGCTGTTTGCAAAGGCGCTAAAAAATAACTCATGAAATAAACTCGGCATGGTGAAACTAAGGGTAGCACTTTGCATTTTGAAGGCTAAGCTGGCTGCCTGAATACAAGAATATAGAGGAGAAAACAACTCGCAACCGGCTAGATAATTCTTTAGAGCAGAATAAAATATTGGGATGACGTGGCACAATATAAGCGTTCGCCAAGTTCAGCCACTTTTCGGTAAGGCAGACGTATGCTACGCAGCATCGTTATGTTTAATTTTCAGGCACAGTCTCTCGAGCTGTTTCTTTATTAAAAAGTCCGTGCAATATACAACCGTTGCAAATGTGATTAGGGGTTGTTGATTTTTTTTTTGTTTGCTCCCTGATCTCGAGTCGGCCTTTTGAGTGCCCCTGGTGCCTGCTTCATCCTAAGCATATGCCTCGCACTCACTCAATTTCTCCCAAGAATTCCATTCTCGTTTTAATGAATAAGATATATTCGGCGCAGAGCTTAATAAATGGTGCAATATTCTCCGCGCAGCAAATCGTACTGCTGTGAACTGAAGACTTCCTTCCGAACTCAATATACCGTATTGGATATGCGCTATAACGGGCAGCTTTCATAAGTTTATCTGCTGCACCGCCCGCATATGAATCATATATCTCTTCCCGGCATTAAGAAACTGTCCATTGAATTTATTACCGGTCCGTACTTTTCGTCTTCCTGAATGGTTTGGTCGCGCACTTTGCTGCATTGTACCAGAGAACGCGCCTGTGAGTACATACTGTGGAATTCGGTATCTGATAACCGAGAGGACACATTGCATAAGGGCAGCTAGTTTTGGTTGAAACAGAATTTATTACTGATTATACGCTATTACTAGGATCTCTGCTGTTGGTAGCATATTACTAATATAAACATCTAGCATGTTTTACTGCGTTCTCCTGAAATATTTCTAAGCATCATTATTGGAACAACTACAGTATACACAAACAAATATTCTTCATTAGTCTCAGCATGCTTCTTAATGACTTATTTCTTTTCCTTTCACATAGTTACTGAATTTTTAACGTTTGTGTGTTCATGGTGTGTGCCTCATAAACTCGGTTATCATAGATATCAAAATTCTTCCAATAAATGGCTATGCTTGGAAAATAACCAGCTTCCAGATTTTCTTATAGCCACATGACCTAAAAGAGCTCAAGTAATATTTTATTAGTTGTATTTCCTGCCCTTTGTGCCTGCCTGTTCATGTCTGCCTGTTAAAGTTACGCTGCTACTGAGGCAGTCTTAGGCTATTATGGCGTTTAAAAATTCCTATCGTGTCAAAGTGACCTCTCTAGATTCTCATTTTTTTGACTGAACGCCAACGAGGAATCGTTTTCATATTTATATGTTATATTGCATGATTATAAAACGAAAGCTCGATAAATGCACCCAGTGCACAAGAATAGCTTCTATTTGTACCTAGCACTGTACCTAGCACTGTAAATGAACATGCGTTATGGACTTACCTAGCCTGTCCCGAAAAAAAAAGCGCTGGCAGCGCGTTTTCCTGCAACCCGTGGTCTTCTGGTTGCTCTGATGGCCATTCCATTACTGAGATAGAGTTGATAACGGCATGCTTCGCGGGAGAAATTCCTAAATGCACATGAATTTCCGCTTACATCAAGGCTGCATCTGGCATAGCGAGGGCCTCGAATCTGGCAGCCTTGATGTCATTAGGTAGCATATCAGGGTTTATTACCCGCGTGCCTGCTCTCGTATGTTCACGTACAACCTGACACCATTGAGGAAAAAAGGACGTTCCACGTGCACCCATCATAGCTCTGAGTGGCGCTGGCTGACACTCCCAGGGCTAGATGCAGTACGCATAAATACTCCAGTTAGTGCACGGATCGATAGCCGTCGCCGTAACACGATTGGTTGTTAAATGCTCGCGTAATGCTGGGGTTGTGGGTTCGGTCCCCACTTTCAACAAGTTATCTGTTCGTCAACTTTCATTTCATATTCTGTATTATTTTCTGCATTTCAATATCAACCACAGCTAATTTCGCCAATGCTTTTGTTGTCTGTCGTTTTGTATGATCTTGTTGCTAGCATGGCATTGACTTGTGAGCTCGCGCCTCCCCCCTCCCCACACTTTTTCATCTCTGGCTGTGAAAATAAGTAACATGTTACACTTATAGTTAAAAATGTGTGAATGAACCTTACTCGCGAAAAGTAATTGAAGTATTTTAGGTTGCTTTGAATTATTATGAAGGATTCGACTCCTTTGCTGTACCACCAGTTGCGGGAACTGCGGTCACGGTCACATGACCCTGGTGTGAATTTGAACGGTGCCCAATATATGGCTGTACTGCGCAATGGGTTCTTGGCCTGTTTCAGCCAAGCAACGCCACCAAGCTTTCCCTGTTTCTTTGTTTTGGTTTCCTCGCTGTCACGTGCCACCATTGATACGGAGAAAGTGCTAGGCATCGGCGTGCTCGTAGATGTGCGCGGCTTTCTGTGTGCGCTTCGTTGCTCGCGCAAATGGGGTCGCATTTCACCAACTGTGGCGCCTGCATTGCAGGCCGGTGTTATTGCGCCACCTCCTCGCTGGGAGTCATCCCGAAAATACGGCTTGCCATATTGGTAGGGGGTGGGGAGGAGATTGCTGGGTTCGCGCGCTTTTGTGTTGGGGTTTGCTAGATGAATTCAGAAAGAAGACTTCCCAAGAAAGCAAAAGAATTTCGCGAAAGCGGCTAAAATGCACTTGATAGGAAATCGAAGGATGCAGAAATAGGGGCGAAAAAAGTGAACGAGTAGCCACAAAAGAACGGCGAGACGTCCTAAGGAAACACAAAGTGAAGGCGCGAAAAAAGACTATTAGCAAGAAAACAGAGAGGCTGCGCGTGAAAAATGAGAAACGTATGCGGAAAAATATAGAAGGTCAAAGAGTAAAGGCGCGGAAGAGTTCCGGGAGGCGAGTTCAGTGTGAAGGCACGTATACGCTTAGAAAAGAAGACATGATCGGTAGGCTCTGGGGCAGCGGAAATAAGGCGGTGAGACTTGTGGACATTTGCTCAGCTTTTGGGAGCCTCCACGAAAAGCTCAACGCCACTGTGCGTTCTCCGGCAGGGAAGAAAGCTGTGCGCCGGGAGCCAGCCACGTTTAATAAAGCCTGCGCCCATCGCAGCCACAGAGGAATAATAGAAGCACGCTGCTAGCAAAGAGCTGCTGCAGAAACAGTAAATACTAAAAATATCCCGGCTTCCAAGGGACCTCTCTTTTCTTCCTACCTTCCCAGCCACAACCTGTGACGGTCCTCGGATTGCTGTTTTTCTTTTGCGAGGCTGCCTTTGTAGGGTGCTTGGTCCTTTTTGTCCCCGACTCTTCTGAAGGAGATGTAAAGGCCATGCTTGGTCCAAAGAACTTTTTCAGGCGGCTGCGTGGTGCAGTTCCTTTCATCATTTCGATGATACGTTTGTTCTGTCTTCGTCTTCCGAAGGTATTGTATCGTACTGTACTTTTAGCCACCTTCGATTGTGCTTTCTGGGAGACAGTAAACGTCACGGTGACGAAACAGCGAAGGAGCACGCCCATGTATATGTTCGACATATGCAACGGTGCAGTGTTGCCAAGGCTTCCAACCCATTCTCAGCGGGACGCCGGTTGTGGTTGGTGTCTTCTGTGTCTCCTCTGAATAGCCAATCTGGAGCTGACGAAGTGGCGATATATAGTGCTGTGCAAGCTTGACTTTAACTTTCTACGAGTTCTTATTGCGTTGCTACTGAGCACTTTCCCCTGCGAACCCCTACTTTCATGGCAGTCTCACGGCTTTTTTAAAGCGAAGCTTCCTTTGCCTGTTCCTTCGACTTTCCCACTACTGCTGCTGCTGTCGCGCACACCGCGTCGGGGGGTGGTTCAGAGCGTGTATATAGATGACAGCCCGAGTAACAGCGAAAAGGCGACGGGAGAAACTCATTTTCACCCTACCACGTCGAATGTGCACAATACCCTCTTGAGCTCCCTGGCCGTCGGCACATTAGCCGCTTGGCAGCTGTAAATATCCGTGACTCCCCTCAGAAGCATTGCAGAAACTGCAGCACTTCCCTTTCTATTAACGCACGAGGCCAGAGGGGACGCAGATAGAACTGAAGAGAGGAGAAGAAGGAGAGGGAGAAGAAGCAGTTCCTATATAAGAGAGGGGGGAAGTGACGTGAGAAGGCAAGAAAACCCTAGTACTATACGACAGTGGTTGCAGGGAAAAAGGGTAAGCTTAAGTTCAAGATACGGTTCGGTACGTTGCTGCTATTTCTGCAAAATAAACGCCATGCAAGCATGTCAAGCGGGCAACTTACGCCGGGCGTGCAGAAGCAGAGTCGCATAAATTAAACCGCACCGCAGAGTCCAGGAGACACTACGGAAACGGTCGACCGTCAAATCAACACTTCTGTGGCCGCCGCGTTAGCTTTGCGGCTATTGCATTGGTAGAGGTCGTGGATTTTACCCTAGTCGCGGCAGCCGCATTTCGACGAAGGCGAAATCGAAAACGAACGTGTACTTAGATTTTGGGACTCGTTAAAGAACATAACGGTGTCAAAATTAATCCGGAGTCCGCCACTACGGCTTGCCTCATAGTCCGAGTGTCGTTTTAGAACGTACAGCCCTATAATGCAATTCTGGGCTTCTATAACGTGAAACTATTCCAATATGTTTTTATTCCGATCTCCTGACGTAAATTTGCGTAACCACTGACGCAAGCATCGGGCGGTGATCCGCAGGGTTGTCTGGACAGACCAATCAAACACTCTCCTTCTTTATAGGAGGTCACTTCTGTTTCCTTTAGAAACGAATAGCATTGCCTAGAATGAGCGGCTTGTCTTATCTAATTAGCTCACAAGAAGCGGGGAGCACGCTCAAGTGGAGAGGCATTCGATGGGGCCGAGCCAGGGCACTGAAAATCGATAACGGGATGCAGCGGGTGATGCCGGCGTCTGCGATTGGCCCGCTTTCCCTTGCTTGGTTTGAGGTGGCTGGTCGAAAATCGCGCTGGCATGCAACGGAAGGTTAAGGATGCCGCTAAAACGGATCCTCAGCAGAGCTGGCAGAGAGAGGTCTTAAACGTGCCGACAGTGCTTGAAAACGTTACACGGCCACGCAAAAAGGTTCATTGTACTCAAATAAACCCATGCTCTCCGGCAGGTGCGAGTAGCCAGTGCCTGAGCGATCGGCGGCAGCCATCTTTTATTCCTTTCGGAACGGGGCAGCCTGCGGCTATTCAGAAAAAAAAATTCTGTTTAGTTCGGCCTATTAATGCATCTCTAACGCGTACACGTCACTTTGACGTGCTGAGTCTTCGCGGTTTTATGACATAGCGTGACAGGCAGGTGACGTCGGTGCAGTCTGAAAATTTTTGACCAATGCGCGAAGGTTATTGGCGAAAAGGCGTCGAATCAGAAATATTTTTTTTTCTTTTGTTCGGTCCAATCATCCATAATCAGTGTGTACACGTCATATCAAATGGGCAGCTATCGCCGTTTTCGTGACGTTGCGTGATAGACAGGCAAAGTAGGGGTGATCCGAAAGGCTTTTGACCAATCGCGGAGGGCTGATTGCAGACTTAGAATAGGAAAGTTTGGAATATCTTTAGGTTATAGCGCCCCAAGTTTAATAATACTTCTGGCACAATGCGATGGGCCGTGTGAGGAAATGACAATGCTTAACCCTCTCAGAAGTTATAAAATACGGCGCACAACAACGCCTCAAGGAGACACCTCTCCCTGTGTTTTCTGTGTACTATGCAGTCAAACAGCACTGGTGCACGCTAGGTAACGTTTAACGTCAACTCACCACGCTCGTATTAGCCTAAACGGTGAAAAAATTAAGCTTTAGCCGTGAACATTACCGGTAATTATCATCAATTAAAGCATCTAGCACGGAAAGCTTCGCTTACATCGATTCCCACAGTGCTTGAGATCTGCATAATTTTTTTCCATCCTTTTTAATAGAAAACTGCTCTAGCCTGTTCTCCAAACTAACCCAGTGCAGCCGTCCGTAGTTTCGCTTATCCCGCTCGCAAATTCAATGCCTTTTGTCATATATTCTGTACCCATTGTAGAATATAATACAAAGAAACCGTTATCACTAAGTGATGCTAAACAAATTGCATTTTGCTCGAGGAGGTATTTCATGGTGAACGTAGTAGTGACTGAAGCACTCAGGTCACGGTAACCACTTGGCAGTTTCCTGGGTTTGCTGCTGGGCTTGCAAGAGATGTTTTTTTTTTCGATGAGGATGAATGGAAAGAAGACTTCTGGTACGAGTACATGAAATACCACGGGAACACGGGGCAGTGAGAAGCTGTGTTTTAGAATTTACAGCAGATATCCTGGAAAAAATTTCGCAGCTTTACGGGCCAAAGTTAGAATCTGATGAAAACACGTGCCGCAGTGGAAGGCGCCATGCTAATTTTGACCACCTTCGGTTTTTTAACGGGCACATAAATCTTATTGCACCAACATTTCTGCATTTCACTCACATCGGAATGCGGCCGCAACCAGCGGTATCGAGCCCGCGACATAGAGCTCTGAAGCGCAACGCCTTAGCAACTGGGCAATGGTGGATCCCTTGCATTGCACGAATACAGAGTTAAACATTTTTTTTGGTAGCCTAGTGGAAGTACATAACGATTTTAGTGAGGTTAAATTAACTTGTGTCGAAGATAGCATTGCACACAACCACACTGTTAGAATCGGCGTTGCTGCGCGGGACCAGTGTCTTCCTTCTTTTTTTCTGGAAGCAGCTACAATAGAACATGTTCACAAAACGCACATTAGTTTATCGAGGCTCGCCTTAACCAACAGTGAGGGGTTGATGCTCATAGCCTCCACGACAGCTTTTTGGAAACTTCACCACGAAGTGCGCCCTGGAAAGGCAACCCATTTTCTGAGTACGTTCAGGATTCTGCGACTATTTCTTGCCAACCACCACTTTTACAAAAGAAAGCTGGCTTGCAGTATGCTATTTCAATTCACCAAAACCTGAAGCGGCAGGAGTACATTTAATACAATGTGCATTTAACTTAGATGTAACTTGATAAGGGTGGGAATTCGGCTTTGTTGGTATGACACGCTGCAAGTGAATGCGTAAGAAACAGGAACACAAGGATTGTACATATATGTGTGCTATCCTCCGTGAGTCTCTGCTTTTGGGCTTAGCTTGCAGTGAGATCTGTAATAAAGCTATTTAAAATTACTTGGTTTCTCGCTACGAATCACTTGCATAAGAAGTGAAAGACGCAGTAAGTAAAGAAAAGGGGTTCAGTTCCACGATGCAATAGGCATGTTAAGATTATTTCAGCATTCTATTGGTGTAGTCGTTTTAATTTTCTTTTTGATGCGTCTATTCTTTTATTTTTTGTTTCTTTGTTTTCAAAAGCAAAAGTCCAAAAAATTATACATATATGCACAAGTTGACTTTTACAGGTATTTCTGTGGATATTCTTTGGTTGCTTGTAAGGTATGGCAAGTTTTACGTCCAGAACTACTCCGCTACGGTTTGTAAACGTTAGCACTTGCTAAGATATACATGATTTCCTCAGGTAGACGAAATTAGTGGGGAACGTCCTGACGGACCTGTTTGAATACGTACAAGGTTGTCCGGTCTGGAGGGCGCTCTACTTTTGCTAACCCAACAACACTCACGCAACAACGGGTGAAACCAAAAAGCACCATCGCAGCTTTTTTCTCTGCTTGAAATATCTCTTCTTCCCGAAGGACGTGGGTGGTGAATCAGATAATCATGGAGTTTCCTACGGCGGTCTGCTTGCTACATCTCGCCCATGAAAACTGACTTCACGGAATTGTTAACGTTCTTGCAGAACACTACAAATCAACCCAAAACTCAGATCACTACCGGAAGACATCGTATGAGTTGTTCAGCTAAGGCGCCGTCTAAAGTAACCAAACGCTCTCCCGAGAACGTAACTACCGCTGGCTATCTACTCACACACCCTAAACAATCCACAATGCTAGGCAGAACACGCCTACCATCTCTCTCAGAAGTCAACGAAATACTCCTTTAGCCAGTATGAGTATTTCTTCAGCCTCACATGGCTGCATCCTTCGATGCCGTTCTATTAGGAACCGAGGCAACGCACATCGCGCACGCGCCTTCGGCGCGCTATCTTCGTAGAAAACTGATGCTTTCCCACATGACGAGACCTGCCAGTTTAGGAGGGTAAAAAAAAAAAAAACATCGTCGTCGCACTCTATTTCTAGATCAGTAGTGCTTGCTGGTGTAGCTCAGCGAGAATGCTTGGAACGTACGTTGCTAAAGTTCCTAAGAGTAGCAAGAAAACAGGCAATTTAATGTCAGTACGACTTTATAATAGTACTTATGTACATTTCAAGCCACATAGAAAGGCTGCGGAGTATCCGAAATTTTTCACGTACCGATTTTCCAGTGTGTGTGCGAGTGCGGTATTAATGATCTACAAAACGCTAAACACGAAGAGGAGTTCTGTAGCGTCAACCCACGTGGCTGCACGCGGACGCTAAAGGTCGGCGCTCTCACTGGGCACTGCGAAAGATGAAAAAAATATTACAGGGTCTGTTATAATCTCTTTTAAGTGGTGAACGGCGAAAACCCACTCTTCCTCCTGTTACCATTCGCCTCTTTCTCTTCGCCTTTTCTCATTCTCTTTCTTTTAGTCATTACTGCTCACTACGAAGCACGTTTAGTTATTTGTAATCATTTGTGATCATTACAAGCCGTCGTTAGACATATTAGTAGTTTCGTAGTCATCAGTGGTTATTAGAAGTCATTTCAGTCATTATTAGTCATTACTGGTCATTACTAAGCATTTTAGTCATTTCTAATGAATTGTAGCCGTTACAAGTTGTCGTTAAACATATTGGTCATTTCGTAGTCATGACTAGTAATTACAAGTCATTTCAGTCATTATTAGTCATTACTGCTGACTACTAAGCATTTTCAGTCACTAGTAACCAATTGTGGTCATTAGAAGCCGTCGTTAGACATGTTGGTCATATCTATGTCATCGGTACTAATTACAAGTCATTTAAGTCATTATTAGTCATTACTGGTCGTCACTAAGCATTTTTAGTCATTTATAGTCAAGTGTAATTGTTACAATTCGCCGTTAGACTTATTGGTCATTTCGCAGTCATTAGTTGTCATTACAAGTCATTTCAGTAATTATTAGTCCTTACTGGTCATTACTAAGCATTCTTGGTCATTTCTAATCAGTTGTAGTCGTTACAAGTTGTTGTTGGACATATTAGTCATTTCATAGTTATTTCAGACATTATTAGTCATTACTGCTCACTAGTAAACATATTTAGTCATTTGTAATTAATTGTGTTCATTACGAGCCGTCGTTAGAGATATATTGCTCATTTCGGATTCATCGGTAGTAATCTTAGTCATTACTAGTCATTATTATCCTCTACCAATCTCTATTATAATGTTATCATTCACTAACTCTCACTATCAAACTGCTTTCCTGTTACACAGGCCCATATCGCGTGCTCCACAAAGTGACCGATGTCACCTATTAAATCGTCCTAGCCACGCCCACTACGTCCTCCGCTGTGACAACCAGTGACATTGTCCACGTTGCCCGACTCAAGCCCTAACTCTCCATGCCCCTTGGATCTTTAACAGCACCGTGACGGTGCTTTTGCCGCCGGGGTATTACGATATCATCGAGCGATGCTCAAGACACGAGCCGCCGCGAGAATGACGAACAAGTTGGTCGGTGCCTTTGGCTCGAGCGAGTGACAGCCTGGCGGCCTGGCTCCAGTGTAAATAGCGTGTAAATGGTCTCTTTCGTCTTTGTTCTTGCACAGGTAACAATATTCTGCAATGAGACTGCCTAGTTAATGTCTAAAAGTCCTATAGGATCAACATTCTACTGGAGATAACCAAAGTAATTAGTAACTAAATGATTATTTACCTAATTATTCAGTGTTTAGGTAATATGAGCGCAATACAAACCAACAACACTATAATTTCTTAATTAGTTATTTGATGCATTACCAATAATAATTTATGTTACATGAGTTAATTTGGAATTTGATCAGAATCAGAATCAGTTTATTCATGACAAAATGGGGATAATTACAGCATATGTATATGCAGAAGGAGGTTCTGTAGTTAAAGGGACCCTGAAACGCTTTTGACGATTTTCTACAAACGTACTGAATCGTTAGAGTAGGTCCTTCTGGTCATTAACTGGCACATCTAAGTGCCCCGCGTAAAGCGTGTAATTTATTATAAGGTTTTAAAAATTCACATCGCTGCCGATCGCAGCACACTGCTCGGCGGAATTTTAAGCCGCCCCTACCCATATGACCGAAATCACCCATACCACGTCAGTGGGGCGAGCTATCCGATTGGCTGACCAGAGTGCGCGATCGATAATTTTTCCAACTTTATGGTAAACAAATGATCTTCGTAATAGTTGGAATGTTAGTTAATTTGTTTTTATGCAAAGAAAGTAACATAAAGAGAATGCACAAGAACAATTTTTCATTAGACTTAAGCACTTCCGGCACAAAGCAAGTGTCGTCTACTTGTGTTACAATGTACTCCATTTTGACGAGAGCTCCGCGGTCAGAGTCGGTCTCAGTCTTTTCGCGAGCACTATGATTCGACTTCATTGCCTTGTGGACCGCAAACGTAGCGACTGGCAATATGTCAAGCTGCGACATCGTGTCCCTCTGCAAGGCAGCGTACGAGCGAACTGGCTGCTGCGCATCGGACTGCCGCTATCCGATCGGCGCCAGGATTTGCGTGTTTGTGGCCGTCACTTTACACGGGAAGATTACTAACGCAATAGCGTTCCGCGACTCCTTTATTAGGGCAAATGCATGGGGACCGAGTCTGGCCGCTTGACTGTGCCGTAACGGAATGAGCCATGAGATGAGAACTGGCAGAAGGGCAAATGTGAATGGTCTGCATGGTGCAGCCACCTGGTGGCACAGAGCTCAACCATACACAGTAGCAGCAACGAAGTGTATTCTTTGCTGCTGGTGTGTATGTTTCGCAGGAGTGTAATCATCAACACGTTGTTTTTACAAATGTTTAAAATGTTTTACGCTTGGTTAGAGCAATATCAGCGCTTTGTTTGGCTGGTTAAGCGCTGCGCCAACAAGTGTATGGACCGTGCAGACCGATCAGGCCGCTCACGTACGTCTACGCTAAGGTTCCTTCATCAGCTTGAGTTTATGCCTCCAGTCATGTGCCGAAATGACCAGCTTGCCTGTGGTTACCGGAATACAAGACACGTTCGGCGCTACGACAGAATGCTCGCAACGTATGCTGCTTAGCTCTCGCTAGGGGTCGACGGCCAAGCGGCAAGCGGAGAGGTCTCGCGCGGGCGGGGGCGGGCTCCAAAACAACCGGAAGTGGATGATGTGACGTCGCATCGTGACGCAGAACCAGTGAAGGCGGAGCTTAGCCCTACTGGCTCGGCGAACGAGTTGAGGAGGAAAAGCATGGCTAGGGAGGAGGGTAACTTCTAATCGCTTGTAGGTCCATTAATACGTAACGCTTCACTTAAATTGTGGTGCGAATGTTCTACTTAAGCTGTACCCTACGCGTCTACAAAATTTGTCCGAACCGTTTCAGGGGCCCTTTAACTGAAATGGGACCTCCTGTGCATGATGACTATAATCAATAATACAAACAACAATGGCAACATGTAAAATTTACGAACAAAGGTTTTAGGCGAGAAAGCATAAATGAATAGAAAAGCAGCATATGAATGTATTAAACAATAACAAGGCTTCGACTTAGTCAACAAAAGGTGAAACTACAAAAATAGCTTGAGAAGAAAGAAAGTAAAAAAATATGTGGGAGAGAAATAGAGAAACAAAGAGGAAGTTAATAATACAACTCATACTATACTCATATGGGAAAGTTGGAGGAAGCTAAAAGAAAATGCTTAAGTTCAGTACAAAATCTGTGAGCTTTGAACAATTTTAAAGGGAATGGTAATCTGTTCCACAGAGATAAAGCTGAAAAGTGTAATGACTGCTTACCATAGTTGGTGCGAACTAAGGGTAAAATGAAGTTAATATTTTCTGGAAATCTAGTATTAGTTATCTAGTATTATTTATCTAGTATTAGTAAGGGATGTTTCAGTATGATGGTTACTGGGATATCATTGTTTAATGCCCTAAATATAAATATGGCCACTTTATATTTAACAAGGTCAGTCGCATTCAAAATATTATGTGCATGTAACAGCCGAGTTGTGCTAATGCTACGAGGTGAAAATGTTATTAGCCGAATTGCTCGATTCTGAATTACTTGCAACGAAGTTAGGTGACTGTTATAAGTGTTTCCCCATGATTCAATGTTTTAGTTAATATGAGAATGAAGAAAAGCATAATAAAGTGACATGAGAGCAGAAAATTATAAATATGGTCGTGCTTTGATTAAAACGCGCATTCCGTATGCCATTTTCTTTTTAACATTAGCTATGTGAAGGTGAAATTTAAGATGGCGGTCAAATTCCACACCTAAATAGGTGCAAGGATGAACTGCATTGATTAGGTGATTGATGATGGAAATAGACTGAAGGAGCTCAGGCGATCGCTCATGTGAGGCAAAGACGACAAAATTGGTCTTATTATGGTTAATCTGTAGCTTGTTAAGTTCACACCATGTGGAAATTTTCACGAGAGCTTCATTGAGCGCACGCGTTAGCATTGATATCCAGTTGCTAGAGCTAAATATAGTAGTATCATCGGCGTACAGAATACACTTAGATGAGGAGAGGCAACTGGGCAGATCATTAATATAAATTAGGAAAAGTAGAGGACCTAATATGGATCCCTGTGGTACACCAATGTTAGTAGTAGCTTCTTTAGAGTAGTACCCAGAAATATTAACGACTTGTTTTCTACCTTGTAAGTAACTGCGGATTAGAAGTAGAGGCGGACCAGTTATTCCGATGGCTTCAAGTTTAGCACAAAGAATTGCGTGATTAATTGTGTCGAAGGCCTTCGTTAAGTCAACGAATATCGAGGCTGCAAATTTACCTTCATGAATTGCTTTTTTGAGATATTCAGTAAGCGATATAAGATAATTATTATATATAATATAATATATAACTAATAGATGATGATGATGACACAGAGGTAATGAACGAAATTGTAACGAGGCTGGCTTCAGAGGCAGCAATTCAAGTGGGAGGCAATGCACCAAGGCAACCAGTAGGCAGGGTCTTCCAAGTAACAATGGACCTAATAAAGGAACGACAAAGAATGAAAGTGTCCAACTGAAGAGATAAGATAGAATTAGCGGAACTGTCAAAACTGATCAACAACGCGAAAATAAGCAATATTAGAAATTATAACGCGAGAAAGACTGAAGAAGCCGTGGACGCAGCCTGCAATCAGTGAGAAGGAAACCTGGCACAGGACAAACGAAGATGTATGCACTGAAAGATAAGCAGGGTAATATCATCAGCAATCTCGAAGGCATAATAAAAGCAGCGGAATAATTCTATACTGGCCTGCAGAGTACCTAGAGGACTCGGGAGTACTCCATTCGAAGCAATAGTGAACAGTATATAGGAACTCCTCCTATAACTAGAGATGAGGCTTGAAGGGCCTTGCAGGGCATGGAAAGGGGAAAAGCGGCAGCAGAGGATGGAATAGCAGTCCATTTAATCAAAGATGGAGGAGAAATAATGCTAGGAAAATTCGCGGCTCTTTTTGCGAAGTGTCTATCGGCTGCAAGGGTCCCAGAAAACTGGAAGAATGCAAACATTATACTAATCCACAGAAATGGCAATGCTAAAGAACTGAAAAATTATGGCCCATTAGCTTACTCCCAGTATTCTATAAAATATTTACCAAGATAATCTCCAATAGAATAAGGGAAACATTGGACTTTAGTCAACCAAGGGAGCAGGCTGGTTTCAGGAAAGGATACACTACAATGAACCACATCCATGTCATTAATCAGGTTATCGAGAAATCCGCAGAGTACAATAAGCCTCTCTATATGGCTTCATAGATTACGAAAAAGCAGTTCAGTAGAGATTCCAGCAGTCATAGAGGAATTGCGTAATCAAGTTGTACAGACCGCTGACGCTAATACCGTGGAAGATATCTACAGAGCTTCCACAGCCACCTTAATTCTACACAAGAAATGTAGGAGGATACCTAAAAAGAGGTCAGACAAGGAGACATAATCTCTCCAATGTTATTCACTGCGTACTTGGAAGATGTATTCAAGATATTAAACTGGGAAAGTTTAGGAGTAAGTATCGACGGCGAATACCTCAGCAACCTTCGGTTGTCCGATGAGATTGCTCTGTTCAGCAACACTGCGGATGAGTTACAACAAATGATTAAGGACCTTAACAGGGAGAGTGTAAGAGTGGGGCTGAAGATTAATATGCAGAAGACAAAGATAATGTTAAATAACCGGGCAAGGAAACAAGAGTTCAAGATCGCAAGTCAGCCTCTAGATTCTGTGAGGAGTACGTTTACCTAGATCAACTAATCACAGGGAACCCTCACGATGAGAAGGAAATTCACAGAAGAATAAAAAGGGGTTAGATCGCACACGGCACAGATCGTGAGCTCTAGACTGGGAGCTTACCTTATCATTGAAAAGGAAAGTATACAATCACTGCATTTTACTGATGCTAACATATGGCGCGGAGACATAGAGACTGACAAAGAAGCTTGAGAAGAAGTTGGGACCACGCAAAGAGCGATGGAACGAAGATTGCTAGGCGTAACGTTAAGAGACAGAAAGAGAGTGGTTTCGACCAGAGAGCAAACGGGTATAAACAATACTCTAATTGACATCAAGAGAAAACAATGGAGCTGGGCAGGTCATGTAATGCGCAGGTTAGATAACTGTTCGACCGTCAGGGTTGCAGAATGGGTACCAAGAGAAGGGAAGCGCTGTAGAGGATGGCAGAAGAATATGTGGTGCGATGAAATTAGGGAATTTGCGGGTGCTAGTGGGAATCGGTTGGCGCAGGACAGGGGTAATTGGAGATCGCAGGGAGAGGCCTTCCTTCTGCAGTGGACATAAATAGGCTGATGATGATGATAAAGTAAACGTAATTGAATACTTTTTATTGTCGTGACATCTTTATATTGCGACGAATACCGCTCTGTATAATTCAAACTCGAACACCTCAGGGAAGAGCAAGCCTTTATTTTGAACGAATGCGTCGTTTAAACTGCATAAACGACAAAAAAAGAGGAAGTCACTAACGACACAAACTTCGACGCACACGCTGGCGGCCCACAACGAGTACAACTGAGCACAACAGGAATGAGCGACGGTAAACCCTATGGGACAGATGTTGGCGGCGGCGCTGCTGTCACTTGGGCTGGCATCCAATTGCCAGACCTCTCCATACTTTCGGTCTCACGCCAATGCATGGCGCGTACCGTTCCTCAACACACTACTTACCCCCTTCTGGTGCATTCTATCCCCTGCACAAATGAAATGCCGTGACGGCGACCAGAGATGATAGGGTAGCAAGTTAAGGTGATTGTAGATTAAGCGATTTCCAGGTTATATGGTAGGTTCCGTCGACGCAAGAGCGCTGTATTTGGAGACCACTGGGAGAGGCCTGTTTTCTGAAGTAAAATAAAATACTCTGCTGTTGCTAAATATTATTGTTATTATAATATTGTGACACGCTGACGAAGAAGATGTTTTAATCATCGTCGGAAGAAGATGATGGTCTGTTCTTCGCGCACTGTCTACCATCTTGTCAGTTGCTGTAATGATTGTAAATATTCTGTAAATACACATCTGACTGTTTTAACTCCGTAACATTTTTGATGGAGGTTGCGGGATCATTATCAAGACGGATTTACGTAGCGGGTGCTCCTTGGCTTCATCTACAATGCCAGCTCAAGGCGAGGATGCTTCGGGCCCGTCGGCACCACGCCGACCGTCATTCTAGCACAACCCCGCGACCCAGGAACCTTTTCTGGCACCAACTACACTGATGTTGAAGACTGGCTTCAACTATATGCGCGGGTGAGCGCCAGCAACCACTGGGACCAGACCATCATGCTCGCTAATCTGATCTTTTACCTCGTGGGCACGGCACACGTCTGGTTTCAGACCCACGAGGAGGAACTTACCAGCTGGGAGATTTGTAAGTAGAAACTCAAAGATTTGTTTGGCAAGCCTATTGGACGTCAGCGCGCCGCCCAAAAAGACCTCGCTTCGCGTATCCAGACGTGCACTGAATCCTATCTCACGTACATCCAGGACGTGCTCGCTCTGTGCCGCAAAGTGGATCCGAAGATGTCCGAACCTGATAAGGTTGCACATGTCATTAAGGGCATAGCAGATTATGCTTTCCATCTCCTTGTCTTCAAGAATTCTTCCACTGTGCAAGCCATCATTACCGAATGCTGGCGGTTTGAAGAAGCCAAGAGTCGCCGCATTGCCCAGCCATTTCCCCGCCTTCCCAACACGGCTGCTACGTCCACCTGAGAAGACCTCCGCAGTCAGCCCACACCCAATAGCTCTGATGACATCTCCAGGTTATTCGACCTGAAATAGAAGCCGCATCTCCTGTCACATGACTCCCAGCGGCTGACAAGTTGACAAGATGATTTCTCGAGACATCATCGAACCTTCTTGCAGCCCATGGGCATCCCCTGTTTTACTAGTTAAAATGACGGACAACAGTTGCGGATTTTGCTTCGACTATAGACACCTCAACAAGGTAACAAAGAAAGACGTCTATCCGGTACCACGCATTGACGATGCCCTGGATTGCCTGCATGGAGCACAATATTTTGCGTCCATCGACCTTCGCTCCGGCTACTGGCAAATTGCCGTCGATTACATGGACCGCGAGAAGACAGCTTTTATTACTCCCGATGGCCTCTATCAGTTCAAAGTGATGCCTTTCGGTTTATGTAATTCCCCGGCCACATTTGAACGAATGATGGACGCCCTCCTACACGATTTCAAATGGTCCATCTGCATCTGTTACCTGGACGACGTGACCATTTTTTCTCCGAATTTTGCGACACACCTCGAACGCCTGTCGACGATCCTATCTGTTTTCCGTCAGGCGGGGCCACAACTAAATTCGTCCAAGTGCCACTTCGGTCGTCGTGAAACTTCTGTGCTCGGGCATCTCGTCGATTCGTCTGGTGTACGCCCTGATCACGATAAAATACGGGCAGTCAAAGACTTTCTCATGCCAACATGTGCCAAAGATTTTCGCAGCTTCTTGGGCCTTTGCTCCTACTTCCGTCGGTTTGTCCGAAATTTTGCGAACATTGCGCGCCCTCTCAACCAGCTCCTCAAGAAAGACGCTCCATTCATCTGGTGCCCTCAACAAGCTGGTGCCTTCACCGAGTTGATTGGGCTGCTTACGTCCCCGCCCATTCTCCCTCAGTTTGATGCGTCAGCTCCAACAGAAGTCCGTACCAATGACAGTGGCCACGGTATTGGAGCTATCTTGGCAGAGAAACAACAAGGGCGAGAACGTGTTATTGCCTACGCCAGCCGCCTTCTTTCCTCAGCGGAGACCAGTTATTCTATCACCGAATGCGAGTGTCTGGCTCTCGTTTGGGCAGTGGGTAAATTCCGCCCCTATTTGTACGGCCGCCAATTCACAGTCATCACTGATCACCACGCTCTGTGTTGGCTTTCGTCCCTCAAAGATCCTCCAGAGCGCCTTGGCCGCTGGGCTCTGCGCCTTCAAGAATACAACTATTCAGTTGTGTACAAGACCGGCCGGTTACATCAAGATGCGGGCTGCTTGTCGCGCCATCCTGTCGACCCTCCTGACGTTTCTGCGGCCGGCATACCTGTCACCGTTCTCTCTGGTTGCTTTTCCCGACATTGGAGCTGAATAACGTCGGGATGCCTCCTTGCGACACCTTATTCAACGGCTCACTTCAACGACGCCCGATCCTTCCCTTCGCGTGTTTGAACTTCAAGATGGTGTATTGTACCGCTCTAACATGCGCCCGGACGGCCCTGCCCGACTCTTCGTTGTGCCTGAGCATCTGAGTCAGACTGTTCTCGCCCAGATTCATGATGTACCGACTGCAGGTCACCTTGGAGTATCACGGACCTATGACCGCGTTCGTCGGCGCTTCTTTTGGTCTGGTGTATACCGTGACGTCTGCCGTGATGTCGCTGCGTGTGATCTTTGTCAACGACGCAAGAAGCCGACCACACTCCCTGCTGGTCGCCTTCAACCACTTGTCGTACCATCAGAACCATTCTTCCGTCTAGGTGTTGATCATTTAGGCCCTTTTCCCTACGTATGCTTCGGGTAACAAGCGGATTGCTGTAGCAACAGACTACGCCACCCGATATGCAATCACACTGGCTCTTCCGACAAGCTGTGCAACCGATGTCGCCGACTTCCTCCTAGAAAACCTTCACCACGGCGCCCCTCGACAGCTCCTCACCGACCGAGGCCGCTACTTTCTTTCTAAAGTTGTCAATGACATTCTGCACTCGTGCGTGACTAAACACAAACTTGCTACTGCTTACCATCCACAAACGAACGGCCTAACCGAGCGCCTTAACCGCACCCTTACTGACATGCTGTCCATGTATGTCTCCACTGACCATCGCGACTGGGACGTTGCGCTGCCGTTCATTACTTTCGCCTATAATTCTTCTCGCCATGATAACGCAGGCTTCTCTCCACTCTTACTCTTGTTTGGCCGCGACCCTACGTTACCTTTCGACAACGTTCTGCGTGCTAGTCTGGATTCCACAGCCGAGTACGCCCGGGAAGCCATCCTCAAAGCACAAGAAGCACGCCATATTGCCCAACGGCGACTTGTGGAGTCGCAGGAAAATCAGCAGCGCTTATATGACGCCCGCCATCGTGACGCCCATTACACACCGGGCGCCCTGGTTCTCCTTTGGTCGCCGTCGCGACGCGTTGGCCTCTTGGAGAAGTTACTTTCGCGCTACTCCGGCCCTTACCGTGTCTTGCGTCAAGTAACTGACGTCGCGTACGAAATCGCCCCTCTTGAGCCAACCGTGGCTCAGCATCGCTCCGACGTGGTCCACGTCGCGCGTCTTAAATTGTATCACTCGCCCGCCTCCTAACCAGCACCGAGCCGGTGCTTCAGCAGCCGGGGTTCATGTGACACGCTGACGAAGAAGTTGTTTTAATCATCGTCGGAAGAAGACGATATTCTGGTCTTCGCGCGCTGTCTACCATCTTGTCAGCTGCTGTAATTATTGTAAATATTCTGTAAATACACGTCTGACTGTTTTAACCCCGTAACATTTTGTATATCTATTTTGCCTCTGCAGGGTCTTTCAACTAACTTGTGCCACGTATTAAAAAAGATGGCGCTACCTGTGTCGAAGCGGCGCAGTGTTGTTCTGAGCCATATGAAGAACATCATGACATTTTTAAAGCGAAAGCTTTACTAACCTCGTCGAGCCGAGTTTCGCCGTCACCACGAATTTGACCTTCATTTGACCCCAGCTCCGCAGTAGCCTTTGCAACGCATAACGTTACTCGCTGCGCCGAGCTCCGGCGCCGCTGCATGCGCTAGCCGCCGTCTGGCCACGTGACTCGACGGGTGCCTCGCTAAGAGGAGCGCTGCGATCTTGGCCATAGATGAGGGCGAGGCTTGGTTGTCTTCGCTGAGCGCTGCGCGGGAGCAGGAGGCTTTGAGCCGTCCTCGCCAAGCCACGTCTGACAAGCCCGCGGATATCGCCCGGTGAGCTGCTTCACCGGAGAGGGTCGGGAATGCGACAGACATTGCGCCCTCGAGATCTATGTAGGAACCGCGTTCGCGCTTTGTCCGTTTGTGCTTCGACGCTGCGCATGTTCGCGGATGTCTAGCACTTGCGCTTTCTCTTTGGCACAACAGGCGCCGCACCGTCGAACGATGCGTGTCTACTCAAGCCTAACCACAGTCATGCCTAGCCACCGACCTAGTCAGAGCCGTCATACCTGGCTTAACGACGGCTGTATACATAATAATAATAATAATAATAATAATAATAATAATAATAATAATAATAATAATAATCAGCCTGGCTACGCCCACTGCAAGGCAAAGGCCTCTCCTATACTTCTCCAACGACCCCGGTCATGTGCTAATTGTGGCCATGCTGTCCCTGCAAAGTTCTTAATCTCATCCGTCCACATAACTTTCTGCCGGCCTCTGCTACGCTTCCCTTCTCTTGGAATCCAGTCCGTAACCCTTAATGACCATCGGTTATCTTCCCTCCTCATGACATGTCCTGCCCAGGCCCTTGCTTAAGTATAATAACTAGTGCTAAATCAAAGGTTAAACCGAGGGAAACCAAGACTTAACCAGGCTAAACCAAGCTTTCGCTTTTCTTCCAGTCCGCCAAGCTGGGTAAAAAGCAAAGATTGCTTAATTAACTTTTTAAATAGTAACTCTAGTGAAAACCTTCAATACAAAGGTTGTAGCGCTTTTCCAGAAATATCGGATCATTTCATCTATGCTAAAATAACTGCCGTGTTTAATTTTTTCCAGCGTTTCTTTAAAGTGCGCGAAATTAAAAAAGTAATACGTGACTACCGGCTAATGCGCTGAGCTGTTAGTGCCTTGTAGTATGAACGAATTAGCAAAAGCTGCTCCATGCACAGCAATCGGTTGAACAGGCAGTCGGTAACTGCGACTTAAGCGAAAAAAAAATCTTCAACGAAAAAGCGGCTGCCATGTACAAACGGGGCATGGGACTGTAAGGAGCGTTTGATGCAGACCAGGCTTTCTTTTTCTCCTTGGCCGAATAAAGAAATACGATGGAAGGGCGGAGGCTGATAGTTTCATCAAGGACAGAGATAAAAGACATGCTGCCTCTGATTCCATATCGCATTCGCATGTGGCGGCGGCGTTTTCGTTGAAGAATTTTTTCCGAAAACGGTAAGCCCCGTTTGTCACTTAACGTCCATCGCAGTCACCGCCAGTCTGTTCAGTCGTTGTCTGCACACCAAGTGTAAAAAAAAAAGAATGACTCGCCATCTCGACGCTGCGAAAGTGGGTGGCCAGTGAAGCTGTTAGAAATCCACTCAAATGCCGTCGATGCAAACATGAAATTTTTTGTTCTTCGGCCTAGTATTAGGACTACAAGGCTTTTGAACAATACGATTTTGCACTTTTCGACGCTCATCGTATTCAAGCTCCTTTTCGAGAGTCTTAACTTCGCGTGGTCCACCCATAGCGGTCTTGCAATGAACTGAATGATTTGCTAGGCAGGTCTCCCTTTTATATATGAAGTTTAGTGACGTCACTGATTGGTTTATATGCTGCTGTTGCCTTTTTCCCACCGGAGCAGCTTATGGAACCGTGATCTTCACCTAGAAACACACGCGGGGAGATGAAACGTGCCTCGCATTGTTCACAGGCGCTTTATCACCCATCATGCGGTTTTGACGCGTGTTTTGCGCTCTTCTTTATTTAAATGAATTTTGAGCTGTGTGTTGTATCCCTGATCCCAAAGGAGATATGCACTTTATTTCGATTCGATATTTTTTTGCTGACGGACACGAAACATTCCGACCACGCAGAGGCTAACAGCTTCGCTGTATGATTTCGCTAAGAATTAATGCTTTCCTTGATTGACAAGTTCTCGACTTTGTCCTGCCGTTATTAGTTTGACTTTGTCGATGGTAAAGGTACTACCTTACTTCTAGAATCTCTTTCTGAAAAAATTTTTCCCGCGTTGCACGAAAATTTGCGTGGTATTGCATTATTCCTTGATATAATTAAAGCCTCTTAGACAATTGAACACTACATTATGTTGTAAAAATTCAATTTATTGAGGTTCCTGGATGCAGCTTATGACATCCTTAAGTGTTATCTGTCAAATCGATAGGGAGCAGTGGTGTTCGACAAACACTCTGGCTCTATTTTGCCTCTCATGTAGCCGATTATCTCTCCACTACTTCTGAATGTTCACATGAATGACCTTGCGTTCACTCCTCCAATACGCGCAGTTTTTATACGTCGATCGCACCGTACGACAGGCAAAGCATTTATGCTATAAATCGGCGATCAATATGCTGGAATAAGATGCCTATACCGCAGTTGACTGGTTTTCTAAACTAAAATTGTTCAAAATAATAATTCGAAATAAAGCTGGCTCGTTTCAGAAACCCCGTGAAGATGAGATCGATAGATGAACATATTTATTTGCACAGTAAGATTTCTTCGCCATGTATTTGTACTGCAGTAAGGTATGCGTAGTTAATAATATAGGTGTGTGTACAATTTGACTCAATCGTGTCGTGGCAGTAACATTAAGTTATGGTTGTTGCAAAGTCCGGAGTATTGCCCGGTTATGTTATCAGTGTAAGAGTATAGTTCTGTTATCGGTATTGTTACACGCGTGTGATAGTTGATTGTTTGGACGAGGTGCGTGGGCACCATCATTCGAGAAAGGAGAAGGAAGAACGAACTGGGCTCGCACTGTGAATCTAACCGGTCAGCGCTGCAACCGCTGTTGTAAATATAACCTATAAATAGTTGCTCGTCTTACTGACTCGTCCTTCGCGTAACATTGTGGTGGAGGTGTGGGGTAACGATCCCTGTACCTCACGTATCGACGGTTCGTGAAAGATTTCGCAGCGATCACTCGACCACTCACTGAACTTCTGAAGAAAGACGTGCCTTCTACAGGGGGTTCCCTCAGGCTGCCGCATTTTCACGTCTTATCACGATTGTCACCAATCCATTACTCTTGGCCCACTTTGACCAGTCCGCACCTACTGATGTCCGAAGCGATGCCAGTGGTTATGGGATCGGCGCCGTCTTATTACAAAGCCAACACGGGCACGACCGCTTTATAGCCTACGCTAGCCGGCTCCTGACACCTGCAGAGCGCAACTATTCGACTACAGAGCGCGAATGTCTTGCTCTCGTCTGGGCTGTTTCAAAGTTCCGCCCATACTTATATGGCAAGCCCTTCTCAGTAATCACAGACCATCATGCGCTCTGTTCGCTTTCATCGCGCAAGGATCCTACTGGCAAGCTCGGTCTTTGGGCCCTCCGACTACAAGGATATCCCTACGCAGTGATTTACAAGTCGGGACGCCAACACCAGGACGCAGATTGCCTCTCTCGCAACTCAGTCGAAGACGCGACCTCGACGTCTGATACTGACACCGACGCCTGTGTTCACTCTTTTTTCCACTGCCCCATGTCGCCGATGAGCAGCGCCGTCATCCGTCCTTGCGTATCATCATTGAGCGCCTGCAATCGTCACTTGCTCACAGTTCCCTTCGCTTATTCGCACTTTAAACTGGCGTACTCTACCGCCACAACGTTCACCCCGACGGCTCTGCATTACTCCTTGTGATCCCTAAACACCTTCGCTCGGCTGTCCTCCACGAACTTCATGACCTCCCCACTGCCGGTCACCTGAGTGTGTCACGTACCTACGAACGGATCCGTCGACGCTTCTTTTGGCGAGGGCTTGCTCGCTCCCTTCAAAGATACGTAGCTGCGTGTGAGAAATGCCAGCGACGCAAGACACCATCGACGCTCCCTGCTGGCCACCTTCAACCACTCGACATTCCCACGGAACCATTCTTGCGGGTTGGTTTGGACCCACTTGGCCATTTTCCTCTTTCTACCTCTGGGAACAGGTGGATCGCTGTGACAACGGTTTACGCCACGCGCTATGCCATCACCCGAGCGCTTCCTACAAGCTGCGCAACACATGTCACCGATTTTCTTCTATGTAACGTGATCTTATTACATGGAGCTCCGCGACAACTTCTCACAGACCTTAGCCGGACATTCCTATCAAAAGTTATCGCTGACATCCTGCAGTCCTGTGCCACGAGGCACAGCCTATCCACGTCATACCATCCGCAAACAAATGGCCTCAGGGAGCGTCTCAATCGGACTGTCACAGACATACTCGCGAAATATGTCTCTTCAGACCACACTGACTGGGACCTCGTACTACCGTTTGTAACCTTTGCTTATAATTCCTCGTGCCACGACACCGCCGGTTAGTCCCTATTTTTCCATCTGTTCGGCCGAGAACCAGCACTGCCCCTCGACACAACCCTCTCGGTTCACGCGGCACCGACCAGTGAATATGCACTTGACGTCATCGCCCGCTGTGCCCACGCAAGGGAAATTGCCCGTGACCGCCTTCTGGAATCCCAAGAGAGTCAAAGGCGTTTGTACGACCAGCGACACCGAGACGTGCACTTCCCGCCTTGTTCTTTGGTGCTTCTATGATCTCCGTCGTGTGAGGTCGGCCTGTCAGAAAAACCGCTGTCTCGTTACACAGGGCCATACCGAGTGCTTCGTGCCGTGACTCCCGTCACCTACGAGATCGCCCCTAACGCCCTATCCGCTTTCAAGTCCAGTGATATCGTGCAAGCTACACGACTGAAACACTATCACCCTCGCAGTGTTGACATTTAGACGCTCCGGGACGTCGCTTCTGCCGCTGGGGGATTATGCTACACGCTTGGGATATTTGATTGTTTGAACGAGGCGCGTGAGCGCCATCACTCGAGAAAAGAGAAGGAAGAACGAATTCGGCTCTCGCTGTGAAATGAGTCTGCCCGACTCTTGGCCAATCCCCGCGAGTGGGTAAGCGCCAATCTCATCAAGGACATCATCATCATCATCATCATCATATCAAGGGAAGGCTCCACGCCTCCGTCCTTCGCGTTCCGATCTGCTGGCCTCGACAGAGCAACCGTTTCGTTGACCAGCAGTGGTGTTCCGGCTAAGTATCGGGTGGTTTCAGGTGTCTCATTAAGCTTAGTTTAGCTCCTGGTTGATCGGAATTCTTTGCGTCAGCCGTCTTGGGCTGATGTCGATCAGTTCTCCTAGCCAGGTGTGATCCGCCTGGTCAGCATCCCTGCCACCTAATGAATTGCCTCTAGATTTATTTTTCGCAGTGGCGTCAGCACCATTCCTCTGGCGCTTGTGCCTACCAATGGAGGTTCCACCAGGATCACGAATCTACAAGCTGTCCAGAAGGCACTTAAGACCACATTCAACCACTTCCAGACCATCACGGACGTGTGAGCGTTCGGACGGGGAGTTATAGTGTATCGTTCACCGACCAGACCTGTGTTGAAGACCTCTTGAAATGCGCTTCATTCGCTTCCACCCTGGTGAGTGCTTTTATTCCGCCTCACCTTGAGTGCATCACGGGTCTTTTACGGGGCGTAGACTCCCGAATAGGACCAACTGAAACCCTGAACAAGCTTTCCGCAGCAGGCGTCATTGCTATTTACCATTACAATCGACTGGTAAATAACGAATGGGTTCCGACGGAATCTGTAATTGCAACGTTTGTGGGCACATCATGTCCATCTGAAATAAAGGTGTGGCCTTTTTGTTCTGTGTAGAGCCACTCACGTCATGTCCAATCCAGTGTCAGAATTGTTGGAGATTCGGGCACAGCGCAGGAGGATGTAAGTCTAGCTTGCGTTGCCGCTCCTGTGGAAATGGTCATTCTTCAAGTGAATGCTCTGCTAAATCTCAAAAGTGCTGCCTCTGTGGGGGAGCACACCCAGCAGACTATTCGAACTGGCCAGCTCGCTCTCAAGAAATACAAATTCTTGCAATAATCGACCGCCGTCGCTGCTCCCGAAGAGATGCAATTGCAGTTATTAAGGACGGATATTCTGGTGTTACAGCGCAAAACACTCCAAGCGTGGATCTCAATCTCTCAGAAGCAATTGACTCTGCTTTGGAAAAAGCAATTGCTAAAGCTATGGATAAATTGATATCCAGTCTCTCTGATTGCTTAGCGCAAATCATTTCCAGTCAGATGATGAAAATAATGCAAACCACTAAGACATCAATGCATCCCCCAGTATCTAACGCCATACCTCGAGCGCCTAGCAACGAGGTAAAGACGCCTTCTACATTTACAGAACATTCCTCAGACACTACTCCTCTAGTCAAACCTAGCGAGGATGAGCCCTCTTATTCAGACACTGTTTGTGTCACAGATATGGAACTTGACACTCGAGCTCCCAAACGTATGGGATCCCCAATTTCCAAATTTATCAAACCAAAGTAAAGAAAATAGTCATCCATCGCCTATGCTTACAGAAAGTATTCTGAAGGCGGCAGCTACCGCTGCTATGCGTTCAACACCAATGGACAATCGAAAGTACTGCATATTTTCAGCTTTAACAGATTTATCTTGCGTATCTATTCAATTCAATCCAGATATCTTACTCCTTCAAGAAAGTTAGCTTTCACCAGAGAAAACTTTTCATTTAAAAAGTTTTCGGTCTTCCCGACTAGATCGACACTCGCGAGGTGGAGGATTACTGGTACTTGTTTCCAGTAAAATTTGTCACAAGGCAAACATTTCTTTTCAAATCATGGATACCGACTGCGATATTTTGGCTATAGATTTACGTCTCCCAAGGTACCATCCATTTTCAATTAAAGATGCTTATTTCCCCAACGGTGTGCAAAGTACACGTCAACGTTATAGGGCTGTGGCTGCCTGTATAAAAAAAAAATTGTTTGTAGGGGATTTTAATCCGCATCACGTGTCGTGGGGCTAAAAACAGATTTGCGTGGTAAGCGATTATGGGAGTGGACTTTTGATAGTCACCTTTCATGTCAGAACACAGGACAAGTAACGTTTACTATAGGCGCTTTCGTTCGGTGTTAGATTTAACATTTTGTAGCGCTGGCATCAAGGTTTTGTCGTAGGTGGCGGTTGACTGAGCAACCAACAGTGATCACCTTCCTGTGTCATTTGAAATCGTTTGTCCAATAACATTTTTAGAATACCAGGTATGCACATTTGTGAACCATACGAAATTTAGGACTTCCTTGCTTTCAGCCGTTCCGAAACTTGCCAATGCCAATGATAAGGAAATCGCTTCAACCACTTGCTCAATTATAGAGGATTCCCGGAAGCAAGCTGAATTTGTCATCCCTTCGGCTAAAGGCATTGCTTGTCGTTGGTGGAATAATGAGTGTGCGCGGGACTATAGAAAAAGAAAAGCCGCTTGGAAAATGCTTCTGCATAATCAGTGCCCGACAAATTGGGAAAATTATTAGTTTCACGCTGGTGTATTTAAGCGTACTGTTAATCGAGCCAAAGACGAATACGATATTAGGCATTACGATTATCTATCAAATAAAAAAATAAGCGTGCTTTATTTGCATTTCTTCGTGCTAGGAAGGTGCTACCAGCACCCTTAACATTAGACTCAATTGTTTTGACCCCGCAAGAATTGAGCGCCTCCCTAGAAGAGATTGCCAAAGGGTTAGGAAATCAATTTACGGCCCGGCTTGCGGCTATTCATTCTACATTAGATCCTTCGGATGGCTTTACTCCAATTACCTTATCTGAACTAAATGAGACTGCACTATGCTTGCCGAATTCCTGCCACTGGCCCTGATGGTGTCACAAATGCAATGTTAAAAATATTCTTACAGGAAACACCTAACGTTCTTTTAGACCTGGTGAATTATTCAATTAAGTATGCTTGGATTCCGTTGCAATGGATTCTACCTGGAAGCGGTCGGCCGCCCAGACACAGCCCTTCCTAGAATGGATATTGCAATGGAAGCTCGCCAATGTAATATGGATGCTTAACAAAAATTAACAAGCAGGAAGGTATGTATTGGAGAACATTAGGCCCATTGCGCTTACATCAAACGTAGTAAAATTAATTGAGAGGCTTCTTCACTTTCGTATCATGAAATTTAATAATGATAATTCCATTCTTAATCCCTGACAGATTGGTTTCAGGGCCGGCTCCTCCATCTGACATGCCAGCGAGGATTTAGAAATCCGAATACAACTCGCTCGACGTCATAAGCAATACGCTGCCTTAGTGACGCTCGATATCGCTAAAGCATACGACACTGTGGAGCACACTGTATTGATCAATCGGTTAACATCCTGTGGTGCTGGGTATATAGTTGCGTGGATTCAGTCATTCTTAGGTGAAAGAGAATTATATTGCTACAAAAGCGGCTTTTCTTATTCTAAGCACAAACAAACGAGAGGCGTACCGCAAGGCTCCGTCCATTCCCCGGTGCTTTTTGATATTCTCATGAGCACGCTATCTTGTCATCAAAAAGTAACTACTTATGTTTATGCAGACGATATTGCGTTTTTCGCATCTGAAAACGACATCCACACGCTAAACCAACGACTGCATACTTACCTTTGTGCTCTGGAGATGTGGTAAGATGTTAATCACATTATACTCAATGCCAGCAAATTTGGTGTTCTCGTTTTTCCGAGACGTGACATAGTGCACATCTCATTGTCATACCACCTTCAAGACATACCACAGGTGGAATCTGTTAAATACCTCGGAATTATTTATAACGCCTTTATCAACTGGTTTTCACACATAGATCCTGTGACTGGAAAAGGTAGCCGTGCAATTGGCATATTGCGTAGGCTGAGCAGTCGTCTAATAGGATTGAGGAGAGATACACTCCTAATGATGTATCGTATGTACGTTTGCCCTATATTAGAATTTGCTTGCGTGCTCTTCGCTGGAGCTCCTGCATACATGACCCGTACTCTAATCCTCTTAGAAAGAGAAGCATTACGTCTGTGTTTAGGTCTTCTTAATTTCCTGCAAATTCTGTTCTTTATCTAGAATCCCGTGTTCCTCCTCTTTCGTGTAGGTTCCGACTTTTGACAGTGCAGACATTCTTAAGGATTTATGAATCACCGCTGCGACATCCCCAAACAATGTTTATTTCACAACCTGCGTTGCTTTTCGGTGTCAACTGGCCGCGACTACTTACTCCGCAAATTATATTCGTGCAAAAATTACTTGACTCCTTGCGCGTGCGCATATGCGATGTACTTCCTATTCCCGACAGAGCTGTTGCAACGGATATTCAATTCAATGACATTTTGCCTAATAATGCAAAATAATTTCCACACCCTATTCTAGACCGTATATTACAAGATCGTCTCAGGAACCTTCAAACAAACATTGTAATTGCACAGATGCTTCACAATGTGAAGAAACGTCAGGTGTAGGAATATTTTCCCTGATTCTTTATTGGTCATTTTCTCTTCGGCTGCCAGATTTCATACCGATCTTTTTAGCCGAATTCATGGCCGTGGTGCTGGCATTACGCAAATTAGGACCATCAATTACGTCAGCCGTGACAGTCACTGATTCGTTATCATTTTGCTCATTCATTATTCCTTCTCGTGATTCTCGCGTGATGAGGACGTTTCAATCATTGGCACCAGGGTACTTGAGAAGCGTGCGTTTGATTTGGGTGCCTGGCAATAAAAGACTAATTATAAATTAAATTGCAGATTCTCTAGCCAAATAATCGGTAAGTGGCCCGATTCTTCCTTACTGCCCATCGACTGCTCATGTTACTGCTGCTAGATTTCGCAGGAGCGTCATTATGCAGGCAGTATCAGGCTCCGCAATTACGAACTCTGTGGATTACCATCTGCTATACCCTTGGTACAGAGATTTTCGCCGAACACGGCAAATTGAAGTTTCCATGACAAAGCTGCGCTGCCGTATACCTGCGTTGAACCACTATCTCCACAGGTCGGGTCTGGTCCCCTCACTATTATGCTCATTCTGTGGCGAAGCGGAGGCAATAGACCATTTCTTGTTGTCTTGCAGGCGTTTTCCTATTATAAGAAAACGACTACTCGAAATCCCGCGTCGCACTATTGGTCCAAATTTATCAGTGCCTGTGATCCTATCATTTGGAGCCTCCATTATTGGGTTCAGCCACAGAAATGTTTGCTTGGCAATCCAAAATTACCTCATTGAAACCAATCGATTTCCATGTTAGACTGATCGTTCTCCCTCCCCACCATAGCTTCCTTTTAGTTCTTATCTATCATTATTATTTTTTATACCCGGTTTTCTTCTTTATATTTCTTTCTGCAAAAAAAAACGTTTACTGTTAAAGCACAATGTTCAAATTGATAACTCCCTTATTACGATTATTTTTTATGCACCTAATTTAACAACCCGATTCCTGGCCAATTCCCCCCTGGGGGTATGTGCCACGGCCACTCAGGACAACAACAACAACATCTAACCGGCCAGAGCTGCAACCGCAGTTGTAGATATAACCTGTACATAGTTGCTCGTCTTACTGACTCGTGCTTCGCTTGAGAGTCTAAAACAAGTAGTTGTGCACGCTCTTGCTATAGAAATTAAGGTCTCGCAATTTGCGCTTTCTGTTCTACGCGTTGGGAGAGCCGGGTTGACGCTCTCTTGAAGCAACTTATGTGTAGCATTAACTAGCCTCTACTTTCGTCTCGAATTATGTTTGCCGCCGGAAGTTTTCTTTCTTTCCTCTCGTTGTTTATTCAAACAGTGGTGTTATGTAATATTTGGTGTATACGTATGGTCCATTAATCTCTTTAATTGATTAACGATAAATCGTTCATCATTTTAGCCATTAATCGATTAATCGCTTTCGATGCAGCGTTTTCCTCGATCAATTCATTAATCGAAAGTTTTGTGGACACTTTTAAAAAGGTTAAACACAGTAATGTACTTTTGTAGGACCCTGCTTCAATGTTTGAGGGTTGGAAGCAAGATTTAAAGACAAATCTATAAACGTTTGATAAAGTATATACTTTATCGTAATACAGAAAACACAGTGCAATGACGACGAATGACAAGTCGAGACAGGACAAACGCTCGTCCTCTCTCGACTTTCCCTTTGTCCTTACTGCGCTGTTTTCTTTATTACGATGAATAACCAACACGCCCAAACCTATTCTCTCCTATGTTCGTTAACTTGTTAAAGACTAAATATAGTTAGCACTAATAGCATCTTAAAAGATAAAGAATTTATCTTATGAACTGTAGCGCAGTGGACAATTAAAGAGGATGCATGGCACTCGTGAATCCCTGTACAGTGCAGTTAAAAAAAAAATAAGACAAAAATGGCAAAAGCGAAAACCTAAGTCCCACTGAAATATTCATGAAGTTTAAATATGCACAGGAGTAAAAATTTACTGGTTTAGGATTTCAAACCACATGCTCTTTTCTACGAAGTGAAAGCGTGCGAATTGTTTGAAATGATTGAGTGAAACTGACACCTTCTTTAAATGGCCACACAGCCAGCACACGGTAATTGATGCTCGGACGCTATACATTTATTGGAATCGATAGGAACTCCGTTGCTATGTCATTTTTAGCTCCAAACTGGCGCACATCAGCTATTCCACGTCTTTTGTGGACTGGGAGTGGCACGACGATGAACGGCTGGGTTGCTAGAGTATTCGCTGAAATGCGAGGGAATCGTAAGCCTTCGGCTTAGGGTAGCGTGGTGGTATGTGTGGTGCGGTGTACGGGAGGGGAAACGCTCGGCTTGGCATCGCTAGTGACTCTGAAAAAACAGTCGACAGTCGCTCTACCACAGGCATGCAAAAGCCATTGCTCGTGTGCTGCCATTGCAGTACGATTTCGAAATTTTCTCGCCACTCCTGTCAAACTCTCGAAAACGATTAGTCGAACCGGTCTAATCGACTAAGTTGAAATAATGAAGGCTGGACATCGATGAAGATTAATAGTTTTGCTGGATACATTTAATTGATTAATCTATTAATCATCCATGGACATTACCAGCCCTATTTTGGTACTCGGTCTTCAACGTTGAACATAAACCTTCATGAATGCTCTGTTCGTATTGGCGGTTTAGTGTGCTTCGTTCTTCAACGAGATACGGTAACATAGGACGTTTTGAGCACGTTCCTAACCTGTTTAGCAATCAACCCGAGGATATTTTCTCAGGAAGTTCGAAAAGATTACTGAAAAACATGATCCGTGAACTTTAGGTTTAACCTGTTCCTTGTTGGCAGTAGCTTTGCCTTCTTTCCTTACGTAACATTTATTTGGCAGTTGTTTCAAAGATTTCAATCTTGCAGTTTGTGGGCTTGTTTCATTTTAGGTTTTACTGCGATCGCAGTTACCACTCCAGGCCATTTCTGCTGTTAGCGCCGCCGTCGCCATGGTGTTATGTACAAAATCAAAGGGCGATAAGATCGTCGACGCGTGCTGCATGCTGTACAAGCCAGGGAAAGCGTACGAGGATGAGCCGACAATGGCGGCTCAATGTCTCGCGCGCAGACGAGGAAAGCTGATAGGAAGTGCGCCGTGTTCCGTCGCACGCGAGGTGCAGGGGAAGGGGACGGAGGGGGGTTGTTGTGTGTGGCGCCACCGCTCGAGCCCTGTCTAAAAGCGATCTGAGATGTGGACAGTGCGCCGAGTGCTGATAGCTTCATGTGCGCTGTGTTTTCGCAGCTTAGTTCACGTTAAAGCTAGACGCAGCACGATGGCCAATTCGCTCGCTGCTGCTGCCGTTCTTCCTCACTCCAAGGTTTTGACAGTTTCCGCGCTCATCGAGTGAAACGTCTTCATGTTCGGTTATGTGCATGCGACACCATGCTTGCTAATTTAGTTAGACAGCGAATGTTTGCAACTTCATATGGTTGATAAAACTGCTATCCGTACTTGTATAGCTGCCTACTAATTTTCTATCGCAATCGACGCTTCGCCTATCGGGCGAAATTGTGGAATATTTTGGCATGGTTAAGTTTGTACTATCTGTTCTTTTGTATTAGATTGTCGCTGCCGAATAAAGTATAGCGTGCAGTTTAAATAACAGCGTTATGTTTGTTTCAGATGTGGATGTTCTATCTTAATGTATTGCCTTAATGTAATTTGTAAGAACATGTCCCACAAGGCGCTATTAGCTTAGACAGGGGAGATGATAACTGCATATATCTGTTGTGCCAATGAAGATGTCCTTATCGTTGTTATTATTGTTATAGATAGTACACGTTTAAAGTTGGGTGTTCTCGGCATTCTATATGAAAGCACAGAAAGAGACTGCGGGCGGGCTGGGGGAGCGCGAGCACCAACAACAATCGTATTCCTCCTCTTCGTCTACTGCTGGTGCCCGTATTTCTCACTACAATCACTTCCCGGCGAAAAAAGAACCATTCTGGCGACCTATGGAACTGTCAACACTGGTGGGTAGTAGTGCGGCTTCAGTCGTGTGACCTGAACAGTTTCAAGTCCGCGACGCCGTTGGTCCGAAGATGACTGAATAGGCTCAATGATGCAGTTGACCGGGGACGTCTGTTGTAGAACCCGGTAACAGCCGTCATTCTTTGAGCTGAACTTTGTAGAAAGGCTAGGCGTAGAAGAAGGAACGCGGAGCCATACCAACGTTCCAAGTGAATATAATGGAAAGGTCCAGCTTGCGTCACGGCCATGTTTCTGGCCTGCCTGGTGTTGCGCGGTAAGCGAGCGAGCGATCTGAAGACATTCTTCGGCATAACTGGCGGCTTCGGAGAGAGGTGTAGATTCGGAAGCACCGGGGCGATACAAAAGAATTGTGTCCATCAACGAGCAAGATTCGCGACCATAAAGAAGAAAGGATAGAATCCCGTGGTAGACTGAGTGGCGCTATTGTGAGCATACGTAACAAAGGAAATGATGCGGCCTCAGTTAGTATGGGCAGCAGAGACGCACATGGCGAGCATGTCGCCGAGAGTACGATTAAAGCGTTCAGTCATACCATTGGGTTGTGGCTGATAGGCGCTTGTAGTTCAATGGACCATGTTTCATTCGCGAAGGAAGGCTTCTACAGCTTTGGATAGAAATGAACGATCACGGTCACTCAGTAGCTCGCGAAGCGCGCCGTGTCGAAGAGCAAGGTTGCGAAGGATGAACAACTCAACTTCGCGCGCTGTGGCCGCTGGGAGCGCTGATGTATCGGCGTGGCGTGTGAGGTGGTCGATGGCGATGATGACCCAGCGGTTGCCATCTGGGGTGTATGGTAAAGGGCCGTACAAATCAATGCCGATACGGTCGAAAGGCCGGGAGGTACAAGCCAATGATTGGAGTGGCCTTGTTAACTTGTGATCGAGGTGGGCTCTTGTGGCGTTGCCTCTTGGAGCACGAGGAGACGTACTGCCGAACGAAGCGGTACATTCCTTGCCAGTAGTATCAAATCCGTAGGCGTGCAGATGTATTGAGTACACCAGCATGGGCGCAATGCGGATCCGCATGAAAAGAGGCGCAGACGTCGGTAGGTAAATGGCGAGGAATCAGTAACAATCATTTACGGTCGTCAGGTAAGTAGTTGCGGCGGTACGGGAGCGCTTCGTGGATGGCAAAGTGGCGAGCAGTGCGACGATGCGAACGGTCGGTGGTCGGTGGAAGGTATGGGTGACAGTTGAGATAGATACCCTAGAAGAGAGGCTATGTAAGGATCCCTGCGTTGCTCTGCTGGCATGTCGGTGAGTGTAAGAGATGAAGAATCATAGCTGGAGACAGACGGAGTACCATCCTCATCGGGCAGTGGTGAGCGTGAAAGTGCGTCGGCATCAGAATGCTTACGGCCTGACCAGTAGACAACACGGATGTCATAGTCCTGTAAGCGAAGCGCCCAATGAGCCAGGCGACCAGACGGGTTTTTTAATGACGAAAACCAGCACAGGGTGTGGTGATTGGTCATGACGTCGAATGGACGGCCATATGCGTAAGGCCGAAATTCGGTGATTGCGCAAACGATTGCAAGACGTTCTTTTTCGGTGACCGAATAGCTCGTTTGCGCTGTCGTGAGAATGCGGCCGGCGTAAGAGACAACGTACTCTTCGAAGCCAGACTTACACTGGGGAAGAAGAGCGCCGAGGCCTACTCCGCTAGCGTCCGTGTGGATTTCGGCAGGAGCGTCCGCATCAAAGTGGCGTAGAACAGGTGGGGATATCAAAAGATGCCGTAATGTGGCGAACGCGTCTTCACGAGTGGTAGACCATGGCGAGATGCCTTGGCTGTTGGCAAGCAATTGCTTTAATGAATTATGGCGATTATTTTATTTACTTATTTATTTACTTACATACCTACAGCGCCCAATGTTGGGCATTAGAGTAGGGGGAAGGAGTATACAAATGATGGAAGTACAGATGATTGATGTTACAAAAGGATAGATCTAATACACAATACAACAAAATATTGATATTGAAAACACAGTACTTAACACAACATTACACTAGAGGTTATTATGAAATACAATATAAATACACTTTAGCACATAATACGACGCAATGATGTTATTAATATTAATTATAATTATAATAAAGTAATGAAAAAAAAAGAACAGCGAGTAAGGCAAAAAGTCGCGGACAGGAAAGGTTAATCTCCTATTCTGTCCGAAGCGAAACACATTTTAGAACTGAAGATATAAATGTTTCGACAACAAAGTTTCGAACACAGATGGCGTTGCTGTAACAATTTCGAGCGGCAGTTTATTCCAATCATGTACAGTTTTTGGAAAGAAGGAATGCTTATATAGGTTGATACGGCATTTGTACTCTTGCACCTTTAGCGGATGATCTGTTCTAGGTGATATGTAGCTTGGGTTCTTTATGTATGTGTCACTGCACGAACCAGTCTTGCCTGTGTAAATATTGAAGAAAAGTTTAAGCCGCAAATATTTCCGTCGCTTCTCGAGAAGTGGCCATCCCAAGTTAACACGTATTTGTGATGAGCTCTGAGTGAAATCATAGTTGGCAGTAACGAACCGGGCGGCGCGTTTTTGTATTCGTTCCAGTTGGTTAATGGCTGTGTTCGTCTCTGGGTCCCAGGCAGAGCTGCCGTACTCTAACATCGGACGAACGTTTGTTAAATAAAGCGTTTCTTTTATCTTATGGGGGGCTCTCCAGAAATTACGTTTTAGAAAATGTAACATACGACTAGCCTTTAACGCCACGCTCTCTATATCGTTATTCCAAGAAAGATTATTTGTAAAGAGAACGCCTAAGTACTTGTAACTACTTACCTCGATCAATGGTTCACTGTTTAGAAAGTAATTTTTAACAAGTGGTACCCTCTTGTTAGTGAAGCGAATGACATTGCACTTGGCAGAGTTTAATTTCATGCTCCAGCTGTCGCACCGCGTGGACACTGTTAGAAGGTCATTTTCTTAGATACTTGAATCGGCAGGGGACGTAATGGTGCGATATATGCAACAATCATCAGCATACAGGCGTATGTGACTGGAAAGATGCGTTCCTATGTCATTTATAAATATTAGAAATAACAGTGGGCCCAAGACGGCTCCCTGTGGAACGCCCGATAAGACTTCAGTCTCTGATGAGGTCAGTCCTTCAAGGACAACACGCTGCTTTCTACCAGTAAGATACGCCTCCAGCCATTTCATCAGTGATGCTGGAATTTTGATGACAGACAGTTTTGTGAGTAGAAGGTTATGTGCAACAGAATCAAAAGCTTTCTGAAAATCCATAAATACGCAGTCAACCTGGTGTCCGTTATTTATTGATGATGCGATATCATGGGTGAATTCGATTAGCTGAGTGTCACATGAGAATCCCCGGCGAAACCCATGTTGCGTGGGGCAAAAGAATCTGTTGCTGTGTAAGTGACTCATTAAGTTCGTATAAATTATATGCTCTAGTAGCTTACATGAGACGCTAATTAGTGAAATAGGTCTGTAATTTTTTGTCTTTGTCTTGTCGCCGCCTTTGAATACAGCTACTACGTTACCACTTTTCCAATCTTTAGGCAGGGACCCCTCTTCAATAGATGCCTGAAAAAGAATTACTAGAAATGGGGCGACGGATGCAGCACAGTTCTTTAAAACATAGTTTGGAATGTGGTCAGGACCAGATGCGGAGCTAACTTTAACGTTCTTGAGCAGTGAAGCAACTCCCTGTTCTGTTATGTCTATGTTTTCCATTTGTTCGAAGTCGGTAGGAATTGGCAAGTCTTTCACAATAGCAGCAGTGCCGGAAAATATTGACTGGAAGTAGTGATTGAAGTGCTCAGTTTTGCTGGTTACGTCATCACCGTAATTTACGTCATCTATAGTATCAGGCACAGTTACTTTGTTGTTCCCTTTACTTTTGACATACTTCCAGAGATCTTTCGGATTAGATTTTATTTTATCACCTAATGTGCGCGGGTATGTAGCCTCAGCGTTCCTCATTTCTTTGTTGATAGTCTTGCTTAGGTCTTTCATGTTAAGATACGTGTCGGAATCCGGGCATGCGCAATATTTGCGATATAATCGGTGCCTTCTGTTAATAATTGATCGAAGGTTGTGGTTCATCCATGGCTTATCAGTTTGCCGTCGGGACGATACGATGCGTGATGGGACGTAAACTTGAACTAATGACAATAGCTTAGCTTTAAACAAACACCAGGCAGAACTAACGTCGATGTTTGAGGTGTGTCGACGAAATTCAGGTAGAAAGCCGTCAAGTTCCAGAGATAGCGATGAGTAATCTGCTTTATTATAAAAGAACACCTTCCGTGCAGTGGGATTTTTCGGCGCATAGCAGTACACGTTAGTTTTGCAGTAACGACTTCGTGGTCGCTTATACCGGGAATTACGGTGACGCTGGACACAAGATCTCGATCGTTACAGAGGAACAGATCAATTATGCTTTCATTAGCTGATCCTAACCTTGTTGAGCGCTCAACAAACTGGAACAGAGAGTTGGCTTTTATCAGCTCGCAAAATGCTGTGGAAATAAGAGACGAGGAATTGTTTTGCGGTTGAAAGTTTTCCCATTTAATATGGGGAAAGTTAAAGTCGCCACCAAGAATAATATATGTCGTGTTTAACGAGAGCATGATGTCATTCATTTGAAACAAAGGCTTCGGTGACCTGCAGTTTGGGGGCCTGTAGAACGATCCGATTGCTACAGAGTGGCCGTTTGCGAGCATCACCCTACACCAGACCGTTTCGCAAAGGCAGCTTTCTACGTTGATGGCAGTGCTGCTGAGACTGCTGTGGATCAAAACAAAGACGCCACCACCGTGGCAGTTGCGGTCTTTTCTGTAAACAGTGTAGTCTGACGGAAATAGTTCGCTGTTGTAGACTGAACTATCTAGCCATGACTCTGTGCCAATGACTACATGTGGTTTTGTCGATTCTAAAAGAGATTCAAACTCATGGTTTTTGTTTTTTAGACTTCGACAATTCACGACAATGAAATTCAGGTTGTGAGCCGTCTTCCGAGATGTAGCGAACTGTGATGGCTATCCGTCTAACTCGATTACGTTATCGGAATAAGCATTGTACTTGTAGGTCTTTTTACCTATTTTGAGCTTATTGAAGATAAGTTTGAAATCACTGCCACGTGATTTAGCAAACTGAAGCAACTTCTTGCGCTCAAAACAAACCTTCTTAGAGTAGTCTTCACTAATGCCAAATCCTGTTCCCTTTAGTCTCGAGGCGGCCTCAAGGACGCGTTGTCTTTCTTTAAATGATATAAATTTTACTATTAATGGTCTTTTCTTGTGCTCAGAGTACCGCCCTATTCTATGTGCTCTCTCCATAGATTGTAGTTCAAGTGACACATTTAATTTCTCTGCACAGAAGGACGTAATCTTTTCTGATTCAGCCCATGTTTCCTTCGCGGTGTCGGGAAGGCCGAAAAAAATCAAGTTATTCCGGCGAGACCTATTTTCTAGGTCGTCTTGGCTATCACGCATTGAGGCAAGTGCAGAAGTGGCCGAGTCAACACGACATGAAATCCTTTCTATCGTGGCATGCAGTGATGTGACGCGTGATGCGGTTTCCTCAGCGAGTTGAACTTTGACACTCAAATCATTTGTCTTTTGTTCCATAGCTTGCTGATTAGCTCGAAGGCAGCGGATCTCATCTAGTATGTCGGACTGCCCTTGCATCATCAATGGAATTTTCATAATAGCTTGAAACATTTGCTGTTCTTGTTCAGTAGAAAGGGGTCCTGGATTTTGTTCTACATCTCCAGAAAATCTTAGACAGACAACCAGGGCTATAAAATGCAACTTAACCCAAAATAACACAGTTTGCTTGCAGCGAACAGTAAGCATGCAATGGGATCTGACGCCGATTTTTTAAATGGCTTGCCATTCACGAAACGGTAGGAGTAACTAACCTGCATAAAAAGTAGGCGTAAATTTCTGGTAGCCATGTCGGCGCCAGATCCCAGAGTGGCGTGGCGAGGCAGCTGCTTATGTAGTTTTCTGTCCGGGGCTGACCCCTGTTGCCAGCAGACGAGTTGTTCAACCACAGGTGTCGCTGTGGCGTCCAGTGTTCCTTGTGGATCCGAGAAGCGAAGAGTCGGGCAGGTGCCGTCAAAGTCGAAAGGTGTCGTGATCAGCGCTCCGCGTCGAACCGGAAAGCGAAGGGCTGTACTTCTGTCGGTCAATCCGGCGCTTTCGGCGCTCAGGGGACACGTCAAGTTGGCGAACACGTAAGCGGCGTACGTCATCTGCATAAAAAGTAGGCGTAAATTTCTGGTAGCCATGTCGGCGCCAGATCCCCATGGACGCGAAATTGCGCATGAATCGGCGAAAGTAGGAAAACAAGCAAAAAAGCTACGGATTTCTTTCAGCGTAGACAGCCTGGGGCAGTCGGCGACGGCGCGGAACTTTGCAGGGTTGGGAAGGACTCCGTCCTTGCTGACAACACGGCCTAAGATGGTAAGCCGACGGCCGGCAAAGTGGCACTTTTTAAAATTAAGCTGCAGTCCAGCTTGTGAACGGGACGTCAGAAACTTGCAAAGCGGGTCAGTTGGGAGCCAAATTCCTTCGAAAAAACTACAACGTCGTTCAGGTAGCAGGGACATGTGTGCCATTTGAGGCCTCGAAGAATGTTGTCCATGAGACTTTGAAGGTGGCAGGCGCATTACAAGGGCCGAAGGGCATCACGTTAAAGTCATATGGATCGTCTGGAATTACAAACGCAATCTTGTGACGGTCATTTTCATTCATAGGGATCGGCCGTACCCAGATCAAAGGTCCAAAAAGGAAAAGAACTCTGCTCCTTGCAAGCAGTCGAGAGCGTCGTCGATTCTGGCTAGCGGATAAACATCGTTTCGCGTGATCTTGTTAAGGCGCCGATAATTAACGCAAAATCTGGTGCTACCGTCCTTTTGCTTCACTAGCACAACTGGGGAAGCCCAAGGAATGTGAGGGATGAAAAACGCCACGATGAAGCATGTCGTTGACCTGTTCGTCAATGACGTGGCGTTCAGCGCGAGAAACTCGGTATGGACGCTGGCATATGGGTGCACGAGTGCCGGTGTCAATGTGGTGAACGATGGCGGATGTGCGGCCTAAAGAAAATTGCTTATGATCGAATGACATCCGAAAGTGGTCGAGCAGCTCCAAGGGTAGGGAGCGCTGAGCAGACGGGAGTTTGGATTTATTTGACGGAAGGAAGGCCTCAAAGGAGGACGAATCGGCGCTAGTAAGAGGAGTAAGGCTCTCGGCGAGAAGGCTTAATGTTTCGTCAGGCAGTTTAGTAGAGCAAACGGAATCAATATTGTCAAGCCGACCTATACGTTCGCCACAGAATAAGGTAGCTGGGGAAGAAACCCGATTCGTGACATAAATAACACTGCAAGAGTTTTCGACTGCCAGGACTGCAAAAGGGAGGAGGACGTTTTTACGAGAGGTGAAGGATTCGGAGGGCGCAAATAGGGCGGTGGAAGAGGGAGCACAGTTGGAAGAAATTTGTACATGAACAGAAGACAAAGCAGGTATGTGAGTGTCCTCGGCGACAACCACTCGAGAAGAAGGTGGCTTGTCAGATGAGGCATCACACATCGGCGGCAACGCAAGTTCGGCACTCGCACACTCAACAACGGCATGGTTAGTAGCAAGAAAGTCCCAACCCAAAATAACGTCGTGCGAACATGGTGAAAAAAAGACAAATTCGACTGCGTACAAAATGTCCTGAATGACAAGGCAAGCTGTGCGTGCCGCTGTGCACGGGTGAGGGGCAACGAACCATAGGGGAAAGTGAACGGCGACGCGGCGAGGGTGACCAACGTTTGCCGTAGCCACGTCGATTCGGTGAGCAGGTGTCCAGTGTTGTGTGGGAGGAGACTGGGTGTGGTGGCTGAGGGAGTAAGTAGCCTTGAGTAAGTAGCCCAAACTAGGATGGAAGTTCCGATGACGACAGAAACGAGCGACATGACCAGGTAGGCCTGTTGTCCGGGGTGCGCCAAGGATTAGTGGACGGTGGTGCAGGACGGCGAAAAGGTGGCAGATTCGGGCTGACAGAAGCACGCGCCGCCTAGAAGTCATTGGCAGGTCGACTAGGATCCGTGGCAAGCGGCATTGCTGGTGTCTGCCTGAGCGCGACTTCAGCATAGGTCAGAGGAGCGGAAACAGGCGGATGCTGGTAGCAAGTTGGTATCACCTCAGAAATTTCTTATATGATTGTCGTAGCGTGGGAGCAAGTGCCTGCGCGGAGTCCGGGACGTGGGGAACAAGGGACTATTGTCGTGCCACATCTTCTCATACAAACTGCTTGATTTGCTGCATTAGCATTGTGGTGTCAATAGAAGTGGCGCCGACACTTAATGCTGACATGGTGGCCATACCAGAGCGCGGAAGGCGTCTAGAAATGAGCTGTTTCCGCAACTCGTCGTAGCTGTGGCAGTACTGAATGATGTGTCTGAGAGTTTGGGGATTTTTGGCAATGAGCATTGGGAAGGCGTCGTCCTCGCTCCCCTTCATGAGGTGTCTGAATTTATCAGCTTCGGACATAGCAGGATTGATGCGATGGTAGAGGTCGACAATATCCTCAATGTAGGACGTAAGGTTTTCACCTGATTGCTGGGCGCGACCGCGTAAGCGCTGTTCAACGCGGAGCTTTCGAACAGCGGGTCTTCCGAAGACATTCACCAAGCTCGTTTTAAAGAACGACCAGTTAGCAATATCAGCTTCGTGGTTGCGGAACCACAGCTGTGCTAAGGCCGCCAGGTAAAAGGAGACGTTGCTGAGTATCCCGCCGTCATCCCATTTATTGTGGGCGCTCACCAGCTCATACGAAGTGAGCCAGTCCTCGATGTTGTGCTCGTCGGTGCCGTTGAAAATGACAGGGTCTTGCTGTCTTGGTATTCCGGAGCAGGCGACCACAGGCCGGTGGTGAGGTAGCACCTTGCGGTGGCAGGTCGGCAAGCATGGCCAAGACGGGGTGTAGAGTTAGGGTACGAAGTTCCAGGATGAAAAAGGGAACCAGCACGCTCCACCAATTGATAGTACAGGTTTAAGGTTATATGCGCTCGGCGTTTTCTATGAATGCACAGAAAGAGACAACGGCCGAGCGGGGCGAGGGCGAGCACCAACAGCAACAACCGTCTGCCTCCTCTTCGTATTCTGCTGGCGCCCGCATTTCTCACTACATCATTATTATTATTATTATTATTATTTTGTTGTTGTTGTTGTGTGGTTGTTATTAGCATTATCACTATTGTTATTATTATTACCGTTGTTCTTGTTGTATTATTATTTGTCTTACGAATCTTGATAATATTTCCGTCATGTGTAATAACGTTCATCTGGTTGCGCCAGGCAAGTTCCACCCTCGTTTAATTGCTGCTTAACTCTGACAGCACAAAAACGTAGCACCCGCTCCGATATCATCATGACGCACAGCTTCAACTTTTGTTTTGCAGATAGATAGATGGATAGATAGATAGATAGATAGATAGATAGATAGATAGATAGATAGATAGATAGATAGATAGATAGATAGATAGATAGATAGATAGATAGATAGATAGATAGATAGATAGATAGATAGATAGATAGATAGAAAATCTTCAATAAACGAATAATCTGAATAATGGCTAGGGGCCCCTAGTCCAGGGCTGCGCTGGCTCTTGCCATCTTCTTAACTCTCTGAATCAGCTTGAGCTGGTCGTCGAGTGCCCAGCTGGACAGCAGTGCCTCCCATCGTGGTGTTGGTGTCGCGGTTTTCTATGTTGTGGAGCGTGCACTCCCGCGTAATGTGATATATGGTTGGTGTGGCTCCGCACCACGGGCATTCGTCTTTATGTATGTATGCGTATGTATGCTGTGTAAAATGTGCAGGTTTGTGTGAGTGCCTCTCAGGAGCCTTTGTCTTTAGATTCTGATGGGGTGGTGGATATCGCAAGCGACTCCCTCTTTCGTAGTTCACGATGGCTGAATACCCGAGGTCGACATGGTCCGGGTCTTCTGCAGCCGGTGGGATTCGGGCTCGTTTATGCACGAATCCTCGAGCTGCTCTGTCGCCCTGCAGGTTACCCATGATGCCAGTGTGGCCCGGTATCCAGATGACGGTTTTGGTGGTGATGTCCTCAGGGCCCTCCTTGAGTATTTGGGCTAGGACTCGTGCAGCAGGTCTTCCGATTCTTCCCTATAGGAAGTTGCGGCAGGCCTGCTGGGAATCCGGGAGAATCGTCAGTGGCTTGTTTGCATGTAGGCCTTCGCGGATGGCTAACCCGATGGTCAGTTCCTCGACTTCCGTGATCGTGCGTGATAGTGCAGGGGCGGGTCGATGCAGCGGACGTCACGTGGCCTCGGTGGTCGCATATCACTGCCACTGCGCCCTTGTTCATCGTCCCCTACATGGCGGCGTCTGTAAAACTGGCCGTGGTATGCAACTTGAATGCTTTCTCCATGCAGTGGGCCCTTGCTCTCCTCTTGCCGGAGTGTAGGCTAGAGTCCAAGTTGCGTAGTATGAGGGCGATGTGATACCTGTCCTGGACGTGACGAGGTATCGAGCAGGTTTCTTGCACTCGCGTTCTCATAGCTTGGAAGCGCAAGGTTTGTAGGACCTGCCGGTCTGTGTGAGTCCGCGCACGTTTATGTTGTTGCGAGACGTTAAAGGGCCTCTGTCAATTCGCTGAAGGTGTTGTGCAACCCTAGGGCCAATAATTTTTCAGTCCATGTACTCATGGGTAGGAGGAGAGCGGTCTTGAAAGCCATCCTCAAGAGCATGTCGGCCTGCTTCGTCTCGGCCTGTATGAGATGGTAGTAGGGCAGGCTGTATGTGATTCTACTCACCATCAGGCTTCTGACCAGTCGGAGGGCGTCCCCTTCCTTTATTTCTCTGTTCTTGGATGTTACATGAGAGATCATGCATGATATTGCCTTGACACTGGTTTTGGGGATTGTAAGGGTGCGTGTGGCCTGCTGGTTGGATAGCAGCCCCGTTGCCCAGCACCCTGAGCAATGCCTTCTCTGGTATGAGGCCCCCGTTGACGCGTACCTCGAGTTTCCTTGTTGGCTCTGTGGTGATTGTGTGGTTACCCCGACCTCACCAGACTCGTAGGAGTTCGGATTTCTTGGGGGAGCATAGTAGTCCCCATTGGCTGACGTATTCTTGAATGAGGTGAGCTGCAGTTTGCAGCTGTTTTTTTTCAATGAGAGACCCTGTTGTAGTCCAGAGTGCTATGTCGTCTGCGTACAGTGCATACTGAAGACTTTCTACGTCCTGCAGTTTGCATGCGAGGCCGATCATGGCGACGTTGAAGAGCGTGGGTGAGATGACAGCACCTTGTGGTGTGCCCTTGTTGGGAGAGGGGTATACTAGAGTCTTGATCTCCCCCGTCTTCAGCTCCGCCGTGCGGTGACTCAGGAAGCTCTGAACATACTAGTATGTTCGCTCGTCGCAGTTGGTGTTGGCCAGCCCTTCTAGGATTTCTTGGTGGCTGACGTTGTCGAAAGCCCCTTTGATGTCGATTGCTGCTGCAGGGAACCTTGCTTAGGACTTCTTCCTTGATTTGGAATAGCACGTCTTGTGTAGACAGGCCTGCGCGGAAACCTAACATGGTGTCCGGCAGGTCTTTGTTGTCTTCTAAGTGTCTCTGTAGGCTCGTGTTTATAACTTTCTCGTACACCATGCCGAAGCAGGACTTGAGCGAGATTAGTCTGAGGCTTTCAATTGCCAATTTCTTGCCCGGTTTTGGTATCATGATTATTCGTGCGTGTTTCCACATCGCCGGCACCGTACCATGTTCCCAGTGTTGGTTGAGAAAGGCCGTGTGTGGGCCGTGCCCGCCGCTGTGTTACGGGTGGTGGCTGCGATGACCGCTCTCATTTGGTTTTCTGTGATAGGTTCGTCCATTAGTGGGTTGGGTTGTCCTGTGTAGGATGTTGTACATAGTTGTGTGGGAGCGGTATCTCCATAGCACTTGGTCTTGATGGCGTCGATGAGGCCTTGTTGGCTACCTGGGTAGGTGTGTAGTAACCACTCCAGTGCCTTGTGTCCTTTATTGGTTTTGGTGGGTCCAGGATGACTTCGAGGATATACCACGTCTTGGCCGTATCCAGGGTGCCACTGAAGTAGTCGCAGAATCGATACCAGTTCGCCGAGGCGAATTGCATGGCATATTCTTCTGCTTCCGTGTTTTTTGTGCTATGCGTGTCTTCAGTTTCCTGTTCTGTGTTTTCCAGTGGCGGGTGAGGCTCCCTTTGGCATCCCACAGGCGTAGTAAGTGGGAATCCACCTCTGTGATCTCTACAGTTCTGGCAATTTCCTTTGTGTGCTGTTGTTTATGTCGACGGAGGTTGTCGCACCAGTCTCCAAGGTTCCTGATTGTGTCGGCATCCAGTTCTTGGGCTTCCCTGATTTTTTTTCCAGTCAGTTTTAGATGTGCCGATCTGCCCGCGTAGGCGTCCAGTCTGCAATGTAATGTAATGTAATGTATAATATGTAGTGATGGCTGCCCAAGTTTTCGAAAGTATTGAGTCACTCGGCTCGCGTGGTTTGTGTGATGAAGGCGAGGTCGAAAGCGCTGTTGCGTGTTACGCTGTTCCCTTCCCTCGTAGGTATGATCGGGTCTGTGATGAGTGTGACGTGACACTGTTCAATTAGTGTTTCTAGCTGGAGATCCATTTCTGGCTCTGGTTCCCCCACAGCGTGATCTGAGCGTTGAAACTGCCTATGATTACCAGAGAGCTGGCTTTGGCGAGGTGAAGGGTGTCCGTGAAGAGTTTGCCTATGTTTGCCCGCCTTTGGCTGGGGTGGGGGCAGAAAATGTTTAAGACAAAGGCGCTCTGTTTCTGGTTGCCTCTGTAGGCGAGTTCAAGGAGCCAATTTAGTACATCCACGTCGTCTATCGGTTTGTGTTGTATGGTTGTGATGTTTCTGTCTACTAGTGTGGCTGCCTTCCACTCGTCGTCTTGACTTGTGTCGTATACTTCGTAGCCATGTGGTGTTTGGCGGGTACCTGGCTCTTATAGGGCCATTATCTCCGTTGGCTTTGACGAATGAGCGATGACTTGTGTCAGCAGCCCTTTCTTTCTTCGGTACCCATGGCAGTTCCATTGCCAAATTTCCAAGTTTTCTTTGACTTGCCTGTATGGTCTAGGCATTGTTGGATACTGTGGCCGGTAATGTTGTGATCTGGTGTATTTGGTTCGGTCCTGCCACAGATTTGGCCTTGTAGAGGTTCTGTCGTAGTGTCTTTCGTTGTTTTATGGAGTGAAGCTTGTTCTTAAGGTTGCTATCTACAGTGGCTTCCATGTGTTTCTTTTTTTTGCTGCCACTATGCGTTCTATTGCATTTTGTGTTACTTGTTCCAACTGGGCGCGTGTAGCGTCCATGAAGGCTTGCATCATGTGTGCGGATCGCATTGACATGGGATTATAGGTTAATGATGACCTTGTGCGAAGCCATCTCTTGTGGTACTTGTGCGAGCTGTATCACTTGTTATTTCAGTTCTCTGTTTTCTTGTGTGAGTGTTTGTATCTCTGCACGCATGCTGGCGAGTTCCTGTTCAAATTTCTTAGATGGTGGCCTCTGTGGTTTTTTATGCGAGGGGGAGGTTACTGGAGACCAGGTTACCTAATGTTCTCTGGTGGTAGTCCTCTTGAGTAAGGCTTCCTTGGTCTTTCGTTGGTGCTGCTGGGGCCCCTTGTGTTTGAGCGCCGCGTTGGTTGGTGCTGCCTGTTGATCTTGCTTGGACGTCGACCGAGATTGCCGTCTGGGCGACTGAAAGTGAGGCCGGGGGCGAGAGCGAGATCTGGCCCTTGGGTTGGAATCGGGCCAGAATTTGTAGATACTTGAAGACTCCGAGTAGTCGATGTTGCAGACTTCCCGCTCGGAGCTGAACCACCGCCGGCGAAGGTCAGCCGCCTTGGTCGACTTAGTGATCGGGCGGGGATTTCATTGGGTTTTGGGTGTGGCGGTCGAGGCAGGTTTTCATCTGCGAGGAATGCTCTTGAGCTTGTTGTTGCACTCTCTTGCGGCCGTGAGATGGCCGTGCCCTCCACACAGGGCACACTTAGGAACACAAGTGTGTCCGGCGTCTAGGTTAAGGTGGTTGCAGACGTCGAACTCACGAACCGTTGCGTTCAGGCAGGCGTCTGATCGAGGTCCGGTGGTTCTACAGATGGAGAAGAACAGCCTAGTCGGCTAGTAGTCTCGGCAAGGCATCTCCCCTCTATATAAGTACACAAAGCTAGGTACCTGGGGTCTCTCGAAGCGGAGCACTGCTGTTTGCGATTTTCCGAGCATACGGGCCTGCAGGATGCGGACTCCATGTGGGCGGACCCGAGGATTCGCCCTAAGCTCTTCTTCGCTGGTGCCTGCGTCGATGCCGTGTACGACACCTTTAAGCAGGCCCTCGGGTGTTGATAAGTACACCTTCACAGGATGTAACCGTCCGTGGAAGGCGAGGCTCATAATTTGCATGAGGGTGGCCGCCGTGGCCTCGTGAAGGGTGCTCACGATGTTGATGTTCGAGCCGTGTCGCAGGCGGACGATGAAATCGCCCCCCTTTCATGTCGGCGCCCCTCCGGTGGCTTGGACGATTGCCTTCACCATTTCTTGGGTCTTTTGTATTCGAATGATGAGTCCCGGGGTCGGGCGGATGATGGTTTTCATGTCAATGCGCGGGAGTAGAGGCGCGCGTCGGAGAGGCCTGCTCCTTGCAGCCGCGTCTTCAGAAATCGATGTTTTAGCTCCGCGCTCGTTGCAGATAGCTCTTGAGGTGGCTTTCGCGGCGGCGGTGGCTGGTGCATGTGTTAGAGCTAGCGCTACTGGCGCGGTTTAGATGCTGGGGTTTGCCCGACTGGGTCTTGCTCCCGAGTAGATGGTTGTTTTTGAAGGCGGCGTTTCTGATGAAGGGAAACGACCGTTTGCCACTGGGACTCTTGATTCTGGAGCTGCACCGAGAGGACGGCAGACGGCCCGGGCAAGGCCTCGTCAGCAGGCACGGGTGTCAGGTGACTCTCGGATACAACTTGCACGGTTTCGGTGTCGTTGGGTTGATGGGCAATGGTGCCTTGGTTCCGCGCGATCGTAGCATTCCGAGCTGGATCGCCACCACAGCTCACCGTCGACACGGTGGCTGCCCGCGGCTCTCCGAGCTCCCGCGCGCCAGCGTTCGGCGTTAGGGCTAACTCTACCGTGGGCGTGGCTGAACAAATTCCTCTGGAGACTTCAGTGGCTTGTACTATTATCTTAAAAACTCTGACTGGTGGTTTGTAGATGGGGCTGCAGTTGTAGATAAGCACATTAATTTGTTTACGAGAATAATCGAACATAGCATGCGCATGTACATACCTACGAAAAGCTCAAAACCTTCCCTCATTGGTGCTCGAAAGAACTAATAACAGCAATAAAGCTGAAAGACCGTCAATATAGAAAAGCGTGGTAAACGGGCCAAGCTGAGGGCAAAGTTTAATTTACGCGCTATTATTGTCTCTGCGAATATTGTTAAATCTGCCCTAACTACGGCTACAATGAACGTGTCGAAGCCAGCATGAAACGTAATTCAAAATGTTTCTTGATGTACGTGCGCTCTCACTCTTCTAAAAAGAGTGTTGAAGGGATGACTTGATGAAAATGGCGATGCTCTTTAGAAAACTGCTGAATCCTTCGGAGAACATTTAGCTCTATGCCTGGCGTAAAAGATGCAACTACTTCACGTGACGTTCCCTCTCAGTCTAGTACGGTTATACGATGTCATTCAATGGAGACCTTGTTTTGAATTGTATGCATCGCCTCAAACCTTCCCTTGTGGCGCTGCTGGTATCTCGCCCGCACTGCATAATGGGCGGAAACATACATCTCCCTGTACCCACGCCCATCTTCAACAGTTCCCTAAAGTCTAGTACGTTTCATAACGCTTCGAATGTAGCACGGGTAGTGCCTGTACACAAATCAGGTGCTAGAAGTGCGGTTACTAACTACCGGCCTTTATCTATCCTCTGCCATGGGTCAGAAGTGTTTCAATCTGTATTGCATTCCCTACCAATATGTTAGTGCTAACAACATTTTAATAGATGAAAAGCATGGCTTTGTATCAGGCCGCTCCACCACCAGAAACCCATGCTTCCAGTGTGGCGCATAGTAGGCGCCAGTGAGACGCTCTTTACTTTGACTTAAGTCAAGCATTTGATGTGGTTTGCCATGAGCTGCTCATTAAAAAGCAAACGCAAATGGGCGCACGTTCTTGCATCACCGCCATATTATTTAATTATCTAAGCAATAGATCTTGGTTCGTAGGCATTATTGGACAAAGCTCTGATAGCTATGAGGTCTCCAGCGGATTGCCTAAAAATATGTTCATGGCCCGCTTCCTTTCCAAATGTTTCAACTGCTCCAACATTTCGTTAGCAACTTAAAACTCTTCACAACTTTTATATGCAGACGACCTAAAGCTATTTATACTGTGAGCAGGGCTCAAGACTGCATTGACCCCCAAAAAGGCATTTTTTTCACTCTCATGCTGCTGTAAATACAACAAGCTGCACTTAAATCCCTACAAAACTATTGTGCTAAGTTATACGCGGAAAACACACCATGTGCAATTTGATGCACCCTCTTGGATGTTACATTGACCAGGGTCGATGAAATGCATGATCTTGATGTGTACTTTAAGAAAACCCTAAGCTTCTATTCATATGCTAAATATGTGAAACAACGTGTTCTTCGCATTCTTGGTAATTATTGTATACCGCATGAGCTCATTGGTTCTTAATCAGCATTGATTTCTATTTTCCCTCTTCACTATCACAAATCTTAGGTTGCATGACGCAGATCTCTCTCCTTCTGTTGAAGCTTACGCACTTTGGTATTGACTCATCAGTTGTCAGTGGCATGCGCAGTTATCTTCTTCATAGACCATGTTGTATTAACGTTAATGGCTAAAGGTCTTTTTTCTCATGAAGACCAACAGCCCACAACAAGAATGAATATTTTGATTCTTTTTCAAATTTTTAATAATGAAGTGCTTTCTACTATTCAGAAATTCTATTTCCTTTATGCCCCGATAACATCACGATTTTAAAGAAAATTGTGTTGATGACTTTCGCATCCAGCAGTCTGATTTGCTTTTTTTTCTTCTAAATGCTGAAAAGAGAATAACCTCATCTACAATGCTGTTACGACCAAAGCCATGACTAGTACTCGCAAAAAAGCAAGCATTTCTTTTTTATACTCTAGATACTTCACCCTTGTGTAAAATCCCTGAGAAGAACGATATCCGTGTACGTTTATTGCATTAGATTTATAGGCGTCAAAGTAGAAAGACGTGTTATGTATTTCTATATTCTCTCTCAGCTCTGTTTGCATACTATCGAGGGAATCCTGCTATATATTTCCGCAAGTTGTACGCAGCAGTCTGTCTTCCTCAACTCGAATACGCGTGGGGTGTCTCAAATGACAGTTCTAGTTCCAATAGTGACATTATAGATCGTGTCCATTAAAAAATATTGTGTGTGATAACCGCTTTGTTCACACGGACACTGGACCTTGTCCATGCGCTCACGGATTATTGACATTGCTTCGCTGCCGATGTAACCCCACTGACCTTTTCTCTTTTTTTCAACCTCCTTGACCTTAACTTCGCCTGCCTCATGCTCCTCAATTGCATTATGTTTAGTGACCAACAGTCAGCCGTTCACAGAATACCGAGTCCATAGGCGCCTTGAGTAGAAAGACACAATGTGTCTTTCTACTCATTTTCGTTTTGTATTGTCGCGTTATTGCGGTCACGAAGGAAACAATAGCAAAACTGTGAACAACGAAACCAACTTTTTATTGGGCAAACCTTTGCCCACAAAAGCAAATTACACTCGAAGCACACCGATAGCGGAGAGCACAGTTCGAAATCGCCGAGATCTGATGAGCGGGTGAAGCGCGTCGGCTTTTATACCTGAGTCATCGATGGTTCTAGATTAATCGCTGGTACCCGCGTGCTTTCCAAACAGTTCTACACAATTCGCATCGCGCATACATGCAATTAAATTGTACAAGGTCCAGTGACAACAGACAACGGATAGAACCATCGATAACATTCAAGAAACTTCCAATACATGCAGGCGCGTCCTGCGTTAAGTGATAACATTTCTTAGACGGTTACACACGACCACCCGAGAAATGTAAACAAGAACATGGGTAAGTATTCGCATTTCGTTTTGTTGCATGTACACTCTTTTCATGTTGTTCTTTTTATTCATTGTGTTTACTTTTACTTTTATATCCCTGTAGTTCTCTTTTTGTGTGCATTATGTATACATGTGCCAGCACTCAGACTTTTATATACTTAGGTTGTTTCTGCGCACGCGAAATAAAAGATCGCTCGATTTTAAATGATATGTTAGTTTGCACATTGAGCAGTATCCTCCATGTATATGTACTCCAGCTGGATATTTGGAAGCTACCAGGTACCTTAGTATACATTTTGACAGCCGCTTCTCTTCGCAGTGCCATATGACATTTATTTATGGAAAGCTGAGAAGCGTCGCTTGGGTGTTTTTTAACATAGAAGGCATGGTGTGCCCCAAAGCTAGAGAAAGCATTATACACGGACTAGCAGACAATGTGCCTAGAAACGGCATAACACTATTCGCCTACTACTCAGGTCGTTGGTAAAAAACGAATTGACAATTTACAAAAAATAAATATGCATTGAAAATTATTGCTTAGAGGAGCACACAACATGCAAATAACATTTCTCATAAACTAGGATTGGCTGCATTCCAGGTTTTACTTACTAAATCTCTACTTCTTCACCACTATTGTCGTGAGGATATTAAGTTTGCCTTTCTCACTCAACGACTGCTCAGGGGAAAATTTTTTTCACAGTGCTTTATTCTTATGGTAGATATGATGAGGCGCTGAAGATGTGTCGATATTTCGAATAATTTTAATAATTTAAGAAGAGATTTTTTTTCTGTGGCTTTATAAAGATCAGTTGAAGATTGTATCAACTTCTTTATGAATTGTTTGTGCTTCTATTCTTTGGTGGATTAGTCTTATTTATCTTCCAAGTTTTCGTTCATACATTGCCTGGTCATGCGCCGTCTTCAGTATGTCTTGTCTGAGGACTGTTAAAGTTTTGTTTCGTCGCTGAAGCCCTATCTGCCGGGCGTAGTCACAGAAGTCCTTGTAGCCTTGGGTCAACCTGTTTCGATGTGTTGCTTTTTGTGGTGTATATATAAATATTATTATTAGGTAGCACGAATAGTGCCATTACACAAACTGGGTGGTGGTAGTGCAGTTACTAAGCGCCGTCTTATATCTATCCTCTCATCATCATCATCATCATCATCATCATCAGCCTAGTTACGCCCACTGCAGGGCAAAGGCCTCTCCCATACTTCTCCAGCTACCCCGGTCATGTACTAATTGTGGCCATGTTGTCCCTGCAAACTTCTTAATCTCATCCGCCCACCCAACTTTCTGCGTCCCCCTACTACGCTTCCTTTCCCTTGGAATCCAGTCCGTAACCCTTAATGACCATCGGTTATCTTCCCTCCTCATTACATGTCCGGCCCATGCCCATTTCTTTTTCTTGATTTCAACTAAGCTGTCATTTACCCGCGTTTGTTCCCTCACCCAATCTGCTCTTTTCTTATCCCTTAACGTTACACCTATCATTCTTCTTTCCATAGCTCGTTGCGTCGTCCTCAATTTAAGTAGAACCCTTTTCGTAAGCCTACAGGTTTCTGCCCCGTAGGTGAGTACTGGTAAGACACAGCTGTTATACACTTTAGTGGCAACTTGCTGTTCATGATTTGAGAATGCCTGCCAAACGCACCCCAGCCCATTCTTATTCTTCTGGTTATTTCAGTCTCATGATCTGGGTGCGTGGTCACTACCTGCCCTAAGTAGATGTATTCCCTTACCACTTCCAGTGCCTCGCTACCTATCGTAAACTGCTGTTCTCTTCCGAGACTGTTAAACATTACTTTAGTTTTCTGTAGATTTATTTTCAGACCCACCCTTCTGCTTTGCCTCTCCAGGTCAGTGAGCATGCATTGCAATTGGTCTCCTGAGTTACTAAGCAAGGCAATATCATCAGCGAAACGCAAGTTGCTAAGGTATTCTCCATCAACTTTTATCCCCAATTCTTCCCACTCCAGGTCTCTGAATACCTCCTGTAAACATGCTGTGAATAGCATTGGAGATATCGTATCTCCCTGTCTGACGCCTTTCTTTATTGGGATTTTGTTGCTTTCTTTGTGGAAGATTACGGTGGCTGTGGAACCGCTGTAGATATCTTCCAGTATCTTTACATATGGCTCATCTACACCTTGATTCCGTAGTGCCTTCATGACTGCTGAGGTTTCGACTGAATCAAATGCTTTTTCGTAATCAATGAAGGCTATATATAAGGGTTGGTTATATTCCGCACATTTCTCTATCACCTGATTGATAGTGTGAATATGGTCTATTGTTGAGTAGCCTTTACGGAATCCTGCCTGGTCCTTTGGTTGAAAAAAGTCTAAGGTATTCCTGATTCTATTTGCGATTACCTTAGTAAATACTTTGTAGGCAACGGACAGTAAGCTGACCGGTCTATAATTTTTCAAGTCTTTGGTGTCCCCTTTCTTATGGATTAGGATTATGTTAGTGTTCTTCCAAGATTCCGGTACGTTTGAATCATGAGGCATTGTGTATATAGGGCGGGCAGTCTTTCTAGGACAGTGTTCCCACCATCCTTCAACAAATCTGCTGTTACCAGATCCTCCCCAGCTGCCTTCCCCCTTTGCATAGCTCCCAAGGCGTTCTTTACCTCTTCCGGTGTTACTTGTGGGATTTCAAGTTCCTCTAGCCTATTCTCTCTCACCTTATCGTCGTGGGTGTTACTGGTACTGTATAAATCCCTATAAAACTCTTCAGCCACTTGAACTATCTCATCCATATTAGTAACGATATTGCCGGCTTTGTCTCTTAACGCACACATCTGATTCTTGCCTATTCCTAGTTTCTTTTTCACTGCTTTTAGGCTTCCTCCGTTCCTGAGAGCCTGTTCAATTCTATCCATATTATAGTTCCTTATGTCCGCTGTCTTACGCTTATTGATTAACTTAGAAAGTTCTGCCAGCTCTATTCTATCTGTAGGGTTAGAGGCTTTCATACATTGGCGTTTCTTGATCAGATCTTTCGTCTCCTGCGATAGCTTACTGGTTTCCTGTTTAACGGTGTTACCACCGACTTCTATTGCGCACTCCTTAATGATGTCCATAAGATTGTCGTTCATTGCTTCAACACTATGGTCCTCTTCCTGGGTTAAAGCCGAATACCTGTTTTGTAGCTTGATCCGGAATTCCTCTAGTTTCCCTCTTACCGCTAACTCATTGATTGGCTTCTTATGTACCAGTTTCTTCCGTTCCCTCCTCAAGTCAAGGCTAATTCGAGTTCTTACCATCCTATGCTCACTGCAGCGCATCTTGCCGAGCACGTCTACATCTTGTATGATGCCAGGGTTCGCGCAGAGTATGAAGTCGATTTCATTTCTAGTCTCACCATTCGGGCTCCTCCACGTCCACTTTCGGCTAACCCGCTTGCGGAAAAAGGTATTCATTATCCGCATATTATTCTGTTCCGCAAACTCTACTAATAACTCTCCTCTGCTATTCCTAGAGCCTATGCCATATTCCCCCACTGTCTTGTCTCCGGCCTGCTTCTTCCCTACCCTGGCATTGAAATCGCCCATAAGTATACTGTATTTTCTTTTCACTTTACCCATCGCCGATTCCACGTCTTCATAGAAGCTTTCGACTTCCTGGTCATCATGACTAGATGTAGGGGCGTAGACCTGTACAACCTTCATTTTGTACCTCTTATTAAGTTTCACAACAAGACATGCCACCCTCTCGTTAATGCTATAGAATTCCTGTATGTTACCAGCTATGTTCTTATTAATCAGGAATCCGACTCCTAGTTCTCGTCTCTCAGCTAAGCCCCGGTAGCACAGGACGTGCCCGCTTTTTAGCACTGTATAGGCTTCTTTTGGCCTCCTAACTTTACTGAGCCCTATTATATCCCATTTACTGCCCTCTAATTCCTCCAATAGCACTTCTAGACTCGCCTCACTAGATAACGTTCTAGCGTTAAACGTTGCCAGGTTCATATTCCAATGGCGGCCTGTCCGGAGCCAGGGATTATTAGCACCCTCTGCAGCGTCGCAGGTCTGACGCTATCCTCTGCGCTGCGTCAAAAGTATGTGAATCTGTATTGCATTACGTGCTGTCTGTTAGTACCGAGAGAATTTTAATGGACGCAGTGGTTTTACAGTGGGGCGCTCTACAACAACGACCTTATTCACATTTATGAGCCAAGCTGCGAGTGTGGAATGTAATGGGGGCCAATTAGACGCTCTTTGCTCTGACCTAAGTAAAGCGCTTTCTGTAGTTTGCCCTGATATCCTTATTACTAAGCTCCCGCAAATGGACATACCTTTTTCCATCACTGCCCTGGTATCAAATTACTGAAGTAATACATCGACATTCGTTGGCATTGTTAGGCAGAGTCCTATCAGCTACGATGTCAGTAGCGGAGGTGTTCAAGTATCCGTTATTGGCCCTCTTTCTGCGATTATAAGATAGTTAGACAGCAATTTGGCACTCTTCATTCCTCCTATATGCTGATGACTTAAAGCTATTTAACCTCTTTCCTACCAATGTCCACATTTGTGGACACTATGTATAACGCCAGGTAATCCTGAGCCAAAACTTGCGGGGCATTAATATCACCCACCTTCTTTTGCCTTGACCATGGTTTACTTAGTTTCCAAAGGAGAACACCTTATCTATGCTAAAGCGGCCGTGAACAAATAAAAAAGAACATGACTGCGAACGTTTTTGCAAATAGTATAGATCGCTACTAATGTCCACAATTGTGAACACTTTTTTTAAAGTCAAGTACATGTCTGCGAAATATTCTCAGGCATACCAATCGCACTATTTACCAGCCTATACATCATGGTTTACCCTGATTTCAAAAGAGGGTGCCATATATTAGCTAAGCAAACAATACAAACAAAATAAAATGACTGCGAGCAGCTCACGAGGCATTTTCGCAACTTGTGTTCGCATTTGTGGACATGGCTTTCTGGCTTAGAACTGCTTTTAAGTCATCAGTTTGTTCCCTGTGAGCAGCTGCGATAGGGCTAAATAAATGTTTAAAAAAGGTTACTCATTTCCTTGTCTACATTGTTTTCGATAGAGGAGTTATGACTGTCAACCGCGTTCCGCACTGCATTCGCCTCCAAAAAGAATTTTTTTTCACTCTCAAACTGGAGCAGAAGCAATAAGGCAGTCTTAAGTGCTTCCAAAACTATGGTATTAAATTATACACGGACAACAACATCTAGAATTTCCTAAATCCTTCGAGATGCTGCACTGCCCAGGGTGGATAAAATAAATTAAAGATCTTGGTGTGCATTTAAACAAAATGCTAAAGTCCTCTTTACACAATAAATATGCGAGAGAACGCGCCCTTCGCACTCTTGGTATTGTTTGTCGTAAATCGCATGACCTCCAGTCCCTGTTGCCTATCTGAAATTGTATTCTAATGTGTGCCTTCCGCTACTAGAGCATGCCTCGTTGACACGGAACGCACAAATTCAATTCCTACTTCATTGAACGCGTGCATAATTAACTGATATCTATATTCAAGCACCGCTTTTGCCGTTCTGATGACCATATTCAAGCTCTCTCAAGTATACCTCAGTTCACACCTCTAAAATGAAGGCGCACTAAGTCCCACCTTTTGTTCCCCTGTAAGTTGGTTAAGTGCTTTGTATATTCCCAAAATCTTAGTAATGTGCAATTTTCCATGCTGCAGAAGTAAACCAGGTAGCATTACACATTTGCTGCCCGGCCTTGTTGCATAATAAAGACTGTCCTATGACTCGACTACCGAAAACATGTAACAATTATTCGGCCTGTATTGACATACTTCAGAGTAAATTTTCTGTGTTTGTACAAATGTAGACAATCATGTTCTATGAATGACTCCCTTTTACCCCCGCTGTCTTGTTTTCTGCTTACCAATCTGTTTCTCCATCTCACATTCCTTTCTCTACTATATATGTCGTTGTAGATTTTGTCTTGCGTACTACATTTTAAGTGCACTAGTACAAAGGCTCTGTAGGATTTCCTGGGCACTGCATAAACTCTTGATTGATTGATTGATTGTTGTTATCGTTCTCATGATCTTGATATTTTTTATTACTTGCTGTCATTATTCTTTTCCGAACTTTTCATTGTTGTGCCGTAGTTTCACATATTGTTCAGCTGCCCCTCTTGTCATCTTTCTTTTTATAGCCACCATGCGCGTTGTTCTATGTGCACTATTCTTTTCAAGATTTTTCTTTTCTTCATTTTCTTACTTTTGTTGCCGCGCCGTTTCCTTGAATCTATGCGTGCGCCAGCACTTATACGTCATGGTTGTCCCTGGGCAGGGTAAGAAAATGAATGAGTGGTTTATTATTATTATTATTGTTATTAATATTATTCCTTCTTTCCTTATTTGAACATGAAACATACAATCAAATATTTTGTCAGCCCGACAAAGCAATCATGCTTTTGAGCGGGACTGGCCAGTGCTCTGGCCCAAATCGCACAGGCTTGTGTTCTAAGAACAGAGGAAACAAATAGGAAGGGAGAAAAATAAAAAGTACGACAGCAAAATTAAATTTCTTGTATGCGCCACAAGAGCAATCTGTAGTCCGCGAAAGCACCGATGCTTTTATGCGGACCACCGTGTATTTCCCTTCAACAAGGCATAACACAAGTACACATTTTCGATCCCTGCTCCCTTCCATGCCCTCACCCTTTTCCTCCATCGCTCGTCTAATTTCTTGTATTTGTTCCTGCACGAGCCATAGTTTAAGCAAAGACATATTACAGCAGCAAAAGAAATGTACAGCACATCCCTTTATTTCATCATATACACTTGTCAATGTGTTGTAAAGGTAGCAGTCATCAATCACTATTGGAAAGTAAAAAGAACAAAATACACATAAAAAGAACACAATACTCTAGTCTGTTTTATACAATTGTTAGCGAAAGTTCATCAGAAAATTCCTTTAATTCCTTTAATAATAATAATAATAATTATTATTATTATAAGTCTCCGCAGCATGTGTCACACAGTACATTTCTTTCTGCAGTATTTTTCCTGTTTTCATTTGTCCTTCGTATTTTCTGAGCGCTTTGAGGATAATGATAAGTGTTTTTTTTATTCCCGTTATATTATTTTTGCGCATTGCGCAGGGAGGCGGTACAGAGACGTGGCCATTATTGTCTGGTAGCCGCTTGGAGCGACGCACTTCCTGCTCGCCACGTCTTGTGCTTCATATAAGTTATCTGCATTTTTAGCTGCCTACCGGCGCGGCCTCCTATCGTGTAACTGCCCTTCTGGGAGTCCCATGTTTGGTTCATTAGGCCGCTTTCGTGATGGCATTTTGTGGCTGAGGAAAGCCGTGTGCGCTCAGCAGCCGTGTGTTGCATTTGCAAGGTCTGTCTCGTCGTTGCAGCTTCGTCGATTTGTGACACCGCCATGCTGACCCGAGGGACGGAGTCGGCACCTAAACGGTGAGTTGCTGCTCGTTGTGAAACGAAGTTCTACTGGACACAAATTCTTGAATTGTTATGCGTAAGTTCTGGTACGATGAACCAAATTACTAGGCATGTGACAGCGCGAACCGAAAGGAACCAGCCGATATGCCACTGCTTGTTTGACGCCTGAGCAAAACCGGTTTCTTTAGCTGGAGCAACGTGAAAGCCTAACGGCAAGGAATCAATGATGAATCTTTGGGGTCGTTTCTTTTTTTTCTGCGCTGGAGTTAGAATAGCACACCAATTAGCCAATGCAGACCTTCACGCTTATTGACGCGGACGACAGGCAGAAAGTAGGAAAGGAAGGCTTGACATGGGATAGCATGGGACTTGATGGGCGTTTCGAGCCTTCAGCGCGCAAAGCGATGCAGGAAAGGCCAGCCGTACGGTTGTCGAAATCGCAACCCTGGAGAGAACATACTTCCGTTGGAAGCCGACGACAGCTTTAGGTGTAGAGTGCTGATCCTATCGTCGGATGCCAAGCCTATCGGCCAGCGCCAGTGGCATGAAAACTACACAATCTGGCGGTCGTAACTCACTACTTTTGATTGAACAAGTTCAGAAGCGATGAAGCGACCCACGTCACCAAATTCAGACAAACTACGAGAAGCCGAAAAAGGACAGCGCGTGAGGGGGGAGTACTTCAACAGGTGAACTTTACGAGCGCGCCTTTCTGCACATTTCAAGAGGTGCATCGCATTGCGAATGATAGCGGCGTCAACGCCCCCTGCAACGATGGGCGCTGAAAAGGAATGTATTTATTAGTTATAATAAAATTAAATAAACGTGTATGTTCTTAACTCGTCAGGAATATTTAATGTTCACCAGAAATTTTATTTTCGTCGAATGAATCTATTTATGTCTTGCTTGAATTTGAAAAAAAAAAAAACGCTTTTTTTTCTTTCCCAATGTTTTTTCCTTCCAAACATTGTCGTGCTTCAATTGCTGCTCCCATAACCACCCTTGCTGATGTCGGTTACAATTTGCACTGAACCGCTTTTCTAGAAGAGTTGACTGTTGGGCTAGTTGGTCGTCCATATTTGAAGTAGTAGCTTAGCGCAAAAAAACCACAGACACAAGGAAGACAGACAAGGACAAGCGCTACTCACAACTGTTTAATGGAAGGAAGGATAGTGCATATATATATATCCTCTTGTCACGCATGCGCCTACCAAGCAGAAGAGAAGCCAGTACATGCACATCAAAGGCGGTTGCGCAAGAAGTTAAATTCGGCATCCAGTAATGTGATGGAAGGCTCACTCACACATCTATTTCTATTCTTCTTGATAAAGAAGGCCTCAAGTGCGAGCCTGGAAGACTCGTTGCCGCTCCTGCCAAGAATAGTTGTCGCAGAAAATCGAGCGTCGCAACCACACGCGGTAACATGAGCCACCAAATGTGCGCCCTTATCCTCTTTTTTCTTTAGTTTTTGCGCATGTTCCCTTAAACGGTCATTCACACAACGCTCAGTTTGACCAATGTAGAGCTGCCCACAAGGGTGCAAGGGAATTGCATAAACAACCCCTATGGAGCACTCAACAAAGGGCTTCTCATGCCTCGTGCGGCAGCCCCGCCTGCTCTTACAGCAAACTCGAGAACACAGCTTCGAAAGCTTGTTGGGCGCAGAGAAAACCAGAGGAATACCATGACGGTTAGCAACCTTTTTAAGGTTGTGTGACACCTTGTGTACATAGGGAATAACCTCTGGTCTTACCTTCGGTCGTTCGACCTCTGCGCTCGCCCTTCGTGCTCCAAGCTTTACTTTTTGCAGAAGAGACTCTACTATAGCATTGACGACCGTCAAAGGGAAACCAGCTGCCAAAAGGCGTCCAACTTGGTTCGTAAAACTAGACCGCATTTGGTGCGCGCACGATTTCCGCAAAGCCGATTCCAAGCAAAGACTACCAACTGCTCGCTTCACCACTTTAGAGTGTGCGGAATCGTACGGCAGCAATTGCTTCATGGCTCGCGGTTGATAGGACCAGCAGACGTGGCCAACTTCAAAAGACAGTTTTAAATCTAAGAACTGTAGGCCTGTGTCGTCAGGAAGTTCATGGGTAAAAAGCAGCCCTTGGCCTTGGTTGTTAGAAGCTTCTAAAATAAAAGCAAGGGATGTAAAGTCACCCTTATTGTTTAAAAGCACTAAAATATCATCAACATACCTAAAAACTTTTAAAACCTGCCCCCCATTAAAAACCTGCTCTAAAGACCTATCAACAAAAGACAAAAAAATGTCACACAAAATAGGAGCAACACAAGACCCAATACACACTCCCCGGCGTTGCAGATAAGGCTGCTCGTTGTAAAGTATAAAAGTCACACTTAAATAAAACTCGAGCAATGTTAAAAAGCTGTCCACTGAAAGGCCCGCCGAGTTCTGGAAGTCGACCACGTCGTTGTATTCAATACATTCCCTTAAGAAAACGAGAAGCTTGTGCTGAGGAATTGAGTAGAATAGATCTTCTACGTCAACGGAAAAACCATACTTAATGCCGTCATTACACTTAACAAATTGCGCGACCTCCGAAGAACTTTTTCTTTGAATAAGCTTAAGACGCTACAAGTGGATGACCCTTTCCGTGTTAAAAGTTTCTTGATCTGTAGTCTTAGTTACTCAGCGGTATATAACGCAGTCGTCAGGAAACATTCGAATTTGGCAAGATACGTGATGCGGGAGGTCGTTAATATATATAAGAAAAAAAAAGAGGGGTGAGAACGTCGCCTTCTGAGACGCCTGATGTTGGAGGAATAGGATAAGCAGACTGGTTATTTATGATATAATTTATGAGCGATTTGATAAGAGCGATTTGATCCACTTGATTCACTTGAGGTACCCAACGTGATTGGAAACATGAGCGGCAGGCCATGACACATATGCCTTTAACTAGCGCCAAACGACACCTGTTTTTAATGAGTAAGAAATGAAGGACGTGGCCAAATGCTGTATAGAAATCTATAAATAGTAGATCTGTTTGAAGTCAAGTAATAATAATTTCGCATGAAGTCTTGCGTATAATTTCCAAAAAGCTGCGTCATGTTGAAAAGCCTTCTTCGCAAGCCATGGGGTTTGAAGCACAGCATACTGGTTTCTTCTAAGTAACTCATGAGAGCATTGTTTATAATACGATTAATAAAGTGCATCAAAAGCTCTAGCGAGTAATATAGGTCTGCCTTCGTCAACTGTTTTAAATGGAGATATAGTGTCGCGTAATAGTGACGGTGAATAATACAGCGGCAAATCTGTGAATCACGAAACTAACTTTTATTGGCCGACGAACTCGTACCCTCAAGAGAAAGTTACACTAAAAGCACAGCGATAGCGGCGAACAACGGTCGGCGATCAGCTGGTCAAGCGCGTCGGTTTTTATACATCAGTCGTCGAAGGTTCCAGAGTGATCTCTTGTGCCCACGTGTCTTCCATAAAGTTCTACACCATTCGCGTCGCGCATACATGCGGTCAGAATGCAAATGGTCCGGTGACAACAAACAGCACGTAGAACCATCGCCAACGTTCCAGAAACTTCCGATACATACAGGCGCGTCCTAAGCTGAACGATAACATTTGTTAGACAATAAAACGCGGTCACCTGATAAACAAGTACACGTGTCAATATGACTTTTGCGTACAACCATTCAGTGGCTGCTAAGAGTAAAGCACATTGTTTACAATGCTAAAAGTAAAGCGTATTGTTTTTGAAAGCATATTTAGCGCCAACGAACAAGGACAGAAGTTAGACGACACCACAATATTGTTTACACGAATAGATGGACTTTGTCACAGCTGTTAGGGTCCGTGTATACTCATGCATCTTTAATTGGGGCAGAACCATTTTCAAACGTCGAATTTATGTGGCCAAATAGGGAGATTTACAAGAACTAGGAGACAGTTGTAATTATCATGAATATGATAATGTTATAGCCAATACATTCACACCCGCTTATTGCAAAAGATAATCAGAATAACGAAGTGTCAATATTATTCAGTTGTTATATTTAATGTAGCACGGATATAGATGTTGCTTCAGTGAGGTGTTATCATTGGTATTGTGTTATCATATCATTGAGGTGCTATTAGCAAACGCTCATGTAAAAATGCCGCTGAAATATTTGAAAATTTCATTGCTCCCAATGTGAAGCTTCATGAAGCTTAAATTACCATTTCTGTCTGACAATTTGCGCTTACATTTACTTCAATAGATTATGAAGCCTCTTTCATGTATTCGCTGTATCTATTCGCCCAGGTAGCTCATGCGACTAACATTTTCTAATGCATAAAATGTTGACAAGAAGCAGGCTTTTCAACTACCAATCGTCACTCACCGCGCATACAGAGGCGAGGGACAAAAAGGACGACGAAGACAAGTGCTGACTTCCAACTGATTTTTATTTTGAGAAACAAACGTATATATACTTATCATTGAAGCAGCAGCGATTGCCTATGGTGACTAAGTTAGTAAGCCATCAATTGCACTAACAGATAAAGAACTGGTTTTGCTGAAGTCGCACATGCTCTCTCGTTCATCTTAGGTCATTAATTTTAAATGCATACTCATGTCGGTTTGACGCTTTGTAGGTGGCGCTTTTGTCTTGGTGTCTCGGTAAACCAAAGGTCAGTGGGTCGCCTCGCATTGGGCGCTCACGGGAAGACTACAAATGAAGCTGTGCAGGGGGATATGGGCTGGACTAGTTTTGAAGTGAGGGAAGCTCGCAGTAAAATTGAGTATGAAGAACGGCTGAGGAATATGGAAGAAAGTTAATGGGCTGGGAGAGTGTTCAGGTATCTTTACAGGCAAAACATTGATTCACAGTGGAGGAAAAGAACTAGGAAGCTTACCAGTAAGTATGCGGCCTGTGGGGTGGGCAACACAGCAACAAGGAAGGTCAAGCGGAAAGTCAGAGAGGCTGAATTAATCTCATGGGTGGCGGCAATGGAAAAGAAACCTGCCATGAGTAACTACTTAAGAGGAAAAAACGAAATCAGGAAAGAAACCATTTATGATAACTCAAAGGGAAGCTCATTACTTTTCGAAGCGAGATCGGGATGCCTTAGAACACGCACCTATAAAGCGCGATATAAGAAGGAAGAAGAAGCATGTGCTTGCTGCGGTAAAACTAGGGAAACGACGGAGCATATTTTATTAGAATGTGAAGACGTCTACCCAGCGGTCGATTTAGACACCACTGGCCTCCTTGAAGCCTTTGGGTTCAGCGGGAGCAGTGGTAAAGCAAACAGGTCCGCAATAGACATTAGTAAGAGGCGATTGGAGGATTGGTGGAAGAAAAGCAGGGAAACGACAAAAGACGGTGACGTACAAAAGCACAATTCGCAATAGGGGATCAGAAAGTTTGGACGTGGTAGTTCATACTGTTCTTTTTTTTTTTCATTGGTTAACCTAGGTAGGATATCAGGCAGCATAGTAGCAAGAGCTTGGTGGCGCAACCTGGCGCCTCGTTCCAAAGGGGACGCTCATAACATCCATCCATCCATCCTCAGTAAATATGCGTTTGTTTCTCGAAATAAAAATCAGTTGGAAGTCAGCGTTTGTCTTCGTCGTCCTTTTTGTCCTTCGTCTATGTATGCGCAGTAAGCGACGATTGATACCATGGAATACCAATTAGCCCCTACCCAAACCTTTTTCGACTACGTGGCTATTTGAAACCCCTGAAAGGTCTCGATGGTGATAGTATTTTAGACGATGTTTGGTAAAAACGCACCAGATAGCATCTTAAATGCTGATTATACGTAAAAAATAAATAAATGGACAGCAGGCCTGCAATGATCTCTTCTGAACTCATTTATGGCGACAGCAGTATTCTCGCACACTGAAGTTGACGGGCTTATTTTTGCTTGTCTCCTTTTTTTTTTGCTCAATTTATTGCATTCAGTCACTTTGGTGGACTGAACAAGAAGCTAGCGTTTATTGGGTGGTTCGTTGGGGGGAGCGATGAGGTCTTATTAGAAAGTGTTTAAACATAGAAGAGGAAGTGGTCTGAGCAAGCATCGCTTCCTGCCTTGCTGCGCTAGGTTTGTCATAGCGGAGGCTTAATTGTGCTTCTTGGACGAGACGTCGTCCGAAGCGATGACAGATGACACGCCACCACATGCGTCGAGCGCGCCTCTTCGCACTGCGTCTCGCAGGGACATATTGTAAGGCTTGCAACGTAGCCATGGAGACGTACGGTTCCTGTATTTCTAACAGCGAGCCAATGGACTCCGACGACGACTACACCGTCGTGGAGGGCAAGCGACTGGAGAGAAAATACCGCAAGACAACCAAAGACGTGAGTGAGCAGGGCCCCAACGGACCGCCTACTCCGACTTACAGGATTGATTTTGTGCCGCTCGACGTTTCTAAGAATTTAAATTCTGTGCACAGACAGATTCTTAACACCTACTTTGGTAATGTGGCTCCGAAAGGAATTAACGAAGTGTCTTTCAACACCAAGAAAAATGTAGTCACAGTGGAAACAGCGACGCAGGCCTCCCTAGTAAAATTGAAAACCGTGCGCATACTAGGACACATAGAAGTCCGGTCGTTCGTCATGCACAGTGGTCGCACAAGGGCAGGTGTTATCTCCGATGTCGTGATTGACATCAGCGACGAAGAGCTACAAAGGCTTTTGTCTTCAACAGAGAAGGTCATCGATTTTCACCGCTTCGGTCGCTCGACGAGCGTCAAGCTTCTTTTCGAGGGAGACACGCTACCTGATCATATGAAGGTGGGCTACGTGAGACACCCGGTGCGTCTTTATGTGTCCCGACCATCGTAATGTCACAAGTGCCTAAAGCTAGGCCATGTCAGCGCTGTCTGCACAGGCCAGACGGCATGCCTCCGCTATGCCGGCAGCCATGACGTATCTTCATGCACAGTAAGACAAACGAAGTGCTCGAATTGCGACGGACCCCACGACGCCAATTCCAAGGATTGTCCTAAACGGAAAAAGGAGAAAATAGTACTGAAACACATGAGCAAGACAAGTATGTCCCACAAGGAGGCGGCAGCATCAGTGCAACACCGTAGGAGACGAACGCGTCGTCGGCGTGGACAAGCTGTATGTTCAGGCGAGAGCTTCCTGGCTCCAATTCCGCAGGTCCAGCAGAAGGTAATTGAATCAGCATCGATAGATAAACCATTGCTTCAAGCGAGCCGCGCAAGCCCGGAACGAAATGTATGGCCACGCTTACCGCCGCGCTCATGGGCCTCAGACTGTCAGCGCGAGCAAGGACAGTGCACTCAGATATCGCCATCGGACTCTGTCATCAAAGCCATGCTGCGACAAATCATCGCCGCCCTGCAGCTGCTACTGTCCGGTTTAAATACGCCAGTGGCGCTAACAGCGGCAAAAATTATGAACGCTATAGACAGTCTCTTCGCTACGCTGCAGTAACTTATACCTCTGCCCGCGAAGATGACTGACTGTGCTGTGAAGTGTACACGTACGCATTACACAGAAACATTGGGCTGTGCAGCCCTCATCATATCCACCATACCACCATCTTACTTCCTCTTCACATCCTATCTCTGTTATTCCCCAAACCCCTTCCCAAGCGTGGAGTAGCAGGCTAGAGGCATATCACTCAGGCCGACCTCTCCACCTTTCTGTCATTAAATATTCTCTCTCTAGAATACGAAAAAATAAGGATATAGTTATTATTTCAGTAGTAATTATAAATTGCATCATGCTATATAAGTGAGGATGAGATGAATAAGTCATGACTTTTCTTTGGACTGTACGCCACTTCGTTTCCCTGGTAATGCATTTCGTGAAGCTCTAAATTCATACGCGAAAAGTGACTATTTATAAAACATTCTGATTTCTCATATATAAATAGACCAAATATATTTACTCGAAATCTACGGCTTTATTGGATCTTTTATTTCCAGCTGTACGACCAAGACTCGTCATATAGTCACAGCAGAGTCATATTATCTGTTTGCGTCATTCAGTAGGACAACGTTCAAGCGCACATCTGCTCATCGGATTGGCAGCTTGCAAGCTGAAACCGTCCTTAAATATAACGTTTCTTTATGCCATTTTTTTAGAGTGGGCGTTTGTCTAAATCAATGCTTAATGTCTGCAGATGAGGAAATCACCGTTTTTAAAAGCTTCTTGCTTATCAGGATCGATGAAGTCCCCCCTTTGCGGATTCACCAAACCTGACGCCAAAGCTTGACTACAACAGATGTTGCAAGCCAAATGAATCAGTGGCGACCACGAGATTCTAGTGATTTTGGCTTCCCTGCATGTTTGCTGAGCTGCATCATTGGGCACCAGGCGATTGTAAATCCTACGTGCTACTGTGTAAACATCGTGGCTTTATCACTGCGAAGTCGTTGTCGGCTTCCGCACCGTCAATGCGTTTGACGTTCTTTTCCACCAACCGCCTCAATCTGGGCCCCACTTCTGTTGTGCGTATGAATGCCATGATCAAGCCTGATCGTCGTCCTCATCTTGTACGCCTTTGCGCTACGAGCACGGCTTGTGCCGACCTCTGAATACATGCACAGGCTCCACCGCTCTCACAGTCTGTGGAGTGCATAACCTTGAAGCCATTGCTCAGCGCTGTTGTTGCGTGCTAGCCCACCTCATTGGTCATCCTTTGCTAATTGAAGAATCTATTCTTTTGAAGATGCCTGTGATGCAGCAGTTGCCAGCATCTTCAATTTCATCACACTAACTCACATTCACGCCCAGTCGTTACCACGGCCGACTCCCAAATGCGCATTAGTCCAGTAACATAGGCCCGGATCCCAGTGGTGGCGGTAGCAGATAAGTATTATTTTCCTTCACCATAAGGCAATGGTGATCTTGGGAATGACGTGCTGGTCAGACGACGACAAAAGTCGCCGCTGTGTGTCGTCAATGATGACAATGGTCGTCGTCAGCGAAGAAGTATTACCTGACAAGGTAAACCAAATTTCGAGCACCTAAGTGCTGTCGCAGTAATAAACAACAGCGCTACTGTTCAAGCTTATGTTAGAATATTATGTGCACGGACGATTTGCCTAAATCAACTGTCCTAACGAGTTGTATTTTTTCTTAACTTGTCCTAACGCAACACAAGTGTCACACTGTGACAACCGATACCAGAAAGAAATCTGACGAACCAGCGCTGCTGTCAAAACGCGCCGGTGAACCACCTTGTTTTCTCAGAGAAATTAGGTAATCAATATATGGAGGGTGGCGAATATTCATTTTGATGAATTTGTAAGCACTCTTAAGGGGTATAAGGTTGGGCGTTACATTTTCGTCATATGCAAGAAAAGAAGGCCACGAAGGTTCATCGTACTCATTTGTTGGACCATTGATACATCTTTAGATGAGTGAGTAGCGTATTTTCTGCATCGTGCAAACCCAAAGGTGCACACGTGACGTGCGAATGCGAAAACTTGGCGACTACACCTTCATACTTCAAGAATGCTAGAAATACCCACAAAAGCAGCGCAAGATTGCCTGCGTCAAATGAAAAAGTGACAGTTTAATTCACTTAGGTCCAGCCCTTTCTATTTTTCTTTCATGAAAAATTAACTTCTTTCCGTTTAAGACACTTCTCACAAACTGTGAAAAAATGAAAATGTTAGGACAAATTATTCCGAGTTTACTCTTTTATTTGAACTGTATTCCTTACTTGCTGTTTACCAAACTTAAAGTTCGTGTCACTAAGTCAAAAGTACTTGTTGTAGAAACGGCAAAAGCCATGAGTTACGCGATAGTACTGCAGCAGTTCCACGTTCAGAAACACCAAACGAAAGGCGTTACTTCCTCCTTAGATCTACGCGGAGGCTCTAGTCCCCTAGGATCCCTCAGAAAATCGCCCCATACTATACTCGCCCCCTCCAACCTACTCTGCAAGTCTGGCTAGAATTTTTTGCTTAAAACCAGGCCTGCAGATCACCTCAGATGTCTGTGAGTCTTTTCGCGTTGTGGCTTCTGGTCATTACATTGGAGTTCGCGAATCGTGCCTCGACGCTGAAACACCGCTTCGGACCATCAGTAGGCGCAAGAGCTTTCCTGGCTCTCGCTTCCTGTCGTAACGCACCGCACCGCTTCCTGTCGAACGCACGTGCTGTTCGTTTACTGTTGCCTACGCGAAGCCTTTCCCGACGTGTATTCGGGGGAAATGGCCATTGTTCTTTCTATTTTTGATATGATGCGATCTAAGCAGTCGAAGGGCGGAAAGTTTATCTTGTGTTTGTATTAAAAAAACTACAACGGCAGATATTTTCCGTTATCATCGAACACCAGCCATATAGGATGCATGGACCAAGTAGAATGCGCCAACAATTGTAGAACTGCGTGGTAAAACTGAGAGTACTGCGGCGTTCGCTTTTCGAGACTTATTAATGTAATGGCGCGCTCAACGCTAACCACAAGCGTTGCTTCCCCGCCGGTACCTAATCTCCGGACTGGATAAAGGGGTGATTAAGATGGCGGAATATTTGGACTTCAATAAATAAATACGCAGTCATTGCTTCTTCATTAGCCATCACCTATAGGACATGTCTCAGTGATGTAAAGACGTAAAACTGCAGTATTTTTTATGCTACATAAATAAATGTTGTCACTAATAATACCTTGGTCATTTTGAAAAAATGTTTAATGTTCACTTGTGGCAGATGAGACAATTTTAATTCTTGAGTATACTCGGTCGAAGAGACGTACATTATCTGCACAAGAAATTGAAGTTCATTATTTCCTTAATAACCGAATGTTACTACTTCAATTTCATTAATTACTATAATGCGGACCCGCCGTGGTTGCTCAGGGGTTATGGTGTTGGGCTGCTGAGCATGAGGTCGCGGGATCGAATCCTGGTCGTGGCGGCCGCATTTCGATGGGGGCGAAATGCGAAAACACCAGTTTACTTAGATTTAGGTGCATGTTAAAGAACCCCAGGTGGTCGAAATTTCCGGAGTCCCCCACTACGGCGTGCCTTATAATCAGAAAGTGGTTGGAGAACCCCATAATTTAATTTTAATTGTTACTGAATGCGCATACTGCATTCACAGTTAGAAGCCCTTGAACCCTTGAGGTTTCTTCGAAATAATTGTGAAACTAGGGCGAGTCATGGTATAACCGCCGTCACACGTGACGTAAAGTGCAATGCTTTGTCTTTGCTTTTTTTAAAAGAAGGTAGAAAATAGCTCGAACACCAATGCATTTAGTCGCATGCTTTGGAAACGCATATCTGGAAACTGGTATTATCCTCAGAATTTCTTCCAAGCGAGCTCACCGTTTACATGTAATAAATTGCAATATGCTCCGTAAGGTCACCCGTTAATGACTTCGCACTGTCCTTTCGCGCAGCTCCACTCGTTGAGTGTATTCAGTTCATTCAGTTTTGTCATGAATAATTTGCTAAATGTTAGTCTACTTCACCTTGCTTTGTGAGCGGCGCTTTCACGTCTTACCTTCGTAGTCCCAAGTCGCAGTATGGGCATCGGCGGTAGACGTGGCCGGTTTCTCAGCAGTGATAGCAGAGCTGGCGACATTGTCGAGCGCGCCACACTTTTGTTTTCCATGGGTAGTGGCGCTGGACGACAGGCGACCATGCCCACATTACCCAGTCACCCAAGTGGAGGTCAAAGAGTTTAATTGAAGAACGGCATGGCCAGTCCTACTGTGTATGCCGCAGGTGTCAATCGATCAGTGAATCAATAATTTTTGTTTGCCAGAAACAAAGCAACTGCAGGCGCATCTGGGCAATAAGCTGACGCAGCAGCTTCACGGAAACCCCGGGTCCCTTACAAGGCACTACCACTCACACGACTTATACAAGGCACTTTCATAAAAGGCTTCATGCACGAGAAACAATACACGTCTCACGTATGCATAAAAAATGACACTTCACACTTTAGTGCAATATACTGAGCTGTCGCTATAAAGAAATAATCACGCAAATCCTTTTTGGTTTGCGTAGCTGTAGGCTTATATCTCTTTCGTACTGCCGGTGTGAAGCCATAATTGTTGCGGCAAAGTAATTACATGCGGGAAAGTAAGCTCTTCGTGAGCCATTTGGACGATGGTGAGGAGTAAAAGTTGCGCGGTACCTAAGTTCGCACTGCTCCCTTACTCTACACCTGCGCCTGATCTGATGTTACCGATGCCACTCTCGTTTCTTTTCTAGAAATCGAGCTTCTCATCAGTTTGTCTCGCAAAGACTTTGCCTCTAAACGAACACACCTATTTCCAGTGATGCACGTGTTTTGTTTTCACGGCCATCAAAGAAGGTTCTCCATGTCAGGCCAAAAGTGTTCATTCACATACATCGAAGAAGTTGTGGAAATGCTATGCCGCTTCGCTGGACTCTTGAATGGGACGATTATATTCGTCCGATCACTACTGTGCGTAAGTACACGATGGCACTTTAGATGTCCTATACAGAGATTGTTTCATTGATCGTAGAGCCAAACTTCGATGGTAGGTCACTCATTCGCGGTTCTTACTGCACCGTGAATCGCTAGGTTGGTCCTACGGGAGTATTGCTCGTTTGTACCAGTAGGTTTTCTAAGATACGAACTGTGCTTTCTGAAAAGGAACTATAAGCTTACCGAGCCGCGTTATCGCTCTCGAGTTGAGCATTCCATGAGTTTCGTTCTCATTTCATCGATTGGGCGAAAGGCAAAGTGCAGACTTCTTGCCATGTTTGTCTGCTCATTTTTGAAATAACGGTTTTCTGGTCGTACATCAGTTTCTAAAGTTCGACGAAAGTTTCATTTCATGCCGTACCTCGTCTCTTACTTTAGCAAAATCGGGCTTTAGCTCCTGCTTCATCTTGGCGAGTACTTTCGGTATAGTTTGACAGTCGTACTTCCGAATAACAAGCTAGAAAAATAGAAAATTGGCCCGAGTGAATACAGAATATGCTCCGCATACCCAGTGGCCCATACCAAGTGGCACGTGTCCAAGTTGACGTCAGCGAGGTTACTTGAAGAGCGGCACATGCCTAATTGCAATAATACCCAGTAGGACAGACCTGCGGGGTACGGTTCATATTAACATCACTTGGTTCATACGCAGCGGCACATACCCATGCTGCCGAGCCCACACTGTTGGCGCGAGATTGCTTACGACTGCGCTCGAATGTTACTGAACTTAGAACTCTGGGCATCTTGATAAAGTTTAGGCTGCCTCTTCTCCTGATCTAGTTCAGATATTACAACATCTGCAGTGCGGGCAATCAACGATAGTTGGCGAACATAAACCAATCAACAAAAGCTCTCTCACCGCGACAAAACTTTCGAGGACCTGAGAACCAGGCTAGGAATAACTGAATCCGAGTTCATGCCACTTGCATCCTTGAACTCCGAGTTGAGTGAAGTGCAGTCGGCAAGAAATGAATGCTTGGCTCAAGTATCTGCCTTGACAGCCCGCATCGTAGACACCGAAAATAGGGCTCAATGCAACAACTTGGTGTTTTACGGTTTAAAGGGCAGCCCAAATGAACCCTGTTCTGAAAGCGAGAATGTAATCATTGACCATTGTCATCAGTTCCTTAACGTTGACATTCAGGCACGGGATATTGAACGTGCTCATAGATTGGGTACTTACACAAAAGGAAAACAAAGACCCATAATCGTCAGGTTTGTACACTTCAAGGAGAAAGATCACGTACTTTCTATGTGCAAGAAATTTAAGGGAACGGATTACAGCGTCAGTGAAGACTTCTGGCATGAAACTCGCCTTGCGCGAAAAAGAACTTTTTTCAGTTTGCAAAGAATCGCTACCTCAATGAGAAGCTTATCGCAAACTAAAAACATACATTTACGATCCTGCCGCACAAAATGTCGTTGAAAAATCCTAGCGCAATGAGAAGGTACAGTGCGAATTCACCGACACTAGTCATTCCGCATTGCATTTCTCGTACAGTAATATACGCAGCGTTATACCAAAACGTGATGAAATGTGCAGCCTCATTTCTTCTTCTTCTAGTGATTCGCTGCTACTTACAGAGACGAGGCTAAATTCATCCACAACAGATCTCGAGATATTGCCTTCATTCCCTTACTTCGATATCTTCCGCAAAGCTGGACTTGGAAATGCACGTGGGGGCGGTGGCCTTATCGCTGCTAACCGAGCTCCATGCTTCGCAGTGGTTATTATTCCTCGCCCTCCAGGAATGATTTGGATGTTTTGTAATGCTACCTTTGCGCGCCTTCTAATTGGTGTTTGTTATGGACCCCCATCTAATGATGACTCTTTCTCATCTTTATTTCATGTATAACTGCAGGCTCTAACGATCATGTATCATAATACCCCCGTCATTCTTTCTGGTGATTTCAACTATCCCTCGATAAAATGGACTAACCCAGCTTCCACCTTGTCAAAGCGCAATTCTGAGAGTGAATTCTTGAACACGTGCCGGACTTTCGGTCTATCACAGGTGGTCACAGAACCTACCCGAATTACTAACCACTCATCTAATATTCTGGACCTCGTTTTAACAACCCATGCCGATATGTTTTCTTCACTTACTTTTCTACCCTCCCCGAACGATCTCGCTGTAATCTGCGGCTCTTTCCACTGCAGTACACTCAGAAGCAATAAAAGTAAGGAAAGATTACCACTCTATGATAAAAGCGATTATGTCGGTATGAATTCTGAGCTATATGAATTCTGAACACTTTTGCAACCCGTTATCAAGAGTGACCTGTTGAAACTAACTGGCAACTATTTGAAACAGAAATGCTCCGTCTAATTTCTAAGTGACCCGCCCTGGTTGCTCAGTGGCTATGGTGTTAGGCTGCTGAGCACGAGGTCGCGGGATCGAATCCCGGCCACGGCGGCCGCATTTCGATGGGGGCGAAATGCGAAAACACCCGTGTACTTAGATTTAGGTGCACGTTAAAGAACCCCGGGTGGTCGAAATTTCGGGAGTCCTCCACTACGGCGTGCCTCATAATCAGAAAGTGGTTTTGGCACGTAAAACCCCATAATTTAAAATTAATTTCTAAGTACACCCCAACTATCACATAACAGAGCGTACGCAGTCGCCATGGTTCAACTCAGTCCTGAAGCATTTAAACAACAACAAAAAAGGCTTTTTCGTACCGCTAAGAATTCAGACAATGACGCCGCATAAAATAAGTATTTCTGTGACGATAGCAAGAAGAAGAAATCTTTACGTACTACTAAACAGAACTTTTTCAATACCGCACTAGCCTCTATGCTGTTCTATGACCCTAAAAAAGTTTTGGAAAGTATTCAATCCTCCCGTTTTAACCATTATTTCTTTGTTTCGTAGCGACGGCTCCAATGTGCCTGAACACGAAGCTTCTGGTGTGCTTAAACATTCATATTCGCTGTCTTCACCAATGAAACCCGTGTAAACCTGCCATCGCCTCCGGCATATGCTTATCCTTTAATGTCTCCTACAACTATCGACCCGAACGGCATCACCAATGTGACTGATAAACTGAAGAATGCGTCCTTTGCAGGAACAGATGACATTAATGCTAAAGTGCTTAAAAATACTAAAAATGTCAGTGGCTTTGTATTGTACCTCATATTTCAGCAGTCGCTAAGCTCTGGTATGATTCCCATTGACGGGAGGATTGGGAAGGTCGTTCCTCCCTTCACAAAAGATAACAGCTTATATCCCACTAACTACCGACCGATATCTATCACAAGTGTGTGTTCAAAAATTATGGAGCATATTATTTATTCTCAAGTTGCAACATTCCTATCATCCGTCAATATTTTTTCACCCCAACCAGCACGGCTTCCGTCAAGGCCACTCTTGTGAATCACAGCTTGCTTTTTTCCTTCACGACATTCACGCCAACCTTGAACTTAATATACCCACTGATGCCTTTCTTTTTAGATTCTGAGAAAGCATCTGATGAAGTCCCGCACTATCGCCTGCTCTTCAAAATGTGTTGACTTAGACTCTGGTGTACTCGCCTGGATCAACAGTTTCTTAACCAATCGTCTTCAGTTTGTTCTCTCCAACTCCCATTCTTCCTCTCTTTCCCATGTGCGGTCAGGTGTTCCCCAAGGTACTGTTCTAGGCCGCCTACTTTTCCTAGCTTATATTAATGACCTGCCAATTAATTTAAAATCTAATATACGATTGTTTGCCAACGATTGTGTAATTTACCGATGCGTAACCAACCTATCTGATGCTACCACCCTACAGAAAGATTTGCTCAAAGTCCAAGAGTGGTGCTACACCTGGCTCATGGCCCTAAATGTCAACAGAACCTATTTAATCTATTTCCACCGTCAACGTAACTACTCACCTCCCCACTACGTCCTTTACGGTTGTCCGATAACTCAAACCGACACTATAAACTACCTAGGTATTCATATATCCAGTAATCTATCTTGGTCTAGTCATGACGATGAAAAAAACGAGAGCAAGGTGAAAGCAGGAGCCCTGCTTTCACCTTTTTCTCGTTTTGCTCATCGTGTTGAATGTCCATCGCACGCCTTCCCTGTGTTTTCCCCGGTCTAGTCATATCACTCATATAGCGAACGCTGCCAGTCGTGTCCTTGCCCACTTAAGGCCGTAACATAGCCATTGCACTCTCTTCTCTCAAACTAATTGCTTATGAATCGCTTGTAAGACCCAAACTAGACTGCGCACATTCAATATTCGATCCTCACCAATCTAACCTGTGTAATTTGCTGGAATCTTTTCAAAATCGTGCTATACGATTCATTCTTTCAAATTACTCTTATCGCTCTAGTGCAACCCAACTAAAATGCCAACTTGAACTTAGCGCTCTTGCATCGCGCCGAAAACTTTATCTATTAACCACACATTTTTTTCATGGCTTGCCATCCGACAACGTATTCATCTGCCCACCCTTTCGTTTATCCAGTCACCACCATCCCAATGCCGTCTACCCCCAGCGCACCCATACTAAAACATTCCAAAAATTATTTTTTATCCGTACTGCCCTGGACTGCAATGACCTTCCCAGATCTTCAACAGTTCAAGACTGCCATCGAAATACATTCTTTTGTCATAAATGCCGTACTCCCCGCCCACCTGTCATGTCATCATCATCATCATCAGCCTAGTTACGCCCACTGCAGGGCAAAGGCCTCTCCCATACTTCTCCAACTACCCCGGTCATGTACTAATTGTGGCCATGTTGTCCCTGCAAACGTCTTAATGTCATCCGCCCACCTAACTTTCTGCCGCCCCCTGCTACGCTTCCCTTCCCTTGGAATCCAGTCCGTAACTCTTAGTGACCATCGGTTATCTTCCCTCCTCATTACATGTCCGGCCCATGCCCATTTCTTTTTCTTGATTTCAACTAAGATGTCGTTTACCCGCGTTTGTTGCCTCACCCAATCTGCTCTTTTCTTATCCCTTTACGTTACACCCATCATTCTTCCTTCCATAGCTCGTTGCGTCGTCCTCAATTTCAGCAGAATTCTTTTCGTAAGCCTCCAGGTTTCTGCCCCATATGTGAGTACTGGTAACACACAGCTGTTGTACACTTTCCTTTTGAGGGATAGTGGCAACCTGCTGTTCATGATTTGAGAATGCCTGCCAAACGCACCCCAACCCATTCTTATTCTTCTGGTTATTTCAGTCTCATGATCCGGATCCGTGGTCACTACCTGCCCTAAGTAGATGTATTCCCTTACCACTCCCAGTGCTTCGCTACCTATCGTAAACTGCTGTTCTCTTCCGAGACTGTTAAACAATACTTTAGTTTTCTGCAGATTAATTTTCAGACCCACCCTTCTGCTTTGCCTCTCCAGGTCAGTGAGCATGCATTGCAATTGGTCTCCTGAGTTACTAAGCAAGGCAATATCATCAGCGAATCGCAAGTTGCTAGGGTATTCTCCATCAACTTTTATCCCCAATTCTTCCCACTCCAGGCCTCTGAATACCTCCTGTAAACATGCTGTGAATAGCATTGGAGATATCGTATCTCCCTGTCTGACGCCTTTCTTTATAGGGATTTTGTTGCTTTCTTTGTGGAGGACTACGGTGGCTGTGGAGCCGCTATAGATATCTTCCAGTATTTTTACATATGGCTCATCTACACCCTGATTCCGTAATGCCTCCATGACTGCTGAGGTTTCGACTGAATCAAACGCTTTCTCGTAATCAATGAAAGCTATATATAAGGGTTGGTTATATTCTGCACATTTCTCTATCACTTGATTGATAGTGTGAATATGGTCTATTGTTGAGTAGCCTTTACGGAATCCTGCCTGGTCCTTTGGTTGACAGAAGTCTAAGGTGTTCCTGATTCTATTTGCGATTACCTTAGTAAATACTTTGTAGGCAACGGACAGTAAACTGATCGGTCTATAATTTTCCAAGTCTTTGGCGTCCCCTTTCTTATGGATTAGGATTATGTTAGCGTTCTTCCAAGATTCCGGTACGCTCGAGGTTATGAGGCATTGCGTATACAGGGTGGCCAGTTTCTCTAGAACAATCTGACCACCATCCTTCAACAAATCTGCTGTTACCTGATCCTCCCCAGCTGCCTTCCCCCTTTGCATAGCTCCTAAGGCTTTCTTTACTTCTTCTGGCGTTACCTGTGGGATTTCGAATTCCTCTAGGCTATTCTCTCTTCCACTATCGTCGTGGGTGCCACTGGTACTGTATAAATCTCTATAGAACTCCTCAGCCACTTGAACTATCTCATCCATATTAGTAACGATATTGCCGGCTTTGTCTCTTAACGCACACATCTGATTCTCGCCTATTCCTAGTTTCTTCTTCACTGTTTTTAGGCTTCCTCCGTTCCTGAGAGCCTGTTCAATTCTATCCATATTATAGTTCCTGATGTCCGCTGTCTTACGCTTGTTGATTAACTTAGAAAGTTCTGCCAGTTCTATTCTAGCTGTAGGATTAGAGGCTTTCATACATTGGCGTTTCTTGATCAGATCTTTCGTCTCCTGCGATAGCTTACTGGTTTCCTGTCTAACGGCGTTACCACCGACTTCTATTTCGCACTCCTTAATGATGCCCATGAGATTGTCGTTCATTGCTTCAACACTAAGGTCCTCTTCCTGAGTTAAAGCCGAATACCTGTTCTGTAGTTTGATCCGGAATTCCTCTAGTTTCCCTCTTACCGCTAACTCATTGATTGGCTTCTTGTGTACCAGTTTCTTTCGTTCCCTCCTCAAGTCTAGGCTAATTCGAGTTCTTACCATCCTGTGGTCACTGCAGCGTACCTTGCCGAGCACGTCTACATCTTGAATGATGCCAGGGTTCGCGCAGAGTATGAAGTCGATTTCATTTCTAGTCTCACCATTCGGGCTCCTCCACGTCCACTTTCGACTAACCCGCTTGCGGAAAAAGGTATTCATTATCCGCATATTATTCTGTTCTGCAAACTCTACTAATAATTCTCCTCTGCTATTCCTAGAGCCTATGCCATATTCCCCCACTGACTTGTCTCCAGCCTGCTTCTTGCCTACCCTGGCATTGAAGTCGCCCATCAGTATAGTGTATTTTGTTTTGACTTTACCCATCGCCGATTCTACGTCTTCATAAAAGCTTTCGACTTCCTGGTCATCATGACTAGATGTAGGAGCGCAGACCTGTACAACCTTCATTTTGTACCTCTTATTAAGTTTGACAACAAGACATGCCACCCTCTCGTTAATGCTATAGAATTCCTGTATGTTACCAGCTATTTCCTTATTAATCAGGAATCCGACTCCTAGTTCTCGTCTCTCCGCTAAGCCCCGGTAACACAGTACATGCCCACTTTTTAGCACTGTATATGCTTCTTTTGTCCTCCTAACCTCACTGAGCCCTATTATATACCGTTTACTACCCTCTAATTCCTCCAGTAACACTGCTAGACTCGCCTCACTAGATAGCGTTCTAACGTTAAACGTTGCCAGGTTCAGATTCCAATGGCGGCCTGTCCGGAGCCAGGTATTCTTAGCACCCTCTGCAGCGTCACAGATCTGACCGCCGCCGTGGTCAGTTGCTTCGCGGCTGCTGGGGACTGAGGGCCGGGGTTCGATTGTTGTATTCATATAGGAGGTTGTGGCCAAGTACTGCACCAGGGTGGCCAATCCTGCTCTGGTGAGAGAGTGCGTTACCGGTTCTGGTCACCGGGATCAGGCCGCACTCCAGGCCTGTTTGTGCAATTTTCTCAACACACGGTTTTTTTTTGTATTTTCCGGTGGAGAATCGCGCGGCACCGGGATTTGGATCACGGTCCTCTTGCACTGGAGACAGATACTCTACCGTCCCCGTAGGAGTTAAATTCAAAATTAATTTATGGGGTTTTACGTGACAAAACCACTTTCTGATTATGCACGCCGTAGTGGAGGACTCCGAAAATTTCGACCACCTTGGGTTCTTTAACGTGCACCTAATTCTAAGTACACGGGTGTTTTCGCATTTCGCCCCCATCGAAATGCGGCCGCCGTGGTCGGGGTCCGATCCCGCGACCTCGTGCTCAGCAGTCTAACACCATAACCACTGAGCAACCACGGCGGGTCCCGCAGGAGTTGTACGCCTCATTTAACCTACAGTGGTGCCCTATTTGATTAGTCAAGGTGGACCAATCTGAGCTCGGTTATACCGCATGGATGGCACTCGGCTAGAGAACCTGGTATTTATGACCTGCACATGTGAGACCATACATATTTGAAGATTTTATTTTTAGGAGGGTTCCCGTACAGTGAAAAAATAAAGGAACAGACATTAAAAGAAAGAAAAAAAAGAAAGAAAAAGGGGCGAAAAAAAAAGGAACATAACATTGATTTGAACTCGTGACCCTTCGATGTTGCCCGGAAAGATAGCTCAGTCGGTTGGTTCGTCAGGCCCCAGGCTACTTTCAAGCGCCACAGCTCCTGCTCCGAGCCTCGCACTTACGTGGAAAGAGACTCATGTTGTCCGCGATAGTCGGTTCCGAGTGGTTGGAAGGCATACTTTCTAGGAAAAATGGCCGCTCGAGGAGAAGAGCGAACTCGAGCGGCTTTAGAGGCTAGGAAAACTGCCTTAAAATATTTAGACTTGAGGGAAAGCTTCGTAAACAAACTATAACACGGCAATCAGCACTCGAATACGACGAGAGAAATTACTGAGACGTGGAAAATTCCCTTGAAAAAAATCTGGTTTGCGAGACAAATGCTTGTATGTATTGAACCTCTTAAAAGATGAGGGGGGAAATATGCGCTCACCGAGAGGGCATCGTCAGCACGAGACCACCAGAAGGCACCTTACAGAGATGTGGAGAGCTTCGCGGCCGGAACGAAGCCTCCCCTCTCCGCCGGCCAAGAGGGGAAAACGCGCTTTCCGATCGCTCAAGGTTGCGCGGACAAAGCATAACTCTAGCGTCTAGGAAAAGCTTAACCAGGTGCGATGGCGGCACGCATAGCGTGGGAAGCTAGCCGCCAGAATAACTATACCAAGGACTGCTGCTGACGAGGGCGAAATACCTTCGTGTAATTTTAATAACCCTAATAGGACTACTTTCGAAAGAAAAAAAAAAAAAGCAAACGGCCCAGAGGGCTATACTACGAGAGCTATGACTGATAGTTTTCTATATATATATATAGATGTATATATATACATATATATATATATATATATATATATATATATATATAGATATATATATTGTAACGATGTTAGTAAAACAAGGATATTTATTAAAGGCGAACTTGTGCCCACAAGTAAAGTCACTGCGGTCGTGCAGGAATCCGCGGCAGTCGCGTTCTCCAACTGGGCTCGAACCGTCTTCCTCCTCTTCTCGCGTGACACCTCGGGCGCGCGCCGCATGCGAACCGGGTCCAACTGGCTGCCCGTGCCACGAAGATCGCTTCCTGTTGTTCCTGAACAACACCACTGTATGGCGTGCACAGTGCCCAATGCAAAAGGGCGCGCAACTTGAATGTCACCAAGTTTGTCGTGGCAATATATATATATATATATATATATATATATATATATATATATATATATATATATATATATATATATATATATATATATATATATTCATCTCATCTATGGGATCGCATGCGCGCGCTGTTGCTTTGTCTCTGCGTGTAGTAGTTAAGAGAGCCAGTTTAAGGGCGGAGAAGAAGAAAAGAAAGAAAAGCAAAAACTGCAGCGCCGTGGTTTTAAAGCGCACCAGTGGTAGAGAAACGGAATGCGATATAAGCGTGCGTAGCCATGATACGCACACGACAAACTGCCTGAAAATATTTAGACTTGAGGGAAAGCTTCGGTAACAAACGATAGCACAGCAATCAGCACTCGAATATAATTATAACCCTAATACTAATTGTAAATATTCATCTCATCTATGGGATCTAATGCGCGCGCTGTTGCTTTGTTCTGTGTGTAGTAGTTAAGAGGGCCAGTTTAAGGGCGGAGAAGAAGGAAGAAAAGGAAAGTCTCTGAAGCAAAATTACAGCGCCGTGGTTTTAAAGCGCACCCGTGGTAGAGAAACGGAAGGCGATATAAGCGTGCGTGGCCATGATACGCACACGACAAACTGCCTTAAAATATTTAGACTTGAGGGAAAGCTTCGTAAACAAACTATAACACGGCAATCAGCACTCGAATACGACGAGAGAAATTACTGAGACGTGGAATATTCCCTTGAAAAAAATCTGGTTTGCGAGACAAATGCTTGTATGTATTGAACCTCTTAAAAGATGAGGGGGGAAATATGCGCTCACCGAGAGGGCATCGTCAGCACGAGACCACCAGAAGGCACCTTACAGCCTGTCATGTAATACCCCTTAAATGGAGCCTTTGAGGACCTAATAACGAAGAAGAATAAAGAAAGAAGAAAGGAAACAGCCCGCATTACCCAGTGCCCCCGTTGGCGTCAACAATCTTTACTGGAGAACAAAAGCACAGCACATATCTAATGACGCATACCCATGCGACCAGCCCACATTTTTAGACTGCACCACCTTCGAGTTCGGCCAGCATTTTGAGACCGCGCTATCTTCGGTATCGGCCCACGAAAACTGTGAAATAGTCGGCAAATGGTCGTTACAGGAAACTGGGTTGAATTAAACTGCATTAAGCCTTGCAACACGAGTGTAAAACCGTGGAAGGTAATGTTTATGACAACTGTGGATGATGTCTGCTTGGCAAACATGAAATATGCGTCAAGCAAAGGCCCTCACAAAACGTTATTTATGTTATGTAAAAACTACAAAGAATCGATTTCTCGACGGCCTGAGAGCGGTTCTAAGCTTAAGGATGTAAGAGCAGAGGTCGGTGGAAAGTAGCTGTCTTTTTTAGGCATATGATGTACATACAGCCTCGACTTTTCATATTACGGAGAAGGTTAGAACACCAGAGAGCTGGTGCCTACTCTAGTATGGAGCGAATTACTTATTTATGCAATTAGAGCTCAGTATTTCTGAGATTAGCTGAAAGCATACGATTTACATATTCAATGTTTACGTACATTTTTAGCGGCTGTGTCAATTCGGTGGGACGAGCATAAACTGCTTGTGAAGACAACGCTTCGGTACTTAAAGTTGTATACCATGTTTCAACGTCAATTATTGAAGGAACAAAAGAAAACGAGAGAGCGTTGAAGATGTCGTTCGTATGCTTGAAGAAGTATGTGTCTTTAATTATTATTTATTAGCGTCACAAGAGAACCGAAATTCGCGATTGGCAATCAGCCTCTAGAATTTTAGCAAGAGTACGCTTATGCAAATCAGTGATGAGACGAATAAAAATGAATTGCAGCGCACACGCCAAGCATAACCAAGTAGTGACCGGTAGATTGCTGCTATAGACCATTTGGAGCGCTAAGTATGTGAAGCACAAAAGAGATGGCGCTACCAGCTCCGACGCCACACGATGACATACAAGGTCTTCGGAGTGCCTTCTGAGTTCACCCTAATGCATGAATTGCAGCAAAATGAGAATTGGCTTGTTCTAACTCTACGGTATGACATATTGCACATATTAGGCAAAGTGTAACTTGCTGCATTTAAAAAATCGCCTCCCGCCATTATACAACATAGTCATCCATTGCAGTACCAATAAGGGGAAAGACATGTTCGCGCGTTGTGCGGACAGTCCCTTTTAGAAAATAAATGGTTGTTTGTCACAGAAAAATGTGACTTTCTTTTCGTTCACACTAGGGACCTTTGCTTTGAGAAGGTGATTTTTAGGTATGATATAACTGCGATACGAACGCTATGAGCGTGAGTGTGCTAGGAACGATGTAGTGACCCCTCCTACGCATGTCATGCCGCTGCACTGTCGAGCTTCTTAACGAACATTTATTGAAACCGGCAATGCCCATTTTATGAACCGGAGGAAACAACTGGTTAGGGCTCGTACGTACACGCAATAGCAGTAGACTGCACATGCAGTCATCAGGATAAACGGAGAACGTCTCCCGTGTGGACATATTTTGCCATGTTCTGGCAAGTGCAGGAATAAAAAATTTGTCACGCAAAACCTGGCCTGTCACGCCACTTGACAGAATGAACACTCAGACGCAAGGTAGTTTGCAACAAAGGAACTTCATTTCAGCACACAATCACAGACAACAACAGCACAAGAACTAAAAGCCCATCAGACTCAATAGCTAACAAAACGTTCCTTCGACGCTGTTCTTACAAAGTTTTACAACGGCAGCGTTTACCATAAGCTTCCAAACTGCATAAGATGTACATGGCATGTTCTCCCTAATAATGGCCACTGCCCGTGCGTTCTTGAACAGAAGTTCAGGCAATGTCACCAGACGCAAGTCAGCGATGTTCTCCGTGGCACAAGCGCTGACGTGGCCTGCATGCTCATGACACTTGGCACTTGCCGGAGGTGGACCCGGCCAGACGGGAAGCCGAACACTGGTCTTCGCTGTCGACAGCGGCGCCTCCCCGAGCCATGACTTCGGGCTTGGGTGACGACAGGTGCTGAGGCGGGAACCAGACGGGCACCCTTCCCTATGTTGCCGGACGCACCGCTGACACGTCTGACCTTCTTTCGTTCCAAAGCCCGTGGGATTCTGCGCCGCTCATGCTTCCACGTCTTCCTTCCACGCGCGCTTGATTAAGACGCCGTGGTTTTCACCTTCTCCATCTCATGAGGGATCATTTCCCTCTTCTGTTATTGTGAATACAGACAGTATGGCTTCACTGGAAGCGTTGAATCGAGCAGGCAAACATAAAGAAATATCCTTAACCAACTGCAGTTTCCCTAAAGAGAAAAACACCAAGCCGCTTTGGGCGCGATATTTTAATTACGTCTATCCTTTTTTATCCGAATGACTAATTCGGCGACCAATTTATTACAACAGCTAATACCAACAGCTTCATCAATACCAGTGGATATTTGTTGTTTTAATTGCGCAGCAGCGTGAGGCCACATTCATGCATATACGGAGTGTTTCACGTTACTTGAGCCAAATATTTAAAATATGCAAATGCCACGCTCCTGGACTGAACCAAAGTAAAGTTGTTTGTCGTTGCTTGGAGACGCTCAGATTATTTTTTACATTCCGTCTGATTAGATTATTATCTTTATCTAGTTAAGCAACATCTCAGTTATCATATTCAGATTAAAAATGCCAATGACAAAATTCTAGAGCAACATTAAAAACTTTCGATACACTTTTCTGTTGCTCAATACGTCCTACATAAAAGTGTTTTTCCCAGCGGTAAAGGACCCCTCGAATACAGGCAAAAGTCCCGCACGACTGGGCCCTCGAGCAGTGGCGTACCAACTATTTCTCGAGTGGCGAGGAGGGGGCTGCAAACTGCAAACCATCTGACATTTCCTTCCCTCACTCTGTCTCTCTACCACTGTATATATATATATGTATATATATATATATATATATGTATATATATATATATATATATATATATATATATATATATATATATATATATATATATATATATATATATATATATATATATATATATATTGCGAATTATTATTACAAAAAGTCGCACTTTCCCCCGAGAGGCAAAGAGCGATTTCGACAGCAAATTAGAAATGAATAGACACCCATAATAAGTAAAGATAGTATTTTTATCGGCCGTATCTATTTGTAAACACTCGCTTATAACTAAATTAACAAGCACAGTGTCAGAACGCACAGGCAAACATGCACACATCACACTCATGAACGCGGACACGCTGTCAAAACGCTGGCGTGAGGAAACGTGGATGCAGCAGCGAGCGAAGTGACCTTCGAGCTGGCTATCGCTTCAACGCAAACTGAGCGGTCAGAACACAGCACGCGCAAGGCTACCAGCCGTCGGCCTACATAGATTGCACCTCCAAAGCTGAGCACTTACAAGACAAAGCCCGCGCTAACGCGCGTGGCTGCCAAAGTACAACGCCCCCCCCCCCCCCCGACCTACCTCCCCTCCCCCCGGTTCCTTGCGCGCAACGGAAGACGGCGCGCTTCTTCCCCGCTTTCCTCCCTTGCGCACGCGAGATTGAGCCGCGATCGTGGGCGCAGCCTCGCACTCTTTCATTCGGGCATACAGCATACAGCGCGCGGGGACGCTGTTATCGCCCTTAGACTGATACGGAACACCACGGTGACGGCGACGCCGATGGAGACAGCGACGACGACAGCAAAAATGCGCCTGCAGTGTCGATATAATTGCTATTAAAATAATAAGTGAAAGAGTCTGGATAGGCATCTGTCAGATATATTTATATTGAACATACATATACTTCTTAATCACACGTGGTGAGCCATGGCGGCCCGAACAGTTATTTGCATTTGCTTGTTACAAGTTCATAAAATCTGAAGATGATGCACGAACAAAAAGCAATGAGCGCCTCACAGAGGTACTGAATCCCGTCCAGTAGCAGCAGTACAGCACACATATATAATGCACATTTGCGACAAACCATATCAATAATTAAATAAACAATTAAAATAGATCATGTGGTTTTACGTGCCAAAACCACTTTCTGATGATTGGGCACGCGGTAGTGGAGGACTCCGGCAATTTCGACCACCTGGGCATCTTTAACGTGTACCTAAATCTAAGTACACGGGTGTTTTCGCATTTCGCCCCCATTGAAATGCGGCCGCCGTGGCCGGGATTAAGGGAATAATTGTACTTGGTGGTAAATGTACAGCATAAGTGCATCGCTAATTTAGGTAATAGTATCGTCGAGGTTATACGCAACGTATATTACAGCACAAATTACTTCCAATATTCACAAGAAAAAAAAACGACCCCGGATGTTTGCCGGGAGAATTACAACCTCATTTCCAGCGGAGCTGTTTCTTTAGAACAGCTGCAATAAAGTTTCCGTTCCTTGTAATTATGTCGCACACTGTAAAAGTTGACCGTATATATATATATATATATATATATATATATATATATATATATATATATACATACAGTTCATTTGAGAACTTGCGCGCGTGTAATGCTATCGAGTTCTTCTTGTTGGTAATTTTTAAGAAGCCATTAATTTATCAACACAGATGTTATCTCGCCATAGGATTTACCAAGGTTAAGAGGCTTAGGTGGGCTAGTTCTTTGCCGGGATTAGGATTTAACATGGTGTCCTCCCTCCGTCGCTGCCCCTCCCACGCAATTTCCGCTAGATTTGATATCGCTTGAGTTCACAGTTCTTCCAGGGCAACGGAATAAACTCTTTCTTCGCAAAACATATTCACAAAGTTCCGGATTGTATCCATGCGTAATTTACTGCAATTGTCCTAATTAGTCCCCTCTTTTTGAAGTTTACCTACACACTGCCCATAACGCACTCTTTGTTTTCGCCAAATATAAACAAAACAACTTCTTTAGTTCAGCGAGGAGATCGCTTAAACAAGGTCCGGACCTGTTATGACGCCTGGAGATAGGGAAAGAAAAATGACTGCCCAGTAACTATTTGAAACGCTTGTAAGAGCAATAGAAACGTAAAACTTTTGTCGCGCATTTCAGTTACGATGTCCCCCATCCATTTTCCACAATATACAAACCTGTTGTAACCTACAACTATGTCGGGACATTGCGAAGCCTAGCTAACAGCGGCGACATCACACGCTCTAACGCTTGAATAATTTTGTTACAAAAACTGTGTTTGAACAAATCGCATTTAACTGCACATTTCCCATAGCGTACCACCAATTTTCGCTGAATTTAGTCTTGGTGACTATTATAGTTTTGCCCGGGCAGCGGGCTCAATTCTTCCCCGCTTGTTGACACGTTAATACACTCTGGAGTGCTTGCATACGTAATAGGTTGCGAAAGCCCCAATTGTACATATATTTGGAACTTCACTTACACACAGCCCATTAACTTGTCCTTACAGTCGCCAAACATGACTGAGTGGCCTCCTTTAGTTCAATGTGGTCGCCAGGAGAAACTTATGTATCACGCATGAAAAAAAATAAAAATAAAATGAGGGTTCAATAGTAATTCTTAACGCTTCTAAATGAGCTATAAACGTTAGAACTACGCGACACATTGTACTTCAAACGCTGCCTAATCCTTCAGGGTATAAGATATTGGAAACTCGTAGTTCTCGTGGGACATTTGGAAACCTAGCTAACAGCAGCGTGATACTTTCGAACACTTGCTTACAATTTTTTAAACCTTGTAGTTGATCAACACTGATTTACCATGGTAAGTAAACTTGTTTATTGTTCCACTTATGTTCGCAGAATTGTACCTCAGATGTGGTTGTAATTATGCTAGCGCTGGCGTCTAGGTTTTACATCGCTCGGAAAACAGACTAATAATGCTATGGACCACTTGCATAGGTCTCTACTGGAAAATGCGCATTCAACCCATTAATTTGAAACATTGCCTATGAATTGGCCATACCATGCCCCTCATTTTGCCCGGATACAAAGAAGATGCCTTGTTTAACTCACCGAAGACACTGGAGAAACCAACTACGATTCTCCTATCATGCACGAAAGCACATGGAGAAACGGACGTTTAGTAATTAACTGAACACTTAATTAACTGTAATTAACTAGTAATTACACTACTACACTAGTAATTAACTGAAGCAGGAGAGTGATAGTTTCGCAACACATTGCGTTTAAATTTCTCGCTGTTTTCACGGGATTTCAACCGTCTCTCGTGCATCTGTTTTAGCAGTCTGGGAAACGTTTTGATTAACAGCAGTATGGCGCCCTGGAACACTTGAATGAGTAACTTTCTACAAAGGCTGTAATGAACCTGCGTAGAATAAACACATCTCGCTGGTCACTGAGAATGTTGCTTCGTACTTCGAATAAATATATACACCGTGCTCCACATATTTTATCGAGAATACCGCGGAAAAATAATCAAATGGCGTCTGCAACGCGTAAAAAATCGGAAAAAGCGAGTTTTCAGTAACTCTGTTGAGAGCCACACAAGCAACCTACAAAACTCAAACTTTCAGTACACGTCACCAAAAGGTGGCCGTGAGTTTTTAAAATACAAAATATCTGCTGTTTTTCCTTCTGCCGGCCAACAGGCTATAGTGTAGCTCTAATTGAGAAACAGCCTAAACATGAAATCGTCATAATCATAAGTGACACATGCCTTTAGAAAAATTGAAATTAGTGTTCTATTGGCAATGAAATTGTCTGCGCAATCGACCAAGGTGATTTTCACGAGCAAATGTACGATAATTCCTAATTAAACAATGAAATTCGTCAGTTAGACCTGAAACAGGTTATATTAAATTTTTGATGGTGATGAAATGCTGAGACTGTAACGCTATGTGGGCTATCTCTGGACAGATATTAAATAGATGCAGCATTTACTAATTCAACGATTTCATCGCAAATTAAATGTAGCAAGCTGTCTGTGTTTTCCAATACGGATATAGCGGTTTCATAAAATCGGGCATGATGGAACTTGCGCAAACTGACATTTCTTACGGCGGGAACTGCCCAGCGCCGGCTGTTCTCCGCAACGCAGGCGTGGACGGCGAATCACGTGCATCGTACGCTACAGGGCGTCCCGTGAAGGCACAAAAGACAATCCTCCCTGTCCAAGCAACGGATGTGTAGTAAAGAAAGGCATTACTTATGTGGTCACTCTATTAAGAAAGAAAGTTTAGGTTCAGCTGTACTTTTGTTGGACATTCCAGCATGCAGCCGAAAGTGCCTACTTTCAAAGGGGGGGGGGGCGCAAAATACCCCCCCCCCACCTTCAACAGTGGCGGGGTGAGGAGCGGGGTGCCAGTGCCCCCCAGGTAGATACGCCTATGCGCTTGAGGCACTTCGAGTGTACTCGCGGGCTCCTTCGACGCTTGGAAAACAATTTTACGTAGCATGTGTTGAGCAACAGATAGCTGTATCGGGAGTCTTTATTGTTGCTCTATAATTTTCTCAGAGACACTTTTCAATTAGTTATAATATTTGACAAGTTTAATAGTTAATGAAGGCTAATTATCTAATAAACCGCTATGGAAAACAACTAATGTGAGCATCTCCAAGTGCCGGGAAACATTACCTTGGGGTGCTATAACGTAAAACTATTCCAAACTTTCCTATTCCAATTCTGTAGTCAGCCCTCCGCGATTCGTCAAAAACTTTTTTGGACCACCCCCATTTCACCTGTCTGTCACGCGACGTCACGAAAACCGCGAAATAACGTTTATACACTGATTATGCATGATTTGACCAAAAAAAGAAAAGCAGTTATTTATGATTCGACGCCTTTTCGCCATTAGCCCCAGGCTATTGGTCAAAAGTTTTCGGGCTGCACCCATTTCACCTGCTTGTCACGCGACGTCACAAAACCGCAACAACTCACCGCATCAAAGTGACGTGTGCGCTTTAAAGCTGAATTAATATCCCGAACAAAGCTGAATTTTCTTCTGAATAGCCGCAGGCGCCCTCGTTCCGAAAGGAATAAAAGATGGCTGCCGCCGATCGCTCAGGCGCTGGGTACTCGCACCTTCCGGAGAGCATGGGTTTATTTGCCTATAATAAACGTTTTTTCTGGCCGTGTAACGTTGTCGATAACTTTCGGCACGTTTACAGCCTCATTTTGCCGACTTTTCTTTGCTTAGGATCCGTTTTAGCGTCATTCTTAAGCTTCCGTTTCATGCCGCCGCGATTTTCAACCAGCCACCGCAAGCTAAGTACGGGAAAGCGGACCATTCGCAGACGCCGGCACCACCTTCTTCATCTGGTTATCGACTTTCAGTGCAGCCGCTCGGCTCTAGGGAATTTCTTTCCACTTGAGCGTGCTCCTCGCCTTTTGCCAGCCAATTAGATAAGGCAAGCCGCTCAGTGTAGGCAATGTTATTCGTTTCTTTAAGCAAACAAAAGTGACCGCCTATGAACGAGGAGAGCGTTTTATTGGTCTGTTCAGGCAACCTTGCGGTTCACCGCCCAGTGCTTGCGTCGGCCGTTACGCAAATTTGGCGTCAAGAGATTGCAATAAAAACATATTAGAATAGTTTTAAGGGCCCCTGGGGTGCTATAATGTAAAACTATTCCAAACTTTTGTATTCCAATTCTGCTATCAACCCACCGCGATTGGTCAAAACCTTTTTTGGACCACCTCCACTTCACCTGTCTTTCACGCGACGTCACGAAACCGCGATACCTCCCCATCTGATATGACGTGTACACACTGATTATGCATACTTTGACTTAACGAAACAAAAATAGTTATTTCTGGTTCGACGCTTTCTTGCCATTAGCCCTCGGCTATTGGTCATAAGTTTTCAGTCTGCACCCAGTTCACCTGCCTCTCACGCGACGTCACAAAGCAGCAAAAACTTACCGCGTCAAAGTGACGCGTACGCGTTAAAGGCGCATTAGTATGCCGAACAAAACTGAATTTTCTTCTGATTAGCCGCAGGCTGCCCCGTTCTGAAAGGAATAAAAGATGGGTGCCACCGACCGCTCCCTCACTGGCTACTCGCCCCTGCCGGAGAGCATGGGTTTATTTGCGTGTAATAAAACTTTTTGCGTGGCCGTGTATCGTTGACGATAACTTTCGGCACGTTTAAGACCTCGTTCTCCCAACTCTTCTTTGGTGAGGATCCGTTTTAGCGTCATTCTTAAGCTTTCGTTGCATGCCGCCGCGATTGTCGACGAGCCACCGCAAGCAAAGTAAATCGCAGACGCCGGCACCACCCTCTTCATCCGGTTATCGATATTCAGTGCAGTGGCCCAGCTCTAGGGAATCCCTTTCCACTTGAGTGTTCTCCTTGCCTCTTGTGAGCCAATTAGATTAGACAAGCCGCTCAGTGCAGGCAATGTTATTCGGTTCTCAAGCAAACAAAAGTGACCGCCTATGAACGAGGGGCGCATATGATTGGTTTGTTCACCCAATCTGCGGGTGACCGCCCGATGCTTGCGTCGGTGGTTACGCAGATTTGACGTCAGGAGATAGGAATAAAACATATTGGGATAGTTTTACGTTATACGGCCCCTGGTTCTGTGCAGCAACGTGGGATTTGCATATTTTTGAATGCCTGACTCAATTGAAACACCCTCGATAACTGTGACTATTCTCACTGCGTTCGCACCTCTGAAGGCTATCAATCTCTTGCGTCTTTAGAAGAACCGACGGGTGCGAGAAGCTGTGAGAACAATCGATACATATTTCGTGGCCCTGAAAACGATCAGGTATCGCTTCTTCGGAGGACGTACATGCGCCGACACGGATCATTTGTTTACCACTACGAGTAAGTTGTCACGAGCACTTATGCTAATTTGCGCTTTCTCATGAAACACCCGATTGTTGGCGAATAATGTATTTCAGTATTTGCTCAGGAGGAAGCTACAAGGCGCTCAGTGGCGGCATGCCTACGTGTTTGAAGATGATGCAGCGGTTCTGTAAACGTTGTCATGACTGCAGTAGACTGCATGACTGCCGCACTGCAGGATATTCAGAGGACAGTTCCCAGCCAATGCTGGGTGCTGCTAATTTTCTCGTAAGGAGCTCCCCTTGTTAGAGAAGAAGCGCGAAGGAAGAAAGACTTGCCACGCCAGGGGACGCCGAGGCGACCCGAAGGACTCGTGGATGTTCCCTGGAAGAAAGCCACCACGAACTGCTGCCTGCCCTCTACTGAGAAGCAGTGAAGGAGACCACTTGGCAGAAAAAGATCTCCTGTCCCATTTCTACGGCCAGACCTTCTCTCGGCCTTTGCGCCCGCTGAAGCATGGGGAGGCGGGGGGGCGTCGCCGAACCGACATTCCGTCTGCGACAGTGCTGTCCTTCTGATGAATTCGCTAGAATCACTACAGAATCAAGCCACTAGATTCATTGATTTGTGCTATTCATACAATCATCTTTAAAAGTGAAATCTGGTCTAACAAGCCTTGATTGTCGTCGTCGAATCGCCAGTATGTGCTTGTTCCATAAGTTTCTTTTTAGCTCACTTGGCATTCCGCCCTACATCAGCCCTCCGGCACGCATTTCACTTCACATTTGTGATTCCCTGCAAGTTTGCCATCCACGTACTCATACTACAACGTTTGCTGCATCATTCTTTCCTCGCTCAGCCATACATTGGAATGGCTTTCCACACGACGTCACTGCCACCACTTGTCCATCTACATTTTCTGATAGCATAACTTCCACATTCATTTTATATTTTTTTGTATATGGGATTATTTATACCTGTACCCACCCCTTAAATCATACCCCCATATTGGGGGTCTTCAAGGTAATAAAGTGAAGTGAAGCTGTAAGTGTTTCTTCATTGGCTATCGTCCCATAGGTGGCGACCTGTGTGTAATTGGCTACCGCCAGCACGGAGTGTTTGCACTGAGGTTCTATAATGACGGTGCCGAGAGAAAACAAGGTGCTCTGGTCCGTGGAAACGAGGCTCATCCAGACGTTCGTTGTCATACACGTGATCCTTTTCTGTTTTAAAGCGAAGCTTTCTTTGCCTCTTCCTTCGACTTTATCACTGCTGCTGCTGCTGTCGCGCACACCGCGTCGGAGGGTGGTTCTGAGCGTGTATATATATGACAGGCACGAACAAGAGAGGAAAGGCGACGGGAGAAACTAGTTTTCACCCCACCGCGTCGAATGCACACAATGCCTTCTGGAGCTCCCTGCCCGTCGCCACATTAGCCGCTTGACTCCCCTCAAGCATCGTAACTCCCCTCAAGCATCGCAGGAACTGCAGCGCTTCCCTTTCTACTAGCGTGCGAGGCCAGAAATGTATAGAGGACAGGGAGAGGGAGGAGAGAGGGGGGAGGTGACGTGAGAAGGCAAGGCAACCCCTCTACTATACGACAGTGGTTGCGGGGAAAGAGGATAAGCTTAAGTTCAAGTTACGGCAAAGTACGTGGCTGTTATTTCTGAAAAATAACCACTATGCAAATATTTAAAGCGGGCAACTTACGCAGGGCATGCAGAAACAGAGCCGCATTAATGAAAGCGGTGCGCAGGGTACAGGTGACACTACGGAAGCGGTCGACCGTCAAATCAACACTTCTCTGCCCGCCGCGTTAGCTTTGTGGCTATGGCATTGCTAGAGGTCGGGGATTTGATCCCGATCAAGGCAGTCGTATCTCGACGGGGGCGATATGGAAAACGCCTGTGCACTTAGATTTTGAGAAGCGTTAAAGGTCGTCATGGTGTCAAAATTAATCCGGAGCCCGCCACTACGGCTTGCCTCATAGTCTGAGTATGGTTTTGGAACGTACAGCACCATAAACCAATTAATGTTTAATACTCCTGCTAGAATGCGATGTGCTATGTAAGGAACTGACAACGCTCAACCCAATGAGAGGTTATAAAGTATGGCACCCAACAACGCCTCAAGCAAACACCTCTACCTGTGTGTTCTGTCTACTACGCAGACAAAGAAGAGTGGTGCACGCAAGGTAACGTTCAACATCAACCCACCACTATCGTGTTAGCCTAAACGTTGAAGAAATTAAGCTTTAGCCGTTAACATCACCGCTAATTATCGTCAATGAAAACATTCAGCATGGAAAGCTTCGCTTACATCGATTTCCACACTGCGTGGGATCTGCTTAATTTTTCCGGTATAACGATGTAAATAAGTTTTGTTCAAGTGCCAGTAAACCTGTTGGTTATGGTTTTCTCAACTTCCGAGCTTCTGATTTCTTCAACCCGAAGGCGACGCCATGGTACAATATTGAGCCGGGTGCGAGACGTAACCTAGCGCCGCAACAACGTTCTGTACTTGTAAAGAAATGTGTACAATTATCGCATTTTTCCGAGGCTAACTTATGCGGCATAAAAGCGGAAGGTAGCAAAGCTTGCGAAGAAGCTAAGGACTGCGTAATAAGTGACTGAATAAATATAATAATTGCTCTAAATTTGACAAACATTCGCTGTAAGTAATACGCAAAGGGGACCAGGACACAAGCAGACATGCAGGAAGACAGTGGTATGAATAAGAATGCAAATTCGGGTGGTGTACATTCTAGTCTAGTTGGCATTAAATTGAGTAAATAGAGATGTGAGCTTGTTATGAGCAGGGTAGATAGCCAATGGCCCATTAGAGTGAAAAATGAGTGCCAGGAGAAGGGACGCGCAGTCGAAAACAGCAGGTAACTAGGTGGTACGGTGGAAATAAGGTAATACGTTGCTTAGGATGTAGTTAACGCACGACAGGGATAATGGAGATCGTTAGGAAAGTCTTTCCTTTGCAAATAACAAATTAATATGATAATTATGACCATGATTTTTACTATTTTATGCGCATGGCTAATAGCTGTTTCGGCAATACCTCTAGATGTGGCGAGCCCATCAAAGACCTGCTTGCTCTGTATCGCCTCACGTCACTTTATACGGGGAGGCAACTATTGTGTACCGCTCTATAGAGACTGGACAGACCGCCATTGTTGGAACAACAAGTATTGCGAAAATGGAAATGTCCCAAGAGCGCTAGCTCGCTTCTTGCGGTCTACTGACCTGGAAGGTTCTGTGACAGTGATACACGTGGCCGATTTCCGCTCCTTACAAATATTGTCCTCATTGCTCTTCAGATCCCTCCCACTAACCCGGAAGAAAAGCGTTCCGTCATTTCTGTCAGCCACGTTACATGTCTTCACGTCTTTATGCAGAAGGAATTGATTGTCTTTGATAACGAGCATTGGTTAAACCCGCCCATTTTTATGTATCTAGCTTGAAATTTGACTTAGGCCCACTCTTAAAAAAAATTTGTACTGCGGCACTTTTTATTTGTTATAATTTTTTATCATGTGATGTTGCTCTATATAACGGAGATCCTTTCTACGATATGACTCTCAATCCCCAGCGTAGGGTCGCAAACCGGATCTTCTCCTCTAGTTAACCTCCCGGTTTTTCCCCTTTCCTCTGTCACTATCTCTCTCTCTCTCTCTACGTGAAACTGTGTGAATGCCGCCCACTTTGCATGGCGTTGTAGTGTCAGAAAGTCATCTGACGTTCGGCGACGAATAAACTAGAATCGACAATATGCGTGAGCATGGCCTACCTGCTATAGGTAATTGGGCATTTCACTCTTCTGTGCCATTGTCAGTCCAATGAAATCGCCATTTAACATCGGGAAAGCGACAAGTGATAAACAAAATAGGAGGGGGTTGGCGTAGTTGGGAGGGATAACCAGACTTGGCACTACGTAGGCTACCCTGTATTGCGGAAAGAGAACTTAAATAAGCGGCTTTGAGGCAGGTTTGACTCGTAGTGTGACTGTCGGCTGTTATTTCATTTCAGCCTTTCTTGGAAAAACTTCCACCGTAGGTCATTACGTTTTCTGTTAAAATATACTGCTCTTCAAATCGTTGCTCCTAGAAATACTTTCTGAAATCTCTATTTGTGCATCATCATCTTGATTTGGGACCATGAGAATTCATTTTATTAACGCTTGGCGCTATTCTGAGAAATTTGATTTGGGAGTATAACTTTCAATGCCCGCTCTTCCAATTGTTATAAATTTACATATACATGTATATATATGTATACATATGCATATTTATTTAAAGAAATTAAATTATGGGGTTTAACGTGCCAAAACCACTTTCTGATTATGACGCACGCCGTAATGGAGGACTCCGGAAATTTCTACCACCTGGGGATCTTTAACGTGCACCTAAATCTAAGTACACGGGTGTTTTCGCATTTTGCCCCCATCGAAATGCGGCCGCCGTGGCCGGGATTCGATCCCGCGACCTCGTGCTCAGCAGCCCAACGCCATAGCCACTGAGCAACGCATATTCATAGCTTCGCCAAAATTTTAGAAAAATGCCTCTGGCAGATAGCACAATTCTAACCAAATTTTTTTATTATTCGGCGAGACGGCAATACTCCTACAAAGAACCAAACTACTTAATTGAATATTTAACATAATTATGCTAATCAATTGCTCATTTGATTACCTCAAGGCACATAGTTCAACACAGAAATTTTAGCCAATGACTTCGAAGGAATTTTCAGAACTACGCCAGTTTAGAAATAATAATTCTCAAGGTGTACGATGAATTGCATTGGCGTTCTGGGTATTTTTGTTTTTGTGCTGTGATGCATAATGCACCACTTTTTAAAAAAGATAAGTGGAACAGCGCATTTTCACCACATGTTCGAGGGTGCATATCTCGACAAAGGCGCTATCTTCAGAATTCGTTCTAAACAGATATCTCTTGCACACACACTAGCTGCAATTTGTCGACTGAAATATGAGCCGCACAGTAAGCAACTGGGAAGTAAATCAGCGTCATAATGTTAATTAATATATTCGTCATTTTGATTTCCCCTACAAGTAATGACCACTTCATCCAACAATTTAGATCATGGGTAAAATCGGGCTACCTGCCACACGTTTTTGAAAAAGTTTGTCAAGCTGTATCATCATCATCATCATCATCATCATCCTGGCTACGCCCACTGTAGGGCAAAGGCCTCTCCCCTACTTCTTCAACTACCCGGTCATATGCTAGTTGTCACCATGTTGTCCCTGCAAACTTCTTAATCTCATCCGTCCACCTAACTTTCTAGCGCCCCCTGCTGAACATAACACTGGCGCCAGTTCGTCTGCACAACTCGTCAACAAAGCCGCGCAGCGAAGCGAGAGTGCGCCTCGCCCATAGTTGCGCGTTTATACCATAGCTCGCAGAAAGCGCAAGTACCTGCGTCAGTTTGCTGTTGCGAGAAATAATTGTGCTCGCTCGGTATTTAACGGAGATACAACGCATAATACAAGCCAAGGCACATTTGCTAGGCGCATATAACTGCTCTCGTTAAAGAAGCCGGACTCTAAGCAGGCCAACGTTACTGTTTCTCGTAGTTCGTGCTGTCGTAGGTCTAAAATCAAATACTTTATATTATCCCGCAAGGTTTGTCGTTTCCCATGTCTCTGCGTCCGCTCACCTTGGGCGGGTTAAGTTTAGGGCAGCAACAGGCTGCGTTAATAATTAGCATTATTTTGTAATTTCGGTTAGCGTTTAATCGTTTACGTTAGCATAGTGTATTAAGCATTCCGGAATGTGTGTATGCATTGAAAGAATACATTTGCTCTTTTTTTACGTAAAGATTCGCATTGCTTTCTGCTTTATTCTTTAAATGACTTTCATAATTTCTGAGAAGCGAAGGGGTTAACCGAGGGGCCTGTTTTTTATTACTCATATCATAAGAAGCCAACAAACACTGACACCAAGGATAACATAGGGGAAATTACTTGTGCTTAATAAATGAAATAAAGAAACGATAAATTAATGGAAATGAAAGTGGATGAAAAAACAACTTCTCGCAAGTAGGAACCGAATCCACAACCTTCGCATTTCGCGTGCGATGCTCTACCATTTAAGCGACCGCGGCGCCGTCTCCCCATCCACTTTCTTGGGTATTTATGTGTCCTAGTAGGACCCTGGGGGTGTTAGCCAGCGCCACCACTCACAGGCCTTGACGGCGGACGCGGAACGTCCTTTTTGCCGCAGGTGTCACGAGAAAGTGCTCTTCTTCTTTGGGGGGGGGGGGGGGGGTCAAGGCAACTTGTCAATAACTGGTCATAATTTCTGTAATGTGTTCACGAGAATGTGTACTAACATGGCTTGTGAAGTCACTGCCATGTACATATGGCCCTCAGGCACACACAAGTGGTTTGTAACCGTTTTCCGCCGGGGTACCCCCGACTTGCATTGAAAATGCCAGGTTAATAATGATTTAATTAATTCATTAATTTCATAGAGATGAATTACTAAACATTCGATGAATCAATTGCTTGATTGAATGTGAATTATATGCTATAGCTGAATTGTCTCGGGGATGCAGAATTATAATCGTCACTCACTTTTCACGGAACATGTCTAAGACATGTCACTATCTAAATAAAGCCTTTCACCCTTTGGATTTCAGTCCAAAAACAATTTTTGATGTTACTTTCATCAGTAGCCACTCTTTTGGGCCCAGGCAAGATTCTCCTACTCACTTACTGTGTGAGTTTAAGAAACTATAACTTGGTAGTATGTGTCTAAGACTGTTTTAATTACGTAAGAAAATTACGCAAGCGCTGTAACCTGTCAATATTATATAGTACGCATAATAATTATATTCAGTGCTTTACACGATTAGATTTAAAGTCATGCCTCATGCTACGCCACTGCGAGCCTGAATATATTGGCCTTGTGTATCAGGATCATCACAATTTATTATGCCCTTAAAGTCTCCTTTCGGAGATTACATATGGGGGGATACAGACAGAATATATAAAAGCATGGCTTAGAATAACATGCGAATATGTCGCTTAACATTAACATACGAAACAGCTACACATTTGGTCACACACGGCAGAGAATTGGTAGAATATTGAGTGTTAATTTCAAGACGATGTGACAGCAGCTGCTTGAGTTCCAAAGGTTCGTGTTCGCTTACAACATGATCTGGTAGCTAGTTCCGTTCTTCGATCAATAATAGTAGGAGTCATTGGTTGAAGCGGTTAGTAGAATCATGTAAACGTTGCACAATACAAGAATCAAAAAGGTGACATGTGCGGATACGAGGAATGAGAAGTTTTCCATGCAGATGACTGAAGTTGTAGTACAGTTAATGAAGAGGCGAAGTTTCGTGACTTTGCGGTAATGATTTAGGGTATCGAATTCATCGCATACTTTCGTTTGTGTAATGCTCTGTTCACGACTGTACGAAGTTCTGACGCAACGCGAGGCACGATTGAATTGCTTTCAACTAGTTTGGTAAGTATATTTGTTGGGATTTATTATGTATTCTTTTTCTTAACAGAGATAATGTTTCAAGTATGCCGCTGTGCATGTCTCAAAGGATACAATATCGTGCCACCCGTTCAGCAGTTATGACGGGTGGCGCAATGTACAATTCTCAAACACATTGGTCATGTAGTGGTGCCTATAATACATTGAGCACTTGTACAAAAGCGGTAGTGTTCATGTGCTCCATCCTGCCCACACCTGTATGTCACCAGCTTTCCTCCATCATTTTCGTGGGAACTTCTCCCTGCACTTACAAGTACAAGTTCGTCGCTTAAAATTCTGACCTCTGCTCGTAATTAATACATATTCTTCTCACTAAACATGTGGAATGTTTTCATGGGCGTTGACGCTGATTGACTGTGTATTACGGTGTATGCTATGTTCATTGCATTAATGCGTGCAATCCACATCAATTCGTATTATACTTTTCTTCTGACGAGATATTACTTCTATGCTAGTTTCTGTTTTTTTCTTACTTTTTGTCGTTGTTTATCTTGGCATTTTCTTTAGCAGCGCCAGACACGCATCGAATGCAGCATGCCAATAAAAATATATATAATTATACCTGTTTTGTTAGCGTTAACGAGGTAGTCAAGCCATTCCTGGGTTCTCGTTTCAACCATTCCCTTTCGCCACTATGGCTAAGAAAACCGATATGATAATCTTCCTAATTGCGTGCCGTTTTGTCACCCTGAGCGATTTTCAACGCCCGATATTTCTTAGCACACAAGCTCTCACCCTCGGAGGCCTCACCGATTTGGCCTGACCTCTCCAGCTGCGTATGCAGAGGTTATGTAGTACGGCATTAATGTTCCACTGCTTATGCCTTGGCAGGAGTCTCACCGACAAAGCAGAAGTGAGGGCGCAGTCTTTTTGTGAGCACTTTTGAAACGTCAGCTTTACCATAGCGTTAGTCGCGGTTTCGCGCCATCGCCGCTGCTCTCTCCACTCGCTGGAAGACAGGAGAGTTGAGCCATGTCGCGTACAGCTCCTTCGGCACCAGCCGACGATGTCGGCCTCCGCTCAACGCGGACGGCGGGGCTCACCGAGTGCGCCCACAGTGTCGTGTAGTAATTACCTGCCGCGGTGGCTCTGGCGTTCCGCTGCTAATCTCGAAGGTACGGCCACGGCGGCGGTGTTTTGATGGGCGCAAAATGCAAAAACGCCAGCGATAAAGAACCCCAGATAACCCTCAAGCGATTTGGCGAGTTAGCGATCAGGAGCGAAACGCCTAGCCCGCACCACAGCTAACTCACAATCTTAACCATCCTTCGGCTTCTTTTTTTTTTTTTTTTCATATTCGCTTCGGTTGTAGAAGTTACGAATGACGTTACTTCCAGCGCGCATCGAATACTCGAAATTTCCCTTTCGAAATGAATTACAATTTCACATGGATTTCGAGAAAGGATCATTCACTGTTTTCGTGCGCCTGAGTAGAAGTGCACCAGAAATCCTGTAGAGATTCACATAAAGTAGGGGAAACTGTGTTATGCCGATCCCCCAAGCTGACATATTAACTTAACGGAAATTCCCCCTAAAATCACGTGACGGTCCCATAGCAAACAGATTTTGCTCACTCGCATACACTGCGTCCAAGAATTGGTCCAAAATACCTGTCATCTTCCCAATTAAATGTTCATGGTATACATAAAGCACAGCCAAGGGTAAAACGGACGGTGACCAAAAACGGGGAGATAATCATCTCCCCCCTTTCCTTTACTTTCATTGTGAACAAGGCCCCCGTACGGGAGCCGAACGGTCTTGGTTTCTTTTCTTTGATTGTTTTTGGTCGGCGTCCGCTTTACCCTTGAGTTTTCGTCGAACTGTTGATTTCTTACATAAAGCATATTTGCATGTAAGCATTGTACGCTGGTATCGGTAATTGAATTCCATGTTTCCAAAAGGAATATGACATTTTACGTGCGAGAGCCACGATCTCACCATGAGGCACGCCGTGCAGGGGGACCCCGGAAGTTTGGACCTGGTGTTCCATAGCATACACCTATATCTAAGTACCGCTGGTGTTTTCACATTTCGCCCCATCAAAATGCAGGGTCGGGGATTTGAACCCGCGACCTTGTGCTTAGGAGCCCAACACCATAGCCACTAAGCAAATTTAATGTTTACGAAGTACGTCGAATTACGTTTACAAGCGGCCTTACGAAGATGTACTGAGCGTTGACGTCCAGTGATAAACACTAGCAAAATTACAGAGCTACTGTGTGTCTGGCTAACGTTGCGTGCGCCTATATTATTGGAAAAACTTCGCTCTATCGCTATCGATTCTTACGAGTAGGAAAAGAAATCACACATTTCTCTCTTACCACCCTTTGTCTGCTGTTGGCTATGGTCTCCGATCTCGGGCACCGAACAAGAAATAAAAAAAAAACACACACACAGAATGGGTGCCGTCGCAGTAGCAAAACCAGAGGGCGCCAGATGGCTGTGCCGAGTCAGCACCTAGTCCCTCGAGGTCCATTAGGCTGACAAATCATCGGCGTATGCGCGACCGCGGAGGTTGCTCCTGCCTACCACAGGCGGCATCGACTTGAGGCGGCTGCGTGGTTTCACGGACCGCGCGACTAGACAACATCTCTCTCTCTCTCTGTGTCTCTCTTTTGAGGGGGCGGGGGGACACGGCGCCAGATGCGGCTCTCCGCTAGATGAGCACCCTCCGCAGAATGGTCGCCGCCCTTTTTTTTTGGTTCCCCGTCGAACGCGGCGGCGACGGCCACTTCGGCGACACACGTGTTGGGGCTGAACGCGGCGCTTTCTTGATAGCCTCTCCTGTGCCGATCATTGCTTTGTCCGACGGCCGATGGACTTCGCTGGTACTAGACTCACGTACAATGGTTTTCTGTCTCCGTTATCGAGTACATTTCGCTATTTACGACCACCAGAGGGGAATGATAAACGAGCAAAGGCACCCGGAGGATAAACTGCAGATTATATGCGATTTAGTAAACCTGCGATCCCTGTTACGATCATTCTTCATGTTCACAAATTTCGACGGTGGAGTGGGCACATTTATTTAAATAAACATCAATTGCAGAAAGGATCATACTAAGTAAATTACTTATATAAACTGAAGGTAGCATACCGTCGTACATCAAATGTCGTTGCAAATGTCTTTTTAGAGCGTCAGTAAACTTTATTTTCTTGGTTCCGATTTGTAGAGGCATTAGCCATTTGCGTCTCTTCTTCACGGCATAGATCTTACACCCCTTAAGTAGCATGAAGGCACGGTCACTAAAGTATACATTATCCTTGTCGTTTTCACCAAGAATTGGTTCTCAGACTAGCCTTGTTCAGACTGAGTTTCTATCTGAAATCCGTCATATGACACTTATTTATCTTATATAGCATCTAACTTATATTAATAAATAAAGTTGAGAATATTACGAGCGAAACGAAATACTTGCGATATCAGAATTAATTACGCATAAACACAAAGTTCATTCACAGTTAAAGTGTCATAATTGTGTGTTTTTTTTATTCTGGGCAAAACACCTAGGAAAATGAAATATCTGTAAGCTTAAACGTTTCGAATGCTGCAAAGTAAGGATATGCGGCGTCACATTTCCGCGTGCCACTTGTTTTCACGAGACGGTTGTATTGTTGCCTGCAGACCTTGCGTCAAATTCACACGCTTTGACCTTTTGAAAGCGAAGCCTTTCTTTGCGAAGCTCGCCGCGTTATCGCGACCGCGGGTGCTGTGTGGCTGATTTCTTGTCGAATAGGCTAACCAATCACAGCAGAGGGCGCGCGCGACGTCAACGCCGCTGGGTTCCTTGCGCCACCAACAGATGGGGCTCGCCTACGCACATCCGTTGAAAACAGTGAACAGACAGTGGCAATATAGGGCCAGGAAATACCTCGGGTCATCATCATCATCAGCAGCAGCAACAGCAGCCTGGTTACGCCCACTGCAGGGCAAAGGCCATCTCCCATACTTCTCCAACTACCCCGGTCATGTACTAAATGTGGCCATGTTGTTCCTGCAAACTTCTTAATCTCATCCGTCCACCTAACTTTCTGCCGCCCCATGCTACGCTTCCCTTCCCTTGGAATCCAGTCCGTAACCCTTAATGACCATCGGTTACCTTCCCTCCTCATTACATGTCCTGCCCATATCCATTTCTTTTTCTTGATTTCAACTAAGATATAATTAACTCGCTTTGTTCCCTCACCCAATCTGCTCTTTTCTTATCCCTGAATGTTACACCCAGCATTCTTCTTTCCATAGCTCGTTGCGTCGTCCTCAATTTAAGTAGAACCCTTTTCATAAGCCTCCAGGTTTCTGCCCCGTACGTGAGTACTGCTAAGACACAGCTGTTATACACTTTTCTCTTGAGGGATAATGGCAACCTGCTGTTCGTGATCTGAGAATGCCTGCCAAACGCACCCCAGCCCATTCTTATTTGTTTGATTATTTCAGTCTCATGATCCGGATCCGCGGTCACTACCTCTCCTAAGTAGATGTATTCCCTTACCACTTCCGGTGCCTCGCTACCTATCGTAAACTGCTGTTCTGTTCTGAGACTGTTAAACATGACTTTAGTTTTCTGCAGATTAATTTTTAGACCCACTCTTCTGCTTTGCCTCTCGAGGTCAGTGAGCATGCATTGCAGTTGGTCCCCTGAGTTACTAAGCGAGACAATATCATCAGTGAATCGCAATTTACAAAGGTATTATCCATGAACTCTTATCCTCAATTCTTCTCAATCCAGGTCTCTGAATACCTCCATATAAACACGCTGTGAATAGCATTAGAAACATCGTATCTCTCTGCCTGACGCCTTTCTTTATTGGGCTTTTGTTGCTTTCTTTATGGAGGACTACGTTGGTTGTGGAGCCGCTATAGATATCTTTCAGTATTTTTAGACCTCGGGTAAGAGAATATAAATACCTTTGTATATGGATAAACGAATGCAATGGATATATGGAAACACAGGGAAAAACAATAACAGCAAACGAGAAGAGAAATGCAGCCATAATGAAGCACAGAGCGCTATGGGGATACAATTGGCATGAGGTGTTCCGAGGCATGTGGAAAGGTGGAATGGTTCCATGACTTACTTTTGGAAATGCAGTTGTTTGTTTGAAATCAGCGTTACAATCAGGACTCGATGGGAACGAAACGTCACTGGGACGCCTCGCACTGGGCGCTCACGGGATGACTACAAATGAAGCTGTGCAGGGTGATATGGGCTGGACTAATCTTGAAGTGAGGGAAGCTCACAGTAATCTTGATTATGAAGAGCAACTAAGGAATACGGAAGAAAGTGAATAGGCTGGGAGAGTGTTGAGGTATCTGTACAGGAAAAACATCGATTCGCAGTGGAGGTAAAGAACGAGGAAGCTTACCAGCAAGTATCCGGCCTGCATGGTGGGCAACAAAGAACGTCAAGTAGAAAGTCAGAGATCCTGAACTAATCTCATGGGTGGCGGCAATGGAAAAAAAATTCGCTGAAGGCTTAGCTTGGTTAAGCCTGGAAGATTGCGAAAGCAATACCCTTGGCTGCGCCTTGGTTCGGCTGATGGTGTGGACATGGTTGCCCTTTGTTAAACTTATGGCTATGCATCATCCGACATAGCGCAAGGCAGCGCGCCGACCACTGCGAGGAGCCGAGCTGTAGCCCCATTTATCCTCCTAGCGTGACGTCACACCAGCGAGCGCCCTCTCTCGGTAGCGCCGCAGCAGCGGCGCGCAAGGCTTCGCCTCCACCATCGATGCCGCGAGCTGGGGCCCCGTCTCTCGGTCTGGCGTGACGTCACACGGTCACGTGACGCGCAGCTGTGTAAGGAGGCGCCACGACCACCGATGGGCCGAAAGTGCGAGCAGTGTTGCTTTCGCATAAAAACCTGCCATGAGTAACTACTTCAGAGGAAAAAAAACGTGAAAAAGGAAAGAAACGATTTATGATAACTCAAAGGGAAGGTCATTACTTTTCAAAGCGAGATAAGGATGCCTTAGAACACGCACCTATAAAGCGAGATATAAGAAGGAAGAACAAGCATTTGCCTGCTGCTGTAAAGCTAGGGAAGCGATGGAGCACGTTTTATTAGAATGTGAAGAGATTTGCCAGTGGGAGATTTAGGCACCACTGGCCTCCTTGAAGCCCTTCTGTTCACCTAGAGCAGATTAAAAGTAAACATGTCCGCAATAGATGTTAGTAAGAGGTGACTGGTAGATTCGTGGAATAAAAGCAGGAAACGACAAAAAGACGGAGACGTACAAAAGCAAAGTTCGCAATAGGGGGTAAGAAAATTTGGTTGTGGGAGGTCATAGTGTCTTCTATTTTCTTTTAATTTTTAACCTAGGTAGGACATTAGGTAGTATGATAGCAAGAGCTTGTTGGCACAACTCACCGTCCCGTTCCGAAGGGGACGCTCATAACATCCATCCATCCATCAATGCATCCGTCCGCGCGGCGAGCACCATCTATAGAGGTAGTTTCCTGACTATTTATGCGCTCACACAAAATTTTGTTCCGTGTTAGAGCTCGTTGGACCTGTTGCTTTATTTTTTAATTTCGGCCACATATTATTACATTTCTTTTTTTTTTGGCATATTAGACCCCTTCGGTAGATGGTTTCCTTCTTACTGGGTACCTTGGAACCCTCGTCTCTGTGATGACTTTGTGCTGAAATTGAAATGTATAATCGGCTGATTCCGGGTAAAATGTTCAAATGAAATTGTGAAAATTGCTCTCCTCGTCACAGTACTATATCTCCTTACTTGAACGCTTTCGCGCCAGCTTTGATCACCTACAACCTTCTTTGGGCGATATTACAACTGTAGCTCACGAAATCGACCCTGGTCTTCGAGCTCCTTTACGTGAGCGCCCGAGCGCTGCAAGCTCACAGAACATGATGGCATCCTTCAGCGCGGCCTCACACAGCCCTCAAATAGCCCATGGGCCTGAGCGGTTCTCGTAAAGGAAGAGGACGGCTCAATGAGCTTCTGTGTTGACTACCACCAGCTGTACAAGATCAAGCGCAAGGACGTCTATCCGCTGCCTCGTATAGGTGATGCCTTGCACTGCTTACAAGGAGCAGAATTCTCTACTTCTTTAGACCTGCGCTCCGGCTACTGGCAAGTGCCGATGACTGAGGCTGACCGCCCTAAAACTCCCGATGGCTTATATGAATTCAATGTAATTTCATTAGGGCTCGTCAACGCGCTTGCCACTATTGAACGCATCATCGATAAAATCCTCCGCCGCTTTAAGTGGCAGATGTGCCTATTTTACCTAGACGATGTTGTGATCTTTTCACATGATTTCAGGGCGCATTTCTAACGCCTAGAAACATTCCTCGCGTGCATCAGTTCTGCTGGCCTACTACTAAATTTAAGGAAATGTTACTTTGGTGCTTGGAAGCTGCTTATTCTTGGCCGTGTCGCCTTCCGAGATGGCGTCCTTCCGGGTCAAAGAAATCAGCGTGCTGTTTCCGAGTTTCCTAAACCGACCATAATGAAAGAACCTGCGGATTACCAGGACATTGTGCACATTTTCGTCGTTTCATTCGTAACTTTGCCTCCATCGTAGGACCTTTGACTGAGCTTCTTCACAGCAGCCGCGAGCCTTCGGCATGGTCACCAGCATGCGAAGAGGCATCCGCCACACTGCGCCACGTGCGTCACCTTCGATCCTGCGCCATTTCGACCCATTCGCCCCAACTGAAATCCACAGAGACACTTGAGGGGTTTGGTTCGGCGCTGTGCTTGCCCAGCATAAGCCTGGATTTGACAATTAAGTCATTGCTTAGACCAGCCGTGGGCGCACTAAGGCCGAAGCTAAATATTCAGTTACGGAGAAAGAGAGTCCAGCCATCATATGGGCCACAGGAATGTTTCGTCCTTACCTTTACGGACGCTCTTTCGACTTAGTTACCGATAATCACGCGTTATGTTGGCTCTCTTCCTTGAAAGATCCATCTGGTTGATTGGCTCGTTGAGTATTATTGCTTCAGCAGTTTATACAGGTCGTTTACCGATTGGGACGCAAACATTCTGATGCAGACGTTCTGTCCCTCTCACCTCTCCCACCTGGTGCTCTGACGTCGTCTGCGCCCACGTAGGACGGTTTATCCTTAGCCATCAACAACATGCTTCAGGAGCAAAGGCAGGACCCCTGGCTTGCTTCCCTTATCAACTTGTTGATTCAACCGAGGTTGCGTCTCGTGTCGTGGGGAATAAGCCGTCAAGCGCCCCACTTCATTTTTCGCCACGGTTTGCTATATGGTCACAACTAACTTTCCGAAGGACGCAAGTGGCTCTTGGTAATTCCGGTAATTCCCCGTCATCTACGGTCTGGCATATGCACCGCCTTCCACGCTGACCCACAGTGCGCACATGCCGGAGTAGTGAAAACTTACACCCGCCTTCGCCTCCGCTGCTATTGGTGCAGATTCTACCGCTATGTTCGCCGCTATGTTTGTTCTTGTCTCGCTTGTCAGCGCCGTAGGAAGCCTCCCTGCCGTTCAACCGCTCCGCTACCACCGTTTCATTGTCCTACATGCTCTTTTTACCGCGTCGGCATCGCCTTGTACGGACCTTATCGCATAACTCCTGCTGGCAACCGCTGGATAATTGTTGCCATCGATCATCTCAAGCGATACTCAGATACTTCACCATTGCCATCTGCATTGGCAAGTGACGTTGCCTCCTTCATTTTAGAACACATAATTCTACGACATGGTGCATCATGTGAGCTGCTTAGCGACCAAGGGAGAACATTACAGTCGTACCTTATCGAAGCGGTTCTGAAGCAATACCACGTTGTTCACCGAATTGCCACTGCCTACCATCCTCAAGCGAGCGGTTGGACAGAAAAATTTAATCAAACGTTAGGCGACACGCTCGCAATGTACGTCGCTTCCAACCGCTCAAATTGGGACCGTGTTCTTTCTTTTATGACATACGCTCATAATAACGCTACGCAGAACGCACTCGATTCTCTCCACACTTCTTATTTTACGGGCATGAGCCATCCCGCATGCTAGAAAACACCTTTCCATATCATCTTTACGTTAGTAAGTCGACGACAGTTGCTCAAGCCGCTGGAGAGTGCCTCCTGATTGCTCGCTCCCTCACCATTGCTCATCAGCAATGCCAGAAACACCATCGCGATGCCTCGAAGTCTCCAACATCTTATACTCCCGACTCACTTGTATGGCTCAGGATCCCGCCAACCAGGCCCGGTACGTGGACGAAATATGTTCCGAAGTACCACGGCCGTTACCGTGCTGTCAAGCAAACTTCGCCAGTGAATTACGTTGTCGAGCCGCTTGAGCCGTCTTCAGAGCAACTACGCCGACGGCGTGGGGTAGTGCATATACACTGGTTAAAGCAGTACTATCACCCTCCTGTCGTGTCTTGTCCCTAAGTTGTCAGGATGGCTCTTTTGCGAACGGGAAGTGAATGTAGTGAAGAATATTATCGCTGAAATCAAGAGTTTGACGAAATGCCGTCTAGTCGGGATGTACCGGCGTAATAGGAAGAAAAACAGAATGACGACCAAAACGTGGTTGTCTAAAAATTTATGAGCGTTTCAGCTTCCAAACCGAATGCTTACATATGGAAGCCCAAACGTTTAACAATTTTTAGACAAGCCAGTTTTGGTTGTCATTCTACTTTTCTTCCTATTACAATGTTATTTCTATTTGGAGGAGCATACTGCGCTTCTTATGCAAAAAGATGACGATTAAGAAGCTCGAAGGTTACGTTGTTCCCTGCCATTCTCGGTTGGCTGAGACTTTGTCTGTTTTATAAAGGTGTACTGGTTCCAATTAGTCCGTTATAACATATATATATGTATATATATATATATATATATATATATATATATTTATATATATATATATAAAGAGAGAGAGAGAGAGCCGTGCTCCTCTTACATCCGCCATTTCCCCTCTGTCTCTACCACTTGAACGACTGGCTTCCCACATATCACACACATACACTTTTTATACTTTCATGCTTCCAACGCTAACGAATTAAAAAAGTAACGCAGCGAGCACGAGTAAAACTGTGGTTTCCTGTGCCTGCGAAACGTTCACGCCATTGCAAAACGACAAATCCGTGTAAAACGAAGCGCTCAAAATGCACAAGAAAACATAAAGATAAGTACGTTTAATGCAAGCAAGCGATGATCCACCTGATCCCACTGTCTTCTGGGAAAGCGTACGTCGGCCAAATAGAGTGGTGCCCGAAATAACGTCTGAAAGAACAAAACTTCAAAGTTGAAACAAATAACAACGACAATCTGTCATTGCAAGAATTGTACTTGCAAATCAAATTTAAACGCGTGTTAAATCGCAGGCCGGAGCGAGGGCAAGTGCACCAGAAAGATCATCGTAGCCGTAGCGATCAGACACGTAATGATTGCGTAAGCATGCGTTACCCAACACCATCAAACAAAAAAAAAAATTATTTACTGCAACATTGCGCACAGTGAAAGTGCACATGCCATGTCTTGTATATTAACGCATGTTTTCTATTGAAATTTGTTGAAAGTAGAAAATTTACGGGCCGTGTCGTCCCCTTATTGTGTCCGTGTCGGTCAGCGCAAAAAAAAAAGTACTTCCTACGTGACCTGCGATCCTCTCCTTGCCTCGGAATGCGACTTGCTGCAGAGCCGGTGGGCAAGAACGACCTCTCCAAATAGGGCGCACGTGGCGAGGAGGCCCGCAATCAGCGAGACCCCGCGCGCACGACGGCACACCGGACGTGCCGAGCAGCCGCAGAGCGCGCTCCATATACGCGGCGGTGCGCAAGCGTGCAGACGGTGATGAAGGGAGGCCGACGGCGTCCAGACAACGTGCACGTCTCGCCGACCACCCGTGTCGCGGTTAGGCTCGCTGGCGACCAATATCCCTGTTTGCGTCGTTAGGCCTTGGCTCGTCGCCAGCTCGTGGAGGTGTCGCGCCGGAAGAAAACCAAGCTGACTGATGCTCCAATACGCGGGAAGATATGCCAGCTATCCTTCATGTCGCCGATGCCCTCCCGAATCCCACTTCCGATAGCTTATATCTTGACACGCCTGCTCTAATTCTTTCTCATTCGAGGCCCATGCTAAGCAAGTATGGTGCAGCAGAAGCTACGTGGTAATCATTACTGATTATTTGATGTCAGAAGCTTAAACTCTGTTTTTGTTAGAGAGACCCGTAGAAGAACCAACGATCCGTTTGCCATTTATATAATCATCATTAATGGTAGGTCTTATTCACAACTTCGCGGTAACTGAAGCGATGTTGCGGCAACTACTAATCTGCAAAAATGCTTCCAGCAGTAGTGCTGGGAGACAGTGTGATGAATATTCTTTACCTGCCGTTTTTCTTTCTTTCTCTTTTGAGATGGATCTGCAGTTTAGGGAAACATAAGGAAGATGTGAACTTTACCTTGCAAACTTGTAAAATATTTATTGCTCAAATCCAGAGCAGCTCTTGTCTATATCTTCCTTAATTGTCCTTGTTTGCTTGCGCTAAAGTGCTTTCCAAGTGGTGTGATGGTTTGGCCGGAGTCGGTATATGTATTTCGCTAGAATAGCAGCTTGGGCTTGTTGGTTTTCCATCCTGCTGTTAACAGCGCAAAATGTAGGCGACAGACGAGACAAGAAGACACCGCAGCGCTTGTGGTGTCATCTTGTCTCGTCTCTCGTCTACATTTTGCGCTGTTAGCAGCAGAACGGTATATGTAATCCATGAAGGCAGTGGCTTTGCTCACAAATCATGGGATCAAAACACGGTAAAGATCACACGTACACAAACCTGTAACTTCTTTTTATTGGTGGCTGGATGATGGTTATATACAGATATGGTATGACGTCCGCCCGCCTCTATTATTGTGGAGTTGCAAGATAAATAGCCCTAAACCAAACAAGCCGACTGTGAGTCGATTTATTTAAGTTTACTGTCCTCGTATACATGATAATAATGCTCGCGGAGTCTATCACTGAGGCGGCTTCTTGTCTGGCCCACTTGTTTTTTGTTGCACGAACAAGGGCCATCGCATACACAATATGCGCCACGCATGCTACCTAAAGTTCTTTTTTTTTTTGTACGGCTTTAACACACCCTTGAGCTGCTTTACTACCCGTCTCTGAGTACCTTGCAAAGTGATACCAATTTGTGGAAAGTAGGAGGAATATATTTTATTGAATGATCAGGCCTTTTTAGCCCTAGATGCTTGCGAAATACTAAAAAATGCCAATTTGACACCAGCCCGATCGCCGGTATACTTAAGACGACGGGAAATGTCGTAAAAGTGCGGTATCACAGCCGCACTTTGGCTTTGCTTATTGCCGACATTCGTTTCCGTCGACTTAGCGTGGAGCGTAACAAGCTTGAAGACCAGCAGGAGAGACTTTGCTAGAGACACCATGAGCGGCCCAGGCAGGCCCTGGTAGCAAGCTTGTGGGAGAGGTCCCACCTGCGCCTCAGCGCTGTTTGGCACCGCGCAGAAGTTCAACTTCTATGAGGCATCGATAAGGCGTAGTGTTGCCGCTCCCCTTTTATGAGTTCTCTGGTGCTCGAGGAGTGGGCCAAATGTTTATGAGCGCGTGCCTCTTATTTACAGCCGACAGGCGACACTGACAGGATCAAACCCCGGTACATAAAACAAATGAGCTTTTTTGTCAGGAACTTCAAGTGCCTAAAGGCTTGGGCGTGCTTAAAGATGAAGTTTAGTACGTATTACACATCACTCTAAGTGAAGAAAAGAGCTAGTAATATCCAAGGAGGTATAAGGAATACTTTCAGCACACAGGACTCATGCAGAGTGTCCGACAATGCCCTGTCACACTGGACCTGCAACTGGTCGCTGAGCACCTGCGCAATGCGTGAAGCGATGCATACCCCTTTCTTTCGGGTGTACACCTTCTTGTGTCACAAAGCCAACGTCGAGCGCTAGTGAAAAATGGCACATTTGCAATTTTTTAGGCGCGTACGATTGTATTCATTCAAATAACAGCACAAATGTGTTGCTACTTTGTCCTTTCATGTCATCGTCCACGCAGTTGCTCCATACGATGACGCCACAGCGCGACAGGTGGTACCCATCACGTCGATTGTCGCTTTAGCATCGTAGATGCGCATGTGATTGCCCATTGTTAGGCGAATATTTCAATACAGTTGTACGCACTTGGTCCGAACGTCTTACTGATCCGCTTGGCGTAAACAGTCTATTCGGCAGAATGGAGCATTAATCGACGGGTGCACGTTCAATTTTTAAATTATCTGGATGCGTTGATTCTTCACGGAAATGTACATCAAGGCTTCGTTTGGGCACACCTGCAAGGCAGACGTCCTTTTGGCAAGCAAGGTGGACTGTGTTTTGCGAGCATAGGTCATCCAGGTTCTACAACTAACTCGAAAATATGCTGCGATTCAAGAAGGAGGGTCAGTTGGACTAGTTGCCAGACATGAGTATGGCAGAGTTGTTTGGTATTGAACCGCGAACAGAGACGCAGACTTGTCATCCACTGAATGTGTCTTTGTTAGCGGTTCAATGCAATGAATTGTGGTTCAAAAGTGGTGTTTGCGCTAATCGTGAGAAGAGGCTTGCATGTTCTTGAAATCCGCGTTCATCACGGGTACCTCTTAATGGGTGCTAAATTCGCCAGTAAGTAGGCTGTCATGTAGTTAACATATTCGTAAACACGTTTTGTGTTTCGTGGCACGAAAGTTAGCTAATATGTCAAGTATTGGAGTTATTCTCACACGTCCTGCATTTATTTCCCCGATGTTGTAGGTGTGGTCTTGCAATCTGTGCTGCAGTGGTGCAGAATGGCCTAATTGTCACATAAATGTATCTTTTATTGCACAGCAGTGAAGGCGTAAAAATGACACACCCACACCTTACCAAGCACTGACTGGTTTAATCACTTGCTTTGCATAGATAATATTAATCAAAGTTTGGGTTTTTTTTACACAAAGGAATGTTGACGGTGGCGAGTGGCCCCCGTAAAGAATGGCAAATAGCCCTACAAGTAAGCAATAAATGCAATGGCTCATAGCCCCCTAAGGCAGAGCCTACAAGCACTCAGCAAAGTGAAGTGAACAGTGCTTGCCTTCTTTATGATCACGCATTCAACATACAGAACAGCATATCGAAATCGGTCATCATCAGTGACTCTAGTCCCCGAAAACAATGGCTCATGCCCACGCAAGATAGCGAAGAAAATATCCACAACTCCACGGGCGCCTAGACAGGTCCGAGGCGGTCGACCTGAGACAGTTGCAGACGGGCACTTTCACCAACCCCTACCACCTGCACCGCCTGTGGCCCGCGCTGCACCCGTCCCGGCTGCCCGTGGTGCGAGCACGAACGGGCCGATATGGCCCATGTGCTTCGAGAATGCCAACGCCACGTGGGACAAGGACAAAGAGAAAAGGGGAATACAACAGCAGAACTCTCTGAAGCGGGGCGCCTCGCTGAGAGATGACAAGCCGCCCTCCTCAGCGAGGCACTCGAAGACCAGGAGTGGGCCGTCCAGCGGGCCTGGGCTGTTGCCGAGGATCTCGAAAGAGTTTCCTCGGGCGATGGACCCCTGGCAGCCTAGCCCCGGGCACCAACATCAATAACCATTGAACAAATAAAGTTTATTCCTATCTTATCTTATCCATAGCCCCGTAAGCTTCATTTCTGCTCACTTTGAGTGGGTTAGTTGCGATGACACTACCCCTGTGGTCGTTGTCGGCGATTTCAATGTGGATACAGCACGACCGAAAAGAGAGTGGGCTACGCGCTTCGTGTCGCGTACATATCGCTTCCAATGTCACATCGATCCGGCCCAACCGACCACCCAGCGGCGTACGTGCATCGGTTTGACATTGTCAAACAATGTGTTTGCAGTGGCGAGTATGCAGATCAGTCTATATTTATTTATTTATTTATTTATTTATTTATTTTCAATACTGCCAATCTCATCAGGGACCATAGCAGGTAAGCATACAAAAATGAAATACATGGTAATAAAAGTGCGCGTACAAATCGTCTGTCAATGGGCAAAACAAGAAACGCAAAAGAACAAGGTAACAATAGCGACCTATCATAGCGACAACAAAGCCATTGTGAGCGTCGTTACTAAGTATCATTGAGTGATGCAAGAATGCCTTTACCACAAGTTTTCTTACCACATGTTCACAGCCCCGCTGGTCATACACCTTCGCAGGACCGAGTGAACTTGAGTTTTTATGAGAACTTCTCTATCTACTTTGTATCGCCACATATGCCTGTAACGGAACCGACGGTATCGATCTGTTCCCTGCTTCTTTTCAACCGTTACACTAAAGGTATCTTGTTTATCTTCGCTGCTGACGGGTTCAGTCTTCCGTCCGCATTAAATGTAAGCGTTTCTGAAAGGTGTACGTTACATACGGATGTCACTAGGTGGATCGCTTCACTCTCGATTAATGTGCTGAGTGGTCTCCTGATTCGGGCTACATAGGTGACATAACTCTCTGGCTACATAGGCCACATAGCGCTCTGGCTACACAGCTGGCTACATAGCTTGGCTACATGGCATGCCATTATGGCGGTACAGATATTCGGCTAGACAGCCTTTAGTGTTTTTCCTTTATTTTTACTTTGGCTGCGGCATAAGGCACTTTCGACGTATTCCTTTGACTTATTTTGCAGGTACGTTAGATGGATCCGGCGATGTATTTATGTAAGTGTGTCTAGCGTATTTTGTCTGTTCGTTGCCCGCTTCATGTTACGGTAGGTCGGACACAAGCGTCCTGAATTGCTAAACAAATGCCTCCCTGGCGTCAGCGCTTATTCTGTGTGTGTTGTGGTGCATTGTGCGTGCCTGTATTGGCGCAGCCCACGCAGATGGGTGTGTTCACAATTTCTGTAATTGCCGCGTCTGCTTTCATAGCGTAAGTTCGCGCTTTCGCAGCAAGAAAAGCTTATTCCCTTTGCTGCCCCTCGACGCGATACTACGAAAGCGGGTGCTTCTCGCAAATAGACCGATTATGCAATTACGGCCCACTACCAATCCACTAATGTGATTGGCGCAAATGCGTCCATGTGACGGTATATCGCAATTATACAGACCACTAATATAAGCTTAAAAAGTGGTAGCTCGTATGTCGTAGTTGTGCACAAGCTTAAAAGCATTTTCGGCAGTATTCACCCTCTATGCACACTTCGACTTTGATGCTGTTTGGTCTACTTAACGTAACTGAAGGCTGCATAGATAACGTTCTGCGCAAACGCGATGCAGCAAATACGTACATTGGCTCCCTTCAGTGGTAATATGTGTCCACACGGCTGAGGGATCCCGTTTCTACCTAAAAGTGCAGTGTCTGCTTGTGTTCAATATTTTCTACAGAAAGGTTGCACTAGAAAATAGGTAAGCCACGCAAGAGAAGTTTTCAGGAATGCCCCAAGTAATAAATATCATGCGGCAGAATTATGCGGCAGTTGGAATTGCAGTGGTTAATATAACAAATACTGGAACGAAAGCAAATCAGCAATTTTATTTTCGTTGCTGCAAAATTTCCGATTGCTATGCGAGGTACCTCAGTCGGATACCACTTGACAATTTCTTTTTTGCGTGCGGTAGTTTGCCTGAAGTGGCGAAAACATTTTTCACCACTCACATCTCACAAGGCCATACACATCGCGCATCTCACCGCTGCCGGAGAGTCAAACCCATCGGAACGTCTGGTTACGCGTTTTATTGTGCCCTTCCATACGCTGCAGGCCACCCGAAATAACAACGGAATAAATGTAGTGCAGCAACAACGCAGTGTACGTGCTTATACGCGTGACCTGGTTGGGAAACAATCTGGGTATCGCGCGGCAGTGAGGGCGCGCTGCTTATTGCAATTTGACATTGTCAGATCCAATTGGGGCAGAGGTAAACTGCGAGAGAAAATAAAGGGCAGTAAAGGAGAGACAAACTAGAAAAATAAATGTCATAATATAAAAGAAACATGTAACCAAGGAAAAAAATAATCTTTGTACCAAAATGTAGCAATCAGAGACGCTACCTATAATTCACTGCTGAAGCTCGCCGAACCTCTTTTTTTATTTGTTATATTAACAACCGCCTCAAAACAATTTGGGCCTTGTCCGCACTATTTCTTCTTTATTACGCTGTTTGCGGTTGTGGATTCCTGTGCTATTTGCGTACACTCTGCTCTAACCTATTCTGCTACAGCATATTTAACACCTAGATCCGCTTCTAAACGCCTCTTTCGCTAGAATAGCGAGCCCTCCTCCGCGCTAGCACTGCTTGCCGTCGAAGCGTGCTGCGGGTCGTAGGTTGTCCCGCCTCCTTGTGCAACATTCCACCTATCTTTACGGGAAGGTACGCGTGTATTCTAATCGCTGTATTCTAAAAGTAGCGCGAAGGTTCGCAAAATATGGTTTCCGCAGAGCATTTGCCTCATGGATCCACCAAATCTTTAAAACGACAAACTAGATTGTTCAGGCGTACGGCAGACGTAGTTTGAGAAATTTCGTATTACTTTTCATCTCAATTGTCACGCACGAATTGTTTTTCATTCTAGCTCCGTCGTAATACGGTTACCGCAGCTGGGAATAAGTCCAGGCGTCGTCCTGCTCAGTTTCTGAGCGCCGCATACACTGGGCATTGGGAGATGCATCGTGAAGATAAGGCTAGTGTTCTGCAAGATTAAGCGTTTGACATAAACTTTGACATCAGCTTGAGTAGATAGCAAGTTTTGCTCAACTGTGGCGTTGAGGTAGAAGACTTTATAAAATAAAATAACGTGCTTACAGGATGAGCGAGAAGAATAAAGATACTGCATAAAGAAAACAAATTGACACCAGAGAAATCGTACGGGAAACCTTTTGTCATGGTTATGTGAACTGTAGAAATAGCAAGCTAGAAAGAAATGGAAATGGACGAAAATATAACTTGCCACTGCGCCTGGGAGTGAATGCCACATGGTTCGCATTACACGCGAAGTACATTATTAATTAGGCTATCGTGGCGGACACCTTGCCTCCCACTTTCGTTGGTACGTCTACACGTGTGCAAGGTTAGCCTGGGAAGCGTGAGCTGGTGCCTCTCACAGCCAATTTAGTGCGTGCTATATTGTGAAAGAGTAGCTAGCGCACTTAAGCAAAAGTCTAGCTGGTCGCATATCTGGAAGAATCTAGTTCTCTTTTGAGTCCACTTGGGCTCCCACAAGTGAAGCAACGCCCAAGTGAATATTGTAGCCACGGGAATCAGCCGGGGCCAGTTGAATCGAATACCACTTCTCGCTTTCGTCAGCTGCTTCGAGTCAGCAATAGCGGATTGAATAATTCAGTCGTTCTCCCTGTCGATTCGAAAAGAACGACGCCATTTGCGTTGAGCGCGCAAGTTCTTTCAACAGACGAGTCTCGCCATTGAAGTGACGCACTTTGCACAAGTGCGATAACATAACAATATATAATCTTATCCTGAAAGTGGTCGTAGGCACCCAGCAAAATGAACTCGTGGGAATATACTATACGTCGCGGTTGACCTCTTGCAGAAGAGTGCCGCAGACTAGAACGAATCCTGCGTCTATGATCTCGCTGCTGCACGGGCATGTCATCACAGCCGATGCCACCATCTTTTGGCGTCCGTTGTTTTTCGTCAAAAATCACTTTTTTGGCACGCACAGGGCCTCGTCGTCTTCAGTTACAGTACTGACTTCGTATACAGCCTCCGAAATACATGCAGGATGCCACTGCTCGTAGTCCGCGTGGTGCGCCACACCTTAACGCAAGAAACGATTTATGAACGGTGCTGCCTCTCCATTTTTACCGGAACTAAAGTGGGTCACACATTTTTAGTATCGAGGCCTGATTATGTTCATCATGTATTGGATTGCCTGCGTGTACGTATCTACTGGTTTAATCGCAGAGTCGCATGTTTGATTTGGCATTTTGAATGAGTGGCCAGAGAAGAAACGTCCTTTTTTTCTACTTCAAGAACGATGCTTGAGCCATCTGTATTTCTTTATGTGATGTCAGCGATCGTCGAAAGTTTGACCAGCGGGCCAAGCGCGTCGGCTTTAATGCGTGACTCATCGCAAGTTTCCGCGTAATCGCTGGTACCCGTGAAAGTACTAGACAGTTCGCCTCGCGCATACAATCAGATTGCACAAGGTTTGGTGACAACAGACAATGGCTAGAACCATCTATAACTTTCGAGAGATCACAATACATGCCGTTGCATCCTTTTGCGGAAGTGCAGTTGCATTTTGCAGGAAGAATACAAAATTTCCCTGCGGGAGGCAAAGACTAACGGCGAGAAAGCCTGACGAGGCCTTGGCCCCCTGATCAAGACAGGAATGACCTGCCTATCTCTTCATCGGTTATGCGGCTTTTTCCTTGGAAGAAGACACATTGAATTCTGCGTGATTTGCGTAACTACTCGAATTCTGGTCATTATGGAACAGGTGCTTGGTGCAAAAACACGCAGACAGTTTCTGTCTACCATGAACCTCCTCCACAGGCGCATAGCGCAGTTGTAGCGCGTTCAGCTGTTTGACTCCTGTGTTTCTGCACCGGCGTCTTCAAGTTTTTCGTCACTCTTTACTGCAGCTTGTTTGTTTTATATAGGTATATCGTGTAAAATAAAATGTTGACACCATTCACCGTACGTCGACGGCAGTAAATCTAATCCACAAAACAAAAAGCTGCACCATAACTAATCGCTTAGGTGCGCAATAAAGCATCGGTTAGGGTTCCTAGTTCAGAGCTCCACGTTCTCGAATGGACAGGAGGAGTTCGAAATCATCCATGATGTCGAGGGAAGTCTTTCTTCTTTTTGTTGGCGACGTGTTTAAGGGGACGCTCCAAAAGAGGAGTTGGCCTTTGGATGGCAGAAGGGCGACGGCGTAGTAGAAAACACGTTCGGACAAAACAAAGCCGGTCTCGAGCTTCTCATAGTACCGCGGAAACAAATCATCGTGCCCAGTATAGGGCCACTAAATGTAGTCCGATGCTGTATTATTACGATGTTAATCATTAGCTACCTATATCGACTCCATAACATCTCATTACTCAGTCAAAAGACACATAAGCTTCATAATGACACTCTCCAATGTTCACATGAACTGAGTAAATGGATAGAACTCTGACCTTTTAAATGTTATGACGGATAAAACAGCATGCTACAAGAACACGCATACATGGGCACCTCTTCTACCAAATGTTTTTTTTTTTCGTTTTTTTTTTGTCGTGGCATAAAAATATGCCCTCCAATGGTGACGCACTTGCCTTCATCTCTCCCTGTGCCCATTCCCTTTCTTGTAACCCCACAAGGATGGAGAAAGTTTTCCTCCGGAGCAACCGAGCTGGGGTCCTCTTTACTCCAGCCTTCTCTCTCAAAATTAAGGGATGCATCAAGGACGACGCCACCTGCGCAAGCTCTACGACCCTAGCACAAGACACGGATGTGCACCACTTGCTGTAAACTTCGCCAGGCACGCGAAAAATTCAGCAGCCCTTGCTCAGACGCTGTTTGTTTGGCAGTCACCGGCATGCAGACTCCAGCAAGCAGAATCAAGATGGCTTTCATTATAGATCATTACTGGACTTTGTGCACAATGCGTAGTTGCAAACATTTATATTGGTTTATTCAGTTACTGTTTCGCTGCTAAATTACATTTAGCTGCATTTTGTCAATAAAAGAGCGGCTCAACAAAAAAACAAAGAAAAAATGAAGATGCATTTAAGAATTCAGCATAACAACACCTCGTATCATCAAGGTTGTGGTTATCTTATCGATTGAGGTTACCTTATAAGGTATTGTCCTTTCACGCAGCCCATGTTAAAAAAAGCCCCTGCGACATGACCACAAGAATAAGCAACATGAAGCGAGAGAAGGCCTAGTTTAATATGACAAGCTTCGAGATCTAAAGTCACGTAAACTCGACCTATTACTTTCATAGTCTCGTTTTTTTATGCTGTTTATTGTCGAACAATTTTTTAAAACGTAGTAATATTTACCCGCATTACCACACTACAGGTGAATTACCTGCCGAGACGGACTTCATTTAGCACAAATGCCAGAGTAATGATCTGACTAATTACCATAGTTACATAATTGAACATTTTTGAAGTTACACGTTCAATTTGTCTGAGTACCGACGCAGCACCATTAAACCGCGGCTTCTAGTGCAACTCCCTCGTGACGTAGCAGGGCGCCTAAAGCTAAATCTAAAGCTTCGCCATGCCGTGCGATAAAGCAGTCTGTCTTGTTCCTGCTGCTGGAGTGGCTATAGGCCCAATTAGGAGTAACCAGAATCAGTTCGTGGGAAGAAGCAAACGTGACGGCAGCTTCAATTTACAGCACAATTTTGCGTCACAAAGGAGTTTACGTCTCACAGAGCCGCGCTTCGCGGTGCCGCGCGTGTAATCAATAGTGCAGGAAAACCTCTCACAACTTTTGCTATAGTTTGAATGAAAGCGAGTTGGCGGTGGGACCCGCTGTGTTTGTGTAGCGGATTTGGGATTGCGCTGCTTAGCCTAAGGGCGCGTAAATAAATTCCAGCTGCGTTGCGGCATTTCGAGGAGGGTGACATGCAAGAACGCCTGCCTACCGCGCATTGGGTGCACGTTAAAGAACATGTCCCAAATTATTCTGGAGTACCACACAATGGCGTGCCTCTTAGTCGTAAACCCCAGAATTTGTTTTGGTTATTCTTTAGTGGTGCACTTATAGAGGAAACAACTTTATCTGCTAGCTTTTTGATCAATTTAAGCGCTTCTGCAGATGCATAAGTTTAGCCGCTGTGGATGCGTATCCAGCTTTTCTGGACATGAGGGTTTAGTTCGCGTGAGTGCCACCACGTGGCGTACTAACCTTAAACTTTTCAAACTTCCCGCGGTGACGCGTGATGACGTCAACCAAACAAAATAAAAAAAAATAAAAGCTATCCCTGCGCATGGAACTTCGCCACAATGCTTGTCCCGCCGGTGTTATCAGTGGTCTTGATCAAGCGTATTCGCTCGTCGCCTAGAAATTAGTCGTCATCCTAAGAGCGTTTAGTCGCGACGAGCAATGGTTGATTCTGGGCTTTTGACGCGGTTCTTTTTTTCTCTTATTTTCTTTTCCTTTTCTTTTTCTTTTTTTTCATTCTACGGAGTAAAGAAGCTAGCCTAATCGTCAGAAGTACTTCGGGGCAGCCTTTCTTCAGTCGGCACACATTGTTAACGTCCGAACATCGCACAGCGTCTACTAGAGACGCCGTCGTGGACGGATTTTGATTTTCCACTATCGAATTCGTTAAGGTGCACACAATTATTTCACTAGCGACATTGCAATGCGCACTCATGGGCTACCGCCGCAGCTGCAAATCTAGATGTGCTTAAGCATTAAGACATATACATAGATAAGTTGGTTTTTCACCTTAACACAAAAGTCACGATACAAGAGTTGAGCAAACTGTTCCTGTGTCGTCGCAGGGTTGAGACCGGGCTAGTTGGTATTCCATGCTAAAGTGACTAGCGCAAGAGTGGACACGGGACACTAGAGGCGACAAGGATAAGCGCAAACATCCAACTGGGCGCTTGTCCTTGTAGCGTCTTTAGTGTTCCCTGTCCACTCTTGCACTAGTCACTTCAGTTTGTGTCGTCGTCCGTTAGCATGCTATAGCCGAAGCTGTTCGCAATATTACGTCTCCATTTACTGGCCACCAGGCCAGGTACACCATTGGGTACGACACATACAGTACTTGCAGTTAGTTTCCAAAGTAGTCTCCTATGGCGGTTGTCCACGTGCGTGAAGCAAGAACGATATTTAAAATTATTGTGCAGTAATATATGCAGGATTTGTGTGTTCTCCACATTCTCTACCATGTTGCCGTTCCGCCTTTATTCTATAGCCGAAATGTAGACTAGCAGCTATCGAACGCCATAAAGGCTATCCACATACTCAAAGACCTCGCGCACAACTCCTGTCGCTTAATTGTATTCAAGAGTTGTGCGACTGCCCAGGATATCCTTAACGAATGTTACATAACACATTATGAGGTTTTACTTGCCAAAACCACGATTTCATTATGAGGCACTCCGTAGTGGAGGATTCGGGAATAATTTAGACCACTTGGGATTTTTTAACGTGTGCCTAACCCTAAGTACGCGGGTTTTCGCATTTCACACCCATTGAAATACCGCTGCCATGGTTGGGATTCGACTCGAGGCCTCGTGATTAGCAGCCGAACCCAATAAAAGCTAAGCAACTATGGAGGGGAAGGAATGTTGGCAGTAGGAGGAAGGTGACAGCCGGAAGGTGAGACAATTTGTTCCAATCCTCATTACGCGAAAATCGGTACCATCTGTCGAAGAATTACACCGTAGAATGCACTGTATTCAATGAGTGAAAAAATTATGCGAATCCAATGTACGTGCGAATCGATGTAAGCAAAGCTTTCTGCGTTTATTGTCATTGTCATGCGTAATCTCCACAGAGTAGACAGGCACTCTCTAATGAAATGCTGTCAATGTTTGCCTGATTACGCCTGCCATTGTGATGCAAATAAACGGGCGCCTTCAACTCTTTTTCTCAGAAATAAACGCTGAATGAAATGCTGACGTGATCCTAAACAAGATCAACAAGCGACGTAGTGCTCGATCTTACGACGGCCATATTCGTAAGCTTACATTCGTGATTTTTTTTTTTGGGGGGGGAGGGGGGGGGGGCGTTATGCCCTTGTACTCTAGAAATGTCCCTCGGACCTCTGATGTGCTCGTTTTTATTCTCAAGTACGCAATGAAAACTCTCATCGCTGCAAGTTCATGATGTATTGGTGGCAGGCCACCATGGCGTGTCGCGCAAGTATAACCACGCGGATTCGTTTGGGTTGACATATACTATTTTGTGCGTCATACTTCGCCACATTCATTTTTCAAACTATGCCAGAGCTCGAAAAGGGCGGCCAACTCACTACGTCCCTTACCTCTGTTTACTTCCGCAAAATGTGTGTTTATCGCTGTGGTTACCAAATACGCCCAGCGGTATGCTACGACACAAGCCTTTCTGGCGGCTGAGCAACTGAAGTCGCAGGCTTTATTCAACATGGCGTCGACGTTCAATATGGCTATCCTCAATTACTTTTCGCGGTCTTCGCTCACCGCCTTCTCTCCAGTGTCATCTCTTACGCTACTCGCTCCTGCTAGACACAACACAAACACGCAACGACCTTAATGAAGTATCAATTACACGCTAGTTGACACACTGTCGACGTATATTTCCGCTGAGCACCGGGATTGGAGCGTTGTCCTGTCTATGGTGACATTATCCGTCTACAGCCTCTCTCAACAACACCGCTCGTTACTCATCACGTTTTTTTTTTTTTTTTTTTTGTCGGCAAGAGTATAGTGTATTTCCTCTGAATGTGCTTTCGGCTTTAGGCGTGACCTTGCACGCCCACTTATTCTGTTACGTTGACGGCGACCGTTGTCGTCAGGATGCCCCCTCATTCTGAGCTTCGCAGTCACCAGAGAGCACAGAAAGCTGTCTTCACAAACAAACCACCGAGATTCGAGCCCATCCCCCAAATGCTCCATCTTGCATTTGGGAAACGGGCACGCTAACCATTACGCTACCACCTGCCTCCACCAATTTCTGTTTATCTATCTGCCTGGAGCAATTGCCGGACTTGTTCGCCAGGCTAAACCCGCCTGCTGCTACAATTCACCACCACCACCACCACCACCACCAACATCCCACTTCACGTTTTTGCCGCAGACGCAGGCAGAATGGATGCAGAAACGAAAAAAAAAGTAAAGATTGCTTGAGCTGCCAGCTGACACATGACCTTAACTTTGACAGGTTATTCTCATTGGAGCGCATGTAGGCTTGCGGCTGTGTGCAGATTGTGGGTCGCCTTAGCTTTATTGTAAATTTGCTTTCACCGACTCTTTTCAGCTAGAACTCAAATGCCGGAAAAAATGATACCTACCGTTGAATATTTTTTTCTTGTTTTCTTGGTTTCAACCAAAAACGCTGATTTACACAAATAGTGATCTTTTTAAGAAGTGGCATAAGGATACTACATTTCGAGGTCATGTCATTGTGTCAATACGGGCCGGCACCACGTATCGACGAAAGGGCTTCACAGTGCCGATGCACGCGGCAGGTTACTCAATGAAGAAAACAGGAAGCGACTGTTTTTCAGTTCTCGCAACATATTGTAACAGATACGAAAGGCACGGACAAGAAGAGAAGAAAGAGAGGACGAAGAAAACGAGGAGTTAGAGACACCGGGCTGCGCTACGATCACGCTACCATCATCGTCCAATTCTCCTGTAAATAGAACCATTTCTTCGCAACTCCTCGTAACAGTTGTGGTGGAAGTTGCTGCGTAATTGACACCCGAAGACGGAGGCTGAACCACAAGTTCTTCGACGGAGCCGTCGCCTTGCTGGACTCCCACCGAATTCACCGGAGCTGAACATGTCCCACGACGCAGAAGAACAACGGCCCATTCCAACTGCTGCCCCGACAAGTTCTGTTCTGCAACTGAGAGATGCGCGTCCCTTCGCCTGAAGATCGGACGAAGACGTCGAGGAATGGCTCATCCATTATCACCGGGTGAGTGCCGCCAACAGGTGTAACAGCGCTTCTCAGCTTTCGAACGTCGTGTTCTTTCTAACGGATACTGCGTTGGTGTGGTTCGACAACCACGAGGAAACATTCACAACATGGGGAAGATTTGTTTCGGAAATCAAAGAGCGATTCGGCGACTTCGCGACGAAAAAGAAAAGGGCAGAACAGACGCTACTGCAACGTGCGCAAGTACCAGGCGAAACCTGCACGACCTACATTGAGGCAGTAATAAAACTGTGTAGGATGGTGGACTCTGGAATGTCCGAGGAAGACAAAGTCGGCACATCCTAAAAGGAATTGCCAAGGATTTTACAATTTCCTCATTACAAAAGATAGCCTGGCTTCCGTCGCTGACATCATTCGGCACTGTCGCACTTTCGAGCAACTAAAGACGAGGCGCATAACGCCGAAGTTTGGCAGGCTAGCCAATGTAACGACAGTTGCAAGCGTGGACAGCAACCAGCCCCTTGATCTTGAATCAACGATCCGACAAATAGTTCGGGAAGAACTCAGCCTGCACGCGCAAGTGACACATCCAGGCACTCATAGCTTCCGCCTACCCCTAGATATTGAGCCAAACGTGGCATCCTTCTCCCCGTATCCTGCGGCAAGGGGCACTGAGGATTATGAACTCACGCCCCGACAGCAGTCACGTCTTTACGACAGAGGCCCTACTTATGACGCTAGGCCACAACGAGAGCAGCTGCGTTTTTACCCCCGAGGCCCTGCGACTTCTGTCAGGCCACGACAAGAACAGCACCGACCCTACTACCACGACGCGACTTATGATAGATATAACGGATTTCAGCAAGCAGCAGAGACACGTTATCCACATGACCACGAACTTTCTCGCCGCCCGCAGCCGTCTACCATTCGTTTCGAGGGAGACTCTGCGAACCGCGACCCTCCCGTGTGCTGCAACTGCGGTTCCACAGGCCATATAGCTCGGTATTGTCGCCAAGCCCGTCAATCACGTAGGACACCATCGATGTTCTCGCCACTCAGAACCCGTACTTCTTCATATGACCTGCGGACGACCGATTGGCTTCCAAGGGATCACTTCTCACACGAGACCAGACGCAGTGATTCGCCAGCATCTGAGCGGAGTTTGACGCCACCAAATAGCCGTCCCCGTCGCTCTCCGTCCCCTCGGCGCCGTTCTTCCTCACCGCCCCCGGGAAACTAGCATCCGCGGCCAGTGGATGTGTGGTCGCCGGACAGTCTTTTTAAGAAATACCTCTGCCTGTTGTGATGTTCAAAAACACAGTGAATGTCTCGATTAACGGAATACCGACCATGGCGTTAGTTGATACAGGTGCGACTGTGTCTGTGATGAGCCTCGCTTTCCAAATCCGGCTAGGCCACAAAGTTATGTTTTCTTGGAACGACGGTATTACCTTTCGTGGAGTAGGCGGCGAGTGGCTTCATCCCCTTGGTGTTTGTGCTGTGAGTGTTTTGTTGGCTGGGAAAGTGTTTGTGTCGGAATTCCTTGTTCTTTCTCGTTGTTCGCACGACGTTATTCTTGGTATCGATTTTCTTGAACAGTGCGGCGCTTCCGTGGACTGTGGTTGTGGCGAAATCTCATTGAACAAGCTATTTATATCAGCACATTCCGAACAAAGCTTGGGTGGTGAAGACGGGGACACAGACACACTCAGTGTTCTTGATGAAGTGATTGTACCATCGTGGTGCCTGACGCCCGTTCGTGTTTCTACAACTACTGTTGATGCTGATTGTGTTGACCTTGTAGTTAGGCCTCTCCGCATAAACTGTGCTAAAAAAATATACTTGTGCCCTGCTCTGTCGTGTGAATGACGAAAGGAGTCGCCATATTGTGGGCGCTGAACTGTTCCGCCACGCCGGTTGTCCTTCCTCGCGGTATGAAAATCGCTCTTTTCGATGAAGCCGCATGTAGTTCAATAGCGGCACTAACTACGGACGTCTCTACAGCTTGCTTTCCTTGCGATAATCGCCATTCTGAAGAGCTAATGCTTGGCATGATCAGCAAGGCTCTCGGTACATCGGAACGGCAAGCACTGGTACAAGTCCTTGCCAGGCATGAGGCCGCATTCAACTTCACGCATGGAGATGCACCCCTTCATTTACCGTCGTCCCGCGCTCGTCACAGAATAGATACCGGCTCAGCACACCCCATCCGCCAGAAGCCCTACCGAGTGTCATCGTCCGAGCGCAAAGTTATTGCCGAGCAAGTCAAAGAGATGATGAACAAAGGTGTCGTTCAAGAGTCATCTAGTCCATGGGCAGCCCCAGTAATCCTGGTCCGAAAAAAAGATGGCTCCTGGAGATTCTGCGTGGATTACAGACATCTAAACGCAGTGACGAAGAAGGATGTCTATCCACTACCGCGAATCGATGACGTCATTGATTACTTACACGCTGCTTCTTATTTCTCAACACTTGATTTGCGATCGGGGTACTGGCAAATATCTATGGACCCTGCCGACAAGGAAAAGATCGCTTTCGTGACTCCAGATGGCCTATTCGAATTTAATGTTATGCCTTTTGGCCTTTGTAATGCTCCTGCCACCTTTGAAAGATTCATGGACACAGTACTACGTGGTCTAAAGTGGGAGATATGCATGTGTTACCTCGGTGATGTTGTAATCTTTGGCCGCACGTTTGAAGAACATAACGAACGCCTCAGCCTCGTTCTCGACTGCATTGAGAAAGCTGGACTGGTCCTAAACTCAAAAAAGTGTCGGTTCGGCGAACGTCAAACACTGGTCCTGGGACACTTAGTCGACAAGGATGGCGTCAGACCCGATCCTCGTAAGATTGAAGCAGTGAGCTCCTTCAAGCCACCGCAGTCAGCACGAGAACTCCGCTCATTCATTGGCCTATGTTCGTATTTTCGTCGTTTTCTTCCCCTGTTTGCCGACATCGTTTACCCGTTGACAAGTATTTTGCGACAAAATGCATCCTTCAATTGGACACCAGAGTGTGACGCATCATTCTCTCAACTGAAGTTTATACTAACGTCAGCACTCTTCTTGCGTCACTTCGATCCATCTTGCCCGACTGAAGTTCACACTGATGCGAGTGGAATCGGGATAGGAGCGGTGCTTGTACAACGTCACGGTGGCGCAGAACATGTTGTCGCATATGCCAGCCGTTGTCTGAGCAAATCTGAACGCAAATATACGGTTACAGAACAGGAATGCCTGGCAGCCGTTTTCGCCGTACAAAAGTTTCGATGTTATCTTTACGGTAGACCATTCAAGATTATCGATGACCATCATTCTTTATGCTGGCTGGTCGGTTTGCGTGATCCCTCTGGTCGCCTCGCACGTTGGGCGCTGCGCCTCCAGGAATACTACTTTGTGGTATCGTACAAGAGTGGCCGTCGCCACGCTGGCGCAGACTGCCTCTCTCGGGTTCCTCTTGCGACTACCGAATGCGACGCTGAGAATTTTGACGACTGTCTCGCTGCTGTTACTCCTACGTTCCCTGACGCGGCAGACTTTCAGCGAGAACAACGGGATGATGTTACCCTTGATCCGCTTTTTGTCGCCGCCCGTACTTCTAAAGGCAGCGGTCGCTTTACTGCCCGTGATAAATTGCTGTACAAAACTAATTACTCCGGGCATGGAGCGCGTTTTCTGCTTCTTGTCCCCGAGAGTCTCCGCTCCGACGTTCTACGCGCCATGCATGACGATGTGACATCCGGCCATTTCGGCTTCGTACGAACGCTGCACCGCACGCAGGAGCGCTTTTACTGGCCCAAGATGTACGAAACAACCAAGCGCTTTGTCGCTAGTTGTGAAACGTGCCAACGTCACAAGCGACCGACCACCGCAGCCCCGGGTCCCCTTCGGCCATTGACACCGCCCAGTACGCCGTTCGAGCAAGTAGGCATTGACCTTTTGGGTCCATTCCCGTTATCTAACAACAGGAACCACTGGATAATTGTCTGCGTAGACTATCTTACACGGTATGCAGGAACTGCAGCCATACCGTCTTCCACCGCTGCTTGCGTGGCGGCCTTCCTGCTCCGTTCCGTGGTCCTTCGTCATGGCCCACCACGTGTCATCAGCGACCGTGGTCAGCAGTTCACGGCTGATGCCATTGAAGAGTTACTTCGTTTGTGCACTTCACAGTTCCGTCATTCCACGCCGTATCATCCACAGACCAATGGCCTCGTTGAAAGGACAAACAGAACGCTGACTAACATGCTTGCCATGTACGTCTCCTCCAATCATAAGAACTTGGACGACGTGCTGCCCTTCATCACTTATGCATACAACACGGCTAAGCACGAAACCACGAACTATAGCCCATTTTATCTCCTGTATGCAAGGTTACCGCGAAGCCCTCTGGACACTTTCTTACCCTTCGTTCTGCACAATGATGATCCTGTATCGAAGACTTTGTGTCTCGCCGAAGAAGCGCGTCGAATAGCTCGTCTTCGTACTCTGGCCTCGCAAAGTCGTTCGAAAGAGCGATACGACGACCGTCACGTACAAGTATCGCTGCAAAAAGGTGACTTATTCCTCCTTTGGACACCGCAACGCAAGCGTGGACTGTGCCAAAAGTTCTTGTCACAATATTCAGGCCCATTTGTAGTTGTGGACCGCCTGAGCGAACTCACTTACGTCATTGCTCGCCTCCTGTGCAATGGTCGGCCATCAAGCAGAACTCAGCTGACTCATATTGCTCGCCTGAAGCCTTTCTACCCTGCTTGTACATCCTGACTCGCTCCACGGGCTTCGTCTGCTTGCGGGAAAATGTAACAGATACGAAAGGCACGGACAAGAAGAGAAGAAAGAGAGGACGAAGAAAACGAGGAGTTAGAGAGGCCGGGCTTCGCTACGATCACGCTACCATTATCGTCCAATTCCCCTGTAAATAAAACCATTTCTTCGCAACTCCTCGTAACAATATTGTACACAGAACACAAGGCATCCACCACCATGACGTTTTATTTTTGACAACTGCGACACAAAATGGCGGACTGATATACTTCCTAAAGGGGTTTAATTTTATTTTTTCATCGCAGAACCGCAAGCACAGGTTGCGTCACGCGTCTACCGCAGCCACGTACTGTGGCCGCACTCCTTTTCCTCTAACAATGTGGCCCCCGGCGGCTTCACGCGCTCCCGTAGGTGGCGGATTGGACTGTCACTCCAGAAGATTAAATACACAACCTCTTTGCATAGAAACGACGGCATGATTGTTATCATATTGTTGGCTTGGATATGTTTGGCACGAGGCCCAAGACCCTGTCTTCTAACACGTTCCTATGCTTGCGTTCGCGTCTCAGTCTTGAAGGGACTCACACCGTGACATGCTACAATGGTGCTTGCGTTGGGAGTATGTAAGGCGAAAAACGCGGTTCTAAAATGTCTGTTCACTAACTTGTGCAGTAAACCCATGTCTATAGTATTCGCGCAGTATAGTAGTAGTATAGTAAGAGTCACGAGTATGGCATCCGTAACCGCAAGCGCCACGTTATGGTCGTAACTTGTCGGGACAGCGTAGTTGCAATCCACAGACCCTGCCACTAAGGAATACGTGGCTAGGCATGGCTGATGAATAAGTAATTGCGAAGATTGGTTTTCAGTAATGGTTTGTTACCAAAAACGGCAGGAGCCTAGACTGCCGCAAAGGACGGATGCTGGGCGGTGACTCCAATCATTTACTCGGCACATCACACATCTACACTGGAATTCAACTGGTTTCGCCAACTCTTGCTTATATTCTCTCGCCTCTAAGCTGCGACTTCGCCTGCCACCCAGGCCCAAGCTTTTCCTCTTTGTTCCCCGCTTCTTTCCCAGTCTGCTGAGACGTGCTTCCACTGATGCTTGCTCCTCCTTTTTCTCAATAAATAAAGGCATTCATCCATGCAAGCCTAAGTTACTGCAGAAAATAGCGTGTCTTTATCTCCATAACCACACTTTCTCTCACCTGGACTCTCCCATCGCAAAACAAAGTTGCCGTGTTCCAAATGGCTGGGCGTCACATATACAATTTTCTAGGAATGGCCAGTAGCACGGCGGGCAATTCTCGGTGGGTGACGAGACATTATATAGAACACCTTCTCTGCCATATCCACACTCAGTGCTCTGCTTCGTGAGCTACTATTACCCGCTACGACGATGTACGAAATGAAAGAAACCTAGCTGGGCTGGTCGCGCGCAGCTCTTTTTGGATTCGTGATGCGTCAGTTTAAAATAATAATATTTCTTATCTAAGCCTAAATGACAGCGATATAGGCGAGGTGAGTTACGGTAGCTAGTTGGCTTGGACTAACGACGCTCTTCACGCAGCACTTTCGTCTTATGCGTGTTTGCGAACGGGAATGAAAGACAGGAGGGTAACACGCCTTCCTGAAATAAAACATTCCAAATAACCCTTTGTTTGGCGGTTGGACATATGTCGAGGGTGCCCAATACGAACAATCTGCAAGTCTGTATCACCTTGCAAAGGGGAACTCAGATGAAACGTTGTCAAACGGATAGGCTTTTAATTATCGTAAGTAGATCTTTATTGAAATTCCTTACCATGAAGTGAAAGCCGACTAATAAGCATTTAAATTTTGTGTGTTATTAAAACATCCTGTTAGTAAAAGGTTGCTGTGCTTTACAGCCCCCTAAATTAAAACGTAAGTTATGGAAAATAAATTGGTGCGGTAAATGTGTACACGCAGACGCAAGAAAAGGCCTAGTTCATTTCCCAGTATTCTCTCAATAAAGATGGAGCACCTCTATACTCTCACGTTGTAGAAATGTCAAGAAAAAAACAGTTCCAAAAGAGTCAGTCACGAATGTTACTCATTATAAGATGAGCTTGCGCTGGAAAAGAAAATAACACTCAAAGATACCGATGGCTGCGCGCAAAGTGCTTCCTCTGATTCCGATCTACGGATCAAGGCGTCGGTTCGTCAGATTGGAATGCTCGTACATCGCAGCGCAATCTCGGGTCGGCAAATGTGATGGAGAATGTACGCCAGTATTCGCTTCACGCGCGCAATCTGATAAGATAGCGCTCTTTCGCTATTAATTTCGTGCCAACATACTGGATATTAGAAACATATGCAGGCGCATCTTGAGCTAACTGATAACTTTGGCACTGTGGTTAGACGCTAAAAAAAGCCCCCCCCCTTAGAAGAAAGAACAGAGTTGCTTTCAATATTAGCTGCAACATAGTGCTGGTGGTATAAAAAGGGCCCCTAACACTGCACAGCGGCGCCGATTGACATACAGGAAATTCAAGAGTGAACCACTTTACAATTACTGGTATTTATCAAACCAGCATATCGTGGTTTAATTTAGCCCTGTATTCCAGGGGCCAGTTCCACCACGGGTACTGTGTCGGAGCTCATATTTCATGTCAGCATTAATTGTCACAAAATCAAAGCATTTTTTCTTTAGATCTTAACATTAGACAGCCAAAATACATGCAGCGAAACCCTCACCTTAATATTTCAGTACTTTTCGTTCTAACGTACATATCCGTGCTGATCCATATGTTACAAAGTGCTGATAATGTACCCAATGCTTTCCTCCAGGAAGCTGTTTTTATTCCTTATGATGCCAGGAAACCGAGTCTGATGCCACCAACGCTCAGAAACCTAATCGGAAGCGCGCACAGTGTTCTCGCACACCTTGTGGGATGTACCGTAGCGCTGAGGTGCTTCTTGTATAATGTATGAGAATCGGTTGTAAAGACAGACGTGCAAGGTTGGGTCATGTGCTTAAGCTTATGAAGTTGATTTGTGCCAAGATAAGCTGTCCAAACTTTCACACTTACTTTATAAGAAGCCTATATACAGCACCATCAATATGCCGGCTGCTTTTAACTGCACGAAACAAAACTATTCGAACGATGCAAACAATGTTAACATCATTTTATCATTCAAGTGTTCAGATTGGTAACCTCTAGATACGGAGTAAGTTTAGAAGTTGTTTGCGTAATTAACAAAGCTACGTTAATTAAATTTTCAGGAATGGTTTTTACGTGGTTAAAGAAAATGAGCAGTTTGGAGCCCGTCCTCGAGATTAAGCAGCCAAGCGAACAAATTTCGACTAAATATGCTTCTGTAAGAGCAATGCGAACAAAAATTTTCCAAGTAAACACTCTTGGAAGACGTAACTGATGCAGAAAAAGAGCATCTGTAAAGTCAAAGAAAGAACAGCACTTCACGACGGGACACACACAGGGGGAACCACACACAAACTGCGCTAACATTAGGCGCTGTTGTTTATGTGATAATGAAGCAACTAGCCCGCCAGTCATTCCTTCCAAACCTGTAAAGTCAACTTGACCACATCTAGCCTTTTGTGATGCTGTCATCAATAGTATGGCCCCGTGAACATGTTCCCCATGGTCACATAGTCGCGTTCCATTTTTATTCACGCTGCTTTCTCGAAGGCAAGCATTTTAAAGTTTTAATGTCAATACGGCATTGAACGTGTGGCGCCGAAAGCTTGCTTGTTCGCAGAAGAGATGCATGACGGAATGATGGTGCAGATTTAGCGTGTCGTCGGCATCAAGACAGTGCACTGCCGCCGAGGGAAGGAAGATAACGAAAGTGAACAGCTTGGTAGCTGCTCACGGAGCCGGGCCGATGGTGGCGGTGCCATCATGACAAAATCTGAGGCGGCGATATTGACGGCTTTTTGTTTACAACGAAGTCGTTAAGAGTATGCTTTAACTCGGGCCCAACTCCGACGTGGCTTCTTCACATAAATGTAAAACACCGAAACGATTTTCTGAGATAACCCCTGGGCCGATTTTAATAAATTTTGCTGGATTCGGGAGAGAAAGGTAAATTCTAGTGACTATTGGAAGCGGAATTTCTATTTAGGGCTTGAATTCTGGTAAAAGATTTTCAAAAATTCGAAAGTGCGAAAAATACAGAAGCACGAAGTTTACAAATTAATAACTCCGCATCAAGAACTGATATCGCGGTTATGTAAACAGAATCCTTTAGACAATTCAAAGCGGACAAATCCAATATGCCGATTTATATCTTACGTGAAGTCGTTACGTTGTGAACAAGGGTTGTGGAAAAGCTGTATTTCCACATTACTAATTTTTTTTAGATTCATGCGTAATATATCAATTTTGTCCGCTTTAGATGTGCTGTTAGATGCAATGTACAGAATTGTGATATCAGTTTTGATTGCCGAAAGACAGAGTTGTAAAGTTGGTTTCGTTTTCTGAAAATTTGTGATTTTTGCCAATTTTGAATAAACAAATGATGACCTAAATAAAACATTCTAAACCAACAGTCACTAGATTTTAAGTATTTCTTCTAAGTGCAACAAACCTTGTAAAATTTGATGCAGTGGTTGTGGAGAAAAACGAATTCTCCTTTTACATGTATTTATATAGGACCACCAGAGCTAAAGGTTCCTCTTAAGGGCTACTTTCCCCACTATTGCGTCCGCGTATAGAGCAAAATCCCGAAGATAGCGTAATACCGGCCTCACCCGCCGCAGAGGTGCAGCTAGCGTTCAGCTCTCCCCATACGTGGGCTGATCCCGAATGTAACGCCATGCCAGGCCGACCAGCGGCGGAGGTGAAGCAGGCATTAAGCACTCCCCATACGTGGGCCGATCCCGAAGACAGTGCAACGCGGTGCCGACATACGGCGGAGGTGCAGTTCGCCATTAAGGGGCCCACATACACAGCTTTGCTGGTCATCTTTCTTCACAGAGTGGGAGGGCACTGAGATTTTTTACTTAACAAACATCAGGTCATCGACGGCGAAACCAGGGACACCAAAGCCGTCCTCGGGCTGCACCTAGAAAGCGCCTTCGACAAGGTTACGCACTCTGCCATCCTCGCGCAGGTATCGCATCTAAACCTAGGCGAGAGGTCGTACGAATATTTCAAAGGCTTCCTCACCGGCATATGGCGGAGCTCAGACCCGGCGACCTGAAGACGGACGAGAAGACATTAGGGAGCCAGGGCACTTCCCAAGGCTCCGTCATCTCACCCATGCTATTTAATCTTGTTATGATTCAAGTTGCCAAAAGACTATGCCAGCTTGAAGGACTGAAGCACACGATATACGCGGACGACATTACGCTGTGGGTGGACGGGGGCAGTGATGCCCGCACAAAATCCACGCCACAGACGGCAGTCGACACGGTCGAAGAAAGCTTGGAAGGTACGGGACTGCGTTGCTCCCCAAGTAAGTTGGAGCTCCTGCTTTACCAACCGATCAAAACGCACAGAATCTAGAAGCAAAGGAAACACGAAAAGATCAAGATCCGCACCAGGGATGGTAACACAATACCGACGGTCAGCAAGATCCGAGTCCTGGGCATGACGATCGAAGCGCTCGGTAGGAACGGAGACACCATCACCCGCATCATGGGTAAGGCGTCCAATGCCAGCAGACTGCTCAAGCGCGTTACCACCAAGAAGGGAGTCATGAAGGAGGAAAACTTCATCAGGCTTATACACTCCTTCGTAGTCTGCCAGTGTACGTGGCAGCCTTCCACAAGTGGGTGAAAAGCGAAAAGAACAAGCTAGACATCCTAATCCGGAGGGCTTACAAGACACCCCTCGGTGTACCTGAAACTACCAACACGAAACGTCTCCTCCAGCTGGGCATACACAACACGCTCGACGAGATCGTCGAAGCGCAAAGAGCCGCTCAGTTTGAAAGATTGTCATCAACAAAGGCCGGCAGAAAGATCCTGTGCAGTCTAGGCATCGGTTATCACGAACAGCAGGGACCAAAATGCCCCGTCCCCGACCACGTACGATGAAACGTGCGGGTTGACCCCTTGCCGAAGAACATGCACCCGGAATTCAACGAAGGCAGATGACGCGCTATAGCCAAGGCACTGACGGACCTGCATGCGGAAGACACCGGCGCCAGATACGTGGATGCAGCCGAATATGCCGGCCGCAACTGCTTCGCGATCGCGGTGGTCGACTCCGTGCGGGCGACTGCCAGCACATCGAGCAAGCAAGTGGAGGAAGCAGAAGAAATAGCCATCGCCCTGGCCATCGTAGCCCGAGAATGCCACATGATCCTCAGCGACTTCAGACAGGCGGTGAAGAACTACGCCAAAGGAAGAATTGCCCCACTGTCGGCACGCGTCCTGCGCCGACAGGCATACCGCGACAAGAGGACTCGAATCAAGTGGTTCCCGGAGCACGCAGGACAAGCGTCGGAGAAGCATGCCAATCGCAACGAAACGACACACGCCCGAGTGAGAGGATTAACCGACCGCGCCCAAGGCAATGGCTGCCCGCTGTGTTTCAGCGCCAAAGACCGGATGACCACCTATAACGAACTGACCAAGGCTTTCGGCTGGCCTGTAGACTTCTCCCGCCGCCTTGCAAAGGGCTGAGCAGGTCGCAGGCCGTGCTGTTCAGGTAACTACAAACGAGAACACTTCCAAGCACGGTGCTATTGCATAGGATGTACCCAGAATCGCACCCCCATGACAAGTGCAGAGCGTGCTGCAGGGAGAAGGCCACATTCGAGCGCATGCTATGGGATTGCTCCAAACATCCAAGCCAAGCTAACTCAGGACATATACCGCCGCAGCTTGAGGAAGCAACGTGGAGCGAAGACCAAGAAAAACAACTACAGGCCGTCCAGCAGGTCATCGAGGCGATGGCTAGGCAGGAGCCTGGCGAGCCGGCAACGGCGAGCGGGGACCTTCGCAGAGCACCCGCTGTAAGAGTGGGCAGTCGTAGCTGTAGGGAGGACCTTGTGGCGACAGGATTAGGCGAGCAGGATTTATTTACCATTTTAAGCAAGATACATTGGCAGTTTAGGGCGACTCCCATATGGAGCCCGCAAGACTATCATACAGAAAACAGCTTACGAGCACACAGCTCACTAGTTCATTTCTAGCATCACAACGAGCACTCACCTCCCGACGACGAGCACGCTCTAGCAGCCGGTAAACGCTGCTTATAAGCTCTCCGCTCGACGTCATAGTTCGACGTTATCGTTCGACGTCACCGTTCGATGTCCCCGTGGACCAGCCCTTCTGGCGGAGGGCTCACAAACACGTGCCGCACACACGCACAGGGGAAAAGGGTCCGGAGCCGACGTCAGAGAGCTTCGTAGAACTCTGCTGTGTCTCGGGTGGCGCAGCCGAGTACCACATTCCTTAGTTAACCGCGCGCCACGTGGCTGCCGGTCATCCGCAGTTCTCTGAAGGGCGCCCCGTCTGGTGGGATTGGAACACGTGCTGCGGGCTGAAAGCTGGCACGTTGCCACCCCGTACGGCCATTCCGAAAACCCCACGATGACGACGTAGGCCACGTCCGAAAGGCGCCTTCGCGCTTTACTGCAGGCTCAATAAACGTTTTCCCAATCTAATCCAATTACTTATCCGCGTTTGTCCTGCATGCGTGTGCGATAGAAACCAGAAGCAGGTATGCATAGAAAATCTGAGGTGGCGGCGGCAGGTCGTAGCGCAGAAGTTAGCATGCCCAGCCCCTCCACGTACTTACATCTGCATTGACATGGGTTCGTGGTAGTGATAGCGACCACAGCTCTACTTTTTCTGCGCGCGCTAGCCATTGTGAAACTAAGGATGTAGTTAGCATGCCCAGCCACTTAATGCAAATTGCAGCAGTTACGAGTGGTGGAACCCCGCTGGGGCTGATTGTGAAGAAAGCTTCCTTTCTCTGCCCACTCTCGCGATGGTGCAGCTAAAATGAGGAGGAGGCCTGACGGACGCAACGTTGATGGCCACCATAACAGAATGGATGGACGACCTGCGGAAAGGACGAAGCACACCAAGTTTTTAGCACTTGGCCTAGAGTAAAGCGCTACAATGGCTAGTATGGCCTCACGGAGATGATAGACCGAACTGCTTCTCACTGCTAACACTGGACTGATACTAAGAAAATACTCCGTTCGCAGACACCACGCTACACTGAAATTAGCAAAACAATATCAGTTTATGAACTGATAGTGTCAATTATCCGGTGTCCTTATTGTGCGTGTGAATGGCGTAAAGGTCCTAGCAATGAAATGGTAGTATCTTTGTTTTTGCTGCTGTTGCACACAAACAAAATTTGTTGAAGTGATCGGACAGCGATCTACCAGCAGAGAAGACCAACCCGCAAATTAAAAATAATTGCTGGTTTCAGATCTTCCGATGTACTTTGCGCTCAGCTACTATCTGTAATATTTTTTTTTCTTTTTGTGCTCTTATGAAGAGGAAAACTCCACATTACTACACTAACAACAACAGTACACAAAATAGACCGGCTTTGATGCTGTGACCAGGCACCGCACTTTTGTACATTCAGCACATGTAGTATTGGGGCAACGCGTTTGAGCAAAATGATTAGGTCTTCGGTGAAAACGCTGTGACAGGCGGGAAGAAATCGTTGTCATGCCCGGTCGAAATAATACTATCTGAAATCTTATTTACCTAACATATTTTTTGAGAAATCACTATAACCCTTTATACGTTTGCTTCGTATGAGTTATGTACTAGCTTGCCTCGTCAATCTCAAAAATGTATTGTCTCTGTGGGAGAAGGCTTTCGAAAAAACGGCCCCACATAACAGTAAAACATCGAGCATGGTTTCTATTCAGATGATTGACGAAATTCTGCACTGAGAACATGTCGACTAGGTGTGATTGAAAGTTCAATTATGATCGTTAAAAGCTTGTGTTGCGTCTAGCACGAGCGAGTAGTGTTAGCGGTGTCATTGGTGTGAAAATGGTTAGCTCGGTCTGCGATTTGTTTTTGTGGATCTCCACATTGAACGTCGCAGTCGTTACGATGAGAGCACTCCCGTGACATCATTAGCTCAGTGGGCTGGGAAGGCTCGATCGAGTGGTAGCTCACCTTGAGGGATATAGGTAACAATTATTGATATACGTACTTTGCGATGATGAAAAATATGCAGAAACACCACTGGTGTTGTCTAACTATTCGTAAACAGGCCCCCAACTTTCAGTTGGCCCATACCAAACATTAAGTAGGCCCATCTCCAAATTTCAAGTTGGCACACCCTCAAATTTATATTGGCCCACCCTCAAGTTTAAAGTCGGCCACGCCCGATTTTCTTTTTGCCCAGCCTTAAACTTCAAGTTGGCTCAACCCCGAATTTCAATTGGGCCACCCCTAATTTTCAAGTTGGTCCACAGACGAATTTCCATAAATCATCCTCCAAATTTCGAGCCGACGCACCCCAAAATTTAGGTTGGCCCACCCCCATATCGCCCCCAAATTCAGATTGGCCGACCCCGAGATTGCTCCCACATTTAGGTAGGACCAATCCCATATCACCCCCAAATACAGATTGGCCCGCCTCCACAACACCACCAAATTTAGGTTGGCCCACTCCAATACCACCTGCAACTCGAGGTTGGCCCACCCCCATATCCGCCCCAAACTAACGCTGGCTCACCCCTTGATCACCTCAAATTTAGGATGGCCCACCGCAAATCGCCCACCAACTAAGGTTAGTCCACCCATATATCGCCCTCCAATTCAGCTTGGCCCAGCCGCGCATCACCCCCATGGTTAGGTTAGCCTGTCCCCATGTCAGCCCCAAATTTAGGTTGGCCCACCCCCATATCATCCCCAAATCCAGGTTCGCCCACCCCCATATCAGCCCCAAGCTTAGCCTAGCCCACCCCTCTATCACCTCAAATTTAGGATGGCCCACCGCAAATCACTCCCACATTTAGGTTAGCCCACCCCCGTATCACCCCCGATTCAGCTTCGCCCAGCCCCATATCAGCCCCATGGTTAGGGTGGCCCACCCCCCATATCCCTCCCAAATTTAGGTTCTCCCACCCCCGTATCCTCCCCAAATCCAGGATGGCCCACCCCCCATATTCCCCTAAACTTAGGCTTACCCACCCCTATATCACCTCAAATTTAGGTTGAGCCACCCCCATATCAGCCTCAAATTCAGCTTGGCTCACTACCATTTCACCCCAAATTTATGTTGGGCCAATCCCATATCACTACCACATTCAACTTGACCAATTCCTGCATCACGGCCAAATTTATGCTGACACCACTTCCAATTTCAAGTTGGCCACCCCACCCCTTTTTATAAAGACCTATGTATTCATATGGGAAATGCGTCAAGTTTTTTGGCGTTACAGACACGATATCGCACGATTTTGCTACCAGATCACTGGGGCACTCACCAAAGAATGCTTCGCATTGAAAGCAACTGCACCGAACGAGCGACGCCATATGTTGATCCTAAATACTGACGGCTAGCCAAGCTAGCTTCTCTGTAGAGCGACCGGGGCAGACACAGCACGGGACATTTATTCAAATTATTTTTTTACGGCCACACCTACGGATTCATACCACTTGGCTGTAGGGAACACATTACCAGTAGCTATTATTCCACACGCTGCACATCTTCTCCTATTTGGTGCATTTCTTAATTGGATGAATCTTTAGAAATAATTAACGTTTGGGCAGCGACTCAGCTTAGCAGACACTTTGTTCCGCACGAATGTTGCATAGGAATGGCACTGGCCACCGGGTGGCATTGTGGCCCAGGTGGACCTCATTCGCTCGGAGTATGTGCCATTAAGGACAGGGGAAAGTCGAAGAAAACGCACCTTCCAGAAGGACGCAATAAGAATGGCCATTTTGTTCTCCCAGGTTCCACGCTACAAAGCACGAAATTTATTTTTTTTGCATAGCACAAAGCTTTGCGCAAGCTTCTACTTATGATGTCCATTGAATAAAACCTTCATAAATGCGATGACTTAACAAATGAACACGACATTGCTGTGTTTTAGGAAGGAAAAATAGAAAACATAATATTTCAAGAGAACGACAGGAAAACCAGAACCGAAAGCAAATCATGAGTTTTGTGTTTTTTCCATCTGGTGGGAGACTATAAAACTAAGTCCTATGCGGCTATAAAAAAAAAACTGCGCCGCTGAAAAACCAGAACCGAAAGCAAATGCTGGGTTTTGTGTTTCTGCCATCTAGTGAGACACTACAAAACTAGGTCCTATGCGGCTAAAAAAAAAAAAGTCCGAAGCGAGAATCGAACCGCGGCCACCGCGAAGCCTGACTAAAGGTGCGCGCAATACTACCGCTCGGCCACGGCTTCCGAGGGTTCGCGCAGTGGTACGAACATCTTTTTATAGATACCACATGAATTTTCACGACAGTGTTACAAAAAACGCTTTTGGGAACAGTGTTACGCCATGTGTGGAGAGTCGAGCTAGGCATCAATCGAAAGCTGAGTCTCCGGACTACATACGCTGCACTGCGTATTACGATAGAAGCCGTAGTGTAATCACAGCCACGGTTCTTGCCTCGAAAATGGAGTACAAATTTTCGTCGTTTCCATAGGCTTCCATTGCTAAATCTTTAACCGCTGTGGGAACAAAATTCTTACGTGCCATAGAGTGATCACTGCATTTGGCTCGGGTGGATTGTCTTCCAGAACACGTCTGTCACCTGCGTTTTTTGATAATCGACCTGCAGCTTTTGTTATTCGCGAAAAACCCGCTCGTTCCATTGAAAACGCGCTAGCTTCGTGACGGGGCCGCTTGGGGCGCTAGTTGGTACGTGTCCAGGAAAGCTGGATATGGAGTACTGGTAGAAACAGAGAGCAGTTGCCCAGCAAATCGAACATGTGACGAAGCAATGAGGGAATTTCATCCAGTTTAATTTTTAAATAATTTCATCCTGCCAGCTCTTAGGATAACAGAAGTGAGACCAGTCTAAGGCTGAAGGAACATCCTTTCGCTATGTAGACCGAGTCTTCCACAATGCTCAGCATAGCTACCCAGAATACCAATTTTCTTAAGAAAATGTTGAAAGATTGTTCCAAGGTTACTGACATTCAGTAATACTGATGCTAGGGGCAGTGCAATCTTTTAGCAAAGTAAGTAAACAAAATATTTATCCAACTTATCGCTAACGTCAAAGAGGGTAACCATACAGTTTATAATGTACAACCTAAGCTATAGCAACAACTGAATGCTAAGTCGGTCGACTAAAGCTGCGTAAATAAGGTGGCATATTCTGTAAAGAGCGACCGTAGCGTGCCGTTCAGAAGCAAATTTATCTAAATTCAGTTCGAAAACTGGCGGCGGAAATTACCAGTGTATGAGGTGCAGTACACTAAACAATACGAATACATAAGAGCTATACAAGTGCAGGCAAGCTGTGTGTTTTTTTACGTTTTTATTCTTTTAGGCATGACTTGACAATTATGAAAGAACCAGCTGTGCCTTTACTTCCACCGGTTCCCGCACATCTCAAACAATAGTATCCATTAACTCTTTGCCCAAATAAGCGTTTCTTCCATAGCCCTTATCAATCTGAACTGCAACGTTTTAGCGTACATAACCTGGAGCCTGGTTAAGAGCAATTACAAAAATTTGGAGGACGCTTAAGCTTCGCATTTAAGAGTGGAACGCGATAGCAATCAAACATCCCTGACTACTTCTCACGCTTCCCGGCAACTGGAGCATACGTAACCGTAACGTTTACCTGGAAGCGCTTTGCCGCGAATGCTATGCACGAAGGTGACTTTGTGGTGAAGCCACGGCCTCTTGCATGTACCGCGATGCGTCCGGAACGAGCGCCAGCTCGAGGTAATTGTAGTATAGTGTCGCCCCCTGTCAGATCTGTGTCATCGCACATGTATGTTTTGTAATTGCTTAGCTAGATGGCGCACCCCCCTTCTGTCATGTGACAAGCTTGGACCAATCGGGAGGTGCCATCTAGCTGGTGAAGCTTTTATAAGTAATAAACAGCCGCAGGTCGGCGGAGTCTTCGTTCCGGTTTTCATCGGGAGCAGTTAGCTCCGTGTCTCCTTCACTGCGCCGGCGCTAGCCGCGCGTTCGCCCGTCGGGGCCCCCCGCTTGCCTGCCGCTGCCGACACAACATCTTTTGGCGACGAGGGTGGGACTCCCGCAGCGGTTCCGACCGAAGCCCCGGGAAACCAACGAGCTTCGTAAGTGAAGCGACCCTTCCCGTGTCCGCACGGCAGGCAAACGCCGCCGACGCACTTGGCGTCGCGAGGCTTCCGAGCCTAGGCCTACTCGCCCCCTTTGTTCTTCCTTGCCCCATTCCTGCTGCGAGCTCCGGCTTGTTTTCTGCACTGTCTCCTGCACGCTACCGGGCATGGCGTCTTTCACGGCGAACCTTCCCGTTTTTCTGGAATTGCCCGGCCCACCGTTAATCCCTTGGTATCGCTGGAAAAAAATTTTTCAGGCCCACCTCGAAGCGGCCGGCGGTGGAGACTGGACGGACGCGCGACGAGCGTCCGCGCTCGTGAGCGCTCTCGGGCGTGAGGGACAACGGAAGTACTTTGCAGACGAGGAGCAGGAAGCAGCAAGGCAGTTAACCAGCGCAGCGTCAGCTTCAAGCGAAGCAGCAAGGCAGTCGACCGACGCAGCATCAACGTCAAGTGATGCGGTCCCGCCAGCGTCAGAGTTTCCGAGACTCTTGCAGCGGCTTGACCGGCTGTTCGCCGCGTCAACAAATGTCCTGGCGGAACGGCACGAATTCACCAGTCGAAAGCAGTTCGAGGGAGAAGGATTCCTGGAATTCGTGACCGCATTGAAGGAGAAGGCGGTACAGTGCAACTTCGGCACAGCCTACAACGAGCGCGTCCGAGACCAGATAATACATGGCGTAGCGATCGTCAGCGTTCGCGAAAAGTTGCTGGCTCATGGCGAAACCCTGTCCCTGGACAAGGCAGAAGAAATTGGACGCTCGTTAGAAGCCTTGCATCGAGCGAACCGCGCGTTCGGCTCCGAAAATGTACGAAGAATCGAGGCATCTCAACTTGGTGTTCCGTCGACGGGCCAAGATGGCCGACGTAGTCCGGGAGGCCATGACGATGGCCGTCTTCTTCCGAGAAGCCGCCGAGACGACATACTTCTTCCGAGAAGCCGCCGAGACGACCGACTTCTTCCGAGAAGCCGCCGAGAAGACCGACTTCTTCCGGGAAGCCGCCGAGACGACCGACTTCTTCCGGGAAGCCGCCGAGAGGGCCGACATTTCGCACAGGGCTCCTCCGGGAACCGTGGTGCATGCGATCGGTGTGGCAGCACGAAACATATTGCAACGTACAGGAATTGTCCAGCAAGGAACCGGCGGTGCAACGCCTGCCACACGTTGGGCCATTTTGCATCAGTATGCCGAAAAACCCGTACTGTTCAACACGTCTCTTCCGCAGAGACGCTGTCTTCAACTTCCGCAGGGCAGCCGTCCGCGTCTGTCTTGACGGTAAGCGCTTTTGAAACTAAAAAAGATTTGGAAGTTCCAGTCGTAGTAAACGGCGTCTCCATGCGACTGCCGGTGGATACGGGAGCGTCTGTCTCATTGATGACGGCCGAAGATTTTGGAAAGCACTTTGGTCGACAGCACAGACTGTCACAAACAACAGTGGACTTGAAAAATTTCTCCAAGCAACGCATCGACATTCAAGGCCTGTTTCAAGCCACTGTCCAGTTTTTCCAAAGGTCATGCTCCATCACGTTCCACGTAACGACTACAGGAACATCACTGCTGGGTTTAGACGCCATCCAACGCTTGGGCATACAGATCGACGGTACGTCGCTGACATGTCGTCTACCATCGCTTCCTTCAGTACAGAGCCCCACAGGTGTGCCTCCGGGTTTTGATCACCTTTCCAGTGACGAGTTGGGCCTCGTCAACAACTTTGTGCACCGAATTTATCGGCAGCAAGATGCGAAACCAGTATCTTCAAAGTTGCGCCGACTACCCCTGGCTCTCCGTGACCAGGTCACACATGAATTGCGACGTCTCGAGGACTGCGACGTCATCGAGCGCGTCGAGGCTACTGAGTGGGTGTTTTCGCTTAGCAAAATTACGTTTTCTCGTATAGACAAACTACAATTCGAGAGCTATCATGTCTGCAGTGTGTGCAAGCTTTAGTTTACGATTTTTCAACGTATTTTAGCCTGATAAGTTCAATTAGCTCAGTCAATTCCTTGCATCGTATGGAAGGCCTGGGTATACGTATTTGGAACATATTTCCACCGATGCGACGTACGATGTGGGACGCGTGATTTTCTTCCACACTGGCTCCTTAACGCTGTGGCGTTAAAATGGACAGACTGGGAGCAGACATGGTTGAGAAGAAAAAGGGCTGCATTCATGAGCGCCTGCAAAGCAGCGACGTTCTCGAAAACGCGCTCGGCGGTTCCGTCACTTGCACGAGAAATTTGACGCATTTTCCGGAGTTATTATGAAGAGTGTTTAATTGGCGGTTCCCACGTTGTTGTCATAATATGATAAAACATTCCACGTGAAAGAGCAGACGACGTGTACGACAACGCTCACAGAGGTTAGGCTCCGTCGCGATCAATACGCGCCTGTTCTTCGTCGACGCGTCTTCTAGCTGTGAAGCGGCGCCGAGGAGTGCCATGTTTCAATCTTCACCACCTTTCCTGGCCGCGATAAAGAGAAGCTCGAGAAAATATTTCTGCAGGCGTTCGCGCGAAAGGACGCAACGTGCTCCTCCATACCAGCGCACTCAGCAAGCGTAGCTCAAGGTACTTCCTCCATGCTTTCGTTCACAAGATCGAATGACAGGAAATAAAACAACGATGTTCGTCTAGACACAGCTGCATAGTTCATTCTTTCAGGCAGAAAGGCGCACGCAGGACAAACAGCGGAGATTACGTGCTAGGAATGGCACCGCGACAAGTTGTCAGCACGCTCCGTCTCTCCAGAGAAAGATATGGCCACTGAGGTCCTTGCTGTCGAATACATTCTTTTTATTTCTGTCGAGATGCAGTCGCGTTCAATCAACCGTCGAATTGAGTACATTTGTTCGGAAAGGGACACCGTCTTTGTTAGTCTTTATGGCATCGCGTGATGGCATGACGCGAACGTTGACGCAAAGAGCAAGTATAGAAAGGAAATAACCTGCTGGCCTATGCACCAAGTCAGCGCTTGTCATGAAAGTGGAAATCTTTGGTGCATCCCAATTGTGAATGCAAGGAATCCGCAATGTGCTAGCTACAATATAAAACCATCGCAATCAACTAAACAAGAAAAATTTTGCCCTGTGTGAGCCAAGTTAAATTTTCTGTTTGCTTCCCGAAAACAGTCATCACGCTTCCTTCTGCGCTCTACTTGAAACTTTCACGTCGGCACCTTAGTCCTGCTCAAATCAGTGACTGCATTTTATAAATTCCTGATATCAAATGAATGGTATGAATTGACAAGTTTTTATTTGCGATTCCTAAAATTAACGCTATATAATCACTAATTACACACAACAAAGCATCGGCACACGCAGCATGCCGTATATTAATAGCGTTTTTTTCTTTTTTAGTTATCCGTCTACGATTTCTCGATATGTCATGTCAGTGATAAGTCAATGCCACTGGTATGAGTGTTGTCGGCACACCATGCAAGACGATGAGTTGATCTGTCTTCGACACACGACCAGTGACTATACCATTGTTCTAGGACCGGATGTATGTTGATACAAACATTTTGTTGTGCATGAAAGGGTAAAATTGTCATACACCTGGTATGCGACAATCTTTCGCTCCTATATATATATATATTGTCACGTGGTAGTGACGGTGAAGAAAAGCAGCAATACGGTGGAATATAAAACTGGCTTTTATTGGGCGAACCTGTGCCCACAAAACAGGCTACACTTATAGCGCAACGATAGCGGCGAACACGGTCGGCGATCGTCGCAAATCTGATCAGCGAGTCAAGCGCGTCAGCTTTTATACAGCAGTCGTCGAATGTTCCAGACTAATCGTTCGGACCCGCGTACCTTCCACAAAGTTCTACACCATTCGCGTCACACGATGAAATCAGATAACACAACGTTCGGCGACAACAGATAGCCGGGTAGAAGTATCGATAACTTTCCAGAAACTTCGGATACATGCAGGCGCGACCCGCGCTGTGCGATTACATTTGTTAGGTGGCGAAACGTGGTCGCCCGATAAAGATAAGTACACGTTTCAATATATTCCACACACTGTCGAATTGTACCATAGGGGGCCGGCCTTATTGAAGCTGCAGTAATGCAGCTTTATCCCGCCACCCCCCTTTCTCTCTTTGTTGAGAGATGAAATAAAATGTTGATATATATATATATATATATATATATATATATATATATATATATATACACATATATATATATGTGTGTGTGTGTGTGTGTGTGTGTGTGTGTGTGTGTGTGTGTGTGTCCCTCCACTTTGCGGCCTTCCGCAGCACTGATTCACGATATTTTTGGTGCAGCTAGGCTAGTTTGCCATCATACGGTGTATTGTGACCTCGCATATCTGAAGTTCCCGTGAAGGCGCATGTGGAGATGTAGATCCGTATCAATGACCAATTCAATAAGTTAACTGAGTAAGGGTGATAAAATAGAAGAGCAAATAAAATAGTAGCCAAACTAGCAAATTCGAATATACGGGTGATCTCCGTTAGTGAAAACCATTCGGGCAGAGGCAGAACGAAAGCGTTCCCAGCCTCCCGTTACGTGTAAGGTGGTAGTGGCAATTTCGTGTTTTAATTCTTGTCTGCTAATGAAAGGGAGGTTCGGGGATCACTTTCCTGCAGTTTCGAAACGCGTTGTTACAAATATCCGAAAGCGGAGATATTGTACAGTGAGTGTTGTAGTTTCTCCTTTTATATTGTTTATCGCCGCGCACAAATGCACCGAAATTGGAATAAATTTTATAGGACTCCACATTTGTAACTTCTCATGAGAATTTGTTACAAGATATCGACTAAGTCACAGAATAAAGAAAGAAGGCAGGCATAAATAAACAGGAAGAACAGGAAGAACAAGAAAGCAATACCGGTCGTTCTATACACAGTCGACTTGTCATGGCAGGAAAAGGAGTACGAAACGCCACCGTGTTGCAGTTGTATGGATTTCTTCAACAATAACGAAATCATGTTTTGAGACCGTCGGATTTAGCTGTAAGAGTCAGCTGTTATGACTAAATGGTTTCCGATACCTAAACGTTCTGATGTTTGCTTGCAGCAGAGTAGCAAAAGAGCTCAACCATACAAGCGGCAACAGCTGTTTGAAAAAAAAAGCACAATAAATTTTCTACAGAACCATACGTGCATGGTCTTTCACATCGGCTCAGGAATGAAAAGGTTTGAAGTCGACATCGTTTTTTCCTTTTTGAACGAACTCCGACACGTTTGTTCTCGCTGAAACAAACACTTCTAAATGGCTGTGATGCGTGTAGTCAAATTTGTGCAATAAATTGCAACAATACATTGTTTCATGTGAAGTGGGTGTTGTTTATCGGTACCGTACCGACCGCGAAATCACTTTCGCAGCCCAGATGGAGCGTTGGCCCAACACCAGATTAACTGAGCATAAAAATGTCACTGAGCGAACACGCCTTGCTAGCGCTTTTTCCATGTATACTTTCGACATTGTGGGTACAGGCATATGTTTGAAAAAACTAAAATTTTCTACCGCAGTAAGTGTAGGCATTCAAGGATTGAGCCATTCCACTTAAAGAAAGGAAAGCATGCTGATACGAGTGTTGCGTTTTTTTTTCTTTTGCTCCGTGAAAGAAAGGAGTGGGAAATGCGAAAAGAAAGTCGGATGTTGGAAGTTAGGCTGAAGGAGAATTATGTTTGGACGCTTAGGTTTCGCACCTTGCTGGGTGATTAACAGGTAGTACTCTATTTGTTTTCGCATTATGGCACATGTATATTCTTTATCTTCTCCCGGTTCAGTTGCAAGTCAGCGTGTGTGTTGTCTTTCAGCGCCCTTTTCATTCTTAGTGCGCCAGGGTGGAACGAATGTTACGACGCTCTTTCGAAAATGTCATGCTCGGACGAGCACCGTCTATGTCTAACACATTTAGTTCGCCGTTAGGATGAACAATTCGCCCTGTCATAATAACCACTCACTTGTGCGAACAATGACAGGAGATCTAAACGCGCAGCCCATTTTAGCTTGATTTTGCTTTGTGGTTGTAATTCATTGAGCGGATATTAGATTTGCAATCTTCCAAATTTCTCGCAGTGCGGGAATAGAAGTTAGCTCGCGATAGCGAGATTATGTGCCAAACATACGTGCTAACTTTCATTAGCAAGACGCTGCTACAGAGAGAACAAAAGCTGGCCATGTTAGCACCCTGTTTTGTCTAGCTCCAGTCTAGCTTGCCATGCAGAGACTGACGGAAATTCACCTCGCCCTCTTTCCTGAGGATAGGCGGCACCAGTTAAGCTTTCGTTGTCAGTGGTCGCCGGCGCCGCACATAGTCGTTACTGCCATGAAATTAAAACCGAGCGCGCTGTCGAACAGGGACAAAGCTGCAATATCAAAATATTTTCCAACTCTGTAGGCGGAAGCATTTACTTGGGGGGAAGCTGAATACTTAGCAACGGAAAAACAGAACCGCGCCGTCTGCTCGCTTTAATTATCCTGTCGTGGGAATTTAAATTGGGGATCCAACCGATCCGGCTTCAGGCGGCCCCGAGGGACATGCGACGTTCCCTGCCACACCTGCATTATACGCTAGCACCCCCGTCTGTCTGTATGCCGGAACTTCAGTAAAGATTTGTTCTTGTCATTTTGCTCATAGCGCAGTTAAGCGACGCTAACCAGGTTCCTAGTACAAGAGACTGGAGGGAAATCTCCAGAAACCACCCGTGATTTGCCGTAATCTCGTCTGTGTTCTCCTGGGTCATTTCAGAGCTCCGTGCACACAGCCGGAACTCATTACCTCACTTCCCCGCCGCCGCACTTTGCTGTCGGTGTTCCCAGATATCCCATTGTTTGCTGGCTTACCTAATCACCTGCAAGTTGCGCGTATGAGCACTAAAAGCAAGGTTATCGGAGTTGTACCAATAATACCTCGCAATGTATAGGCGTGACTGAGGCATGGAAAACACCGCATTATTTTCGCGCAGTTAGCAGCAGTCTGAGTGGTTCAAACATGATGCACGAAATTTTATCGATTACTCGGGCTCAGATAAATTACTCATGTTTAGAAATAACTTTGTGCGCGATAATCTTGTAGAGTTTTCCCTTCAGTTCCCTGCTTCGTTAGTTTCGTCACCGTCATCAACACTTATGCATTCGCTTACTTATAATTGCTGTTATTTGCACCACTTTACCTCGCCCGGACGAAAACAAGTATCCCGTTCGAGTGTTGCGCTCCAGAAACATCCCTTGTCAAACCATTATTGATTACTCCAACTTTCTGCCGACCTCTGGCTCAATTGGCTCGCCTCAAAGGCATTTCGTATGACGCGCGCACTCCGCAAACCAGAGCGCCAAACGCGTCCAAGTTTCGTCCCGGAGGGTTCGTCATGGCGCCACGCGCGCTCTAGAAAGATCGCAGAGAAATTAAAAAGGTTCGGCGAAGAAAACAAAAATGAACCTGTGGCATGTGGCGCGCAGAGGTAGCCGCTGTGGCCACGGTTTATTTAGACCTGCCAGCCATGGTACCGCGGAATCTGGGGGCCGGTTGATGCCGCAACCGCTCAGGTCGACAGCGCTAGCCTGTTCTCGCGCTACATGCACGTGAGCCGTCCACACACGCCGCTACAGGGCCTCCCTCCTGGTGCGAAGCGCGAATAAACTATGGGCCAGAGGAGTGCGTATTGGCCGGTTCTTGGCGCATGTCGACAGTCCAGAACGTTCAGGGAAACAACGCTAAAGACGGTGTCGTCGGACAGCATGCAATGGCGGTAGTGGCGTTATTTCGTAGTGTCGTTGGTAGCGGCAGTGGGAGTCGTTGGTAGTGTCGGGTTCCGCAATCCGAGAGAGATGTTTCGGGCCGCACTGGCAGCGTAGGTCATGAGGGAGGCGCCAGCACAGTGATATCATTGTGTGAAATCAAGACCTGCCGCAGGTTCTCGTAGATGCTCGGGCCTCTAGAAGTCGCAGCTCCGAAATACTACCCTCCGGCAGCTCACGACTTGCGTGGATATAGCGCAAGCGTTGGTCAGTCACTTTGTTGACGTAAACGTGATTCATGAGTTGAAGAAACCAAGTGGCAGAGCTGGCTTCTCCAAATTTCGGCAGACCATGCATCCACGGAATGTGCGAGCACAGAACATCGGAACGTTCGCCTGCTGCTGCTTGCGGTGAAATCTCGAATGCCGATAGCATCAGGGTTGCGGTGGTCGCTGAAGGCATCGAGAAGGCTATACTTGTGGCGTCGCCGGGCCTGCCAGAGTGAAATTTGCGTCTAGTGGAGCCGGTGGGAGTAAGGTGATGAGTGAGGTGCCCCCGAACGGATCGCGGACAGCTTGCAGGAACATCCAAGGAACGAGAGCGGCGGTCCGTAGTATTGTCGCAAGCGCTTACGTTGAGCTCAGTGAATTCTTTGAAAAGAGCCGTCGCGCAGCTGCCTTTTAGCTGGGAGGGCGGCTCACGGACCGAGCAAAGGTTTCGTGCTGGAGCCAGTGCGTGCTCACGATCGGCACGGTGGGCGCAGGCGATGCGGGTCGACAACGCGCGCAAGGTTAGAGACCTGATAAGCCCGACATATCCTATGTCACAAAGCCCAATCAAACGACATAAAAGCTACAGTAAACAGAAAAGCAAGAAAGAACTGTTACTCCGTGTTAGTACGCCAAAATTTGCCACGTGTTAGGTCGTATCTAGAGAAGGTATTTCAGTGTCATGAAGCCCCATAGAAGAATGACTTACACACCCTGCTCCCTTTTCTTTATCTCGTGGGCCTCTACAACTTCTCTTGTTGTTCGATCTTTTTCCGTATAAAGGACTCTTGTATTTTCAAACTTGGGTGTGCATTTACGTTGTGAATTGCAGTCTCTTACGCGCATTGCAACATGTGTGTGCGCAATCCCTGTTGTGGAACTCGAATGCTCCTTAACTCGCAGAAAACATTCTGTGGCAATGAAGGGAATGCTACAGGCGCGTGGCTGCTTCACATGTCTTACGGCACCAAGTAGTCAGCCAGCGTTTGACAGGCATCTTGCTTGCTCGGAACAGACGCTGAATCGACGCAGCTTCACGTGCGACGGTTCGCGTTTGCCAAGATGCGGAAAGGAAAAACTGCAATATACGTAAACTTTTACATTCAGTGGTGTGTTTCAGCTTACGTAACAGTTGCTAATAAGGTGGTGTTTATGTTCTCTTCCCCAGCTTAAACTAACGTGGATGAAAACATGGGACTATTTTTGGAAACGCTCTCACTTGAACGCGCTTTGCCTCCGTAGCTTTCACTTTATTGCCACAGAAAGTCCTCCGCGAGTATAGTGTTAAGAAGTAGGCCAGTTTGGCCTACATACGAGACGCGCACAGAAAACACCATCGAAGTTGAGCATGAAACGACATTGTTTGGATGATTAATACTACAACCAGATTGATTGCTTACCTCTGTAGTGCAGGTGATTGATCTTTCACTACGCCTGCGCACGACTGAACAAATGGTGGCGAGCTTGTTCTTAACAAATGAAAGCGACAATCACGCCACAGCCAAACACTAACATTTGCAGCCTATGCGATAATCAGTGGACATATGGGATCAAGGCCAGGTTTTCCTTCTTAGTCCGCCTAGCTTCGTGTACAACCTTTTTCAGTCCCTATTTATTTATTCCTTGGAGCAATTTTTTCGCCGACGTAGATATGACGGCCTCTGGGAACCCCGCCATTTGGACCCGGGCTACTTCCTTGACATGCTATTGCCTACATTGTGGTGGCACAACTTCAACAAAGCGTTCCATAGGCTAGACATAGCAATACCATTCTTGATCAGCTTGGAGTGGCTGGGACGAAAGTCCAGGATTTGATTTTTGGATCTGCACTGCTAATTCCAGCACACACGGTCAGTCTCGAAGTAAAACTGCATGTCCAAAAACTGAATGCTACAGTCCCTTGCCGTTTCACACGTGGATTTCAACCCCATTCATTCCTCCTTGAAAAGTTTCAATATGTTCACCATCTGCAGAGAGCACTTACCTCCCTCAACAAGAATCAGGTAATTGTCAGCGTACCGAAGAATCTGCCGCACGATACCAGAAAAGTTTTTCTCAACTGCCCTGTCTGCCTTAGACAAGAAATGTGGCTCATTGTTGGTTCAAGCTGTGACCCTATACATACTACAGATCTCTGGCCAAAAACATTGCCGTCCCAAGCGACAAGCGTGGAACGCAAATAAAAACCTAACAACTTAGAAAGGACTCAATAGAAATAACAGAGGCGTTACAAAAAGCAACTCGTCATTGTCGACAACAATGCACTCCTGAACAATTTTTAACAATGGTTCATGTGGAATCGAGTAATATCAGTCCTCGACGTCGATGCTGAAAGCAGTACAGCCCTGTGGGTTCTGCTTGGCTGGATAGTCAACAAGTGCACTGGAACTCGGAATCGCGAAAGGGCCGGCGGCTTGAAGTGAGTCCACCTGCTTCTGGAGGTAACTAGAACGGCATAACACCATGCATCGGTTTGGGAACAATCCCACGGAACGGCATGGACAGCTTGTGCGTTTTCACAGTAAAGGCTCTTATCTTTCACTTCGGCTGACAGGCGAGATAAATTGAGGTCTTTCAAAGGCGCGACAGCCCGCCGTTTGTGACGAGTGTTGGCTCTGCGAAGAACGCCGCCAATGTTCAGCCGTGCGCAGGCGTAGTCAAAGATCGAGCAGCTGCACTACCTGTGTAAGCAATTGGTATGTTTGCAGTGTTAATGAAGCAAGCATGTGCGCTTCATGCTCAACTTCTTTGGTGCACTTTGTGCCTTTCTCGTGCGGGAAAACATATGGAGGCTAAATTGGCCGATGTCTTAACACTAGCCTGAAGGAGCATTCAAATTCCACAAAAAGGATTGCGCACATACATCTGGCAATGCACGTAAGAGACTGCAATTCATAAGGAAAATGCACGCCTAAGTTTGAAAATACTACATTTCTTTATAAGCACAAAGACTTAACAGCAAGAGAAGTTGTATAGGCCCACGAGATAGGGGAAAAGGAGGCAGGGTGTGTCAGTCATGCTTGTATAGCACATCGTGACACGGAAATATCTTTTCTAGATACAACCTCACGAGTCGCAAATTTTTTTGGGGGATAACACCAATGAATAGTCGTCTTTTTCGTTTTTTTGTCTATTTTTGCTTTTGTGTCGTTGGATGACGTTTGATGACATAGGACATGTCGGGTTTGTGAGGTCTCTAGTCTTTCGAATAGACATTCAGTTGCAACTGGCGCCGTGTCCTGTCTTGTGCCTTAGCTTGTGCCCCAGTAGTTGGCGCTCTGAATTTAGCCGTCCTCGTAGAAGTCGGGCCCTGAGGGTGGCAACCGGAGCCTGGAACCTTGTTAATACGGAAGGGGCTTTCTAGCTGGATGAACCAGATATCCGGCATGTCGATGTAGAATTCCCGGACGCCCTATAACTGCGAGATGGCTGCCAGATAGCGTTAGGCCACGTCACTGTGGACTTCGTAGAGCCGGTGCGTTGACCCTGGCATGGCTGGGCTCACCAATTTGTGGGAGACGGCGAGAAAGAGACCCAGCTTACTCCAGTTGAAAATTGCGTAGGAGCACATTCAATACACTTCTTGCTTTCACGGTGTTTTTCGTTGAAAATTTATTATGGTATTTCAATTTGTTAGAACGTGTAACTACAATGGCATAATCGCATTGTAGCTGCAAGTTCCCTTACATTAGTTTGAGCTCAGGCCTCATTGTAACCGTATGGTTGCTTCGCATATTTTGCTCGTATATTTGAGCTATGGTTTCTGAACTGAGTTCTGGCATTTCACGTGCCAAAGCCACGATTTGATTGAGGCACGCTGTAGTGAGGGGTTTCCGGAATAATTTTGACCACCACGTTTTTACTGCAGCCCGAACTCACAGGTCCCGCAATTCGCACCCCGTCGAATTGCGATCACCGCGGCCGGGATTCAATCCCGCGACCTCAGGCTTGGCAGCGCAACTCCTTAGCCGCTAAGCAAGCCAGGCGCGGGTTACGGCTTTGATTTTAGAAAACTGTTATACAAGGCGTCCCAGCTAACATTAACCAAGGTTCGAAAATAGTCGATTGCGCTATAGGATGACACGAATTGAAGCATGATGCTGGCCACTTTTTGCACCAAATCACACAATTGTTCCGATATCTTTACTTACACCATTCGTCAAGATTATTTGATAAACTACGTCAGCCCTATATACAGAGATAGATGTATAACATTGAAATTCTGGAGCATTCTAGGAGATGTGCCAATAGGCAGTATTTAGGCGTGTGCTGATTGTGCCATCATTTTTTACATGTCGTAGAAGAATCGCACGAAATATAAAAATAACCACGCGACAACGCGCTTGCACACCACGATCACCGTGCACAATACGGGGCAAAGCGACATACCCTTGTCGTGTCAGACACTGTCCCGTGTTTCAGTTCGAGTGTTCAGAGGGAGCTTTAGCTTGGGGCCAACTTCAATTCCTCCCATTCAAGTACGTGTAAAACGCCGAAATGTTTTTTATGACACAACCACTCAAGCGATTAGAACTAAATTTATTGCATTTTTGAGAGAAGGTAAATTTTTGTGACTCTCAGATGCAAAACCTTACTTTAGATGGAATGTTTTATTGCCCGGAAATTGGCAGCTTCCAAAAATATTGAAGCGCGAACTTTACAATTTTGAAAGTCTACACCAAAAAGAGATATGGCCTTTCTAAAGACTTCACATTTTACTGCCCCAAAAGTGGTCAAATTTAATATGTGAATTTAAAGCTTATCTCATCATAAATCCACAACAGATTTCATTAAACATGTTGCGTTGCTTACCGAGAAAAATGGCCTCTCCATACCAGTTTATTTAGATAGAAGATCTCGAGCAAAACCTCTTTGTTCCTGTAACGAGCCCGGTTTAATTAATTTCTTCCCCACTTTATTTCCCACCAGTAGACTCAACGACTCTTGCTGATCTCGACCGCTGACCGGTTTATGCTTCTCTCCGCTTTATTAATTGAAAGCTTTACCTCGGGTGACTCCTATCTTAATACAACTTCGTTGTCGGCAACAACTGCACCGATTTTGATAGGCTTGCTGCATTAAAATAAATTCAAGTCTACTCAATGTAGAAAGCATAATTTTTTCATGAAAGACGTCACTTTTTTATCAATATTGTCTAAAATCACAACACAAGAAAAGGAAAGAAAAAAGAAAAATAAAGTACTCAGGTTTCACCTCTGTACCTTAGCACTAAAATATAATATCACATTTAGGTGAACTGCGCCTGGTAAGATATCTAAAGCAGACTAAATTTACGTACTATAGGCCACTCTGAAATGCGCCCCTAATTTGTGAGTAGGACTTGCGCACAAACTTCCTAAACATTGCAACAATTTTGCGGAAGCTGTATACTCATATACCCAATTTGTCCGCCTTATATGCCCCAAAAGCTGCGCTTCACAGAGCGGCGATATCTGTTTTTCGTAGAGGGTTAGAGTTTGGTAAGCTTCTGGCTTGATTATTTGAACAAAACTTGGGATCCTAAACAGAAATTTTGCTTCCTTGAGTCACTAGAATTTATCTTTTCTCTGAAATGCAAGAAATTCCATTCACATTGCTACAGCAGCTTTTGTATAACAGCGTTTGTGCGTTTTTCATGCTTTTCATGCATTTGAGTAGGAGAATCGCAGTTGGTTCCAAGTTGAAGCTTCAGCTCGCCTTCAATTTCAAACGTGCCATGCATACACGAACCATGCTTGACCCAACGCGCTGCTGCTGAGAACGTGGCAGGGCAGTGACTCTTCTGTCCACTTTTGTTTTCCTTACATAACTATTTCTACATTTCAGGTGCGCGTAACAATGAACAATACAATAAGGAGCATTGGCAACCTGTGTCTAGGTGACGCTGTAAAAATAAAAACTCGTGCCATCATAAGTTTGCACGATGCAATGAATGAATAAGTTTGAACTTTTCTCTACAGCAGGGATACAGAAGGCCTCGCCGGTTTCTGTGGCACAGGGTTTGCTGAAAAGGGGTCGCGCAGACAGCAGTACTGAAAATGAACAGGCGGAAAATAAACGAAATATTCCGGTTGTGCCCTATTTACATAGAACGCCATGCTGTAAAGAAGTAGCTAATTGGGGTGTATGCAAGAGCTGTTTTTCCTGCCCAACATAATCTTAAAAAAGGGCGTCGGTTGATAAACCCGCACCGTAAAACTACGCTTGATTGTTGAAACACACATCGAAACCGTTTTATCGATTTTGAAGCGGCACTGGCGTATGAACTGCCATTATTGTACGGCAGGAATTATGAAGGCGAATCAAAGTGTTTGCCCCATCATTTTTATTTAGCCAAAATAAGGTACAGAAAGGTAATTACAAATCTTAATACTGTTCTACGTACCTTACACTATTTTTCCACATAGTCTCCACACCGGTTGAGACGTTTGTCCCACCGCAGCACTAAATTTGATCTGTCCCTGTGGTAGAATCCGTCCGGCTGACTTCGTCCGAACGATCATTGTAATGCAAGTCTTGACGGCCTTTTGCGAACTCACAACACCACCAACTCACACTTCCCAAAGCGACATACCTTTCCCCATACGTGAGCTGCATTTCCCTGTGGATTTCCATGGGTGTTCGTGCGTTGCTGAATAGAAAACAAATCACAATTCGTTGCTCGCACGCCGTGAACGTGTGAAGCACAGCCGCTATCTTCAACAACTCACAACAGTACAAGGTACATAAAGGTAATTACAAATCTTAATACTGTTCTACGTACCTTACACTATTTTTCCACATAGTTTCCACACCGGTTGAGGCGTTTGTCCCACCGCAGCACTAAATTTGATCTGTCCCTGTGGTGAGTGAGCGAGTGAGTGAAAAACTTTATCAGCTCTAGATTCGCTGGTCTTCTGCGGTCTTCAGATGGAATCGTCCATCTTTTAGCACAACGGTCGGTTGCCCTTAGTCCAGGGCTCCGCTGGATGCTGCTGCCAGTTGTGCTCGCCGAATCAGACCTTCTTGGTCGACCTGGCGATTGCTGGAGAGCACTCCCTCCCATTGCTCCGCACTCGGGTTTGGTATAACGGGTACCACGTCTATCTTCCGGCATGCCCACGTTATGTGGTAGAATCCGTCCGGCTGACTTCGTCCGAACGATCATTGTAATGCAAGTCTTGACGGCCTTTTGCGAACTCACAACACCACCAACTCACACTTCCCAAAGCGACATACCTTTCCCCATACGTGAGCTGCATTTCCCTGTGGATTTCCATGGGCGTTCGTGCGTTGCTGCATAGAAAACAAATCACAATTCGTTGCTCGCACGCCGTGAACGTGTGAAGCACAGCCGCTATCTTCAACAACTCACAACAGTGCCGTGCTGTGGAGCTACCGGCAGGCCTCGTCCATTTGTAGCCCCGATAAATCGAGCAGTTGGCGGCCGTGATCCACGTTATGTACCATAAAAACGTATGTGGAGCTGTTGTGGTGACGTACGGCTTTGTCAATGCTTTCGACAGGATTTGCACCAAATGCCGCATTCTCCATCGTGGTTATGTGCCACGTTTGTTACTCATCATTGTCATTGTTCTCTGTGAAACGCACACAACGTGATCCTCGTACGCTACAGTATTGCTTGTTCTGGCCTCCGAAATACCAGCACCGAGGATACCACCCAGAGCCTGCGTGCAGCGCAATAACCGTTTGCCTGTCGATATTGTTGCGCCTCAGCGCAGTAGTTTTCGCGCCCGACTACCAAATGCATATCGTGGCAGCCGTGAATGATTTCTAACCTATTAGTGCTGGCTATGGGTAAAGTATTTTGTGTTCCTCCACGGAAAAGCGGTGTTGAACCTGGAGATGACAATGCTGCCTGACTGCGACAATGTGACACCAATGTCCTCGCCAGCTCATCAGGATAGACGGAACGACGCACAAGGAAAAACCAGTTTACAGCATTTAACTGCTATTCCAGCCATAAAAAGAAAAGAAAAGAAAAAAGTGCAAGTGGGTGTCCATGCAGTTGTGTTACACCTAGCTATCTCGTGGCGCTGCACTTCTTTTTATATGCACTTATCTTACAATGCTGTCGTGCTCGACGTAGTTGCACTAATGTCGTGTTGGTTAAATTAGATTATCCGCATATGCACACAGACATCAATTAGAGCTGGATCATTTGTTTTCAGAATAACATATACACATCGTTTGTTTGACCGCGGATGCAGAATTACGAAACGTATGGGGTTCGCTTCGACATCAGAACATATTGGTCCTTTAGTGAGCCACTGATGTAGAAACAATAAATATTGCTTTTCCCGCTAATCGTCCTGCCGGTAAGTTCATTACCGTTCTTTTACCCAGCTGGAAGGCAAATAAAGCATAGTATGGCGCCAGGGCACTCAAGAGAATAAATCAATAGGCACCATAGAATAAATGATTCGCGCCATGGCACGTAAAATAAAATCACAAGTGTCGTCGGCTCAGTGTCGATATTAGCTTCTGATTTTGTCCCCTATTTTCGCTGCTTTTTGTGATTGCGTACGAATCTCTTCATCTCTCGATCGCCTTTCCACACACAATGTGCACCGCCTGTGGTGCTGCCAACGAAAGCGTCCACAAGCAAGAAACGATGAAGTCTGCTTTTCTTCGGCCCCTCAGTTGTTGAGGTCGCTATGCGTATTGCTTCCACTGGTAGTGCTTCACGTTTTGCTGCCTTCGTTTCTCCTTCTTTATCCCGTCGTCAAACGACGAGGCGAAGATAAAACTAAACCGACTTCGCGCGCCACGCGGCATCAATCTCGAAAGACGCCTCGGGGGAACCACGTCGCCGGCGTTCCCAAGTCTCGCTCGACGCCAGTCCCTCCTTGCCTTTCCTCGCCAGGGGAGAGCTGTGGGGGAGAGAACGGTGCTTTGATTTTGGGTTTTCCCTCTGTGGTAGTTTGGCTTCTTTCAATGAGTTCCCACTGCCATCGTTCAGTCTTGCAGATGCACTCGTAAATTATACACGGTGCGCTCCTACTTTGCAGCCGGCTTTTGTTTGTTTTAGTCTTATTCCCTAAACACCACCTCGGAGTAGCTGCTTAAGATTTAGGTTTTATAGCTCGGCAAGTGTAAAAGGGAAATCAATACCTTAGCGTGACGTACCAGCGCCCCGGGCCCTATACTGCAGCTACCCATTGACTGGAATGGATGGGAAACGTGCTTCGACAAAAGCAAAGAGCATCGCTGCCTCTCTCTGCCGGTAACGCGACATTAATTTCAGTTCTGTCATCTTTATTTGAGTCTGGTATATACGTATATTACAGCGAAAAACTTCGAATGTTCTTCTGCAGTGATCATTCCATATTGCCACTCATGCCAAATAAAATGCGTTGATTTACGAACGTGTCTTCATCAGAACCACATCTCGTTCCGCGAACTCGTAACGATAAATTCGCAATAGAACATGGGATGGGTGGTTGACAGTAGTTCACATTTATGCGCATGACCAGATGAACATGGCAACAGTGATTTCAACGCCCTTTCTTCGTGTAGACCCGTGCTTGCGTACACTTATGCATCATCATCATCGCAGGACGGCCCTAGCAGTCGGCAATGGAACCCGCGACTCCATGATAAGCACGCAGACGGCACATAGTCATGAAGGAACGTGACAAATGCAACTTTTAGTCAAGAGCGCCTCTTTTCGGCACCACAAACACTTAGTTTGAAATAAGCCAGCGGAAAAACTGTTGAAATATAAGGAATCATCTTCAGCAGCGGCCTATTCTTATGTTAACGGTATGAAGGCCTCTCCCAAAGGTCCTAAATTGCTCATGTCTTGCGCCAGCTGAGATCATCAGATGCCTGCAAGTTTCTTAATTTTATTGGGCCATCTTAGCGTTGGGCATTGTACCGTCTTGGGCGTTGTGCCGTCTGGCGCATTGATCATTCTGCCGTCCTCGACTGCGGTTCCCTTCTCTTGAAACCAATTACCCATTTACAATAGGCCCTTGCTTGTCTGCCCTAAGCATCAGATGACATGCCCTGCTCCATTTTGTGCACTCCTATTGTCAACTAGAATATCGACTTCCCCCCCCCCTTGTTCTATAATGCACACCGCTGTCATCCTACCTCTTAGCGTTACGCATATAATTTTTGGTTACATCGCTCATTGCGTGGTTCCTAGCTTCTTCTAAAGCTTATCTGTTAACCTACAAGTTTAGGCCCCATGTGCCATTACTGGTAAAACGCAATCATTGCACACCCTTTTTTAAAGAATACCGCGAATTTGCCGGTAATGACATGGCCCCCTGCACAAGGGCAGCGGATTGGGCGAGTTGGGCGAGTGTGCGCTGCTACGAATTTTTATCATCCATATTATCCATATGGGAAATAATGGTGCTCACCTTTATAACGCACGACATTCCATCAACGTGGAGAAGAATTGAAATTTCGCCTAGTTGGCACACATTCATCGTGGTGTCTTAAGCGCCGAGAAGGACATAAATGGACTTCAGCGTGTTGTTTTTGACATAAATGGAAGAGGCAGCTTGTGTTCGCCTTGATCTTGTAATAATTTTGATGTTCTTACATATCACATTTCATGCTGGTTTCTTCAGAACTATTCAGAATATATTTTACTTTAACTCTGAGATCATGGAAGTGCTTTAGAGCATAGCAGTGTATCGTCTAGTATGGCAATGTGGTAGAACCAGCCGACAAATCGACGTATTCCAGAAATAGCAGGGGGTGAAAATGGCGGAGAAAGTCTTTAGCCATACTCGAAAACTTACCATGAAATTTAAGCTTTCTAAGTTACAAATTGAAAAAAAAAAGCTGTTTTCGCTGCTTTGTAAGTTTTCAAAAGCATGAGTAGCAGCTTTCATTCCAAGTCCCTGGGCTACTTTACTCTGCGTTTCTAATTAGAGATGGGGGACTAAGCCAATAAACGAAGCCAAGGTTGCTCCCGTAACGAAGCCCCTTTGTCGAACTGCTGGCTCCTCAATTTTCAGCGTTTAATACACCGCTGAATACCGCTGCATGAGCATAATGATTTCATTACGTCTCCACGGCCATGTTTGATAGGAGGGTACTCCGCGAGGCTTCATCATCTTAGGATTTTTTAAGTGTTGAAATATTAGGAACCTCAAAGAGTGCTTAGTGGGTCTTCGAAAGTGGATTATTATATAATTGTGTAATACCTGAAACAAAATGGTCGTCTTCCACCTCGCCACGGGCTACCGCGTCGAACTTGCCGCGTTTTACAGTGAACTCTCAGCACCTATACCCAACTATAGAGGAGATTTTAATGATGTAGTAGGCTGTCTTATCTTTATGCCTAACAATAGAATAGCCTGTTTCACATACTTGTTAATTGCAGTGATCAGTCCATGGTAATTGCAGTGGCATTCTTTTACCGTACAGCCACAGATCAGGCACACTTATCCGCAAATGATGTAATGAAGATGATCCCACAAAAAAGCAGGCACTGGTTTATGCTGTCAATGCCGACAAGCCGTCTTCATTCTATTTTTCCCACCTCCACAACCACACTATTAAATAGTGTGTCCCAGCTAAGTTTAGCTAAGTTGTTCAAAGAAAAAAATAAATGGTACGGTGCAAGACTGAATCGAATGAGTCGTTTGGCAGCTTAAACACATGCAACATCTTCATTTCGCTGCTCACTTTAGTCAATGAGATGAGCAAGTGCTTTATTACCGACACAGCGTTATCAAATTGCATCAGGGCGTTGTGCATGAACAAAGAGACCGATCTTAGTGACTTTTACGCGCTCTCCTAAGTCGGATAAAAAGTTTCCGAAAGCCGGACCAAGCTTCGTTGTCTTCGTTAGGGCACATAAAGATGACTTCCCATTCCACACATAGTATTTAGCGTTCCGTAGAGCCGACGCAGACGGCATTGCATGCGGCATATCGCAACGCGGAGAACATGAGAACATGGGGATCTTGTTATATTAAAAAACACTTTTTTTCCTCGAGAAAACTCTCAAAATCTCGGTCCAGGGATTTCCCTAAACTGACCGAAACACACTACTAGCCAAAGACCTGTCGGGCAGCTGTCCTTACACGCCACGTGGCCTACGGATGCACCGAGGCACCGCGGCGAAGCTGCTATAGACGACGAGCGCTCTGGTATCCTAGCAGTCAACCAGCTGCAAGGACACGCTTAATGGGGCCAGCAGCGCACAGAAAAGCACCGGCGTACGCGGGTCGATCAGCGCATCCATAACTCTGGACTCACGTGTCGCGGACGCGCTCTGCCGGACATCGAGGAGCGCAAGCTGTTTTGAACCGGCAGGTGACGGCACCCTTGCCTTTGGCGGCCCTCATTACGCGGCGACGTCAACTTTCTGGTCGAGGATTACCTCGATAATTCCTTCCGCGTGCCTCCATCGCGGAGGAGACGACGCGCATCTATGTCGACTCTAGTGCACGGGAACCGCGGCGGTATTTGCGCACTCTGGTGGTAAGCCGCAAAGCCGCTTTGCTATCCAGACTTATCAACCCGTCCACTATTCTTGCTACCGCAGCGCGCAAGACCCACGCTCGGGAAGGACACTCGTAGGCCAACACACTTATCTTTTGGTGCCAAGCTATACCGACTCCTGCACAGCTGCTCACACTCTTACTTATTCCAGTATGTCGAGACCGCTAAGAACATTTTGTTTAATTCGGAATGTGCGCAAAACACACAAGAAGCTTCTTTGATGGGCGGCATCATACAATAATCTCGGACGAACCGGACGTCGTGTACTGTGCATAAAAATGCGATTACATCATGCTTTGGCAGTGTCCTGTGTCCTTCACTGACTGTGACAAGGAAAGAGACTGGTGGCGATGAGTCCGTCACAGTGGAGTTCTTTTACATGAAGTACAGGCCGTCCAGAAGCCCCACGAGACGGCGGTACGGTTAAACCTTACTGTCCCGACGTGGGAGCCGCCTGCGTCAACTTAACGTCAATCTTCAGGGCCTGAATAAAGTTCATCATACCATACCATCGCGGTTCCACACAGTGAGCACAATGAAATTCTAGAGTGGGATCGTACGCCATTCTCTCCTTCTTTTGACAATTCTTTTATTCAGTTTTTCCTTAGTTCTTGTTTTATATCGGTTGGATGTAAATAACAAATTAAACAAAATAAAAGAAAACGCGCGGTAAGCATTATAGCATATTAGCGCACACATTTGTGAACACGCTGTATATACATCTCCACCTAAAATATCCGCTAATCTGCCACAACGTTCTCCGCGCTTTTATTTTATTTTAATTATTTCTTACTGCGTAAGCATTCCTTGGTGGGTACACCAGAAAAAGGTCACGCGAGAAGTGTGAGGCCTTGTATCTGCACAAAACTGCTTAATTTGCGAACTTAGACATTTAGTCGTTATGATAGTCTAATCGTAAATCTAATGTAGCTTTATTAGCGATAAGAACAGTTGAAAAAAAAAGGTTGATCAGAGAGAATGCTTTCAGATTTATGCATAACCATAGGGCTCCTTAGAATATGGGGTTGGTAAAGCTTAAATTTGAGGGTGGGCCAACCTAAATTTAGTGGTATGCTTAGGCATACTTAGACAGCTCCTGTGGACTTCCTGCATACTTTTTTTCCTGTTATTGCTTTTTGTTACACTGAATTAGCCAATTCTATATCTATTTCTGATCTTTCAAACATGATTCCCTTTCATAACTGTTACATGAGTTGTGGGGGTCTATGTATAGAGGATATCCAACGTAACTTTTGCCAAAGTTTAGAAATATGCAAATGCCACGTAGGTGCACAGGACAAACGTAATGTGGTTTTCCGTCGCTTGGAGATACTCAGATTACATCTTGCATTTCGCGTAATTAGATAAGTATTCCTAATCAACTTCTCAAATATTGTAATTAGATGAAAAGTGTCAAGGAAAGAATTGTAGGGCAACATGAAAAACTACCGATACAATTTTCTGATGCTTAATAAGTGCTACATAAAGCTTTTTCCGAGCGCGGAAGTTGCCCGAGAATGCACGCAAAGTGCCTCGAGCGGCCAGCAGCGCGGCAATTGTGCGTGTATTCGTGGGCTTATTTCACGCTCGGAAAGACACTTATATGCAGCGCGTATTGAGCAACAATAGGCTGTATCGGCAGTTTCTTATGTTCCTCTACAATTTCCTTGACGCTTTTCGTGTAAATGTAGTATTTGAGAATTGGAATAATAAATAATTAAAGGTAATTATGTAATTAAGCGGATTGCAAAAATAATTTGAGTATGTCCAAGCAACGGCAAATAACACTACCTTGGTGGTGTGCAGCTACGTTGCATTTGCATATTTTGAAAGAATGGCTCAAGTTACGTAGGACACTGTGTATGCCTCAGAGTGTTACTTTCTTGACGATAATAATAAACCTTCCTTCTTTTTCTTTCCTTGTTTCTTTTTATGGGAAAATGATTAGCCAGTGCTTCCTAAAAGCGCCAACACTACCTAATCATCGTCCATTGGCACGTGGTCTCACAGCAGCCTGTGTAAGCTGAGACATTATTTCCTACTAACACCGATAAGAACCAGAAAACTTTATCCATCTAAAACACTATACGCTGTTACAAACGCTCTTGCACTATTTTACAAAGGTGCCAGCAGAAACATTTCCACCCGCCACTGCTCACTTTCTGATTTGCAAGGTAGCGTCCCGCGTTGTTTATATTCCCATACTAAACATGCACAAGGGTTATGAAGACTGATCAGGATTATGCGATTTTCGCAATGCTCCGTGCTCTGCACAGCGAAGCTTCCATAAAAGTTACTACGTTGGTTGTCGCGTTTTAAACAAAAAAATACATTGTTCCTCATCATAGCCATAACAAAATAATACCATATAAGCCGATGAGTAATGACGTAATGACGACTAAGAGTTGTGACTTGCAATTGTGACAGCATTTATTGGGAAGAGAACTAACGCAACACTAAAACGAAGGATGCAGTAACAGATGAAGCGGAGATATGCCAAAGCGACATCCGTGTCCATTTACTGTGTACTACGCTTTTTGCGCAGTGCTGTAGTTGTGTGCATCCGAAAACGTGCACATTTTCGTTTTGTTTGATAAGCCTCCGCAAGTAATACTGTTTCCGAGAAAGAACGAAATGGAGCCCGCGACTGTGCTCGCGCATCAGTGCGGCAGCGGCTATGCGGGCTCTCCCGGCGCGCTTGCGTCGCCGCCGAACCAAGCAATGAATGCACTCGAGGGGAGCAAGCGACCCGCGCGTCGAGGACGGCGAGTGAGGCGATCAGCCCGTGAGGGCGAGCCGTGAGGGATCAATGTTTAGGTAAAGGACGCGACGAGAATTCGTGCACGCTGTTCAATAATTTACAGTTTACACTAGCCTATTTGTACACTGCATGGTTTTTGATGCAGTTGTGCACACAGCCAATAACATTCTTAATGAACTTTTTTTTAGATGGAGCGCAGGAAGATCTTTAGTGATCCACGCTACAAAATCAAATATGTTATTAGTCACATCGGTACAGGAAAACGTAGGCCGTAATCTAAATAAATATCTCGACTCTGAAAAAAGTCAGCTTGTAAAATAAATTATATCATTAGGAGCAATATTACATGAAAACCTCAATTAGAATAATCACATGGACAAATTAACTCATAATTTGGCTAGGCATTGCGAAATATTATCCCAATTCCGGCAGATGCTTCCGCCATGAACATTTATTGCACTTTTCGATGCAGTGTTTTCGTCTGACATGATCTGCTGAGATATAGAGGGGCAAATAGAAGCAAACAGGAAGATACCATTCTTATCAGAGTTCGCCACATGGAAAACGCACTATATGGCACACATACAAACTAACTGTTTAGAGCATAAAATTTAGCCGTTTAATCAACTATAGAGCTTTAACCTGATTGCAAATTATTCGCAATGTTTACTATTAAGCAACTATTGCTTTCTCAAGTTTTAATGAAAGAACTTCAGAACCACGCCATAATGTAATGCAAAGGTTCTCCTGGTTTCTACCTTTGTCCCATACTAATCACGGGTTAAAGGAACTTGAACATCATTCAGGCTTGTTTAAACACATTAAGAAATAAAAAAAAAAAGAAAGGATCAACTAAGTACCGACGTTATAGAAGACAAGGTCGGCGTATACGGTGGTTCGATTGATTCATTGAGAATATGTTGAATATATATGTCTATGCTATCTCTTTCTATCACCTCTTCAAGTTCAATATTCACTCATTTCGTATTTTATTAGTAGCGTAGTTCACGCACTATTACGTAGATATTTGTCTTCATTAGCGTCAACCAGGGGTCGACGCTTCCTTTTTACAGCGTAGCTGTCTTAGGCTAGTGTCCAGCGTTTCGTGATGTGCGTAGGCAAAAACGATAGTGGCGTCTATAGAGCTAAAATAGCTTAAGCATAAGGCAAAATGGTGTGAGCGTATGTGTCGCAGCTGTGTTTGAGGCCAGATGCGCCAAAAGCGGTGATGGATCATAGTTCGATGCGTGGTGATCAAATCAAACAGCGACGGCCCGGCCGCTGCGTCCTCTGCCTTGCCGACGACAAGCTTGCCGTGCAGTGTGTCGACGCGTTCGCCGTACAGACTGGGGACGTCATCGTTGTCGCCGCCCTATACATTCGTCCCGGAATGTCAAAGAGGGCCCTTGAAGACTTTATGATCGACACATTTGGGTTGATCCTCTGGGTCGACGCCTATGCCATCGTCAACGTGGGTGACTTTAACGTCGATATGTCTTGTCCCGACGGAAAATGGTTCTTGGTGTTTCTCTTGGAAAAGTTCGGCATTCAATGTTACACCAAGGCAAACCGGGCGCCATCGGTCGTGCTTAGACCGAACGTTCGTTAAGAACATCTCCAGTGTCGTCACAGAGCCCCTGGACGTCTATCATAGCGACCATGAAGTTATATAATTACTGTGGTCACGAGATAAACGCAACCAGAAGTAAACATAACAACGTGCATATTTATGTTATATTGTATTGTTGTTTTATTTTCTTTATAGTTATATGCAGCTCCGCTGATCATCCACCTTCATAAAGTGGAACGGCTCTGAAATTTTTTCTTGAAGTCGTTACAACACATTTCCCAGATACACCAAACCTGTTTGAGGCCAGTAAAGAAGACAGTGTCTTTCAAAGCACGAAAGCTCCACGCGGGCAGCGAAAACGCGGGGCATGTGGGGCCATCAGTGATATCCTGGACGCGCGTGTATGTAGCGCATACTTGGTACATGGCGCCGGTAGGAAAATATCGCGCACTTTACGAGTGTTTACGGCTATTTATACTTATTAAATTACACATTTAGTTCTTGACTCTCGTTGCTTCTTTCCGGCATGGAGAGATACCATATTATACTATTTTTGTGTTCATGCGAAATGCACAAGTAGCTTAAGCACCCTTTTTTTTTAATTACTTACAAGAGAGCCGATCCAGATGCGCTATATTCGTGTAAAATCAGCAAAGACGACTGCGTTTTCAAAATATTAATACAATTAATATGATCAAAAAACAATAGAAGATGTACTTAAATAAGAAAATGTCGCACGTAATTAATCTTAAGCCATATCCCGTCATACTTTTACAACCTGCTTACAGATTAGTAGTACTTGTATACTTAGCTGTTCTCTGTTTCTGTGCTACCAGTCTGACTTGTAATTTAACTTAAAACTTGTAAGCATGTTTAGTATTTTCGTTTATGCGCAGCTCTTGCACTTCTTTTACTTTCGAGTGTACTAAATTTTCTTTTGTTAAGCATTTTTAGCATTTCTCCCTTGGGGTGAAATTATTTTTTGAAGAATAACTGGCGCGCTAGATTTGCAGAAATTTGGGAAGGACGTATTTAGATATACATTTAGTTGTATTTTTTATAATTCCTATCATTGCCTGTCATGTTGCTTCTATATTTCTGCTGTAGTCTGCAACTTCGTTTACTGCACTGAGTGTTTGTAAATACTTGAAAGATTTGGATGCATTTAAGTTTGTATTATTATAATATGCTCGTACACAACATTGCATATCAGTATTGTGCTGCTTTGCAGGCCAAGAAAAATGCAGCCGTGGCGTCGTTTAGCTACAAATTAAGCAGCTCCTTGCAGCGGTCGAAGCACGTTTCGGCTGATGCTACAAAATAAATTAAAATATTTGAATTGTATGTTGGCTTGGTGGGGTGCGGTGACGCGACCAACGCTGGCGGTCAAGCTGAAGAGCGCCAAGGTCGGGCACGAGGAGCAGCGTCTCCCCCTCGAGAACGGCCGCGGCTGCTTGCGTGGCGAAGCGCAAACGCGGCTCGCGCCCCGTATGTGGGGCAGGGCAGCTTCGTAGGCTGCCGGTGCGAGAGAAATCCGAGCCGCGTTGGCTTTCGGTTTCATGCACACTGTCTTGCCGAACACCAAGTGTCGCATTCGAGCAAACTGAGTTTCTCGGGGACGAGACATAGTTGAAATGGCGAAGTGAGCGGCAGCACAAAAAGTTCGCGTTGGGACACGCACGAGCGCTCTCCTCTGTCGGCGCTCCTTATGACCCCAGCGTTGTGACAGCGAGTGCTTGCGGTCATCTTATGAGATCTCTTCACGCATGTGCAAGCTGTGAAGCTTAGTCTGTAGAACTAATATCTTGCAATCGCTATCAATGCCGCGAGTTTTGGGCGGAACTAATACTTTTTCTTGGGCATGCAATACAGGAAACGTTTGGACTACGCCTTCTCTCCTTGACTCTATAAACTACGAAGGCCAGGCGTATTCAAATCCAGTCGCGTATTATATGGACGTTTGAATTGACACTTGCCTTTGTATGTATGTATGTATGTATGTATGTATGTATGTATGTATGTATGTATGTATGTATGTATGTATGTATGTATGTATGTATGTATGTATGTATGTATGTATGTATGTATGTATGTGCGTATGTGTGTGTGTATGTGTGTGCGTATGTGTGTATGCCTGTGTGTATGCGTGTGTGTATGCATGCGTGTATGCATGCATGTATGTATGCATGTGTGTATGCATGCATGTATTTTATTTATTTATTTATTTATTTATTTATTATACCCTCAGGGCCAAAGGCATTACAGAGGGGAGTGGGTAATATAGGTTACAAAGACAATAAATACAATACAGTGAATTTTGTTAGAACATAATTTCAACATTCTCCAAAACAAACAAAGGTTGTTAGTACATCACGAAATCTTTGATTATCCTCAATGGCTGCAATATCGGGAGGGAGGCGGTTCCATTCGACAGATGTCTGGGGAAGGTATGACTGAAAACAAGCTTTAGTTTTGCACTTTTGGATGCCAACCTTGTGCCGATGATCAGTGCGATGGGAGATGCATTCCGGTGGTGAAATAAAATCGTCATGTAGCGTGACGTGATGATATACCTTGTGGAATAAAGTGAGGCGACTGATTTTCCGACGAGATTTTAAAGATGGGAGAGAGAGGTTAGTTTTCATGGCTGTGATACTTGCAGTACGGTTGTAATTCGAAAAAATGAAGCGAACAGAGTTATTTTGTATAAGTTCAAGAGAATATGTAAGATTTTCATGCCCAGGGTCCCATATAGATGATGCGTATTCAAGTGTAGGTCGTATTAGTGATTTATAGAGTAGGAGTTTTAAGGACGAAGGAGCAGCAGAGAAGTTGCGACGCAAATACCCTAACATGCGATTAGCGTTATTGGTAACGTATTCAGTATGGGCGTTCCATGTTAAGTTTTGTGATATATGTACGCCTAGATATTTATATGATGCCACGGAATCAAGAGGAATGCCATTAAGACAATAAGAAGGGGGAGTGTTAGAGCAGCGAGAAACACGTATGAACTTACATTTGTTAATATTTAATTCCATTTTCCAAGTTTTACACCAGTTAGAGACCAAATTAAGATCGGTCTGGAGAGTATTAATGTCGTTGAGGTTACGTATTTCGCGGAAAATGACACAGTCGTCAGCAAAAAGGTGGCTGGCAGAAGATAGGGTGGACGGAAGGTCACTAATATAAATTAAGAATAGAGGGGGTCCGAGGACGGATCCTTGTGGTACACCAGATAGTACGTTAGTAAGCGGTGAGGTTGTGCCATTAGTGAAAACAAACTGCCAGCGGTTGAGAAGGAAAGATTGAATCCATCTAAAGACATGTGGATCAAGATTAAGATGACTTAATTTATAAAGCAACAATTGATGGCATACTTTGTCAAAAGCTTTCGCGAAATCTAAAAAGATGCAATCGGCGCAAGATGACTGGTCAAGAATGCAATGCAATTTATCAGTGAATGAGAGTAGCTGCGTTTCGCAGGAGTATGTTTGACGGAAACCATGTTGCGCAGAAGAAAAAAAACAGTTATCATCAAGAAAGGTGGCGATGTGCTTAAAAATTATATGTTCTAGTAATTTGCAGCATGTGCTTGTGAGTGAAATGGGACGATAATTTTGAGGCAAGTGCTTATTACCGGATTTGTGGAGTGGGACCACCTTCCCGATTTTCCAGTCGTTAGGGAGGCTTGATGAATCGAGCGACTGCTGGAACAGTTTTGTTAGTATAATAGAACTATAAGCGCAGGTACTTTTTAGGAATTTACAACTAATTTCATCACACCCCGGAGATGAATCGTGCTTCAAAGACTCGATTAATTTAGCAATGCCAGGAGCATCGATAGTTATTGGTGACATAATGGAAAATCTGTGATGCGGCATATCTGGAAGATCAACTGTCGTGATAGAGCAAAAGCTTTCAGTGAATGTTCTATTCAGTATGGTAGCACAAAGGTTATTTGGGATTATGTTGCCGGAGGTATCTTGCAATGTAATTAAGGGGTCGTGTGCAGGGTGTATAATGCGCCAGAACTTTTTAACATTTGTTTTCAAAATAGATGGTAAAGTAGAAGACAAGAAATTGTTTTTTGCAAGTTTCAGGCTTCTTACGTATGTGTCGGAAGCAGTCTTGTATGTCGACCATCGATCAATAGAAGGTGAAAGTTTCGCAAGACGGAACAGACGTTTCTTTTTGTTAGATAGTCGCCTGATGTATGAATTGTACCAGGGTGCTTGAGGGTTAGAGGTGACGACGCGCTTAGGAATATATTTTTCTGATATTTGGTGTACCTTCGTTTTGAACAGTAGCCAATTTTCTTCGGCAGAGCGGGTATGGAATTTAAAAAGAAAATGATCAAGAAATGTAGATAGTTCATTATTAATAGCGGCAAAGTTAGCCCGTTTGTAATCTAGGATGGTTTTCTTTATTTTATTCGTTTTAGGACGTGGCGTATTAATGACGAAATTGAGCAGAAGATGATCACTGATACCTGGCAGATATGTTAGATCTGTAGCTAGCTCTGGATTTGTGGTTATGATTAAATCTAGAGTATTTGCAGTACTTGTTGCAGTCCTAGTGGCTTGCGTTACCAACTGTGTTAGCGAAAACAATGTACATAGATCTAAGAATTCTTTAGCTTGGGACAAGGGCGGCGATGAATAAGGTGGTTGAGCAGTCCACAAGATACTTGGAAAGTTAAAATCTCCGAGTATAAAGAGTGGTGATGTAGGATAGCGTATGCGAACCAAGTTTAAAGCATCATGGAGTTCGTTAGTAAATGTGGACGAATAGGATGGAGGGCGGTAGCACACACCAATGATTATTTTCAGATGATTGATGACTACCAAAGCGAAAACTAGCTCCAACTCGCTGCAGATTTGAATGCATGTAGAAGGAATATCTTTTGAAATGGCAAGCAGAACACCACCGCCACGTCTTGCCGTCCTATCGGAACGATACATCGAGTAAAGATGAGCGTCGTGAAAGATTTCAAAATCAGACACGTGCGTTGGGAGCCAGGTTTCTGTTAGTGCAATAATGTGAGGTCTACATGTATCAATGACGGAAGATAAGCTAGTGTGTTTATTAAGAACGCTTCTGACGTTGGTATAAAAGACAGACACATTAGATAACGTCCCACTGCCCCTCGCGATTCCCTATGATACAACTTGCGATGCAGACTCGGTATGTAATCCACTGGCTTCGCCACGGGTGACAATCCCATTGGCAGTGTCACCGGTCACTGTCCCCTGCACACCATGTTCGCCACGTGTCACGACCTCGTCGACAGTACCAGTGATTGCGTTATACATAAAGCATCTGTTATTGAAGCAAAGCTTGTTGTATCGCAGTTTAAAAGAGCGAGGGCCAGCGTGGGTGCTACCGAATTCAAACAGTTTTTGTCGAGCCAAGCGTGTTGCAGGCGAGAAATCTTCACTGATAGTGATGCCTTTTGATTTGAATTCATTACGCAAGGAGAGTATCTTTTCTTTCATTTTTGATTCGGTGAATTTGGCTATGACAGGACGACACTTATCATGTGAAAAAATGCCCAGGCGGTGTGCACGCTGGATTAATGTACCAGAGCACGAGTCGACGACCTCAGTCAATGCTTCCAATAGCTTAGATTCGGTATCCGCCCACGACTCCTTAGCATCTGATATACCCCGAAAGATTAAGTTGTCACGGCGTGATCTATCTTCAGCTTCGTCAAGACGAGACTGCAGAGAATCATTTCGATTGCGCTGCTGATCCATTGATTTCTTTAAGCATGAAAGTTCTTGACTAATGCTGTCAAATTTCGTGGCCCTCTCCGAGTTCATCCAGCTTCTTGTGCATGCCAGCTAACTTTGATTCGATGTTCTTTTGACTATTTTTAATGGTTTTAATGTCCGCAGTTATTTCAGCCTGACCTTTCGAGGTTTGCAGCATACGAGAGTGTACCTCTTTCAGGAGCTGAAACATAACCTTCATTTGATCAGATGGATCGTCTGGTAGGATATATCTACATCTAGGAGGACCTCGGAGCGAGTTGTAGGACCCGGGTTCGACTCAATGTCACCCGAGCGCAATAGCAAGAGAACCATCGAAAAACAATCACAAGCAATATCACAGCAAACCCGTGGGCACGGGAACAGTAACAAATAGCGATCGTCGCTCCTTTTTGTGTGTAAAGAATACTGCGTACACACCTGCACGATGAAAAAACGAAGTATAGGAGCCACGCCGTTGTCACTGCTCCCATGCCCACTGAAGGGAAAGCATTCGCGTCGGCTTCTTAAATCCGGTGCTGGTGGTGATGGCATTGTCGATGACGCTGGATGGCTGTGGACGAGCCACTCGGCGAGCGGATAACCACAGCCAGACGTGCAGAAGCTGTCGGTGTTGGAAGTTCCGGGAAATTCAGCCGCCGGGCCAAGATCAATCGGCGAGCCACAGGGTGCAGCCGAGGATGACGTCACAATGTTCGACAGCACTGCCTGCACGATGAAAAAACGAAGTCTAGGAGCCATGCCGTTGTCACTGCTCCCATGCCCACTCATGCATGTATGTATGTATGTATGCATGCATGCATGTGTGTATGTATGTATGTATGTATGTATGTATGTATGTATGTATGTATGTATGTATGTAGTTTCTAAAGGCACGTCGGATGTACACCTATATATTGAAGAAAAGCTCGACGTATCCTGTTGGTCTTAAAATACGGTGGATTCATTAGGTGAAAGCTTTGGTATCCCTCGAAGCTTCGCTGTAGCTTCCGAGTGAGATGGTTGAAACAGGTGCAGAGCTTTCCGTCGCACACGCATTCCTTGCCCTCATCATGCGCACTAGGCCACATTCTACGCAAACGAGAGGGCAACCTACGTGCCCTAGGTCACTTCGATGGTAACCATGGCCAGCTCGCTATTCTAACGAAAGTGGCGTCTAGGATTGGCACTATGCGTGAAATGTTACAGACAAGTAGGTCGAGCACAATCCGCGTAAAGGGCACAAGAATTGGCCTTCGAAGCGGAGAAATTTTATAAGAAATAAGAAATTTTATCCAGGCGCCAGGATACTGGTCTACTTCAGCGTAAATGAAGTGGAAGGGTGGATGCCTCGATCATGAATGAGTACTAGCTCGCCAAACTCGGTTTGAACGCCTGCGGTGAGCGTTCTTTTAGCTACCTATGAAGAGCAGACTTTAAAACAAAAAGTATTAGTGTAAGGCTGGTGAGGTGTGTTTTATTTCGCGATGATAGAGAATCCGAGACCTCGGCGCCCGGTGTTTCATTGATCTAGGCTGTTGTTCGGCAGGAATTTGAAATTCTTGGCCTCCTCTCTACTGTCTGCGCTTTGAACACTTCTCACGCTCCCCAAGTTGTCGCGGACAGGCCTCATTGTGGACCGTATGCCCTTCATCGTTCCTGAAACCCGTCGGAATGGAGCCCAGCGTATGATAAGCCTATCCGTTTCCGCTGCAGCCGAGCTGGAACACATTGTTCGCAATTGCCGCAGCCAGTCATAGCCCATTTTGCACTTACTCTGGTCCCTTCCGTACTGCAATCTGCTATCCGCCCCATACCGATTCCTCAGCACCCAATGTGCCTGCGTAAGGTAGCCGCTACGCCCTCTCACCTCTGCCTCATCGCCGTCATTTTCCTTCACGACTCGCCTTCGACTCGACTCGTTCTTCTTCGTCGTCGCTTTTCGCCGGAAAACTAGACTGGGTAGCTTTTGGAGATGAAGCAGCACTGCCGACCTGTTCCGGTGGGCCTTTAAGCGCCCACCGGAACGCTGTTGAGGTCCACGTCGACGACGAACCTGTCAGAGCTTTGGTGGATACCGTGGCGCACGCCTGCCATGAGCTCCAGTTTTCGTCGCCACTTCAAGATCCTTACAGCTCCCACGACCCGAGTCGGCCGTCTCGCTGACGCTGCGACGACCACTGTTGCTGGGATGTGTACAGCTCTGGTTCCTGTTGCTGGTCACCAGGTGGTAGTTATTTTTACGGTCCTTGCGCAGTGCACTCACGACCTCATACTTGGACTTGATTTTCTTCCGGCCCATTCCGCTCTTACTGATAGCTCCGCCGGTGTCCTTCGCTTTGAACTACCTCGCCTCTGTAAACCCAGTGACGGACCTCTTCCATGTCGCTTACATTGGAGAGATTTTGTTCGCTCCCCATATAAAACCATGACTCATGCCGAATTGCCATGTTCACCAGCTGTTCAATATGGCGACTACTACATGGCGCCTCTTACTGACGGCCTGCTCACGCACGGTATCGCTGCAGCCTACATGACCCTGAGCATTACGGCTAACAGAATAAGCCTTCCAGTGGTGCATTTTGGCTTCATCAAGCAAGTTCATTCACAAGGTTCTTCCCTAGCACACATTTGCTCCTGCAAGGTTTTCACTAGAAGCTTTTGCAATGAATGCCACATGTCCTCCGACGGGCACTTCGATGCGGACAACTTGTGGTGGCTGCGAAATTCACAGCATGAGCGCCAACAACCTTCTGCCTGAGCAGACTGAAGCCCTTAGACGTATTGCCTAGTCATACCGAGATATTTTTACTTCGGTACTTCACATTTGGGCCAGACATCCGTGGTCGTGCATCGCATACAGACAGGCGATGCCAGCTCTGAGCCAAGCGTCATCCAGCAGGATGTCAACCAGATGCTTGCGAAGGACATTGTCGAGCCATACTCGAGTCCCTGGGCATCCCCTCTTGTTTTAGTTAAAAAGAAGGATGGATAGCGGCCCTTTCATGTGAACTATCGTCACCCAAACAACATTACCAAGAAAGACGCTTACCGTTTACAACGAGTTGGTGGTGTGCTGATTGATGGCGCCGCTTACTTCTCTTTTATCGACCTTGAATCCGGGTATTGTCTCAGATGGCTGCGGACCCAATGGCCCGAGAGCAAACGGGATTTGTCACTCCTGATGGGCTTTACCAGTTCAAGGTCGTGCCTTAAGGTCTGTGTAGTGCCTCAGCCACATTCGAGCGAATGCCGTACTCTCTGCTTCACAGGTTCAAGTGGCATACATGCTTGTGTTATTTATACGACGTGATTGTGCTTTCGCTTACGTTTGATACACACCTTGAACGCCTCTCAACGATTCTTGACGTGTTCTGCCATGCCAGACTTCAGTTGAATCCATCGAAGTGCTGTTTTGACCGTCGCCCCAGGATCCTTGGCAATATTGTGGGCGCTTCCGGCGTATAACCTCACCCAGAAAACGTTTGAGCTGTGAAAGACTTCCCTTTGCCCAAGTATGCCAATGAGATTCGCAGCTTTTTGGGCTCTGCTCCTATTTTCGCCGGTTCGTGAAGAATTTTGCTGTGATTGCGAAACCTGCCAGAGATCTCAAACAAGATGCTCATTTTACCTGGAATCCTGGACTAGCCGCGGCTTTCTCCAAGGAAACCACGCTCCTCACCACACGTCCCAATTTGATCCACTTCAACCCATGAGTTCAAACTGAAGTTCGCACTCACGCGAATGGTTAGGGGACAGCCGCTGTCTTGGCCCAACGTCAACGTCTACCCAACATTGTAATCGCTTGCGGCAGCATGCTGCTGTCCACACCAGAGCGAAATTACTCAATTACAGAACGTGAGTGTCTCATTATTGTATGCACAGCTGAAAAGTTCCGCCCTTATTTTTTTTTATCTGCCGTTCACACTAGTTTCTGACCACAATGCTCTATGCTGGCTCGACTCTGAAAGACCCTACTGGGAGACTCGCTCGATGGTCATTGCGCCTGCAAGAGTACACCTACACAGTTGTATACAAGACGCCTGCACAAAGATGTGGATTGTCGGTACCACTGCCCTGTGGCCGACTGTGACTCTTCGCGCACTGAATCTCTCGATGGCGTCTTTTCCGTGAGCCAATTGCTTAACAGCGTCGACGAATAGCGTCAAGATGCCTGCTTAACGGAAATAATCAAGCTCCTAGAATCCTGTCCGAGCGACGCCTCTGCACGCATGTTCACCGTAAAGGATCGTGCCTTATACCGGCGTAACGTGTACCCCGATGGTCCTGATCTTCTTCTAATTACACCATCACACCTGCGCTCTATCGTTCTTCGTGAGCTGCACGACGCCCCATCCGCTGGCCACCTTCGTGTTACGCGGACACACGACAGCGTGCGCCGTCGCTTCTGTTGGCCTTGCCTAGCGCGCTCAGTGTGGCGTTATGTCAACGCCTGCGAGCTCTGTCAACAGCGTAAGAAACCTTTTGCGCTTCCTGCTTCGTATCTTCAGCCCATTGACGTCCCACCTGAGCCCTACCGCGTTGGTTTGGACCTTCTCGGACCCTTTCCTACATCTGCGTCAGGACACAAATGGTTTGCCGTCGCTACCGATTACGCGACGCGCTACGCAGTGACACGAGCATAACGACCAGTTGTGCTACTGACGGGGCGGGCTTTCTCCTGCGTGACGTACCTTTATAACACGGCGCCCCACGTCAATTGCTGACTGACCGAAGCCGTAACTTCCTGTCGAATGTCATTGACGATATCCGGCGCTGTTGCTCCACGCAGCACAGGATTGCCACGTCATACGATCCCAAGATGAATAGGCTCACCGAACGCTTGAATCGGACCTTAACAGACATCCTTTAAAATACGATTTCGCTGACCACCGTGATTGGGACCTTTCACTGTCATACGTGACGTTTGCATATAGTTCCTTTCGCCACGACACTGCTGAGTAGTCTGCCCTTTTGCCTTTAGTTCGGACGTGAACGAAATTTACCGTTGGACATATTTATTCCTTGCACTGCAACTTTCACTAGACTTCAACTTCAACTTGTGCACGCGACGCCATTGCACGGCTCACTACGCGCAAAATATAGCCCGTGGTCTCCTTCCTGCTTCCCAAGATAATCAGAAACGTCTTTACGACCACCGAAAATGCGACGAACGTTTTGTTCTCGGTGCCCCCGTGCTACTTTGCACACCCTCCCGACGTATGGGCCTTTCTGATAAGCTCTTTCCTCGCTACACAGGCCCATAGCGCATCCTTCGACAAGTGACTGACGTGTGCACGTACGAGATTGTGTCCGCCAGTCCCACAACTACTTCTGTTCCGTTGTCCGCCGACGTCTTCCACGTTTCCAGACTACGCATTACCACCTGTCCAGTGCTGTGGATTCTAAGTAGCGCCGAGCCGTCGCTCCTGCCGCCGGAGGTCATGCTTTGTGCTATTCGAAAAAGATGATGTGGGCACTTGGATTTAGCGGGACGTACCCATAAGCGGCCTCTGGCTGACCTGAGGGTGACGACGTGCCTTGTTTGACGTTGGCTGGCTTCTATGTTGGCCAGTGTTTCTACCTTTTGTAAATACACTGGATAATTAGTTTATCTGCTGTGCTTCCGCGTAACAATATTTACAAGCTCAATGCATGATTTGAGACAAACCAAAGAATTACAGCAAGAATCACCTAGTTTGCCTTTTGTCTATCGCACACGTCAGCGTACCTTGGCGGGCACTAATAATAAACGTTAAGCAGGTATAAAGTTAACGCTAACACATCAAACGTAACTTATGTTAAACCTAGTTTTGGTCAAGAAAAATGCACAAGGGGAAATTGAGCAGTGTTCGCTTGTGGTTTCTGCAACTACGCAAAAAATATGCGACTGAAAAACTTCCAATGCTTGCAAAACAGGATATCGCTCACCTGCCATCTTTGGTAATTCGAAATAACCTGGGGAAACTGTTCCGCTCACTGTTCCTGCACCACCCAGCTACACAGGTGGTTTGGTGGCCCGCCGTAGCCGTCTCGTCGTCTGACACGAGCTCGCATGGCTCAGTCATTTCTTTGAAGCCCACATACTCGCATGGTTCCGAAGTATCCGATGGCCGGTCTTAATGCGGAAGCACGAATCGTCGCCGCACCCGACGAAAACGTACAAAACACTTGCATTACGCTAGAGCGGCTGAACCAGCTCAGCAGAACCCAGGTAGGACAAAAGAGATACGTAACGTTTTTGAAGCGTTTATCCAAGACGATAAAAAACGGGTTAAAGAAGACATGAATGAGAGAACTTCGGTGGGAAAACGTCGTATATGTCTGCTAATGTCCGGCTTAATTACTTTCTTGAGACGATCTAGAACAGGTCTGCAAGACGTATTCGAAAAGCTGGTCTAGAAATAGGATTGGGAAAGACACAAGTAATCCATTTGCCAAAACTATTCGAAACAAATTTCTAAACGTTTTTAGGACGTTATCAAAAAGCTGGTCTAGAAGTGGTCTTGAAAGGTTTACGATCATCTGAAGCGAATTTTCGCTTGTGACAGGGGCGCGATCAGACATGGTTGTTCAAAACACGCGTTTAGTTTCGCCTCACGCGACTGGCCTATGCCGCGCAGACGTCGTCAGCCGCACCCGTCGGCACGGCCTAGGCCAATCACGTGAGGTGAAACTGATCGGGCGTTTCGAACAACGATCTCCAATCGCGCCCCAGATGAGTAGAAGCGCCGGTGTTGTCTGTAAGAGCCATGGCGCAGTGCCAAGCACTGTTCCCCGCATGGCCGGCGCATCCTCTACCAAGTCACACGAAAATGAGCCTGTTAGGAATAATGAATCCTTAATACCGCCTTTAGTAAGGTACGATGGTTAAAACCAAAATGGGAATGACATCCTGGAAAGAGTAAATGGTCACGTCTTGGCAGGCGGCCAGACGAAGCCCTTCATGCCAAGAGTGCATGAAATGAGAACATTGTGACGAAGCAAAGACACTTTATTAAAATGGAATGCTTATGCAAGGTTCGAACAAAATGTGTGAGAAATGCAAATACAAGTAAAAGTATATCAACAATGACAAAAGTCGCAGAAAGGATTCGTAATGAACTCGGAAGTTAGCATTCACTAGTACATAAACAAAATTCCAAGTACCCATAGAAAAATGAAAAGAAGAACATAGTGTGACTATAAAGTTTCTCATTTATCATAGTAAAGAGCACGTGCTATTAGATGGACTAGAGTTAGGCAGAAGTGACACCGCAACAAATGGGAGAAGTAGACTGAAAAATGCAAGAGTATGAATCGGATGGTAACTGCCTCCAAGCAATGTTACCAATCAGCTAGAAGCTTGAAAATAGCCCAAAAAGAAATAACACCGCACACCATCATAAAACAATCCTGTGACAGAAATAAAAAAAATGGGAACAATGCAAAATTGGAAATATTGCCTTAAGGATATATCAAAGAAGGTAATGGCGAGAAAAATAACCATACAACAAAAAAGCAATAAAGTGAAATTAGTACAGAATACTTAAACGGGGGATTCAGTGTAACAAGTGAACACAACTGTAGTACAGCGAACGATGAGACAGTAATGCTGCATCTTGCCACTCCAGAACGTGAGAAATGAATATGCAAGCCTCATATTAGAAATTTACATAAACATGGAAATAAACTGGAATGCACTGGAAGCTGCATTTGTGTAACAAAGGAAGCAATGGTCATAATAAATACTAAGTGGTTTATCTAAAAAGCCCTGTACAAGAGGCAAAGTTGTACCTCTCTGGCAAAAACAAAGTTGCAACGAATAATTTGCAAACCAGCAAATACATTAATTAGCAAACTGACATGTCACACTTTGCGCACATCTCCAGTCTCCTAAAGTAAAAAAAGGCACTCTGAATGAGAAAAAGGTTTAACACATGTAGCCCAGAGCAAATTCTTTGCCAGGTCACCCACACTTTCACATCCAAAAACATTTGCCACAAAGTCCAGGTACAGTTCCACTGATGTTGACCAATTCACCTCCACTTTCACGTCCGAAAATACTAGGCACACAGTCCAGGCAGAGCTTCATAGATAAACAGCTTGAGAGCACACCACTGATTAGTCTGCAGTCCCGCTGCAAATAGAACTGCCGCAGACGCTGGTAGTGGTTTCAATGTAGACAAACTCGCTGCCGTGGACAGGTATGCTCAGATATCTGTGCTGGTGCTCCATTTTGTCGAAGTAGACACATTGATGCACTACGCTGGTAGTTGAAATGTTTTTAATGCACAAGCACTGGCTTCACCAGAAAGACTTGCCCACATACCACCACTGGCATATACATGCACTTGCTCTTCACTCAGTAGCATTGAACTTAAAGTGTTCCCTATGTGGGAGCCATGTGTAAAACCGGTGTCACACGACCACTCTCGATCGCGATCAAGCCCGATCCGGATCGAAATTTTCGATGCGATTGGCTCACTCTCGTAGCTTGCGCAAAGGAGCCAATCACGACCGAGAAATTCGATTTGTAACGGACTGGATAGTGGTTAAAAGGGCCCCGTGTGAAACCGGTATCAAATAATGCACATACGTACGCTAGGAAAATGTGTTGCACAAAGACAAAGAACTGCGGCATGCCTTGTTGTGCGAAGCGCGCGAACAGAACACATGTAAAAGAAACCGCGCGAGCGCTTCGCAAACTCCATGCGCACACATGGCACCCGCACGAACTCGGCAGGCCGCCGACTATGTAAAGCGCGAAGGCCGCACACCGTACATTCCGTCCCAAACTGCAAACAGTCCCAAACTGCAAACAATCGTACTACCTAAATCATACAAGTAATTTTATACCAAGGGCATACTCGACTCACGTATGCAGTATCCACAAGCGAGTTATGCAGCGTACATGCTGTATCCATTCGCCAAGTAGAAAAATTGATAACAAGCACAAAGCTACAAGTGACTCAATACAGTACTATCATTTGAGGCGTCAAATAAAATCGAACTTGGCCGTTTCATATATTCTACACAATATATGGACACACGTGGTTCCCCGTAAGACCATGAAATACCTATCACGTTGGTAAAGGGGGCGAAAACACAATCGAGAACCTGAAGCGCAAACGATAAAAGCACGGTATGGTGCACGCAAAATTCTGTCAGTGCGCTGTAGCGCGAGGGAAGAAAATAGGGCGGGCACTTGACCTCACCTCTTGGGATACCGTACTAGTACTGAATCATTAAAAAAAGCCTGTTTGTACCAGTTCTCTTGTCTGGAACACTCTTGCTAAACGGGATACTAAAATACCACGATGACGGCTCTATTGTGGAGATCGGCAAGGTGCGCACAGACAGCAATTTTGCCACCTTTCTTCGCATTCTGCAAAATGCTTTCTTGTTAGGATCACGCCTAGAGGCCGATCCCGACGCTAGGGACACACAGGCACGATTTCGTCCCTCTAAGTTTGGTCGTTATACATCCCTTAACGCCTTAATTATAGCGTCAGTGAAAAGGCGCCTCACATAACATGACAATGAACTTGAAGAGCTGATTAGTGCCCTCCACTCGGTGCCCTCCAATTGAAAACACTACTGATTTCCAAATTAAAACGACACAAACAGATCGCACAACCCAAACTAATCACAGAATGTCGTTCTCTTGACGGCAAAACACTGCAACACTTACATGGCAAAGGGCAGCGGCAGCACATTCAGAACAGCCGCAAACATACCACGGCGCAATGCGAGTGCGATAACGCTATTATGCCCGGCTCAAACAGATCGCACAACCCAAACTAATCACAGAATGTCGTTTTCTTCACAGCAAAACACTGCAACACTTACATGACAAAGGGCAGCGGCAGCACATTCAGAACAGCCGCAAACATACCACGGCCCAATGCGAGTGCGATAACGCTATTATGCCCGGCTCAAACAGATCGCACAACCCAAACTAATCACACAATATCGTTTTCTTCACAGCAAAACACTGCAACACTTACATGACGAAGGGCAGCGGCAGCACATTCAGAACAGCCGCAAACATACCACGGCGCAATGCGAGTGCGATAACGCTATTATGCCAGGCTCAAACAGATCGCACAACCCAAACTAATCACAGAATATCGTTTTCTTCACAGCAAAACACTGCAACACTTACATGACAAAGGGCAGCGGCAGCACATTCAGAACAGCCGCAAACATACCACGGCGCAATGCGAGTGCGATAACGCTATTATGCCAGGCTCAAACAGATCGCACAACCCAAACTAATCACAGAATATTGTTTTCTTCACAGCAAAACACTGCAACACTTACATGCCAAAGGGCAGCGGCAGCACATTCGGAACAGCCTCAAACATACCACGGCGCAATGCGAGTGCGATAACGCTATTATGCCCGGCTCAAACAGATCGCACAACCCAAACTAATCACAGAATATCGTTTTCTTGAAAGCAAAACACTGCAACACTTACATGGCAAAGGGCAGCGGCAGCACATTCAGAACAGCCGCAAACATACCACGGCGCAATGCGAGTGCGATAACGCTATTATGCAGGCCACAGAACACCTATACAAAATTAGAGAAGGGAAACTGTACCTTCCACAGTGCAACGGAAATAAGCGTAGTGGTGGCGTCGGGAACTAAAGTATGCGACCACAGATGGCGCTGTGCAACAGGAAACGGAAACGGGGTTTTGCACAGTATGGCTGCTTTACCAGGGGTTCTGTGGCTTTACTGGTTTTCTGACTGCTGCGCCTTGATCGTGCTCCCGCCAGTTTGGTTGCTGTTTGGCAAACGTAGCGCCTACAATATATGTAGTCTACAACTATATGTAGCGCTGAGTCATATCGACTTAAGGCACACTCTGAACTGACTTTTAAGGGCATCCCGAGCGGTTTTTCGTTTATTACGCTGCCGTCAGCCGGAGTTGTGCCGCCGCGCTCCAGCTGTTGCATTTCCTGTAGGGCTACTGACAGAATGCGGGTTCCAGGTGGCACGATGGCCTCGACTGGAATAAACGCACACGACACCAAAGATTGAATAAGCTTGAAAATATTTTATTTGCATTTCACAAGTACAACAAAAAGCACACGTCTACGCATCCACACAAACAAACGCGGTTACATAGTCAAGAACATAGTCAAGAAATGGCTCATTAATAAGGGTAGCACAAGCGCCCAAGAAAGAAAACCTAAGCTACAAAACGTACGGTCAGCTGCTAAGTATAATAATTTCCCTGTCACCGCGCGTCTCTGTTATACAGCATCTTACAGCACTACCAGGACGGGTAGTTTGGCGGAAAGAACGCAACAGCTTACGGCCGTCAGCTGCCTCTTCTTTATGGGTGTCATAATTATCTTAATTTCCGCATCAACGTCGTGCAAGTCCGCATACAGGTATCTGTATCTGAACCATATGTGCCAGCCTAATACATGAGTAGTGAAATTATGATAACCACTGCGTCTTATCAAACATGTATTGGTTTTGCAAATGCGCAATACCGCTGACGGAACGACAAACTGTAAGTGAAGCACAAGAGAACAAGGACAAAAGGAGGATACAACACTTGAAGAATAAATGAAGAATTAGTAGGCGTACAGCAAACAAGCGATGATGGAGAACACACAATGATGCATCGGGTGTTCTGTGACATTGGTTTGCGTACTTATGGTGTAATGGAGATCAACGGCATAACAACGTACAGTGCTCACGGAATGAAACGCGTCAATTTAGGGCTAAGTAATGCGCATACGTTCGCTTCAACCGGCTGCAGTTCGTGTCACATCGACGTAATTCTGGCGCGTACACTTACATCGGAGCCCTCGTCACCTTTGGTGACCAAATTCCTAGCGACATGACATTGTGCTCTCGCGTACTTTGCACATATGTAGGGTTGTACTAAATGCTCCGTGTCCTATTTCAATCCGTGAGCACTGTACCTTCAAGCGTACTCCCTCAACCTCCGCCGCATTTATTATGATAGTCAACGCCTAAACAAAATGAGGCACTATATTTTGCCAGCATGCTTTTCGAAAATTAAAAATTATGGGGTTTTACGTGCCAAAACCGCTTTCTGATTATGAGGCACGCCGTAATGGAGGACTCCTGAAATTTCGACCACCTGGGGTTCTTTAACGTGCACCTAAATCTAAGTACACGGGTGTTTTCGCATTTCGCCTCCATCGAAATGCGGCCGCCGTGGCCGGGATTCGATCCCGCGACCTCGCGCTCAGCAGCCGAACACCATAGCCACTGAGCAACCACGGCGGGCTTTCGAAAATGTTTAACCGCCGTAGTATTCGAACGCCAACGGCATGGCCAACGGCCAGGAAACGCATCGATACCAATAGGCTGTTGGCTGTCGGTGGTTAATCAAGTACAAAAGCCTTGACGCTATGAATAAAAAGCAGCTTCAACAATCGAATTAAAAAAAAAATCAACTGCATATTTGCCTGAGGTAAAAGACATCCTTAGACACCTCCATTGTTTATGTCAATGGTTTGTGTAAAGTAAAAAATTCAGCATGTTCAGCGCCCCTAGCAGAGAAAGCACAAATTAAAGTATGTGACCAAAGTACAGTAGCTCCACTTGCGCGCTCACGCTGAAACGCGCCTCGATTGATTTTTCGCCCTCTGTGGCCATTTGTTAAACTTGAGAGTGTGACAAGCCTCGCCTGGCTGCCCGGCAACACTAATCACGCGGCCACCTTGGTCACATGATGTGACGACGGTATCTCCTTGGTATCTCCAGCTTGCGCAAGGTTCGATCGCGTTGATGGGTTGTGGAATATTGTAGAAGCCGCTAAAGAGGCTGACGCGCCGTGGCGTGGCGCCTTGGTGTGCGCGTCTTGCGTGTCGTGCGCATTGCGCTTTTGTACTTCTCGACCCGTGAATCATGTTGCGCAGAACCAGACGCTGCGCATTCTTGCGTTGTTCTGTCGCCACTCCACCTGCAGCAGGAGTGGCGAGCTGGAAGTTGCCACTGGGCGTTCCGCAAGGCCTTTCAGTTCCCTCTCTCATTTCGGACGCTTTCCGCTTTCAGTGCCGCGTCATTGTGGTTCCAGCATGTTAAAAAACAATTGCCGCTTTTATATAAGTGCGATCACACCACGCTCTGTGCCCAAGCGTGGCGAGCCTATAACGACGAGTTTCACAAATATTAAAGCGAATAGCTTTCTATCTCATCTCCGTCGGATGTTTTCGTAGTTGTTCAGTCGTCGGTGGTCGGTCGTCGGAGTGTTCATTTGCAAGGAAAACGCTCGCGCGCTCGTTCGTTCGCTCTCACGCTAACTATATTTCGCTCTCTCTCTCTCTCTCGCTTTCACTCGCGTTCTTTTGTTCGCTCGCTCGCTCGCTCAGACTAATCGCTTGCATTAACAATCCTCGTTGACGGTTTCTGCAAATTTTTTTATGTACATTGTGCTCACAGTATAGAATTCGTTGCCACACTTCCTACGAAGCACCGTTACTAGAAACGACTGTACCGATGTGTCCCTCCGTTGGCACCAAAAGTGAAGTTCGCTTATTAACTGGATACTTTTATTTATGCTGCATGTGACTTTCATGATTTAGCACTCCGGAGCCAAGCTCCAAGTTGTTCATGCGTCCCAGGGGGAAGCGCGTTATTTGATGAATAATATACACTTACTGTATTGCATATGCATAAGATATCACCTAAAATTTCATATGGAGGTAAACATGTGCACACACACATACACGCATTATATATATGCATATAGTGATTAACTGCATACGTACTTATGCAAAACATTGCGAACTTGTACATGCCAGAATAGTGAAAACGTTTACTGCGTTCTCTTCTTTACATTACGCAAGGAGGAAATAAAATGAAGCTACTGTTTATAATAAAACCGCAGTTTTCACTATTCAAACGATTGGGCACAAAATGTTAGCTTGGTACGCACGAAAACTGTGCAGCCCTCGTGCCTCAGCAGTAAAAAAAAAATTAGTTCAGCGGTAAGGTGTTCACATCACTGCATTGTGAATAAGAGGAAACACGGCAAAGCTGCCTTGTCCAGCGAGAATTTTGAAGCATTTGCATGCGACGCTGCTCATTTTCCAGGAGCTCATTGTCACATTTACTGATGACACCTTTGATATGCCAAACACACTGGAAAGAACCGGGTAGTCATAGAGATCTTTCTTCCTGCTGAAGGCTCGGCCGACTACCATTGCCGTAAGGGTGGCTTCGATGTTTCTGTACTCACGCTCCACTTCCTCCTGGCCCAAAACACTTCCTGTTGGGATGCCAACTTCATTTGCAATCCTTCGTCTCTTCTCACGTTAGGTTAGCACCACTAAAGAATTTCTTTTTCTTGCCGCACTCATTCTGATGTAGGTCGAATAGAGAAGCAATTGACACGACGAGTGCTGTTCGACAAGCGAGGAATTCTCCCGCCAAAAACGGCGCTGTCGAAAATGTATCCGGTACGCTTGATAACTAAAGAGGTAGAGCGAGTCATGTAAAGTAGTTTTCAAAACGTATTCACCCCTCGTTTCTAAGCTGCCTGGCTTCCAACGTTATCAAAGCGTATTCGCCCCTCGTTTTAAAGCTATCTTGTTTGGAACGTCTTTGATGCGTCGATTTTGGTCAAAAATCCGTTTCAGACATTGAATCCCTTAATACGACGTTTTCAGGACTTTGTGTGCTACCTGGGTACGCAGGTCAGCCAATCGTATATGTACACTGGTAGCAAAGCTTCCATAGAAGCCTACGTGTCAAGAAAATGGCGACTCGTTGCAACCGTTGCTTTCTACGTATCGAGGGGACAGCTAATAGCAAGGAAACCATAAAAAAAAAGTGACATCACGAACGGGAATGACAGTGACGTCAAGTTCTTATGCTACTTGACGCGAATGTTTGAATTTATTTAGGGTGCGGAATTTCGACCACTACGCTAGCAGTTATTTTTCATTTGAGGCTGAAGCGAACTTGCGAGTTGCCTCAGCTTAAGCGGCATCGTGTCAATAAACTATGGGAATGGCTTACACTTTAATGTGAACACAATTGGGCTCTTATTGATGGCAATTGCCCCAGTAGTTCCCTTAGGCAGGTGAACAAACAGGATGGAAAAGCGCCACAGAGCTTTCAAAAGCAACTTCACATTTATTCGTCCGGAGTAATGCAACAAATATAATTGACCAAACAAAACATGTTTCAATGAATGAAAAGTAATCTGGCCAGCACACGGTCGTCATGTAGAGCAACATATGCGTAACCTTTTCACAGAAGCATTCTCAATTGCATGCGAACCATGTATTCCTATCCAATAGTTATCAGACAACACACCATTGCTTAACATTATCATTTAGAAAATTTTGTACCTACAACTCTTGCTGCCCGTCGGACACTCAAAGCCTGTGTTACGGAGTTTGAATGAACATAGCTCGACGTTTCTGCGCGGAGCGTTTCCCATTTATCGTCACGACGAGACACAGCGCGTCGGATGCCGCAGCGTGAACTTGCACTATGACAAAAACGTGGACTCATACTTTTCGCCAATGAATGTCGTGCTCCAGGTGACGAAAAATTTCAAGTGAAGCACATGCCGTACTTTTAACAAACACGCAAGCAAATAAATCGACTCGGACGAAACCGCCGCGTTCAAGTGAGCAACGCCATTCCGCACGACATATTAGCTGGTTTGCACACTTTACCAACTCTTGCGCCAGAATGAGTGGTTGGTAGGGGTCACTAATAACGACCTAATAATTCGCGAAATGGAAAAAAAATAAGATTAGTTGTTTTTGTGCACCAAATATATTTGAAACGCAATATTTACTGGCATAACAGTATTCTGATTTAAAATCTTGGAACATTTTTTTTTACATAGGTTTTCTAGTTCCAGTATTTGTCCCCCCCTTACCTAGTTGCGTTTACATCGTGCGCCACTAAGCGATATCTCTGGCGATAGGCTCTGGCGCGCTTTTCGTTCCAAGTTTTGCGACCTATTTAGGTGGACCTTGTGACAGCTGTCACCGTCACCGATGAAATCAACTACCACAGTGAGTTGAGGCAAGGATAAAGCGCTCCCGTTCCTTTCACGGAATAAAACTTGTTTTAATTGAAGAGAACGTATTTTAATTCATTATTGTATTAGTTTATACAACTTTATCCTTCATGTTTTGCTTCACCGCCGTTCGCCATGGGCGGCACGTACTCCGAATTCGAAACTATCGATCGATTTCCGTCGGCTGTTTCAACAGCCCCCTATTGTCGTTTTCGACTCATTTGAGTTGTAATTTATGCGGGCAGCAGGTCAAGCATCGACCCTGCCAGTCTCCGGCCAATGTTCGTGTGACTTGCGAGTACAAACGGCGGACTGCGTTTCCTATCGTCACTTCCTTGTTAAACAGTGGCAACACGCGATAAAACCAATATAGTCGCGAGCAAAGTTATCGGCGACACGCCTCGTGGCTTTAATGTGACGCGTCGACGGCTCGGTGGCCGCTATTTCTTTATTCACAGATACGCTACTTCGAATATGTAAAAACGTTGGCTGTTAACTTAGGCTGGCAGGAAGTAGAAGCTTCAGTGTACCGATGCTTGCGTACGGTAACGCTTGCGTTTATGCATCGCGACATTTTTTCCCGATCTGCGGCCAAACTTATAGGCACACCGACACGTGGATTCGCCAAGATGTGCTTAGGTGAGTAGGGCCGTTTTTCTTGTAATGGCAGGTATACTGCCTATTCTTTCTTGCGCTGTGGCCGAAGACTGCAGATAGCCAAATGAATGAGGTCAAGGGAACGGAACAGCAAGAAAGCGCCAGCTATGAAGCAAGGGAACACACTTGCAGCACTGAATTACAACCACAAATTGCAGCCAGTTTTTTCACGACGCTGTCAGTGGCGACAGAGACTGCTTTCTCAGCTGGAGCCAGCTGTGACAAAAATTGTAAGACATGGTTGTAACTCATCCCTAGGTGTGTGTCCTCTGACTGTGTCCTGTAGGCTCGCGTTATTTTGGAATATTCTGTACGAACCACCCCAAGTCGCCGCTCTACTACAGGTCAACGCTTCAATTTTTTTAGCATAATTGTGCACAGCAATAACAACACGCACCATAAATTCGGTAGAGATAAGCTTACACTTGTAACTAATATCTTTAAGAAACAATAGCATAAAAACAGACATAACATAGATCCAGCGCAAGCGCAGAGACAAAAGAAAGACTACCGTCCCCAACATGTGAAGAAGAGTGCGCCTCTCTGTGTCATTTCTATCGCATTTGTTTTTAGTGCTGCTGCACCATCCTCGCCATGAATGATGCACCAACTAGCCCAATAACTCGTTTTATCAAGGAGTGGTCCCTAAAAGTTTAAAGTAGCCATGATGAATGACAGTGGAATGGGACACAAGCACGCCTCTAGCATGCTTTACAAGAGCGTTTGTATGAGCTTGCTTGAGTACGTTACCAGGAACTGCACAACAGGCGGGGCCCAAGATAAAGGTTAAAATTCTGTGAATAAGGGTGATGTAATGACTTTTCTTTTTCGCATCGGGTTGGTGGAAAACAACGAATGACATATAAACAAACAAGTTCAATGTATGCACAGCAACTATAACACGTGCGGCAACACAGCGGAAAAAAAAAAAGCCTCGTTATGCCTAACAAGTACCGAGTAATGCTTGTAGATACCACAAGCTCGTAGCTCTATGCAAAATATGGAAGGATGGTGATAAAAAGGCTCAGGAAGACGTAAAGAATGCGCGAGACGAAGTGTGTAGCATGCATTGAGAAGGTTGCGTACGCGATCCCTGTTTCGTATGGCGAAACGTACTATGCTGGGCCATATGAGCGGGAACGCGCGTACAAGTGGCAAATAGCCTCGAAACCGAGTTATAGTGATACGGGGATGGCGCTGTCGAAAACGGAGGGGAAAGAGCGGCGCTCTTCCGCTAACTGTTGGCACTCCCACTGCGCCAGCCTATGTCGAAAACGGTAGCTGACGGCAATACACTGGGGGGCCACAGACAGTCGAAAAGGCGGTTACTTATCGCAGTGACTTAGAGCTGGTCATTTTGTGCTTTCATGCTTTTTATATTTCTAGAGCGCAGCTCTTGGGCGCCCTTTCCTGCGTTTAGCGCAAGGTGTTTTCATATGTAGCCCAATAGGACCTCGTGTATGCTTTATGGACCGCATGGCGTCACGCTTTGCAGGCAGACTGACAGATTTGTGTTTTTTTTTTATTTAACCATACTGCAGGTCAATTCTTTGGCACTAGCAGAAGGGGCTTTTTCGGAATGACAAACAATAAATAATAACAATAAACTGGAAAACAAGCAAAAGGGGCGAAAGTAACAGCGCTAACACAATGTAGAAACAATTTTCAACAAAACAAAAAGAAAGAACCAATATAGACATAACAGAACTAAAACCAGCAGAAAATACGTACATTTATACAATTGCGAGTATATATAGCTGACAAATGAAACGTTGCAGTTCTGCTGAAATGTCTTCGGCTTTTATAACACTTGGCGGCAACTCATTCCACTGTTTCACAGTTCTAGGGAAAAAAACCTGTATTTGTAAAAACTAGTTTTCGCAAAGATTGGCCTCAGTGAATGTTCCGCTGTGTGCCTTGTTTTCCTAGTAGCAGCAGGTTGAGCACAACTTGGTTCAGATACGGCAATTTTTCCGGACAGAAAATTGTAAAGTAGCAAAAGTCGGTTTATTTTTCTACCTATCTTCAATGTTGTAATCTTATTACGTTTCATCAATGATGATGCAGAATCCATCCTTCTATATTTTGCGAATATAAACCGTGCAGCATTTCTTTGAACACCCTCAAATTTTATTATATTTTTCCTAACATATGGGTACCCCAGCGCAGACGCGTACTCTAACTGCGACCTAATACATGCGTTATAAGCTAGACGCCGAACACTTACAGGAGCATTTTTTAAGTTTCCTCTTAAAAAAGCATAGCTTTTGAAAATCTGACACAAAGTTATCTGAAATGTGCACACCCCATGAGAGATTACTGGTAAGAGTTACCTCTACGTGCTTATATTTATCAACCTCCTTTATAGTGCTGCCGTTAATGTGGTAAGTGAAGGTACTCGGACATTTCTTTCCTTGTTACACGTAGAACAGCTTTTACCCTATTTCCCTGGGAAGTAGCTCTAGAATGCTTACTCATCGAAGCAACGATACTATTGCTTACGCTTCGATGGACAAATTTAGCAGTAACCGTAATATCAAAATAGCCTCATAAATGTGCGCTGGCGATGTGAAGTTCCGCAGTTTGTACAAAGAAACGCGTGGTGGGAGTACCGACGCTTAATGCAACAGCGTCCTACTTTCCACTTTGCGACCGCGGCCGCCGCGTATCGCCCATAGCAGGGTTCGAGGATATCTGACACACGCTCCTGTTTCCTACTAGTAACTAGGCAACACAGCATGGAGCCTAAAGAGTAGCCTTCACGAACAGAGTAATATTCATAAGAGTGTGCAACATTCAACTTAGTGCAAGGATCTATTCTTAGCAGCAGGGCACTAGTTTGGCCATTTAAGGGGTGTTTAGGGCAGAGCTCCTGTAAAATCGGCCTTATCAAAGGTTGACAGTGACTTTAGTCTACGCTATAGAGGATAAAGGTGAAAGCCTACCCCGCTCATAAGACATTCATTATATTACTTGACATTTGCATGCTATTGCATTGTTACTTCCTATTGCTTGTTTTCTCCCACCACAATGTAGTAGGTTGCAGTACCTTAATTAACACTAATTACCTTGGTCATAATTAACAACAATGTTCACGGGTTCGACTCTCACCAAAGTTGGGAGTTAGAGTGTCTGAATTAAATCTATCTTAATTAACAATGCCTTAGTTTACTGCGCCTTCAATAACGCCAAAGGAAGTGGGTTAGACTCTCGTCCTTCACAATGACAATTGGAATCAGAAGGTTGTGGGTTCCAGTGTCTTAATTAACAATTGCTTAATTTATTTATCTAATAATTGTGCCTTAATTAACAGTACTGGTCGTGCTAAAGCTTCTTTGCATCGGCTTCACGCTGTCTTATAAACAAATTGATGGCTTAATGAGCCCTAACACCAAATGTGGGTTCGACTGCCGCCAGAGGTGGAGTCCTAATTAAATTAGCCTTAGTTAACACCACTGGTAGTGGCTTCGACTCCCCAGCAAAGTTCGACGGTTCGACTCTCAATGAATTTTGTGGCCATAACGCCGGACATTGGATTTATCGACCCATGGGCCGTCTAAGGCTTTCGGCTTAATAAGTTCATTCGGTCTTTTGTATAAAACTAAACGGTCAGGGCTAACGGCGCTGATCTGCACCTCACCAAGGCTGCGACTACCGTGCATTCCTTGAGCAAGGAAAACAGACATGCACGCAAGGAGAAACGGGGGTCCACGGGAAGCAAGGTGTGTGATGTAGACACCGCAAGAAAAACATTCTAAAAAGCATCAAATGAAAAAAAAATAATAATCGGATACATACATCTCGATGAGCAATGAAAAACCGTGATAAGCAATGTCTAGTGCGCATTTTTCTTCTTTCGTTTTCCACAACCACCAACCATTCAGCGTCAGCTTTTGTGATTTACGAAACCTCGCAGGAAATTGATTCATTCCTTTAAAAGAATAAAAAAGAACACGAATAAACTCCCAAATATACTCCCTCACATTTGTTCAATATTAACGCCCGCAGCGGCGTTTGATGGGACGGCAGGGGATGGAGATTAATCGAAAGGCCACACTGCTAAACAGTCAATTTCCTATAGTATGCGTATTATTGTACTCCGAATTCCGGCAATTTTTCTTTTGTACAACCAGCATGCAAGCAGATATGAAGCAATGCCGGAAAATACGGGCACATTTTCCTCATAACTTATAACTATATTCTCTTTTCCATGTTAGTCTTATTCATATACTGTACGTCGATGTTTCAGAGCCAGAATTACTTACGGGTACAAAGGGTTTTGCCATTGTGCATAAGAATACATGGAAGTATAGCTAGTGATTTGCTTCGTCATTAAGGTGCTTCCTTAGTATTTATTTATTTATTTTCTTATTGGTGCAGGACACCTACCAGCTACTCGGAATTCACTGCTTTGCCTCTGTTGTACCCACACGCTGCTTGCAGCCTTATTGTGAGTGTGGAAGAATCAAAACTAGTGGTGTTGGTCGTGCGAGCGCCTTTATTGAAATATTGTCACCCAGCTATTACAACTAAAACAGTTTACCACCGACACATTGGCAAAAAAACGTCTGCCTTTGCGATGGCTGGTCCTCGGAGAGTGCGCGCGCAACCACGAACTTCGTCGTTCTCGCCTTAAGCGTCCCTTGTCAACACGTGCAAACTTATTTTGCGTCATTGCTCCCCTCTCAAAAGCGATCGACCCGGTCGCTTCAAGGGCAGCGGGCGCGCACTATGGGCAAGAGTGCCAACATGAAAAGACAAAAAAAACCCATACAGGAATGTACACAATGCTGAAGCGGTTTGTGAGGGTTGATTATCCCTCGCGTGCGTAGTACGGCTTCATCCGTACTACGTGGACGACTTCAGCACGGGGACGGCGTCGGTTCGAACCAGGATCAGAGCTTTGAGGTACCACCTCGTAGTTCACATCACTGAGGCGGTGTACAACTTCATAGGGGCCGAAATAGCGGCGCAGCAATTTCTCTGAGAGCCCATGGTGCCGGATAGGTGTCCACACCCACACCCGGTCGCCTGGTAAGTATTGGACATTCCGTCGGGGTCCGATTGTAACGGTAGGCGCCGGTATTCTGCTGGGTGCGGATGCGATTCAGAGCAAGCTGGCGAGCTTCCTCGGCTTTCTCGACGAAATCTTCAGTGGTGTCATTGCTTGTGGCTCCGTGGTCTACCGGGAGCATGGCGTCTAAGGTGGTTGTAACGCGATGTCCGTTAACAAGCTTGAATTGTTTAAACTCGGTTGTCTCCTGCACAGCGGTATTTTAAGCAAACGTGACGTATGGCAAAATTTCATCCCATGTTTTGTGTTCCACGTCAATGTACATGGAGAGCATGTCGGCTAATGTTCTGTTTAGGCGCTCTGTTAAGCCGTTAGTTTGGGGACGATAGGCTGGGGCCTTTCGGTGGTCGGTGAGCGTCAGTGTGACGACTTGTTGCAATAACTCCGCTGTAAACGCTGCACCGCGGTCAGTAATGAGTACAGCGGGTGCACCGTGACGAAGCACGACGTTGTGGACGAAGAAGCTGGCGACTTCAGCAGCAGTTCCCCGCGGCACAGCTTTCGTCTCCGCATAGCGAGTTAAATAATCAGTTGCCACGATTATCCACTTATTTTGCAAGGATGACGTGGGGAACGGCCCAAGAAGGTCCATTCCCACTTGCTGGAACGGCGCCGGGGGCGGTTCGAAAGGCTGAAGGAGGCCGGCAGGCTTGACGGGTGGAACTTTATGCCTCTGACAGTCACGGCATGTTCGCACATTGCGCTGAACTGACGAAAATAGGTGTGGCCAATATTTTTTTTTTTTGCCGTATGCGCGCTAATGTCCTCGCGAAGCCTAAGTGGCCGGCACAGGGATTGTCCTGACACGCATGTAAATCTTCCTTGCGTAGTGCCTTCGGGACGACGAGAAGGAACGTTCCTGGCTGTTCTCAAAATTTTTCTTGTACAGGACATCGTTTCGCAGGCAGTACGACGTCAATCCTCGTGAAAGTGGGCGTGGGACAACACCGTCAGCTCCCTCGAGATATCATATGACTAGAAGCAGCTCAGAGTCTGCACGTTGATAGTCGGCCATGCGCACCACGTCGACGACACCAAGAAACGGCAAATCTAGCTCCAAGTCGGAGGATGTCAAGAGAATAGGAGAACGTGAAAAGCAGTCCGCGTCGCTATGCTTATGGCTGGATCTGTAGACAACAGTTATGTCGTATTCCTGGAGGCGGAGGCTCCAACGAGCGAGGCAACCTGACGGGTCTCGTAGATTGGCAAGCCAGCAGAGCGAGTGGTGATCACTGATCGCTCGAAATGGCCGGCCGTATATGTAGGGTCGGAACTTGCTGATGGCCCACATGACTGCTAAGCATTCTTTTTCGGTCGTTGAATAATTAGCATCTGCTTTTGTCACACTACGACTCGCATACGCAATTACACGTTCTGCGCCATCTTGACATTGAAACAGAATAGCCCCGAGTCCTACGTTGCTGGCGTCGGTGTGTATTTCAGTTGCCGCGGTGTCATCAAAATGCGCCAGCACTGGAGCGGATTGAAGGCGTTTACGCAATTCGGTGAAAGCCTGCTCTTGGTCTTCCGTCCACGCAAAGGGCACCTCGCAAAGGGTCAGTCTCGTGAGTAGTTCAGCAATCCTTGAGAAGCCTTCAACGAAACGACGGTAGTAAGCGCAGAGGCCCAGGAACCGCTGAACAGCCTTTTTGTCTTTAGAACGAGGAAACTCGGCAACGGCAGCGAGTTTTTCTGGGTCTGGTCGTACTCCTTGGGAGCTGACCACGTGACCTATAAACTTGAGTTCCTGGAAGCCAAAGTACCATTTTTCAGGCTTGATGGTGAAGTTGGCCTTGCGTGTTGCGGTAAGGACACTTCGTAGCCGGGCGAGATGTTCATCGAACGTGCTAGAAAACACAACAACGTCGTCTAGGTACACTAGACACGTCGTCCACTTCGATTTGCCAGTAGCCTGACTTTAGGTCTAACAAAGTAAAGAACTGAACATGACACAGACGGTCCAAAGCGTCATCGATACGTGGCAGGGGATAAACGTCGCGTTTGGTGACTCGGTTAAGCCATCTGCAGTCAACGCAGAAGCGCAATGTGTTGTCTTTCTTTTTTACTAGTACGACAGGCGATGCCCACGGACTTGTCGACGGTTGGATGATGTCATCATTTAGCATTGCTTGAACTTGACTCTTAATCGCCTCCCGCTCCATAGGTGACACGTTATACAGATGCTGAAGAACAGGCCGCGCTGACTCCTCTGTAACGATCCGGTGTTGCCTAACGGAAGTGCGCTGGACTTTGGATTCCGCGGAAAAACAGCCGGAGAATTCTGTCAGCAGGCCCAGCAGCTGATCCTTCTGTACATCTGCTAAGTCAGCATTAATGTGGACGCGGGTATTCAGGCTGGCGTGAGTTGTTGCATCCGGTGAAGTCACTTGTAACGTGCCGATGTCGGAGAAGTCAGCAATGTCGTTCAGGAATGCCACAGCTGTACCTTGAGGGACGTGCTGATACTCATGGCTGAAGTTTGTCAACAAAACTTGCGAGCACTCATGCTGTATTCGAACAAGGCCCCGGGCGATGCAGATGTGTCTTTCGAGCAGCAGCGGGATATTTGCCTCAGCAATACCCTCATAGCCGTCGAATGCGTCGCAGGTGACGAGGGTCACTACGCTGCTCCGTGGCGGCACCGTGAGGTTCTCGTCAACAATGCTCCAGGCTGTACGTACGTGTCGTCAGTGCTGCTCCCTGCTAAGGCCAGTGCCGTCGAAAACGTTACCCGCGACTTTTGTAAGTTAATCACAGCTCCATTAGCCTGCAGAAAGTCCATTCCCAGAATTAGGTCCCTCGAACAGCTTGGCAGGATAACGAAATCTCCGAGGTAGGTACACCCACGAATGCTCACGCGCGCTGTGCATCTTCCTACCGGGGTCAGCAGATGGCCTCCTGCAGTGCGAATCTGCGACCCAGTCCACTTGGCAGAAACTTTCTTCAGCTTGCAGGCAAGGTCCATGCTCATAACTGAGGTGTCCGCTCCAATGTCGATTAACGCCGTTATTTCTTCGTCATCTATGGTGACGGGAATGGTCGACGTTACTACCTCTCGTGAGGTGTTTGACTCCGTCTGTACGTCTGCGTCGTTCTGTTTTCGTCGTTGTCGTCGTAGTGGAGGATCTTGCGTACGGTCGTCGTCAGCGGCCTCACCTCCGAAGGTCGCTGAACTCAGTTTTCCCGACCCTCCGGGCTAGGCTAGCGGCGTCTCAGAGCGCCGCGAGTAAATGCTTGGCTTGGTGATGATCTGTAACGAGCAGGAGACGACGAACGGGGCTCCTGCCGTCGCTGATCAACATTGCGACGATTCGCGACGAAACTCTCTATGTCCGGCGGCCGCTCAACCGGTCGTGTACGAGGTGCAGTCGGCGAGAATCCACGGAGCCCCACATGACGATAAGGACACATTCTGTAGATGTGTCCGGCTTCGCCACAATGAAAACAAAGGGGCGTGTAGTCTGTGGTGCGCCAGACGTCGCTCGTCCTAGTCCTTGCTTCGGCGATGTGCGGTGGGCTGCGAGGTGGCCGGAAGCTTACGTCCATTTGTTGAATGGGGTGTACCATGCTGCACGCACTTGAGGGTGGCGGACGGTGTACTGCTTCAGCGTAACTCATTTTGGCGTGCGGTCCCTGCTGTGGTGCCTCGTGCTGTCCAGGAATATGACGGCCTGTCGGACCTCGGCGAGCACCATTTCCGCAATGGAAAGTTGTCCCATAGGGGCAGTGGTCGTCTGAATCTTCTGCAGTTACTCCTTGACGACAGCCCTGATGAGTTCTCGCAAGGCGCCAACGTCGTTACCGAGGGTAACGGCAGAGAGCTCCCTTGAAGTCATGGCGTCGCGGTTGTTTTGCCTGGCCCGCTGTTGAAGGGCCTTTTCCATAGTAGTGGCTTCGTCATGGAACTCTGCAAGTGTCGTCGGCGGATTTCGAATGAGGCCAGCAAAGATTTCCTCGTTGACACCGCGCATGAGATGGCGCACCTACTTTGTTTCAGTCACAGAAGGGTCTGCACGTTTGAAAACTCGATTCATGTCTTCTATGTACGCCGTCACTCGCTCATTCGGGCATTGAATTCTTGCCTCCAAAGTTAACTCCACCCTCTCCTTCCTGTCCGCCCTGGCGAAGGCATTGAGGAACTGCCTACGAAATTCTTCCCATGACGTCAGTGTCGCCTCGTGCTTCTCAAACCATCTTGTCGCGGAATCCTGAAGAGCGAAGTACACGTAGCGTAGCTTACGCTCGTGGTTCCAGTCGTTGAGGTTGGCAACCCGGTCAAAATGGTCAAGCCAGTCGTCGGCGTCCTCTGAAGCACTTCCTTGGAACAGATTCGGCCTCCGGATGTGATTGACGACAACGTGCGATGCTGCAGGAGTGGCAGGAGGTGGTTGGTTCGTTAGTCTAGTTCGTTCGGGTAGCAGACCGTGCTGTGGCTGGAGTCCCTGGAGATGTCGGCTGGCACGTACGTGCACAGGGGCAAGCTTGGCTGAACTACTCGCCGGGTTGAGGTCTGGGGTATGCTCCGGAGATCTTAACATCGACCGTACCTCGCCCCTCCACCAGAAATGTCACCCAGCTATTACAACTAAAACAGTTTACCACCGACAGATTCGCAAAAAAACGTCTGCCTATTGCGATGGCTGGTCCTCGGAGAGCGCGCACGCAACCACGAACTTCGTCTTGCTCGCCTTAAGGGTTCCGTGTCAACACGTGAAAACTTATTTTGCGCCAATATTAGGCACAGGGCCTGGTTTCGGCTCTATCTTCTACAACTTAAAGCCAAGCCAGACCTTATGATGTAATGCGAGTGGACCGGATTTTTTTCTTTTTTCTTTAACCACTTCGTCTGAGTAGACAAGTTGGTCATTTCCATGATCGTAATGCAAATTAAAAAAAGTACCTCATCGTTATGACCACTTTTTCGCAATCGTTTTGAGAAGACCTAAGTACCTTTTATTGAATAATAATTGTATACTGTTGATATAGTGCCGATGCCTTTTTTTTCTTTTCCTCAAAAGGGGGCTCAAGGCATATATACACGTATATATGCCTTGAAGCATATATCTTCTGCGACAAAGCTGCATTTTACGGCATATGTACGCGCACACACAGGCACCACCTAAAGGTGGCTTCTTGTATGTTGTTTGTATGTGGTTGTCAGAATTACTTTTTTTGTGTGTGTGTAGACGTGTGTGCTTACGTGCCTGCGCGCATAAGCGCTTAGCCTTTTTTCTGATGTTGACAGGTTTAAATTTATGCTACTGCTCGCAGACAACATTCTGGTAGAGTTACTTGGCACTGCCAAACAGGGCTCTGCTATCACACACACTTCATGAAGCAGCTTGTCGCAGTAAGTGCTCACAATATAAAAATCCTTCATGTCGCATGGGGCATTTCAGCTATACGAATAGCAATAATGTGTATAGAAAACAAGTCATCGAAGTGGAAACATGCGTAAGAATCACTGCTTCATTTTTAAATTTGTGAATATTGCTATAACAGAAAAGTACGAATTCATTGATAAAACGATAAGCCCACGATAAAGAAGGCGAGCTCGCATTTCCGACAACCACTGCACAGAGCCTGAACAATGAAACAGCGTACTCTATGACCCGCAGCAGCGCTCGATGTCTCAGCAGAGGGTGGAGGTGAATTGAATGACCACGTAACTAAACCGTGAATTCCGTGTAGTACGCGTATTATTGTTCTCCGAAGTGTTAATTCTCTCTCTATACTTTTTTTTTTATTTTCCCTAGATCGCATTTACGGCAGAAAACCCTACTCACACGCAGTGATGTCCTACTTTTTCTCTTCATTTTAATGCTATTAGCACTCTTTGGGAACGTACCACAGTTTGCAGTATGTCTGTATCTACGTCTATCTATGAATGTATGTCCCTGCCAAGCCTCTTTGCCGCTAGCTTGAGTAACTGGGTATCCCATGATCATTTGGCTGCTCTGTTGAGGGAACCAGCTTCAAAAGGAACCGTTGGACCAAATTAGATCACTGGGTATGTACTGCGCGATGTGTGGTGCTTTTCAAGAACCTCCTCGAAGCCAACAGATGGCTGTGTGTCCCTGCATGTGTTCCGCTCTCCAGCGACCTCTTTTACGGGTCACATGGTATGCGAGGCTGGATATTTGCTGTTCCTCGAAAAACATATTTGGCACCAACGTAAATCACAGTGTATTTGCGACTGCGTATGCGCCGCTCTTCACTAAAGCTCTCTGATGCGACCAGGATAATTGGGTTCGTGCCACGATTTCGTAATAATTAGTAAATAAAACGTGCCTTCAAGAATTACGTAATAGCCATGAGGTCAATCGTTAAAACCGCAGAAATCCATAATCATCCCTAAATGGTGGGCGCAACGCAAATTCTTTTTCTTCCTTGTTTTTTCCTGCCTTAGCACACTTTCTCTCAGTACTGTTAAGCTTGATTCCCATGAACGTTACTCAAGAACAGGTACGGTGAAATTCCTGGATCGTCGAGAAATCACTTCAGCTTTGTTGAAATGATGCACTGTCTAGAGCAACAGCCTCAATCTCTTTACGGTTCTCACTACTTACCAGTTCCAGCTTAATGGTGTTCATTGATTACCGTAACGCTGCACTTGGATGGCCACCAGATGAATAGACAGCGAGTGCTTTGTACTTATTCTGTCAAGTCCACGCCTGTGTTTGTGCTGCGTCCGTGGATGTGACTGTTTCGACAATGCTCACCAATGCGTCGTGACTCATGCCTGTTTAGCTAAATATGTGAATGCTAACTTAATATAGGTGCAGTGCTGTGATTATACAGCCGCGACGACCAGTGCAGAACTGCTCACTCTTTCTCTGTACTTTTTTGCAGGATGCTGACGTCCCATGCGCAAGAGTGATAAGGGAGGATGCAGATCGACTACCTGAGCAACTGCACCATAGCGGGCATGGCGCCCGCATGGACGTGCACGCCAGACCAAGTGTACCTCTACCCGGCGGGCGGAAACGGGAGCTCGGACCTCGCGTGCGCAGGGTGCAATTCTACCGAACTGTTTTCGACCATGCCAGATCCCATTGCCGAGGAGTCCTCATACGATGCGCTCTTGGAAAGCAGCCGCTTCTGGATACAGCGTGTACTTGTGCCCACCATAACGCTCATCGGTGTCATTGGAAACACCGTGACGATCGTCATCATGACTCGGAGGCGGATGCGGTCGTCCACCAACAACTACTTGGCCGCGCTTGCCATCGTCGACATGCTGTACCTGCTGGGTGGTTTCGCACTCTCGCTCAAGCACTATGAGTTCATTCAGGAGAAAGGGCTGTCAATTTATTTCCGCTGCTTTCCTTTCCTCATTCTCTTGACGGACACGTGCAGCAACACGTCCGTCTGGCTTACGGCGACGTTCACTGTGGAACGCTACATTGCGGTGTGTCACCCGATCAAGGGCAAGGTACTCTGCACTGAGTCTCGGGCTAGAAAGGCCGTCATAGGGGTCGTCGTGTTTTGCTTTGCACTGACTCTACCGACACCATTCGAATACGCGGTGGTCGAAGAGAATGACCCAGCCACCAACATGACCAGAGTGAGCCTCAGCTATTCCGAGTTTGGGCGCAATGAACTCTACAAGAAGATATACTACTGGTTGACAGTGGTGCTTTTCACTCTGGTGCCATTCTGTCTCCTGGCCGTGTTCAACGCGTTTCTCGTGCGTTCCGTGCACATTTCGCGCAGGCAGCGTTCCAAAATGACACAGAGGACCGACTCCAGCCGCGACAACCAGGAGAACAAGATCACTGTCATGCTCATCGCGGTGGTCATCCTCTTCTTTCTCTGCCAGCTTCCCACAGCCGTCACGCTGCTCTACACGTCCATCCGAAGCCCGGAAGAAGGCAGCGAGCAGGAGAAGCTTGTCTTTATCCTGGGAAACATTTTCAATTTCCTCATGTCGCTCAACGCGGCCGGTAACTTCATACTTTACTGCCTCCTCAGCCAGAAATACCGGCGAACCTTCCTGCAGATTTTCTGCCCTTGCGCTGAGGGTCGATTCGTGAGACTCCAATCCGTTTACCAGTACACAGGAACCGGCCTAAACCAATCGGACGACCATACCACCGCTACGAGCCGTCGCTTAAGCTCCGTGCGCTCGGCGCGATCCAATTCGTCGGGACCTCTTGACGCCAATGGTAAGAAGAGTGCGCCGGCACGCGCTTGCTTGCTCAACGTGCCCGAAGAGTCCACCGGAGGGCGCAGAGGGAGTGACTACGGCGCTGGCCGACCGACAGCGGGATCCTTCTGGTCGAGGCTTCGGCGATCTACCAGCGGGAACACTGGCCGAGCCGGCGCGGGCAATCACGAGAAGGCCAAGGACTGCGTGGTTGTCATCACTGCTCAGGGTGTGACGGAGAATAGGTGTGTTGGACCGAACGCATAGTCTGTCGAAGAGTGTGGAACTTGCGCTGCGCAAGTGAACGTTTACTGGCCGGTGCTGAGTAATAGTGGCAAAGAACAATTTGCCCATTTCGACGACAATGCTTGTCGTAAACTCTTCTGTTGTGTTGTGCCCGTATTCAGCAGGAATATTTTATATTTTGTCTGGTGCTGGGAACGCTCAACAAGAACAACAAAAAGAACCTTACTAGTTTTCTTGCCATGGCATAGGCTGCATAAGCTGGGCGCTGAGCCCAGTGAACGCTGATGCCGCACAAGGCGGCCCTTTCATCCGTATGTTGATAGCCATGCTCAGTGCCATTCAACTGATGGAAACTTAGTGTCAGCATGAGGCCGCAGGAGCACTTTAATGCGATGATTCGCTTGTACTCGCCAACAATCAATGACTTAAGAAAATAGTATGCGAATGCACGGAACCTGCGTTTTGCCTTTAGTGGTCGCCAACATATCAATAATGAATATGAAGGGACAATGATGAGCTATGAGTTGAAGCATAAACGAACTGAGTCGGCTATTACCAATGCATAAGGAATATTTGACACAGTACCGGTGAACATGAGTGCGCTTCTTAAGATTTTAAATTATCAATCATGTGTTTTATCATTTTCAAAGAACACTGTTCCAGATTCACAGCGAACAGTGCTGTGAAGGCAAGGGAGGCGAAGAGTTGAGGACGAAATGGCAGCATTCAACACGCCTAGCTTCGGGCACACCGAATTTAAATGAAGCATCAAGTGCATAGGAAGCGTGCAAGACTTCAATACAATTTTTGATTTCTCGTAGCTTAGTAACACCCCGACATTTCATGCGTTCCTGGCATACTGGTCACGGTGCTTTTTTGAGGTCGTATCGGAACAGGACCGGAGGGGGCGATGCTGGTAGGGTAGTGTGTTAACATTCTTAAGCGTGTTCTATTTAGCTGTAGTTTCTGTCACCCACGTCTATCTAGGTACAACAGTGTAAACGTTTCGTCGCCTTCACGTTCTTGACCACAAATGCACACTAACTCGCACACCCGTTGTACATTTGCATGTTCCATACCAGCCATTGGGTCCTCATCATTGTATTGTCTAGTTCGTATCTACCAAGCTTAAGCGTGCTATTACTTCCCAAAGTTTTCTATGGCTTTCGAAGATCACCAATCGTGTTGTCGTAATTTAAGTGTCACGAGTGTTTCTGGGAATCGCAATAAATACTTGTTGCAGTTTCTTTTCAGACAAGGTTCACTTCTGCTACTGTTGATAACCCATCCTTTGTTTGTCGTCCCTCATTTTCCTCATTTAGCCTATAAACGTCACACTACTTGCCACAGCTGCCTCGCAGCTCCTGGTGAGGAAGTAACTGAAGAGCGCGCATTATAGCAAACCACCTAAAGCAATTCATGGGGGCCGCTATTCTGTGACATGAACGACCATACTTCTAGCTATAACCCGTTGAGCACTTCGGTGGATTGCTTTCTGGTATCGAAGAAGGCATCCCTGCTGGCTTATTCACAGCGGTGGCTTGAGGAGGTCGCGCGACCATTTGCGACTGGCGACCAAAAAGTGACGGAAGGCGACCGATGCTCTGACCGGCAAGTGCGACCGGCCAGTCGACACCTTCTCACTATAGGATCGCCACGTAAAATAAGTTTCAGCGTATACAGACGCCCTGTTCCTCCGCATCTGATTGGCTCAGCAGTCTGGAGACGGCGGTCGCGCGACTGAAAAATCGAGCACCGAATGACTGGCCCAAAATGGTTGATTTTTGATAAAAGCAACTATTTTCTACCATTTGCGACTGGTCGCTTCGCGATCAACTTGGTCGCGCGAACCAGGTTAGTGGCTAGCGCGATTTAGCCTTACGGCATTCGACTTCACTTTCGTTATGTGTTCCAGCTCTCACCGCACATGAACATGTCATGTGCTCAACTTGCTGAAAAAGGCTTCGAAGTTTAGCGTGATGGAATGTGACATTGCACCCGCCATGGTCCGCAGTGATTTTGGTGTGGATAGGTTACGATAGGTAGCGAGGCACTGGAAGTGGTAAACGAATACATCTACTTAGGGCAGGTAGTGACCGCGGATCCAGGTCATGAGACTGAAATAATCAGAAGAATAACAATGGGCTGGGGTGCGTTTGGCAGGCATTCTCAGATCTTGAACAGCAGGTTGCCATTATCCCTCAAGAGAAAAGTGTATAACAGCTTTGTCTTACCAGTACTCCCGTATGGGGCAGAAACCTGGAGGCTTAAGAAAAGGGTTCTACTTAAATTGAGGACGACGCAACGAGCTATGGAAAAAATAATGATGGGTATAACGTTAAGGGATAAGAAAAGAGCAGATTGTGTGAGGGAACAAACGCGAGGTAATGACATCTTAGTTGAAATCAAGGAAAAGAAATTGGCATGGACAGGACATGTAATGAGGAGGGAAGATAATCGATGGTCATAAGGGTTACGGACTGGATTCCAAGGGAACGGAAGCGCAGCAGGAGGCGGCAGAAAGTTAGGTGGGCGGATGAGATTAAGGAGTTTACAGGGACACCATGGTCACAATTAGTACATGGCCGGGGTGGTTGGAGAAGTATGGGAGAGGCCTTTGCCCTTGGAGTGGGCGTTGCCAGGCTGATGATGATAATGATGATGAAATGCGAAATCTCTCTCGTACGCAATTGGTGCACATTAAAAAACCGCAGGATGTTTAAATTATTCCCGAGTCAATCACTACAGCATGCTTCAACATCACATGGTGGTGTAAAGGCGCGTAAAACCGAAGATTAAAATAAAGCAACGTTACACTGTACATTTCTGCGTCTGTAATACAAGTCCTTTCATTGTAATATGACCGTAGCAGCGTTCAGTAAATCGGTCATTACCATTGACCAAGCACGGTGAGAATTAGCACATGTGCGCAAAACATTGTGCGTTGCATCTGTTAACTGAAATGAATTAAGCCCTTGCCACTTCGCTGTTCGCACAACGGCATAAGACTTTAACGTAAATATGTCTGCTGGAGAAAAATCAAGTCCAGGTAAGCAGAACTTGTTTCACGGCAAGCACTACTCACTGGTCTGCATATCTTAGAGGGAGGCACACGCAAGAGAATTTATCCCTGACGCACAAGCACTTGTGATAGTGACATTCGTTGCAATGTGCATGTGTTCGTCGTAGTGCTCGAAAGAATCTGTTTAAGCACTGCTTGGGGAGTCAAAGGCAAGTTCATTTGCCTTTTTCGCGATGCTGAAACCTCGCTAAAATTAACGTGCGTGCTGGTAAATCTCTTGCTTTTTTTTTTTTCATTTCTCGACTACTAAGTCATGCATGCCAGAATGTATGAAGGCTCATTTTACCTTACTACGCGCAGGGTTTTCTTTGTTTTCAAAAACATACCAGGAGCTATACTTAATAATTTACAAATCAATTGAAGCCAAATGCACGGAGAACCATCTGTTACTGGTATATTCTAAAGCCCCCGCATCTTCTAAATGTAGCCACAACTACTTCCGCGTATGAGCGAAGACAAAAATTTCACTCGCCGTCCCTACCCGGTGAAAGTGGATGGCCAGCGAAGCTGTGCGAAAGCCACTCAAATGCCGTCGATGGGGATATGAAATGCTTTATTTTTCTGTCTAGTCTTAGCATAACGCCGTTGTTGAGAATTACGATTATGCGCTCTGCGAGGCTCATCGTACTCACGGTACTCTTAGGGAGTATTAACTTTACGTTGTCTGCCCATAGCGGTCTTACATTAACCTGAACGAGTTGCTAGGCAGGTCTGGCTTTTAACTTTTAAATAGGAAGTTTGGTGATGTCACTCACTGATTCATATGCTGCTGTTGCCCCTTTCCCACCGGAGCAGCTTATCCAACCGTAATTTTTACCGGGATGCACAGGCGGGGAGAAGGAGCGGGGAGAAGCGCTCGCCCCGTGTTCCTGCTTCGTCCTTGTGTCATTCTTGCACTATGTCTCCCACTTTGTATGTATGCCACCAACACGCCCAAACTTCTTCCTTGCAGAAGGAACATGCCTCGCACTGTTTACAGGCGCCTCATCATGCATCATGCGGTTTAGACGTTTGTTTTGTGCTTTTCTTTATTGAAATGAATACTGAGACGCGTGTCGTATGACTAATTCCAAAGGAGATATGCACTTTTTTATGTTCATTTTTTTTCTGATGGGCACAAAAAATCCCGACCAACTACAGGTTTTCCCACTCAATTTCATCCAAGCGCCAGTCTATTTAATCCGAGCGCCAGTCAGTTTAATCTAAGCGCCAGTCAAATTAATCCAAGTGCCAGTGATTTTAATTCGAGCGCCACTCAATTTAATCCAAACGCCACTCAATTTAATCCAAACGCCAGCCGAAATAATCCAAACGCCAGTGAATTTAATCCAGGCACAACGGAATTCAAGAACCTTTGGATTTCAAAACTTCTGAAAATTTGCGAACATATTATGAGTTATCACCTTGAACATGAAAGAGCGGGGAAGTAGACTAGTAGCTATCCAGCCACGGTACTAACGACAACTTTTGGAGGTTTTGAAGCGAAAAGTTTCGCTACGCTAGTCAACACCGTGCATCGAGCAAGCCGGCGTATGTCGGAATTGGCTCCGTAAGCATGTTCGGAGTCGAATTGGCTCCGTGAGCGTGTTCCGAGTCGAATTGGATCCGTAAGCGTGTTCGGAGTCGGCGCAGGTGGCCACTGCCGCGCGCTATGCGTCCTCGTTTAACGTTCGCCGCAAGCGCGTGTGTATCGCAGAGGCCGACTATATAACCGCTTGCCAGTGAATAGGCGTGCGCATCCAACATGGAAGGAGAACAGAGTGATACTACCGATACAGAGAGCTGTGTTTATGGCTGTACAGAAATCGCAAGACACTGCGCCCAACAATGATGAATAAAGAAGTTTAATAATCTTGCATAACTTATGGTATACATCATTGATAAGCAATTTGCATAACTACACAAGGCACACGTGTAGCATAACCATAAGTTAACCAAAGCATATCCATAAGTGAAACCGTAAGCATAACCATACGCTAAATCATAAAGCTTAACCATAACCTGAACCCCAAGCATATCCATAACTTAAACCATAAACATATCCATAAGTGAAACCGTAAGCATATCCATAGGCTAAATCATAAAGCATAACCATAAGCTAAACCATAAGCATCGCCGAACCTTTTCGATTCGAGATATGCAGGCTTAACCTTAGCTAAGCCCCAGCCAATTTTCTTATTTTCTAATTCGTTATGAGAGCGCCACAGAAGATGAACATTCTCCAAATTAATTGAGAGGAAACATCAGCATGAGTACGTCGAGTTAATCGTACACATGCGATTCGGTCATGACTACCAAACGAAACAATAAAGGTTGATTCGATGAGAATCACTTGACGCGTTAGCACAAATTATTAGGCTGATGAATAAAAATTACTTTGAACTTTTCCTCTACGACATCAAAGCACTTTGATTCTCGGAAGTCTAGCTTTTCCAAAACCCACCTAGCTACTTGCGAGCCCATAGTATATAGGCATGGTCTTACTTTTGCCTAGCCAGTAGCATATGGCAAAGACCGGGAGCGAAACTGTGATACTCAAACGGGAAGATTCATTTTGGCCATTCGAAGGGCTTCTTAAAGGCGAAACACGAAAGTGGCAGGCTTACGGTGGTCGCGAGAGTAAGCTTTCCCGCAGTTCAAGATTCGCCACTTTTGTCAGCCATCGATGAAGCTCAGGAACGCCTGGCTTTCGCTTCACAAGCGCGCATCCAGCGGTCGCACACAGTGAACAGAATTAGACAGGAATATTGGCAAGAAGAGAGCATCCCCTACGATGGACCTGACTAATGTCCACAAGCAATGACTGAGAGAGATGACGATAAGCAAGGCCATATATACAAATTAAGCTCTTCCTGAAAGGAATAATGTACGCTGAAACACGTCAAAGCAAACCAAATGCAACCGCGAGGTCTTTAGGATAGAGCAGCCACAAGTGGTGACAATCTTGCTGTCATGGAACACTGAGACCACTCCGTGGTCGCGAGGTACTCGCAAAATCTGCTGAACCCGCTCGGATGAAAACGGATGGTCACTTCCAACACCTGCTCCCCCAGGTGTTGCGGGGGCGTCCGCTGCCTCCTCCGAGGGCATTTGCTCGTTGGCTCGTTTTGGTGCTGCAGGATTTGCGTCCCAGTTATTTGCACGCTTCCGTGCGGTTGGCATTCCATATAGACTGCGGCCTAGTACGTGCTCCTCGACCAAGTTCTTCGCACCCAAACCGGCTGCGCCCAAGGCAGAGTGCCAATTGCCTGTCGATAGAAAGTCGCCGAAAAACTCCTTTGTAGATGCCCGGTCGGCTGCAAACACGTCGGAATCGCTTTGCACTTTTTCGTACGCCTCGTCGTGCTGCTTGGCGATGCGGTCGTCCTCGTCCACTGGGGTCCTTCCCTTGGGGCTTCCGGGGCCCAAGTAATGGTGTCCTGGAAACAGCATCACTGCATAAAATAACAACATACGGTAGCGGTAGCGACCACAACACCAGCGCCAAATTAGACGCATCTATTTAACCTAACCTAACCTAACCTAACCTAACCTAACCTAACCCAACCTAACCCAACCCAACCTAACCTAACCTAACCTAACCGTTGCAGTTGAAAAATGATATCAGAATTCTGTGAATTGCACCTAATAGTACATCTACAGCGGACAAAATTTCTATGTTAGACGTGAATCTCAAGAAATTAGCATTATGTAAATACGGCTTTTGGTAAATCCTTGCACACAACGCAACTAATTCACGTAAGATAAGAACTGACACACCAAATTTGTCCGCTTTGACTCTTATAATAGATGCCGTTTACTGAACAGCGACATGTGTGCTTGATGCAGAGCTATTAGTTTGTAAACGTCGTGCTTCTATTATTTGGGGGGAGGAACTTTCGAGTGTTTCAAAATATTTAAACAATGTTCAGTCCCTAAATCAAAATTCCGCTTCCAACAGACACTGGAAATTAACTTTCTCTCTCAAGTGCAACAAATTTCCTTAAAAGCGATCCGGGGGTTATCGCAGAAAAGCGTTTCTGCGTTTTACATGTATTTAAAGAAGCCGCGTCGGAGTTGGGTGCGAGCTAAAGCTTCCTCTTAAACAATTTGTCTGGGGATCAAATACACGAATAATAACTGCATTGTCATTGGTAAACATGCTGCAAACGAATTCTTGAATTCTACGCACTGCCAAAACAAGAAAATATGTATTTTTTCATAAGAGAATATACATGTATGTGCCCAAAATTGTGCCCAAAATAACCGATATCAATGCTTCCATGTTTCTTTCTCTATCTGATAAGTAATGAAAATATCACACGAACTTTAGAACTATATCAGCTCGAAACCAGCCAGGCAGTGCATGCCGCTGATAGGAAAAATGTAAAGGCCATGAAATTAAGACGCTGAGGACAAATATTGTAATGAAACTTTGTCATTCAAGAACCTTGTTTAGATTTTCGTACATATGCAATGGGCAGTGAAAAATCTCAATGACGCTGTCATTTGTTCCAGTGTATAACGCAGGAGCAGCTGTCACAGGTCGTATATCGTGAGTAATTGCACGAAAATTATAGCCGCAACAGAGAGCACGTATAAAGAGCAGGAGTTCTGCAAAATAAACGAGGGCAAGTCAAATGATAGTCAGCCAGTGCGAATATATGACAAACGGGGTACCTCATTTAAAAGTAGTCTCCATGATCATTTAGACATTTGCCCCGTTGTCTAACGAGTCGCGTGATTCCCGTATCATTAAACTTCTTGGGTTGCTGCTTCAAAAAGTCTGCAACTGAATCTTTCACGTTACCATCCCACACAAATCTGGTTCCGTTAAGCTGTTTTTTTCAAATGCTCCAAAAAGTGGAAGTCGCAAGGCGACAGGTCTGAGCTGTATGACGGATGTTTCAGCGTTTCCTACTTGAACATTGCCAGTTTTGTATTAAGCACATCAGTGACGTGGGGACGGCATTGTCGTGGAACAAGATGACCACGTTCGTCAATTTCCCACGCAGTTTGTTCTTGATTGTGACACGCAGCCGATCTGGCGTTTTACAATAACGAAACAAATTGATAGTCTCTCAAGATTTAGCAAATTCTATCAGTAATGGCGCCTGACGATCGAAAAATAAAGTCAATAGCACCTTTCCGGCGGAAATGACGGCCTTTCCTTCCTTGGGGGTGGTGAATTCGAATGTTTGCACTGTAAGCTTTGCTGTCGTGCTTCGGGTTCGTAGAAGTGGCACCATGCTTCGTCCCCGATCACAATCGGAGGCAAGTAGTCGTCAACCTTATTGTGATAGCGGATCAGCAGATGACTCAAGGCAGCGCTGAACTTCGTCTTCTGGCCGTAGTTCAAAATCTTTGGCAACCATTGCGCACACAAGAGCGGATAAGCGAGATGTTGATGAATTATGGCGTGAACCGAACCGTGACTGATGTTCGCACGCTCTGCCAGTTTATCGATGCTTATCTTCCGTTCTTGTCTCATCAGCTCATCAACCTTTGCAATGTTGTTAGGGGTGATTGCACGATGGCTTTGGCCCGGTCTTGGACCGTCTTTGCAACTTTCACGTCCTTCTTTGAATTGTTTGCTTGAACGCTTCACAGTGGCCAAATCATGCAATGTTCAACGTACACGGCAGCCATACGGCGACTAATTTCTTTTGGGAAATACCTTCAGCTGTCAAAAACCTCAGGGCACCACGCTGCTCAACTTCTAGAGCGTCCATTATGTCGCGCAACCATGTTCAACCCAGTGCATGAGAGCATAACAGCCTTGATACTCACACCTGCGTGTCACTTTTGTAATAGAGAGATGCCTCTGTGTTACCTGCATGCCTTGCAGATAATGGACCGAACAATTATTTCGCGGGATGGGTTGGCTCATTTTCATTTTACTCGCCTTCATACATTAGAAATGCGAAGATACAATGGAATATACAAATGCGAAGATACAGCTTGATAAAAGCCAAGAAAGTGTCACTGGAAAGAAAGTTCACTGCACGTATATACAAAACTCCGCAACAAGGTATTTAAATAAACGTATACGTCTGCAATAAATCTACGTATCTAAGAAAAAGTCACTGTATACAATACGTCAAACAAGGCAAATAAACATGTTGCGCATTAAGAGATTCACAGAATCCTAGATCCCACACCGATTCCCTCCACTCCCCCCGATGTATCGCGCGCGACGGAAGGCGGCGCGCTTGCTCCCCGCTTTTCTCTTTTGCGCACACAAGACTGAGCCACCATCGTCGTCTGAACCATTCCAGCCCTCCATCCCCTCCCTGCGCTTTCACTCGCATGCGGCGCGCGGTCACGATGTTATCGCCCTTTGACTTTATACGAAACATGAGGGCTACGGCGACGGCAGGAATGCGCCTGGACTGTCCATATAATTGCTATAATAAGACTATCCGGCAACTGAAGCCTCCCGTGGCCCATTACTGTCAGCAAAAGAAGAAGTAACAAAATCGAACTTTCACCATACGACAATTCGCCACGCCACAACGTCTTTTCTTTTTTCTTTGTGGGGCCGGGGCACCGAATCGCGAGTGTCGCGAGTGTTTGTATTTGGCTTGTCTCGTTGCATGGTTTGATGTAAGACTTTAGAAAAGTTAATGCACCTTTGGCGTCCAATATTTGTAGTAACATCAAACCCACAAAGTTCCGCAATTGAAAATCTAAAGCAAAACTTTGGAAATGTCAATGCACCTTTCACATCAAAAGTTTATGAGAGCTTTGTACCCATAAATTTCGGAATTGACATCCATGCGCTGCGTAGATTCCGCGACCTAGCTAACTCGAGCTGAAATGTCTTTTCGAGCGTGAAAAAGACATTCTAGAGAAAATTGAGAATGATTTCCGGCACCGTGAATTGCTTGGGTGGGCGGTGCATGGACAGCACGAAAAAATTTGGGGGGGGGGGGGGGTGGGGGAGGCTGAAGCCCCATAAGCCCATCCCCCCCTGGCTACGCCCCTGGAAGTAACAACGCATTCGAATCAGAATATCAAATATGTCTCATGAGTGCGCAGGCTTTTCGCCTTCATCCTCTTTAGCGTACGCTCAAAGGGTTGTCAACTTTATTATTGCCGCGTTTTGCTGCCATCATTCGAGAAAATCGGCACTCATTTGTGCGAGGAGGTTATCTTTTCCTGAGCGCCGAGAAGCACCCTTGATTTATGTGTTTAGTCAAGTTAAATGGTGTTTACAGGAACGACGCAGTAGAAGTGGTCACTCGTCTTAGGCTCATGCAGGTGCTTCTTTGCTCATGTAGCAGCGAAACTTGAAAATCAAGCACATACCATGCACTGTAGGTATCAGTGAAATAGAAGTTTAGGACCCATAAGACGAAACAATGCATTGCCATTAGAAATGCGTAGCGGATTTCAGGGACAAACGCGTCTCACAGCTGCATTTAGACTCGATGGTGGACCGTGCAGAAAAGCAGCGCTGCCATTACCGACCAAAGCAGTGAACCATTCGACGCTGCAAAGAAATTTCACTAAACATGACATTTCAGTGTGTATCTTAAATCTGTATTAAATGGAATGCTTCACTCTGTAAAGGTGCATACTTCATATATTCAGAATACATGCAGTAGTTTATGAACACCCCAGTAACTCGCGAATCGTATAATGCCACGGCTAAACGTGGGGATCATGAGAACCGCACTCACCGAGCGCGCCTGTTGTCCAGGGTGTGGAACTGAAAGCTTTTCGGTTTCGGTTCTGGTTCCGGCTCGCGCTTTTCACTTCTGTACAGGTTTGGCTCCGGACTGAAAATAACGACGATTCGAACCGCTTTGAAGCTTCCCGATACAGTTCAGTAAGGTTCAAGCGGTTTCGAGGAAAAATAAAAAAAAAGAACATTCGTGTGCCCACGTTTGAAAAACGTGCGATGCATTTAGAGAAACGCACTTACCTGATGTACTAGCTTTGTAAGACCGTTGTCTTTTACACTGGCATTAACTTGAGAGAGTTATCACAAAAATTGGCCATACACCGTTGTATCCATTGTATTTGTACATTCAGTGTGCTTTGTGACATCCAGTGCGTCTATGCAGTGGTTTGCTGCTATATTATTCTCCAAAATTTTCTTCTTTATTAGTTTCTTGAAGTTGCCCGTGCTCTTTGTCTATGCTGTACCAAACAACTATGTAATCTACGATTGACTACCCACGTACTGGGCGCTCATTTTATTTTATTACAGCACGCAGTTTTAAGAGAACATGTATTGAACTGTGTACGAACAGGTAGTTAGTACACAGCGAAAAACAGAGCACGAAAACAAGACAGCAAGACTGAGGCGGGTGGACTAGCACTCGCGCACTAGGTGCACTGCGCGTGGCTTGCGCAGCTGAAACAGTGAGTAGGAGCGTGCGTTTTATGCAGGTGAGATATTAACTGAGCTTAGAGGTAGGAAATGCTGGCCACAAAAGGAGTGATGGACGCGACATAAAAGCCGAATATCTAGTGGGGATACAGAATAATGCATTTTTCGAAATGTGAGTACCCTGGAGCAAGGAATTTATGATTTTGTCTGAGGGTACTTTACATGTTCAGTAAACGTTAGGTTTAAATAGAAAATAACGGCGAGGATTGTAATTTTGTGCGGATATGTGTAGGTTACGCAGTGTAGAGGAACACTGGGATTGCCAGTTCAGTTAGAAGCATTGGCATGGTATTGGGGAAGCATAGGAAGCAGGAATTTTTTGCACTGATGGTGACTTTTGCGGGACGCGCCCCTCGAGAGACGACATGATTGCTTAGCGCACCCCTTATTGTTGATGCAAAGGGCTGGTTGCCTAAGTAGCCACCGTCATCAGCATATGCTTGTGTTGACACACCAAGTGGTTAGGAGAGATTAAAAAATCTGTGAATATTATTATTCCATAATGAAGACGTATTGGTGAGTCATCGAGACTTCCAATTGAAAATGTGGTTTACACCTCGCTGTCGCATGACTGGTGAACGTCATTTCGCTGTTTGTTCAACATTTTTGTTAACTGATGGTAAAGATATTTAGAGCAGTTATGATATCGAAAAACGGTAATACTTCGGGATGCAAAATGCTGTCGAAGGCACCTTTGAAACAAAAAAAGGTGACTGAAACGTGATGCTTTTCACCTCTAGTTTCACGCAGTCTTTTACAGAGCGCGTATAAGGAGAGGGGCGCACACTTCCCATGTGTAAAGCCAAAGTTCATTGGATGGAGTAAGATGCTAATCTAAGCAATAATATCCAAGGAAGCTTACAAGTCGTTGTAAAAATTTGCCAGAAGTGGAATTTATTAGATTAGGTCGTATGATTAAAGTGAATTGATGGGTTATTGAAGCTATGCTGCGAAAATTATGCTACCTTTTCTGCAAAAAAGTGCGTTAGTTCAAACAACAAATAAATCTGAAAACTTGTGCAGATCTATACACTGTGGGAATCTGTGTAAGCGGAGCTTTCTGCATTGCTTGCGCTAACTGACGGAAATTGGCGGGGATGTCGTAGCGAACGCTTAACTTATTGAGCGCATGGTGCATCACGAGAGGGGAGAGCTGACGGTCACCTTGCGTGCACCACTCGTGCTTATCGGCCTCAGAGTACAGAAAGCCACACTTGTTCGCTGGCATTGTTGTGCGTCATTGTTCATAGTTAGCGACAAATTTAGCAGTCGTTGCCTCACACAGCGCATCCCACCATGAATGAAGTACTAAGGTTTATTTAAATTACGATGTTACCGTTGCGAATTATTATTATTATTATTATTATTATTATTATTATTATTATTATTATTATTATTATTATTATTATTATTTATGAAAACATGCAAAACACCAAGAGGGAGGGAGCAAGCTGACAACTGCCACCGAGAGGGGCACAACGCCTGCCTACTCTTTCCAGAGGAGGGAATGAAAAGAGAAGAGAACAAGGGAGTGTTGCTCCACGTGACCAGGTTCATGGAGCCTTGCTAAGTTTTATGCAGAAAACTGATTTGGCCTCCCATTTGTACACATTTTTAATGTGTTCCTACTTTCTCTTGTCCGTGTCTCTGTCATTTATTTATTTCGTATTTCCTTTCCTATTTCTGTGCTTCCTAGCTTCTCCTCTTCTGCGTTTCGAAACCACAATCCGATTATCAGGCATGCCGTAGTGGGGGACTCCGGATTTATTTTGACCACCGGGACTTCTGTAATGTGCATCTACATTTATGCACACGAGCATTTTTGCATTTTACCCCCTTCTAAAAGCGGGCGCCATGGTACAGATTGACCCAATGACCTCTAGTAAGAACATTGCCACTAAGATACCTTGTCGGGTACAGAAGCCTTAATTTCTTGGCCAGCCGCTTACTTGGTGTCATCTTGACGCTGTGGTGCTTTACTGCGGCTTTGTGTCAGCACGCCCTGCGTCAGCTCTGCGCAACACAAATTAGCACGAGGTCTATATTTTTTTTATAAATAGCAGGAACGTACTGTACCATGCCAGGAATTAACATATATCCTCTTTGTGCTCAATTGTTACCATGCGTAGTAGGAGCCTTTCCTTTATTGAAAAGACGCCAGACGACCGATGCATCCTGACGTCGCATCTGCCATGTTACTGGCCACGAGGGACGAGCACCGAAGTTTTTGTTCACTCGTTTGGCGATTTATTCGGCGGCTGAACAGGTAGGGCACCCTGTTTTACCCATTCTCTGCTTTCTCTCTCTGCACCCTCTCTGGACTGTTGCGCGGGAGCTAAAGGTAAGAGCTTCAGCTTCTGGGATACCTTTACGCGGAGAGAGCATTGTGGTGGCTCTCGGGGTCTCCAGAGGGCACTGTGGCCACGCTTCCCCTAAGCAATTTTTTGGCATCACCTGTCTGATCTGCCACACTCCTAACGTGTTATCTCAACTATCTTCCGACCTGGCCTGCCCCACAACAGCAACAGTGAAACAGTAGATGTAAGACGGTAAGAGGGAAAGGAAGCTTCGCTATAAAACAAAAATGTCGGATGCTTATCAAAAACAATTTTCGACATGGGGTGCCTGAGCCCATCCTGCTCCATAGCAGAACGAATGTTACCTAAGCTTATTAAATATATCGAATGATCAAAGGCACGTCATTAGTTCGATGGTGGTCAGCCAATAACAGCCGCAGCCGAGTGGAATAACCATCGACAATGGATCTGCAGAATTTAATGTGGTAAACAACTCAGCGGAGCGTATAACACTTGTTATAAACCACCATCTGGAAGTGGAATGATACAAGATGTTGCGTAGCGGGCTGTTTTTCAAACAAAGTTTATCTTGGCAGTTCTAATATATTTCGCAGTCTTAACGATGCTCAAAGCCGATTGAGCTGACGTGGGGCCGAACTGCTTTAAAGCGCAAGTGGGCTTTTTTAAGAGCATAAGGACTTATTGAAAACCTAGGGATTTTTTGTTCTATTCATCTCTAATCATTTCGGCTCTAACCCCATCCACCTGCGCAAAATATCGAACCGAACAATTAACCGGCTGAACAACTCTCCCTTCCACATCTTCTTTCTCGCTCTCGCTCTCTGGGAAACCACTAACTTTTCGCGTGAGTCTCATTAATTTCATAGTAACCAGTCAGTTTTGCCGCTAACCGCCGCATTCATAAATGCATCTTAAATTGACTCCTATGCTTGACTTCATAAAAACTACGCCTAGCATGGACGAGCCTCGGATGCCATTTGCGTTTCCTTAGGCGCGTCGACGACAGGCCTCATATAAGTTAGATCAAGCATGAGCTTCAAGATGCATCTCGGAATACGGGGCAAGTAGTAATCTTATCAAGATTGGTGAACGTAGAGTTTCTTAACTGCTATGAACTGTCCCACAACGTTATTTATCACGGCTGTGTCAGGTGAACAAATGAGTGCGCGTCAGGCTCAAGCTCGACCCTGATACTATTTTACGACTTATTCACACCGGTCATTTTCACGAACACAAACTGCGTGAGAACAAAAAGAAATATTATGGGGCTCATATATAAGATAGGACTAAAACTCTGACAGCACGTGTTGCTAATCTAAGCGCTCGATAAATTCAAATTGAAAGATTAGTTACGGGCGAAATGCAGAAACACCCGCGTCCCGTCCGTTGCGGCCACGTTAAAAATATCCTGGCGGTGCCTGGTTACAAAATCGGTGTTTTTGCACATAAAACCTCAGAATTCATTTAGTTCTGAAACGTTACTTACAATGAGAGCCTACGCTCAGATTTTCTAGTCAGCCATCGACCCGACGATCGCGCCCATTACAAACAGTGTGGGCGATGCGCTGCTTAGAGAGCGAGCACGACCGAGCCCACGAGTTATAGAATAGTGTGCCAGAACTCCCGTCCATTGAACTGTAAGCACCGGAAAGACGCCGTCCAATGTACCTCTGCTCCAGGAAGGAGCAACTAAGGAGCGGCGGGAGCGGGCGCTGCTGTCCCACCCACGACAGTCATATTACCCCCGTGCGCGCGAAAGGCCCTCGACAGCACTCGGCTACTTTCCTCCTCGCCCTCTCTCACCTGCATCGGCGAAAGTCAAAATAGCCACCGGACCCACATTGGTTGGCTTCCTTGCCTTTCCCGTGTCGAGCGTCTCACTGCGACTATAGCAAACCGCCATTAACGCGCATAAATATAGACAAAGAGAAAAACTATATCGCGCACTTTCATCGTCGACATGTGTGCATAAAAGCGTCCTTGTTTTTGTTTTTATTTTAGTAGCGAGTAAATGGGCACTGCTGGCGAATTTCTGCTGTCGGCGTCGCCATTTTCTACCAGCGTGGTTACTACGCTGGCAGTTTCTCAGGAGTCACAACGGCATCATTTAGATCAAGTGAAGTGGCGACAAGAAACCCATGGAAATATCAAGCCTGTATTATTTTAGCTGCTCGTGGGAACGCCGGCAACGGGAAACTGAAGCCGCAGCAGGGCATCGAAAGATTACTGGCAGGAATTCGCAACTTGTCACAAACATCTGCTATAACATGCAAAATGGATCAACTAATGCAGCTAAAGGAAACAGTCCAAAACACGGAACAATCAGTCCAACAATTCTCAGTGCAGTACGACGACGTACTGATTGAGATGAAGAAGCAGTCAACTGAAATGGATACTCTAAAGAAAAGAGTGGAAAAAAGATGAAGCAGCTAATGACACTTTCTGAAACTGCGACAACAGGTTAACTACATGGAGCAATACAGCCGGCGTGGAGATTTAGAAATTTATGGTCTGTCGCAAATATAAAATAAACATCTGCTTGATAAAGTAAATAATCTAACCATTCAATGGAACCTTGGTGAGCTCACAACAGCAAAAATTGACGGCTTGCATAGGCTTGCGGCTAAGCCAGACAAACAACCAGCGGCGCTCGTTCACTATGTGTCACGTGGCACACGGGACGAATGGATGGGTAAAAAGGGCTACTTGAATTCTACAAAATATGATATATATCTCCGTGACAATCTGACTGCGGAAAACAAAAACTGGCAGTGGCTTAGCTCGGCTACGCCAGGATATACGAAGCGAAAGCTAAGGCATAGCATGGTTAGCCTTCGTTAACCTTGATTGCAAGTCCAGGTTTGCCTGGTTGTCTAGCTATGTTGCGGCGTTTAGCCAGTCGTTCTGCGCGCTGTTCGTCTTTTTCCTGGCTGATTCGTTTCCTCTTCATCTCGTTCTGATGTCGATTCGAGGCCTCCTCCTGCTTATCTGAATTATCGCTGTCCATACTGCCGCCTGAACTGTGGTTGCGGCGCACGCGAACTCTCGTTTAAATCCTCCGGCATGTTATCAGGCATGCGACGCAGCTGGCTAAGCAAGCGTAGGCGAGCGCAACGACGAGGAACTCGTTGTGACGACATACCAAACGGCGGCGACGGAAAGGCGCTGCGCTGCGCAGCGGCGGAACACCTGAAGCTCGGCGCTACTAGTGGCGTATGCGCAGTAGTGACTTGGGAGCGAGAAAGAGAGAGAGAAATATCTGCGGTGAGGCGCACATTGTGACGTCATGTGCCTCCTCGGAGCGCCGCCACGGTGAAATCGCAAGTTCGTCGCCAGTAAAGCTTTCTCTTTCAAAAGGTTTATGCTTGACGAGGGCCAGAGCACAAGCAAAACACTATCAGTTTGCCTGGTACAACGAAGGAAAGTTTGCGCGCAAAGCACATGGCGAGCGAGTGATCCGCATTGGATGCCAAGCCGATTTATATAAGGTACAGTGAGACCGTGATTTTTTTTAAACCCCTTTTCTCTCTACGTTGTCTTTCTTTTTCTTTCACTGATGGCGGAATTATCTAACATAAGTTATCATAATAGCTGTGCTTTGAAATCTACTTTGCACTGCCCGTTTTTTAAACGAGTTAATATTTGTCTATTTTTCAGGTCAATAACAGGAGCAGGATCGGTGAACGCATTCAATTAGAAACAGCTCTGGATGGAGTAGATATTAAATTAGGCATTTTTGGATTGACCGAGACGTGGTTTTCGTAGGTTTCCGATGTCAATTTTCTTTATGGATACGTAGGCAAAAGTATCTGCATAAAAAATCGTCGAGCTGGTGGTCATTCCCTTTATAATAAAGATAACCTAAACTAGGGCCCTATAACATAAGACTATTCCAATATATTTTCATTCCAATCACCTGACGTCAAATTTGCGTAACCGCCGACGCAAGCAACGGGCGGTAACCCGCAAGGCTGTCTGAACAGACCAATCAAACGCTCTCCTCTGTTATAGGAGGTCATTTTTGTTTGCTTTAAAAATGAATGACATTGCCTACAGTCAGCGATTTGTCTTATCTAATTGGCTGACAAGAGGTGAAGAGCAGGCTCAAGTGGAGAAGGAATCGATGGGGTGCAGCCAGTGCACTGAAAATTGACAACCGGATGAAGACGGTGGTGCTGGCGTCTGCGATTGGTCTGCTTTCCCTTACTTAGCTGGAAAATCGCGGCGGCATGCAACGGAAGGTTAAGGTTGCAGCTAAAAAAGATCCTCAGCAAAGAAGCGTTGGCACAGCGAGGTCATAAACGTTCCGGAATTGCTCGAAAACGTTACAGGGCCACGCAAGAAGTTTTATTCTACAGAAATAAGCCCATTCTCCCCGGCATGTGCGAGTAGCCAGTGGCTAAGCGATGGGCGGCAGCCATCTTGTATGCCTGTCGGAACAGGGCAGCCAGCGCCTATTCAAAAAAAAAATTCGGTTTTGTTCGGTATATTAATGCATGTTGAATCCGTAGACGTCACTTTGACGCCAGGAGTTTTCGCGGTTTTGTGACGTCGCGTGACAGGCAGATGAAGTGGGTGCAGCTCAATAACTTTTGACCAAGCCCAGGGATGTCGCTCAAAAGGCGTCAAGTAAGAAATAAATATTTTTCTAATGTTCGCCCAATGAAGAATAATCAGTGTGTCATGTCATATCATATGGTTAGCCGTCGCGTGACAGAAAGGCGAAGTGGGGGTGTTTCAAAAACGTTTTTCACCAATCTCGGAGGGCTTATTGCAGAATTAGAATAGAATAGTGTCACGTGGTGGTGACGTTCATGAACACAGTAGCAATACTGCGAAAGACAAAACTAACTTTTATTGGGCGAACCTGTGCCCACAAAAACAGGCTACACTTATAGCACAACGATAGCTGCGAACGCAATCGGCGATCGTCGAAAGTGTGATCGGCGCGTCAAGCGCGTCGGCTTTTATAGATCAGTCGTCGAATGTTCCAGACTAATCGTTGGGACCCGCGTGCCTTCCACAAAGTTCTACACTATTCGCGTCGCGCATACACGTAATCAGATTACACAAGTTGCGGGGAAAGACAGCGAATGGAACCATGGATACCATTCCAGAAACTTCTTTTACATGCAGGTACGTCCTGCGCTGTGCGATAACATTTGTTAGGTGGTGAGAAGTGGTCGCCCGATAAAGATAAAAAGTACACGTGTCATTACCCCCCTCTTAAAAAGCATCGTCCCGATGCTACAAATATAAGAGAGCGGAACACAAACGGACACTTATTAAACAAAAGTGACAAAACAACGAAAAGAAACAAAGTCCAAAGGTCAGTTACGAGAAGTCCTAAAGTCCATTAACGCTGGTAGTACGGCTTGAGTCGCACAACGGGGACTATTTCAGGTCGTGAGCGGCGCCGCTGTGATAGCAAAAAGCCGTCTGGCACGACCTCATAGTTAAGTGCGCCAATACATCGGATCATCTTGTACGGTCCGAAAGAGCGACGCAAAAGATTCTCGCTCAGTCCTCGCCTGCGTATAGGGGTCCAAACCCAAACACGGTCACCGGGCTGGTACTCGACGAAGCGTCGCCGGAGGTTGTAGTGTCGGCTGTCGGTACGCTGCTGGTTCTTGATGCGTAGGCGGGCGAGCTACCGGGCTTCTTCGGCGCGCTGGAGATAGGTCGGGACGTTAAGATTCTCTTCGTCGGTGACGCGCGGCAGCATGGCGTCGAGCGTCGTCGTCGGGTTCCTGCCGTAAACCAGCTTAAACGGCGTGACCTGTGTTGTTTCTTGCGCCGCCGTGTTTTAAGCAAACGTTACGTACGGCAGGACCGCGTCCCACGTCCTGTGCTCGACGTCGACGTACATTGCTAGCATGTCGGCGAGGGTCTTGTTCAGGCGCTCCGTGAGACCATTCTTCTGCGGGTGATAGGCAGTTGTCCACCTGTGGCTTGTATGGCTGTACTACAGAAAGGCTTGGGTGAGCTCTGCTGTAAACGCTGTTCCTCTGTCGGTGATGAGGACTTTTGGGGCACCATGTCGCAGCAATGTTCCCGACGAAAAATTCCGCCACTCCGGCTGCGCTGCCTTTCGGTAGAGTTTTAGTTTCAGCGAAGCGGGTGAAATAATCCGTCACCACGACGATCGACTTATTTCCGGATGTTCAAGCCGGAAACGGTCCCAACAAATCCATCGCGATCTGCTGGAATGGTCGGCAAGGAGGTTTGATCGGCTGCAGTAATCCTGCTGGCCTTGTCGGTGGTGTCTTGCGTCGCTGACAGTCTCGGCATCTCTTGACGTAACGCGAGACGTCGGCGGTCAGACGCGGCCACTAATACCTTTCCTGTATCCTCGACAGCGCACGGGAGAATCCGAGGTGCCCAGCGGTTGGATCGTCATGTAGGGTGTACAGTACTTCTGGACGCAGCGCTGACGGAACAACAAGAAGGTAGCTGGCGTGGACTGCTTTGAAGTTCTTCTTTACGCGCAGGTTGTTTTGTAATGTGAACGAAGACAATCCGCGCTTAAATGCCCTAGGTACTACGTCGGTGTTCCCTTCGAAATACTCGACGAGGCCTTTTAGCTCCGGGTCTGCTCGTTGCTGTTTAGTGAAGTTTTCTGCGCTTATTAATCCGAGGAAGGCGTCGTCATTCTAGTCATCTTGCGGCGGCGGGTCAATGGGGGCGCGCGATAGGCAATCGGCATCATAGCGTTCTCGTCCGGACTTGCACGTTATAGTGATGTCGGATTCTTGTAGTCTGAGGCTCCACCGCGCCAGCCATACTGAATGATCCTTTATATTCGCTAGCCAACACAACGCGTGATGGCGCTGACGACTTTGAATAGCCTGCCATAAAGATAAGGGCGAAATTTAGCAGGAGCCCAAGCGATGGCGAGGCATTCCTCGCCATCGAGGAATGTACATTGCTAGCATGTCGGCGAGGGTCTTATTCAGGCGCTCCCTGTAAGACCATTTGTCTGTGGGTGGTAGGCCGTTGTCCTCCTGTGCCTTGTCTGACTGTATTGCAGAATGGCTTGGGTGAGCTCCGTTGTAAAGGCCGTTCCTCTGTCGGTGATGAGGACTTCTGGGGCGCCATGTCGCAGCAGGATGTTTTCGACAAAGAATTTCGCCACTTCGGCTGCGCTACCTTTCGGCAATGCTTTAGTTTCAGCGAAGCGGGTGAGGTAGTCCGTCACCATGATGATCCACTTATTTCTGGTTGTTGGCGTCGGAAAGGGTGCCAAAAAATTCCATCCCGATCTGCTGGAATGGTCGGCAAGGAGGCTCAATTGGCTGTAGTAATCCCGCTGGCCTTGTCAGTCGTGTCTTGCGTCGCTGACAGTCTCGGCATGTTCTGACATAACGGGCAACGTCGGCAGTCAGGCGCGGCCAATAGTACCTTTCCTGTATCCTCGATAGTGTCCGGAAAAATCCCAGGTGTCCAGCGGTCGGATCGTCATGCAAGGTGTGCAATACTTCTGGACGTAGTCCTGACGAGAGAACAAGAAGGTAGTTGGCGCAGACTGGTGAGAAGTTCTTCTTCACGAGTAGGTTGTTTTGAAACGTGAAGGAAGATAATCCACGCTTAAATGCCCTGGGGACAACGTCGGTGTGCCCTTCCAAATATTCGACAAGGTTTTGCAACTCCGGGTCTACTCGCTGCTGTTCAGCGAAGTCTGCCGCGCTTAAAATGCCAAGGAAGGCGTCGTCATCCTCGTCATCTCCCGGCGGGGGATCGATGGGGGCGCGTGATAGGCAATTGGCATCAGAGTGTTTTCGTACGGACTTATAGGTTACAGTGATATATTCTTGCAGTCTTAGGCTCCATCGCGCCAGCCGTCCTGAAGGATCCTCTAAATTCGCTAGCCAACACAAGGCGTGATGGTCACTGACGACTTTGAATGGCCTGCCATATAGGTAAGGGCGAAATTTCGCTGTAGCCCAAACGATGGCGAGGCATTCCTTTTCGGTTGTAGAATAATTGCCTTCCGCTTTTGACAACGACCGGCTAGCGTAAGCTATCACCTGTTCGACTTCGTTTCTTCTCTGGAGTAGAACGGCACCGAGGCTTAGACTACTGGCGTCAGTATTGATGTCTGTATTGGCGCACTCGTCGAAGTGCGCAAGTACCGGCGGCGACTGCATGCGTCATTTGAGTTCTTCGAATGCGTCGGCCTGCGGCGTTTCCCAATTGAACTCGACGTCACATTTGGTTAGACGTGTCAACGGCTCAGCGATGCTCGAAAAGTCCTTGACAAAGCGCCTGTAGTAGGCGCACATGCCAAGGAATCTCCGCACTGCCTTCTTGTCTATGGGTTGCGGGAACTGTACGATGGCAGCTGTCTTTTGCGGGTCTGCACGGACACCAGATTTCCTGATTACGTGGCCTAAGAACAGAAGCTCATCGTAAGCGAAGCGGAATTTTTCCGGCTTCAGAGTAAGCCCTGATGAGTTGATGGCCTCTAGTACTGTCGCAAGCCGCCTGAGGTGATCGTTGAAATTTCCGGCGAAGTCGACGACGTCATCCAAGTAAACGAAACAGGTCTGCCACTTCAATCCTGCTAAAACCGTGTCCATCACGCGCTGGAACGTTGCAGGCGCCGAGCACAGTCTGAATGGCATAACCTTGAACTCGTAGAGGCCGCCTGGGGTGATGAAGGCCGTCTTTTCGCGATCTCTTTCTTCGACTTCTGTTTGCCAATAGCCAGACTTGAGGTCCATCGTTGAGAAGTATTTAGCGTTGCAGAGCAGATCCAATGCGTCGTCTATTCGTGGGAGGGGGTATACGTCCTTCTTCGTGATCTTGCTCAGAAGACGGTAATCGACGCAGAAACGTAGGGTTCCCTCCTTTTTCTTCACCAAGACGACAGGAGGTGCCCACGGGATTTTGGACGGCTGGATGGTGTCGTCGCGCAGCATTTCGTCGACTTGGTGCATTATAGCCTCACGTTCTCGTGTAGAAAGTCGATAAGGGCTCTGGCGGTGTGGTCGAGCACACTCTTCGGTTATTATGCGATGATTTGCGACTGGCGGTTGTCGAATCCTTGATGACGTCGAAAAGCACTCTTTGTATCGTCGAAGTAAGCTTCTGAGCTGTTGTTGCTTAATCATGGGGAGACTTGGATTTATGTCGAAGTCTGGTTCGGGAACTACGGTCCTCGGGGTACATGCGGCAGAATACGAGAGGACAAACGCATTGCTGGTTTCCAGAATTTCCTCGATGTATGCGATCGTCGTGCCCTTGCTGATGTGCTTTAACTCCTGGCTGAAGTTTTTCAGCAACACTTTCGTGTTTCGTCCGTGCAGGCGGGTGATGCCTCTAGCGACGCAAATTTCACGATCGAGCAGTAGACGTTGATCGCCTTCGATGACGCCTTCTACGTCAGCGGGTATTTCTGAGCCGACCGAAACAATGCTCGAGCGAGGCGGGATGCTCACTTGATGTTCGAGCACACTCAAAGCGTGGTGACTACGAGAGCTCTCCGGTGGTATCGCTTGATCTTCCGACAGTGCTATCGATTTTGACATCAGGTCTATGATTGCGCCGTGTTGGTTCAGGAAGTCCATGCCGAGAATGGCGTCTCGTGAACACTGTTAGAGGATAACGAAGGTGGTAGGGTAAGTCCGGTCATGAACGGTAATTCTTGCCGTGCAGATTCCAGTAGGCGTAATGAGGTGTCCTCCAGCGGTTCGAATTTGAGAGCCATCCCATGCAGTTTTAACTTTCTTCAACTGGGCGGCGATGTGTCCACTCATTACGGAGTAATCGGCTCCTGTGTCCACTAAGGCGGTAACTGCGTGGCCGTCGAGAAGCACGTCGAGGTCGATGGTTCTTTGGCTGGCGTTGCAGTTAGGTCTCGGCGTCGGATCACGGCTGCGTCGTGTTGAACTGAAGCTGGAACGTCGCGTCGTCAGGTTGTCTTTCGTCGTCGTATTCTTTGCTTCCAGACTTCGTCGGGACGGCGGCGTGTCGTTATGTCGTCGAGGTAGTTTCTTCGTTGTATTCATCGGCGGCGGAGGATCTTCGTCAGTTCGACGAACAGCAACCGCATCTCCAGCGGTTGCTGCTTTTAGTTTTCCGGATATGGGCTCGCTGACCGGTGCCGGGCTGGGCCAGTGTATGGTCGGCGCTGCGGCGACAGGTAGCGGCCTGGTGATGCCGAACGCGACTGTCGTCGATAGCTCCACTGCGTAGCGGCGAGGTAGTCGGCGATATCGCGAGGGCGTTCACCTTGCCGCGGGCGCGGTGCCTTGACGGCGAAACCTCGCAGTACCACCTCCCGGTATGGCCATCTTCGGTATACGTGACCCGCTTCTCCGCAGTGGTAGCAGAGTGGGCGGTGGTCAGGAGTGCGTCAAATGGCCGCTTCCTCGGGTAGCTGCGCTGGGCGAAGGGTGGGCGTGCTGGCGGCGGCGGTGGTGGCCGACGGAATCGCGGCGTTACGGGGCCCTGGCGTGGTCGTGGAGGGGGACTTTGTCGGCGGGCGACGGCGGCGTAGGTCATCGCTTGCGGCTGAGGCTGCGGCAATTCAGGGGCTATTCCGAGTTGTTGTTGGAGCTGCTCACTTGCGGTGTCGGCAATCGAAGCCGCTTGAGGCTGTTGTGATGGGAACAGCTTCTTTAGCTCCTCCCGCACGACCGCTCGGATAGTCTCACGTAGGTTGTCGGTGGCCACTGACTGAACTCCGGCGTAGTTTGTCGAGTTTGTGCGGCGGTCGAATTGCCGGTTTCGCATCTCGAGTGTCTTCTCGATGCTGGTGGCCTCGCGAAGAAACTCGTCGACGGTCTTCGGTAGGCTTCGTACCATTCCGGCAAAACGTTCCTCCTTCACACCAGGCATGAGTAGGCGGACTTTCTTCTCCTCGGGCATTTCATGGTCGGTGTGGCGGAATAGACGGCCCATTTGCTCCGTGAAGATCGCGGTTGTCGCATTAGGTAGCTGCGCTCTGGTTTGTAGTAGAGCTTGGGCTCGCTGTTTTCGCACCACGCTTGTAGACGTTTGCAATAAGCCGCTTCGGAACATGTGCCACGTCGTTAAGGTGGCTTCTCGAGTCTCGAACCACGTCCTGGCCGCGTCTTCCAATGCCAAGAAGACATGTCACAGTTTGTCGTCGCTGTTCCAGCTGTTAGAGGCAGCGACCCTCTCATACGTCTCGAGCCAGGTTTCCGGGTCCTCGAATGTTGAACCGCGGAACGTCGGAAGCTCCCTGGGCTGCTGCAGCACGATGGGGGACGCTGGGGCTGCCATTGGGGTTGCTTTGGCCACAACCTTCTTGGTCTTCTCAGGTAGAAGTCCGTGCTCCGGGGGCAGCTGTTGAAGACGGCGGCTTGCTCGATGGTCCGACACTGCGTTGGTGTTCTCTTTGCGGTCCGGGGTGGATCATGGCTTGTCGGGGGCGTGCTGTACATGAACGGAAAGCACCTCCACTAGCTGTCACGTGGTGGTGACGTTCAAGAACGCAGTAGCAATACTGTGAAAGACAAAACTAATTTTTATTGGGCAAACCTTTGCCCACGAAAACAGGCTACACTTATAGAACAGCGATGGCTGCGAACACAATCCGCTATCGTCGAAAATATTATCAGTGGGTCAAGCGCGTCGGCTTTTATAGATCAGTCGTCGAATGTTCCAGAGTAACCACTGGGACCCGCGTGTCTTCTCCACAAAGTTCTACACTATTCGCGTCGCGCATACACGTAATCAGATTACACAAGTTGCGGGTAAAGACAGCGGATGGAACCATTGATAACATTCCAGAAACTTCTTTTACATGCAGGAGCGTCCTGCGTTGTGCGATAACATTTGTTAGGTGGTGAGAAGTGGTCGCCCGATAAAGATGAAGAAGTACACGGGTCAATAGTTTGGAACAGCTTTACTTTATAGCGCCCCTACTCTGTTATACCTTAATAATCGGTTGTTAGTGAACACTAAGAGTCGATTGCTGTGAAACGTTGTGGTACTGGGATCGCTACCGCTTATCGTCCACCTCCTGGTGATTTTCATGAGTTTGTTAACAAGGTTCTTCAATGCGTGACCAGAATAGGTATGTCAACTGTCCCGATTGGTGACTTTAATATAAACTTCTTATAGCCAATCCTTAAACGCAACATGGTTAGACGTCATAGAGTCACATAAGCGTTTTAACACTATCAAATTGTCTACCAGAAATAACAACAGACACGGAGAGTTAAATTGACTTTTGTATCACAAATCACGATGTCGCAGATGTGTTTCCGGGAATCCACCTTCGATAATAGTGATCAACCGCCAATTTTTGTTTTCATAGGAAGGCCCAAAATAAAAAGAAAACTGTCTTGCGCATTATGACCCTCTACTGCGCAGAAATTTCAATAGCGAAGCACTAGATGATTTTCGGTTTATCATCGAGCGTATAGATTGCGCAGGTGTACATATTGAAAGTAATCGAAACTTATACTGCGATTTAGTTTTGCACCAATTCATATGATCTTATGACGTTGCCATTCCACTACATCATGCCAATGGACACAGGAAATCTCGATATCTTTGGGCTACCTATGAGCTGTGCGAGAGACTTCAATTGCGAGATACGTTTTTGATAGTTTTATTCGTGTCAAGGACAAAACGACACTTCCGGAACATAGAAAAAAAACTGAAGTATAAGCTCCTCTCGGATCTTCAGAAAGATCGCGCCGAAAACTACAAAAATATGTTTTGTCTATATCAAAGGATCCTAAAAAAGTTAGGGCAGGAAATCAGAGACTCGAAGGCAACCCGCACAGTTTCATGCTTGTTACACTTATCTTCAACAACGAAGAATACACTGACACTTCGCTAGCAAACAAATTTAATGATACATTTCTGCAAGCTCGGGTTACAAATAACATTCGCACGTATAATTTCACAAAGGCTCTAAATGATTATCCATAATTTGACAGTACCAATTCTGTTCCTTTATCCATGCAGTGAAGTTGTAATTTTTAATTTGATTAGGTCTTTGAAAAAAAGACAGCGCAGCCCGATGTGATGAAATCCAATCGGAGTCAATCATTCGTGTTGCTGATATTTTATGTGCCCCGCTATGTCATATATGCAACTACGCACTGGTTTCTGGGAATTTTCCTGTTAGTAGGAAAATAGCCAGAGTAGCGGTTATGCAGAAAAGTGGATCCTTGGATGACGTAAATAATTACAGGCTAATATATCTTTGGCCAGTTTTTCAAAAGCTTTAGAACTAATTCTAAAGATCAGGCTAACCAAATTTCTGTATCGAAAGTAGGCACCTGTTGAACGTCCACACGGATTTCGCATGAATAAGAAGAGACACTACTGAAGGTTAAAGAAATAATACCTAATTCTGAGCATGTTTTACACTGTCAGAGTTTTACTTGGCTTCAGAAAAGCTTTTGATTCTATCAAGCACCACACTCTGTTTCAGATGGTTCCTCTACATGGAATTAGAGGTGTTATGTAAAATCTTATTCATAATTATTTTTCAGGTAGGTTGAATTTGTAGGCCATAAAGCTGTTTGTGCAGAGTTAAAGGAAATGAAGCACAGTGTACCGCAGGAGGCTATTTCTGGTCCCCTATTTTTTTATCGTTTCTATCAATGATATAGCGTATATGCCGCTTAGACCCAGCACGGTCCTCTTACGCTGATGATGCCAGTTTATATTGTTTTTCAGTCGTATTTTGGCTGAGTTAAAAACAGTGCCAAATGATTAGTTGTATGAGTTGCTAGTTTGGTTGTCTCACAATCAACCTGAGTTGAATGTTTTTAAAACGAAGTTTATAGTTTCTAAGCACGGGGACAAACTCAATATCACTAATATTTCTTTGTTTTGGTACCTGCGCGATTGAACGGGCACTTGTATTTAAATTTGTAGGAGTAATTTGGGAAGAAAATTTAGATCGGACTCCACACATAAATGAAGTACGTTCTAGCATTTCCAGGTCTAACCGTATCTTTTATAAACTCCGGCATCTGGTTCAGACTCGATGAAGGCGTCAATTGTATTATTCACTTATCCATTCTCTCTATACTACTGGTTATTGATCTGTGGAACCTCAAGCAAAGCAAATTACGTAGGCTAACAGTCCTTAAAAAAGAAGCTGTCCGCCACATAGAAGACCTCAGGTGGCTCGATCACACAGCATAGTTCATTTTAAAAAAAATGAAATACTATAAGTTTATCAGCTATATAACCTCAAATTAGCCACATACATACACGGAAAAATAGAAAAATGAGTCTGCATTATTTCATACATAATATCGAATAATAATTAAGACAAATTAAGATATACCCAATTCCAAGTTCCACTTTGTAGAACCAAGTGTAGAACTAAAGAACTTAAACCTATCATCAACGTTTACATAAACACGCGCAAGTTTTAACTAATGTGAAATAATCTATGTCAACGATTCGTTTAAAAAATGTTATGAACTCTTATTTGTTGCCGCGTATACGTTCATAGAATGCGTATGGCCTGAAGCACCATGTGGTTTACGATGTGTGTAAAAGAAATATGTTGTTTGTGTTATTTCACTAATTTAGCAGTACCAAGTTTTATTCCCCTACAATGCATTCACTGTCTACTGTTTAATTTCTTATAGAATGTTCAAGCCTCTGCTGAAAAGTGCACGGGTGGTAGGGCCATTGTTACGTAGCCTTTTCTGCCTTAAGCCATATTTTCATACATTGATGCAAGGCAAAGGCAATGCTATCGGATCGCAAAAGTTCTGCAAATCAGTCTTATGCTCTTTACTGAATTATTTCTAGGAAACTTAGAACTGCCTCAGGAAAACAAATATTCAGAGCCCTTCCACTATGTGAAGATAGAAGACCAGCGAGGCTGTATTGCACAATAGGTTCTATATGGCAGTTATATTCAATTAGGTTCTATATGCCAGTTATTCTATATTGCTTGAATACAAGCACAACATATAACTTCGTTGTTTCTTTCGTCCTTCATATATGTTTATTTTTTATTTTCTGTTATTTCACTTTTTATTTATTTTTTACTTTATATGTACTGACCTTTCGATGCGTATCGTCATAGACTAGCGTTTGAGCAACAGCGTTCATCGCTCTGGTGCATTGTTTTAGAGCGAAACGTCAACTCCTCGAGGTGCAACTCCCCAAGGTCAATCTTGGCGCGAGTTTCACCTTCAGCCGCTGGCGCCGAAGTGAGCAGGTGAGACGTCACGTCACGTGATCAGCCGTGGAGAGCCATCGCAGCTGCGCTCGCTCGAGCCTCGCCGCTATGTACCACTTGACAAGGCCAAAGGTTATGTGTAAACATCTCGGACAAATTTTTTTTTTCAGATTCTAGCCATAGACAGCTTCGCTGCGGTATCATATTGTCGCGTTTAGTGAGGGCGAAGAACAGAGTAGGAAAACTGTAAAGCAAGAAATGAACATTTCATTGGGCTAACCTGCTCCTATAAAATGAAGTGTCAGTTAAACTTCAACGACAACGGCGAGCCCTGTCGGCGATCGTCGAAATTCGATCTGCGGGTCAAGGGCATCGACTTTTTTACATTACTCGCTGGTGCCATCGTACCTTCAAGAAAGTACTACACAAATCGTGTCGCGCATGCAATCAGATTACAAGAGGTTCCGTGACAACAACCAACGAATGGAACCAGCGATTATATTCAAGAAGGTTTAAATGCAGAAAAGCGCGTCTTGCGCTGAGCGATAACATTGTAACACGGATTGGCTCCTAATGAAATTGGAAAGCCATTCCAATCTTTGAAGGTGGATGACCAGCGAAGCTGTAGCACATCACATAGTAATAGACAAAAGTACATGCATTTAGGTTCATCATTTGGTAATGGTAGCGACAAAAGCTTCGTGATTACTGCAATATACGCTGATTGGTTCAGTCACAACCTTAGACATAACTTCGACCAAAGTTAAATCTATACACGACCGTTGTAGAGTAGTTGAGTGAGTTGGATTGGTGTGGCCCTTCAAACGAAACTCTTCTAGCACAAATTGAGCGAACTGTTTCTTCTCTGGTTTTGAAATATTTACTTTGAAGTCTCCAATAAAGGTCAAAGGTTTAGTGTTCTCACGGCTAACCCGTGCACAGTGCCTTGTCATGAAATTCTCGATATCACACTTGCTTGTGTGTAGACATACATGCAAGTGGGCGCCACAATTTGTTTTTTCTGATCCCATTACGGGACCTGCAACGCGTTCATTGTCGCTAGCAATGGTGCCACTCGGTGTGTTATGATTTCTTTCGGGAACTGATAAGGCTATATATAGTACTAGTATATCAAAATATGCAGTTATCACTATTATAAAATATTGACATAATTTTTGGTATAAGAGGGTCGTCATAAGCCATGCGGTGTGACAATCTCCCGGAAGCACGAAGAGCTTCTCACTGATCCAGCCCAAAGAGAAAATGACAAGAGCACTTAAGCATAAGAAGTGGCATGATATTTTGTTTACAACTTCTTCATCATAAGACCAGTTATAAGAAGAGAGTGGATTGATTTATATACGATCTGTCTACCGCGAAAGAATGAAATATGAAAGACAGAAAAAGAACAGACGAGTATATTCAACATGAGCAAAATAATTTGTTAAGTAGGCACGTCTTCGCGAGACACTACTTACCAATACTGAATACACTGACACACTGGAACCATATTGAAAAAATCTGGCAGAAAGCGTAGGCACCTGTGCGGAAACGTGAGCCACTATTTATTCGTGCTTAGCTTGAGGTGCTTCGCCCTCTCTCTCTCTCTTTCTTTGATAGGTTGTCACTGGTGGTTTTCTCAACTAAAAAGTGAAGGCGAATAAGCACGTAGAAAGAAACGAGCTTATTGCTTACTTCTTTGTGGTATGGATGGCCGACCGCACTGGAGTTCGGAAAATTTGCTTTTACTTGAGAGAGGATATTGGAAATGCTCTCCGTGTGCAGTTCCGAAAGGCTCAATCATTCAGTAAACAAGTTCTCAAGCGCGGCAATGAACTCCCGGGAACGATATAGAGGCCCACCCCAGTCGCACTGCTCAGTAAATTGTGAGGGTACCCGCTCAGCAGATGCGACAGATTTCTCGAAGAAAAATACTTCTTTGCATTGTGAGAATGGTGGCTTTAAAATGCACTTGCTCGCTACATACCCTGCAATATTGTAACGCGAAAGAAGGAATAAGAACGGGAAAATATTTACAAAGTGTATTTACAAAGGATAATGCAGCGTTGGCGAGTTCAGCCTACAGCCCGAGAAACAGAGAGCGTTCGTCGTCTTCGTCGGGGCACCCGCGTGCATCGGCCACAAGAAGCACGCAATATGCACGTATCAATATAATAAATTAGCCTGGAGTCGCTTTTCTGCTCACTTGCATTATAGTGCTCCGCAGGTTGAGTTGGCCTTGAGGCTATCGACCTTTTAATCTCGTCTAGCTTACCCTGGCAAAAAAACGCGTCGATCTTCTTGGGTATTGAATCTGAACCTTGTGTGTCATGGATGGTGACAAGAGCGCTTACTATGCTAGGATTTACATTGGAACTGTCGACACTGCGAGCCATTGCAAGTTAGAGAAGGATAGGTAATTGACCATGATTAGGGAGTTGTCTGGAGAAGGGTGGGTGTTACAGCCACTTGACTGGCGAGCGATGCCGAACAAGTGCTAAGGATCAGTGCTAAGCCGTGAAGTCAGTAAATATTACAACCAAAGGCTCTGTGCCAGGTAATTCATCGACGAAAGGGTACTAACTGCCGTGACTGTTAGTAAAACACGTTGTGGGGCTAGTTGTGCATAGCTTTCCATAGGGAAAGCGCCAATAGTGACGGCACTAGCCTAGCGCCTTGTCCTGTCTGTATTCCTTCTTGTGTGCCGTCACTATTGGCGCTTCACCTATTGAAAGTGACCGTTAGTACTGTTGCAGTGGATTCACTAAGTGATGCTTACCGACATTACAGGCTTCCCATTTGTCGAGGTAGCCCAGAAATTCAGGCAGAAATGCAGTATCGGAGGAAGCTGGCCTGAGTACTTCGGTGTGAAATCTTCATGTCATCACGGTGATGAGTCTCTGGATCTTCCTGGATAAGAAATTGCAGAAATGCACGTCAGAACTCTGCTCAATGTGCGTTTTTAAAGTTACATTATTTGTATGAGATATTAATCGCTACTCACGCGAAAAGCTTTTCCTTTCTTTTTGTTGCTGCGGCATCTTCTCTCAATTTCTTCCTTGTAAAAGACCACGCCCCTCAGGACATACGATCTGAAAAGTTGAAAAGCTTACGTAACTGGCACCTTCTCAAACGACTTTGGATCCAAGTGTGTCTCAGTCCCCTTTGGCATTACTTTAAGGGTCTATAGGCTGCAGTCCTGTATATATGTTTCCCGAACTGGCAGAGGGAATACCTAGAAATATAAAATACGAACAATCCAATTATCTCATGAGTACGGCAACCTTTTTCTTTTGTGTTTGTTAAACGTGAGTCACGAACGTACCATTCATTTTACTGTTGCAAAGCCCTTCTTAAGTAACCCGCATCTAAGCAGACAGGGGAATTCGGAGGTGAAGTGTAGCTTCCTGTTTTCGTTGACAGGGTGCTGCTCTTTATTAGATTTTATTTCTTTAAATATCGCTGACACTACAACTATCCTCCACATTTCCCGGCTCCAAGAGGCCCCATCACACGCGATGTGATCAACGAACAAGCCTGCTTGTCCGAAAAGGGTCACTGTTTCAGTTACAATTTTCAGCAACATATCTCCTTTAGGTAGCAAAAATAGTAAAAACGACAACAATCTGGCTTCATTTTCCTGCGAATGAAACAAACATAATGATCATGAGATGACCACGCAGCTGGCACACGTTCTCGGGCCTTGCTAATTCTCCGAGGTTAACGAAGCCTTCAATTCGCACGGAGGCTGTCACACTGAAGTGCTCTGAAAGCACCACTTCGTCTACCAGCAATCCATCATATTTTTCGAGGTCTGTTGTGATGCTAACTTTTTTCTGTAGGATGTCCGTTGCTTTTACAATAAAACCGAATGTACCTTTTGAGAGCACTGTTGGTCGTCAGTACGAGGATCTCCTTCTTTCACTTGTGCTGGGAAAGTCCAGGACTTTTGAGTTTAGCCAGAATACATTCAAGAATCCATTCTTGGCTGTAGCACGTGCCCTTCTGGCTGGTTCTTGTTGAAGCTTGGAAGCATGCGCGAACACTGGTCTGCTGTTTTCGCGGCAACGATGAAATTCTTTCCTCTAATAGTTCCTTCACCACATTCCACCTGCAATATCAAGCAACGTTGCCACCATTTGCTTGTTTTCCTAACTTAGGGAGTGTGTGGAGGCTTTGTTTCCTTGTTCCCTGCGTTTCAGATAGCTTCTTCTCGTGAGCATGACCTTCCTCAGGCATTTGCATAAGATGCACGCAGACTATGGAGGTTAAAATAACTCATTTAGAATCGCTTAGCATGGGTGCATGACGGCGTACTCGTGAACTTTCACTTTCTAGAGGCAAGGCATGTACTATTCGTCACTAGTCGCATTGAGGGTCACATGGACTCGTCTTTCGCTAGGCATTGGCGACAATTACCAAATTTCAAGATAAACGTGCAAGCGATATCTCAAAAAACTTTTGTATAGACTTACCTTCTTGATTGACAGCACCTGCGCACGTGGTACTAAGGACTAGGTGATCTGAGTGGACGATTTGCTGCTAGAGTGTCTTCGTAAGGGCTACCTTCGCGAGATCGTTCGGTTTACCCTCACCGCTACAAGGATTGTTTCAGAGGCTGGTTTCTTCCGAACATATATCCGACAATTGACCTCACTCGCATCGGGTCTGTGATTCATGAGCACGGTCTTTTAAATGCTGACGACTTCAGTATCCCGACTGAGGAAGGCCAAAACATAAGCAATTCCATCGTAATTACGAAACTTGTCGATTACCCAGTGTTCAGTTGGCGGGAGGACATCCCGAGCTTAAATGCCTTGTCTTGAGCTCGCGCAGGTCTCAATTTTCACATGGCTCCAATGTCACTAACCGTTCGACTGGTAGCGGGGCGTTCTCTTTGCTGACTGGCCTTCATCTGCTGCTTGTGAGGCTATTATCTTTCGTGGGGGCTGCGTGTGGGCCGCTCGTAGAGATAGATACTCCGGAAGTTTCGGCACGATTTTGGGTACCGCATCAGACAGAAGCACAGGCTTTTCGCGCTTTGTAGATACTTCCCGGCCTTCAACAATATGTATATAATGCCTCATTATATCATCTGCCTCAAAGTGCAGCTCACAAATGGTAGCTTCTAAGGGCCGATCGGTGTGGTGAAGATTGCCCTCCCACACCCAGCGCCTTTCTTCATCTTCAGGGGCTCCGAAAAGCGAGAACTTAGCCCGACCTTTCAGTCTATTGTATGCGGTTCTGCAACTCCTTTGCCGAAGTGTTCCTTTGCTGAGGCGTTCTAGGTGAACTAGGTGTGCTCATCTTCTCATCCTTCGAACACTCTGCCGAGTTACCAAACAAGCTATAGACATATGCGCAGGCGGTCTGTGCGCGTATACATCGTGCAAACGGCATCGTTTCACAGTAGCTATGAACGTTCACTCATTGCAAATCACTAATCAATTAGAGAGAAGATGACGAAAATAATGCAAGCACGACGGTGTGTCGAGCAGGTGACGGCTCGTCCCGCAGACCACAGCTCGGCGCCGCCGCAACCTCCAGAGGTCAAGTGCTAGTTTCGGTTTCAAGGAACATGCGCACTCCAAGCGGTTGCCGGACATCCTAACTTATTTTTTTATTTCGCTTTTTTCTTAATTTTAAATCGGGCGAAGGGGGAGAGGTGTTATTTTTTTTTTTTTGGTCCGTCGAACTTACCTGCGCTCGCCTTTGCCACTCGCTCAGCGATTTCGCAAGTCGGATCGCGCTTGGTCATCTGCTTCGGTTGCCGTCCAAGTATGAAGATGGGAAAGATAAGACAGAAAAGCTTGATCAGGTGTGCAACGAACAGAAGACGCAGGGAACCAGGGTGACCGAGCATTAGACGAAGATGTCTATATAGGGGCATCGTATGTGTTACGCGGCTCTGTGGTTTCTTACACCAGGAATTCCAGTTCTGCGAAGCTTTGCAGACTTCCTAATGATAGCTGGTAAGGATAAGTACTTCACTTTATTTTTCAGCAGGCATTCATTTTGCATTCAGAAAGTGGTTTTGGCACGTAAAACCCCATAATTTAGTTTTTTTCATTTTGCATGAGGGAACCAGTTCTGTGCAAGCCTCAGTGGACTGACATAGAAGCAGTGTCGCGCGACCGATTCGTCATGAAGGAAGCCCATCTGATGTCGGTGAAATGCTTGTACTGAAGGGCTTGAAAGCGTGTTTGTTGGGCTGTACATATTGCGCCATCTTTACGTTGTCGACGCATACAGCCAAGGCTAAATAAAGAAAGAAAGGCAGCCGCTAGGTTTTATCAAATTTCAAGAGCGATCATGGCAAAAGGATGCATGCACGTAATTTATTGTTGTCACTCTCGCCCCTTGCCGCGGCTTCCGTTGGACCCACTCTTCTCCTGGTACAGTCTTCTTATGCTGTGACTGTGCTGCGTGTGCCGTGAAGGCCTGTCACTTTTTTTCATCCGCCTTCATTTACATTATTTATCTTTTCAATAACTACAGTTTCCTGCATGGAGTCATTGGCGTCTTTGTTGGCTTCTGATGATATGACTAATGTATTGCCGCGTCACCATTTGTGCTAGCTACAACCTGACGATGATCAAGACGACGACTCGAGAGTACGAGCGGCCCGGTCGTCGTCAAGATGGTTTTAGGCTTCACCCGGATAAAATTTCAGTCGTCGCAAAGTTCACACGGCCAACGGATAAGAAGTCAGTCAGGCGTTTTCTGGGTCTCCGCGCCTATTATCAGCGATTTATCGCGGATTTTGCGCACCTCGCCTCTCCACTCACCTGCCTCGCAAGAAAAGAAGTTTCGTTTGTGTGGGAAGAGGAGCAAGAAGCGGCATTGAACGTTTTACAGCAATGTCTACAAACTCCGGCTGTGCTGGCTCACTTTGACAAGGATGCATCAACAGCGATCCACACAGTTGCAAGCAACGTGGGCCTTGGCGCTGCTCTCGTTCAGTGGCAAGACGGTGCCGAGAGAGCAGTTGCCTATGCGAGTAGAACACAGTCACCTGCTGAGTCCAACTACTCAACCACTTAGAAGGAATGCCTGGCTGTCCTATAGGCAGTCGCGAGTTTTCGCTTGTACTTATACGGCCGCGCTTTTCAAGTTCTAAGCGACAACCATTCCCTTTGTTGGTTGAACAATATGAAACATCTTTCAGGACGTTTGGCAGGCTGAAGCTTACAGCTTCAAGAATACGACATGAAAATAGTCTACAAGTTGGGAAGGCAGCACTTAGATGCCGACTGCCATACGGCATCACCGATTGCACCGCCGAGAGCCGACGAGGATGAATACGCAGGTTTCTGAGGAGTTGTTGATGCAGCCGCCATCCCTCGGTAACAAGAAGACGACCGGGAGCTAAACTCAGTTAGGCAGTTCTTGAAAGGGCGAGCTACGAATGTGTCGAGATTATTTTGAAGGAATCTAGCTTCATTCTGTTTGCGTAATGGCATTCTCTATAGGAAGAACATCTCTTCAACAGGGAAGAGCTATCTGCTAGTAGTTCCCGAAAATCTGCGCCACGAAATCTTGCAAGCCTGGCATGACGAAGCCACGTCGGCCCATCTCGGTTACACATGAACATTGACACGAATCAAAGAAACATAGTACTGGCCAAGGCTCGCAGCAGAGGTGAAACATTATGTTCGAACTTGCCTTGAGTACCAGCGACGAGAAGTACCACCGAGTGAACGCGCTGGTCTACTGCAGCCCGTTGCCCTACTGGAAACGCTATTTACTCAAGTTGGAATAGGCCTTCTTGGCCCTTTGCCAATATCTGACAGCGACAACCGATAGGTCATAGTCGTGACGGACTATCTCACCCGATACGCGGAAACTAAAGCGATTCCAAGCGGCACTGCAGCTGAGGCAGCATGGATTTTTATCGAGAACATTGTCCTGAGACACGGTGCTCCGGAGGTCGTCATCACCGACAAAGGAACCGCCTTCACAGCTGAGCTTTCGCACATTGTGCTCACACGCAGTGGCGTAGCGCATAGGAAGAGGACAGCCTATGATGCAAAAACGAATGGGCTCATAGAACGCCACAAAAAGACAATCGCTGACATGCTTTGCATGCACGCCGATGTGGAGCACAAGAATTGGGACAAACTATTGCCGTACGCGACATTCGCATATAATACGGCACGCCAGGAAACAGCCAAATGGACGCCGTTTGCTTTGATCCATGGTGGAGAAGTCACTGCGATGCTTGATGCTAGGCTGCTTCATGACTACAATGATTCACACGAAGATGCCGCAGAATTCACTCAGCGCGCCCAGCAAGCACGACAGCTCGCGCGCGTCAGAATAACTACACAGCAAGAACGTGACGCCCGGCGATATAATATCCACCATCAATTCGTCTCTTATGCACCCGGGGAAGGAGTCTGGGTTTGGTATACGCTACGACGCCGAGGCCTCTCTGAGATACATCTACTCCGATACTTCGGACCATACTAGGTTCTGCGCCGTATTAGCGACGTGAATTACGAGGTCGTGGGTGACGGTTCATGCAGCTCCAAACGCCGTCAACAGGTGCAGGAGATAGTGCACGTGGTGCTCATAAAGCCGTATCTGTCTGAATGATGTGGACACCTACAAGCTATTTATCGAGTCTAGTGACCACCATTTGATTAGCATCGGGACGATGCTCGCTCTTGAGGGAACGTAATGCCGCGTCACTATCTGTGCGAGCTGCACCCTGACGGCGACAAAGACGATGACCGGGCCGTTCGAGAACACGAGCACGACAAAGAGACAAACATGTTTTTTTGTGCTGGCCTGCCTCCTGCACGTCCTTTTTCGAGTACACCGTGTTACTGCAACTTGCCGCAGTAGAGCCCCTGGGCTTTGTGACCTGAGATAATATATGTATAGCAAAAGTAGGGACAGCTGGGCGAGTTGATGTGGAAATATTTATAAAACGGTCAACATAGACGAATTAGGATGATACACGATGACAAAGAGATGCACGATGAAAAAGCACCTAATTCTAATCTTTGGTTCAAGTGTTCTGCCCGAGACCGTCGAGACTGTGTCAGTCAAGACCCGTGACAGGCCGTAGGTGCCAAATCCTCTGAGGTTTTTGAAATGCCAAAGGTTCGGCCACAGCTCACTGAACTATCGAGGTCGATTGACTTGTCCCAAGTGTAGTGCCCCCAAACAACCATACCTGTGAGCAGTGGCGTAGCTAGGTCGTCTGGCACCCGGGGCCCATATGTCTTTCGTCACCCCCCCCCCCCCCGCCTTATGTAGTCGAGGAAGGCGAGGATATCGACAATTTCCAGGTTTCAGCACCAGTACAGCCGCCTTGGATACCGCGCACGTTCCCCGGGTTTCCCTCTCTTTCGCTTTCTTTCCCAGGGATCGCGAATGCAGCAAATATACACACTGTTTTTCCTGCGCCAAATAACACAGGGTGCTGCACGGATAACGTGTGATAAGCCCATGTGCACATCGTCTATCAGACTGTAAGGCTTGGCAGCCAATAGAAATGCGGCATCGAGGAAAATATGGCTCACGTCACCAGTAACAAAAAATATATTTATAATAAAGTTTTAATTGCGAATTTTAGCGGCAATATTGCATTTGCAAATGAAGCCCGACATTCATATCTTGCCCAACAACAACTTCACAAAAATCGTCGTAGCTACTATGGCACGCAGTATTTTGTCTTAGGGCAGCCCTGAACGAAAACGAAAATTAAATTGTTCGTCAGTGACGCTGATCTCCCCACCATATTAGAAAACGCTACCTGCCTCCCCGCTGCGCGGGCGCCAATGCTATGACAATTACCAGTTTTCTTCATTCTGATCAATAAAGCCTTGTTTTCATTTGCTGCCATACGGAGAAACGTGATTATCCGAGCTGCGGTACCACCGCAAGATTGGAACAAAATAGAGCACGCTTCGCGTCGATTCTTGGCGTAACCATAAAAAAAGAAAGAAAAGGCCGCGATGAAGCCCGTGCCAGCGAAAGCTTGCACTACTGTTGGTCTGCGCTCGCAATGGAGAGGATTAAGGGATCAACGTCACTGGTCCACTTTTTCATATTTCTTTCGCTGCTGCTATATACTGGGCGTCGCCCGCAGTGCCAAAGTGCTGTAGGTTGTAGCACGCAAAACGATTTTGTTTAAGAAGTTCTTGTTGAGTTAATAATATTACTTTGAGTCCTCAATTCTCGAATAGAAGTGCTTCCTCTATAAGTAGTAATTACGGGATTATTAAGGATATGGTTATTACTTATCTGCCATATTTTTCGCGCTACCGATTTTCTAGTAATCACAAAAAGACATACCTTCATAGAATCTCGATCGGGAAATATCCTTACAAAATTCACCTTTTCTTAAATAAAATTATGTGCAGCTGATACAGACACTGTACTTGTGACATGAAGTCACACAACAACAACAGTTTTCTGAAACGTTTGAGGGTAAGAAGTAAAGCGTGAAACATAACGGTAGGTTTCGCAGCGGCTTCTCGGTCGGAGCGAGCGGGGGAGGGGAAGAAAAAGCGAGCCGCACATCGCGGCGGGCCCGCGACTACAGCCTGTCGAGTCATACGCCGCCAAACTCTTCGACCGAACCTAGTGTGAAGACGATCCAGGGAATCCCGTTCGCGACTTTTGACTGCCCCACTTATGCAACGTCGCTCTCAACGAACGCTTCGCCGTAAACGCGAGCGCCGGGCGCGCTGGTTGAACGCCCTCTTGCTGCTGTCTTTGTCTTCGCGGCGCCTTCTGAACGGAAGAGGCACACAAGAGCCTCAACGCCTTACAACGACTGACTGTATGTTTAGCGACTCCTGCTCCCAGCATGAACGCACAGCACGAGCGCACCCCACATGAAACGTTCAGCTAAGGCGAGTAGTTTAGCGACCATTTCGCGATTAAAATTTTTTTAGCCGGCACATTCGTGCAATTATTTCGTGGGGTGTTGATAGAGCTGCAGCCGACAATTCTGCGGCGCAACGCATCGGGTGCATGAGCTCGGGATACTGGATACCGGAGCATTCTTTGCAATTTGCGCCCAGTCAAGCCGGCGGAAAGAGGGGTGTCTTCAGGCGTATATGAGTCGGTGGCCGCTGCTAAATACGAACATTGCATCATTGCGCCCGGTAGGGCTCCATGAGCTATGTTTCCTTTTGTAAACACGCATCACAAGAACAAATAATTATACTGAGACACAAACATTACAATGGAACCTCCGAGGACTTCTCCACAAGCTCAACGATATAATAAAGCTCTTATATAACTTGAATCCATAGGTATCAGGTGTTCAGGAAACACATTTAGAACCTACACAAGCTTTCTCAGTCAATACGTCATCTTTCGCAAAGGTCCTTACAGCGTTAACGCCACTACTGGTGGTGTAGCCATTGTAGTTAATAAATGCGTAGTATGCCGGACTTCAGAATTTGGAACGCCTCTTATAGGCTGTCAGAAGAAGCAATCTAATTTGATTACCATCTGCTCTATTATATACCGCCTAATCATCAACGGAGGGAATCTGAGTTTACAGCCTCGTCGACCAGCTTTCTCAGCTCTACATTACTCGTAGGTGATTTTGGTGCTCCGAATCTTCATTGTTTATTTCCCGATACTCCTGATAGCAGGAGAGGGTTCGATTGATCGAGAACTTTCTTATAATCTCTGGTGCACGCAACTTGAGTGAAAAGCAGCCTACATGTTTAAATGGAACCCACAACTCACATTCCTTCATAGATTTGACAATTGGGCTGCGTCACTCATTTCTGAGTTGAAATGGAATGTGATCGAAAACTCTTTTTTGCGAAAGTGGTCACTTCCTAATTGCACTCAATCTAAGGAACCAATGTAAAGATCCTAAATACACTCGGCGTGAAAAAAAAAAAAACGAATAAGCAGATTAGAAACGGTTTCAGGACTCAACGGGCTTGGCGCAAAATTCTATCAATTATTTTAGTATAGATGGCGCAGTTGCATACGTACCGCCTTTATTATCAAGGCAGTATATAGAGACCCACTTCACGAATAAATGGTCATCTAGGTAAACGACGGGCTTCTTGGTGGAAAGATGACTTCAGGCAGGCACTAAAAAAAAAAAAGAAACATGGGCTAGACTATGCCAATCTCAAAGCGGATAATGTAGTTGAGTTCATACTCGTCAAATCAATTGGAAATACTGGATTAAGTGCATCCAGCACTTGTACCGCGCTTCACGCTGACGGAATATGCAGCGCACTCACGAGTATGCGAAGAGTATTTATGAGAGACCAAAACGTCACTATCACTTGACAGTTTTCTTCGGGCGATTAGCGGGGAGCCGGCGTTCGGGACTCTACCGCGGTGCGCCGTATGACTTGAAGTGTATTTGACTCCAGCTGCAACATCGGTAGTAGCGTCAGCTGTCGCTTTGGCTGTCACTTAGGCTATAGTTTGGGTAGCGCCGGCCCAAGCTTGAGTATTTATGCTCTTCGGCACGGCATTGTTGTCAGAGTTAGACTCGACTCCACCACGCCTGGGGGCAGAGGAGGAAGTGTGTTCCAATGTGACATACTTTCCACAAATGTATCGGCTTTCTTTGAAGTCGGGAACTGTGTCGGGAACGCCGCTTTGTAACGACCGAGATTGCTTCCCTGACAGAGGAAAGCTCTCGCTATTTGCTTCAAGACTGCCTCTTCCTTTTTCATTTTGTTGCAGTCCTTCGAGGCAGTGCTATGAGACCCTAGGCAAACGGTCTGAGCTGGCCAAAGAATGCTTAGAATTGAGGCATTCGCTAAAACTCGCGGAGAGGGTTCGTGATACAGATGAGCCATGTACAAAAGTATCCGCCCTTGAATAGATTTCCTCACACCACGCAACTCCAGCATTTGAAACTAAAAAAGAAAGCATGGAGATACCAACCGACGAGGCAATGAATGTGATGCGAGGTATTTTGCAGGTAGCAAGATAAGAAGCGCTGTTTGTGGTTCTGCAAGGCGTTATTAGATAAACTAACAAAGCATTTTAAAGGTATCTAGATACGCAACACTGTTTGGGTGATGCAAAGCTTTGCAAGATGAACGAACAAAGCATTTTGCAGGTAGGTAGTTATGCTACATTATTTGAGGTTCTGTAAAGCGTTACCAGGTGGACCAACAGGACTCTGTAAGGCGAAAAACAATAGGAGATTCAATAGAAAAAATAAGACCGCTTTCATTAGCCAGACAGCTAAATAAGAAAAGAAAAGATAGTGCGAAAGACTCCGTCGCAGCAGGTATCCAAAGAAGTTCACTATATATTGTGCAAATGAAGGTTTTGCTCAAGCGTTGCACTATCTGAATCTGTAGGTTAAAGTGCGAAGCTCACATATTTTGCTTCTTTCCTATCTTTTTCCCTCTCTGCTTTGTTGCTTGAGAAGGCGTAATTTTTCGCTATTTGAATAAAGGCTGATATTGGCAGTATTTGGAGCCAACGTGGTTGCTTAGTGGCCATGGTGTTGGGCTGCTAAGCGCAAGATCGTGGAATCGAATCCCCTGGTATGGAGGGAGATGCTGAGTTCGGCCGGCGGTTTCTACCCTCTGGGCTTGGCGCTCCGGCGTTTGGGCGAGCACAGCAACTGTTCCGACTTGGCGGGAGAGCACCAGTGTGCTCGAGGTAGGACGCAGCTATTTCGATGGCCTCCGATGACATCTCAACTTTCAACTTTATTTCGCATTTTCATTTTTACAGCAAAAGAAAATGCAAGGGTAGGAACAAAAAGCTGCACAATCGCAGCTTGACGAGGTTTCTGTCCCCTGTCTTTGACGAACAGTTGCAGCATATTCACAAAGAGAATCTGTTACATATCTACAAAACAATTTCTTATTGTACATACATTGATATTCACATCAGAACATTTATAACATCTATATACATATATTCACATGTGCATCTACACCAACCCAGCATCTATACATATTTGCATCTGTACATATACGCATACATCCGTATCCAGAAAAGGGGGAGGAAAAAAGATCATGAACAAATGATAACCAACACCTGTAAAAATACACTTTAAAATTACCAACAATTATACTCAGAATGTAACTGCAATGTTCAGCGGAACAAGAAGAAGAAATGCGGAACGATGTAAAAGCGAAATTTGGAACATGCTAAAAAAATAACATGAATAAAAAACTAATAAAACGAAAAAAATTAAAAGTAGCAATGTTATCATTTATAAAATTTGACCATTATTAATAAAATTTAATTTCAGTGCCTTTCTCTAAATAGCATTTAGTTCGGCATGGGAAGCATGTATCACGTTTAATATTCTGGGCACCTGGTACTGCAATCGCTTGAAACCATAATTATTTCTTGCGAAAGGTAACACCCACTGGCTCTGTTTTCTGATTTGATATAACGCTTCCCATGATTTGACTAAGTTGCACAAGTTTATGAAAACGTTATTGTTACAGTGAAAATATTTTTTAATTTTTAAGACTAGGTTATAATCATCAAAATATTCAATAGGAAGCACATTAAGAGCATGAAATATTTCGAGTGTATGTGCATCAAATGGTGCGTTGACAACATGTCGGACAGTTTTTTTTGTAATGTTTTTAAGCTTCGTATGTTTGCTTTCGATGTCGTACCCCACACTAGATTACAATAGCTAACATGTGAAAGGAAGAGACTGTTTTATTGCATCAGTTTTACCTTAGAGGGCAGCATGTGTCGTAATCGACAGATTATTCCACATGCTCTCGCCAAAGTGGACATAATACGCTCAACGTGTGTATCCCAAATTAAATGTTTGTTAAAAATTACACCTAACGTTTTGACATTATCAACTAATTCTATCCTTTCTGTACCAAGGTAAAGAACAGTACTGCAGTTTACTTGTTTTTGTGGTGGCATAAGCAACACAGCCTTAGTTTTATTCGCATTAATCGCTAATGAGTTTAGATTACTCCACTTTTGCAATAAGTTTAAAGTTTTATTTGCCGTATTTGTAAGTCGTGCAATATCAAGTGATCTAAAAAAAAGGCTAGTATCATCCGCATAGGCTATGAATTGTGCATGTTCACTAATATTCGTTATGTCATTAATATAAATGTTAAATAAAATCGGTCCAAGTACACTTCCTTGTGGAACGCCTTGTGTTAATTCCCTTGCTGACGAAAGTTTTGATCCAATTGCGACGCACTGCCTTCTGTGCTCAAGATATGATTTCAAAAGTTTAAGGGGAATACCGCGAAATCCATAATGGTTTAATTTTGAAGGTAGGGTATTATAGTCAACCGAATCGAAAGCCTTCGAAAAGTCAACGAATACACCTAGACTTAACATGTTATTCTCAAAAGTATTTAAAATTATTTCTTTTTGCGTCAGCAAGACAAGCTCTGTAGGCATTCTCAGCGGGAAACCAAACTGCATGTCTGTTACGATGCTATGTTTATCATAAAATGACTTAATTCCCGCGCAAATGATCTTTTCGAGACCCTTCGAAATTACAGGAAGTATAGATGTTGGCGCACAATTTGTTAACTCGTTTTTGTTTCCAGACATAAATATAACAATCACTTTCGCATGTTGCATCTTCTCAGGGAAGACGCCGTTTATTAAGGAAATGTTAAAAATGTGAGTAAGCACATGTAACAAAAGATCAAGCACAAATTTAATGGGTTTAATCTGCAATCCATCTATATCACGCGATGTGCTGTTTTTTAAGGACATAAAGGTCGAGTATACTTCTTCTGGTGTAGCAGGTTCAAAAAAAGCTGTGTAAGCAATAGGTGTACCCAGAAAGGAAGTCGCATTTATACTATGCGTGATTGGGGTTAAAGAGGTAAAGTGTTTGTTAAATGTGTCAGCTAATTCTTCACCACTAATTGTTTTGTTATCAATTGTCAGCTCTAATTCCTGCTTATTATGAGGTTCCGGCAGTACAAGTTTATTCACTTCACGCCAAACGACATCGCTCCTAGTTCCCGCTCTATTGAAAACGTTTTCCAAATGTCTATTCTTGGCATTTCTCACTAATTTAGTTAAAGAGTTTCTGTATATTTTGAAGGAAGTGAAGTTTGCAGTATCCCGTGTCTTATGAAACTTTCCGTACAAAAAGTTTTTTTCGCGGATCATTCTGAGGCATGCATCAGTAAGCCATGGTCTCGTAATCTTTCTCGATTTTTAATTTTTTTTACGGGAAACGAACTTCGTAAACTTTTAAAGTGTATGGATAAATATATTATACGCTTCATTTGCGTCTGTGCAGTCAAGTACTGAGCTGAATTTTTTTTTATTTCCCTGCGATAATTTTCTAGAGTTTTCTGATAAATTGCTTGAATCTGAAGTGGCTCAGAACGATGACACTTCCAAAATGCGCGATTAACCTTATATATCATGTACACGGGCGAGTGATCCCCTATGTTTCCTTCTATTACACCAGACTGCACATAGACGTCCGAGCTTTTTGTGATAAACAAATCTAGCAAGCTTTCGGAATTGGTACAAATTCGTGTGGGTGCCGTACTTACGTTTCTGCAACAGAAATAATCAAGAATAATGTCCAAGCTTCGCGGCTTCGGCGTATTTACTAGAAGATTATTATTTAAATCCCCACCAATGACAAGTTGCAAGTGATTTGTGCTGATAAAGCAGAACAATCTTTCAAGAAACACAATAAAATTCTCAATGTCGCTGCTAGGGGGACGATACACAACAGTGAAAACACACTTGCGCGATTCTAGAATTAACACTTCGTAATCTGTTGTCAATGCAGAGTAAGCTGGAAGCATGCTACATGAAATTTGATTAGATACAAGCTGTAATACAACCGCGCCACACCTATCAGAACGGTTCACATAAAAGGTTTCGAAACCATACATTCGAAACACTTCTTCGTCTGATCTATACCATGTTTTCGTTATCATTACATTGTCAAATTGAAACGGGAAGTCACCGAAAAGCGCGATCAACTCGTCATGCTTGTGCCTAGCTGATTGTGCGTTACAGTGAAGAAGTGAAAGGTAATCGCGCGAATTCGGCTTTATGACGTCTGTTGGGGAAGCCATTCCCATGGCGAAAATAAGATATGAAACATATCAATGAAATCTTTATGTAGGCGCGTCTACTCGCACATATTTTGCACATCTGCCTCACTACCAATTCGAATAACATTAGGTGTTTCCCTTTTCCGTGCTAAGATTTTACCGCCCTTCACCCAAACAAAACGCCAGTTCAGTTCCCGTTTCTTAGCGGTGGCCATGCCCAGAAGCTTCTTTAGCTGCGGACAAAGATGCTCATTTACATGTATTGCTTGCCGCTTGTCAAATACTAGGTCACTGGAATTAATTCTAGCCTTCCATGCTTTCTCAAGCATCTTCACGCTTTGCACGGTGGTTGAAAGCAACCACAATGCTCTGCTTCGTGTCCCCCCTTCGTGACGCGACTCGATGGCAAATCTCAATGTCTTCCTTCTTAATCGGTTCCCCCGATGCGTCGCCTACATTGCCTAGCATATTAACTAGATTTTCAGCTTTCTCATGCGGAATTCCTTTAATTTCGATGTTCTTGTTCCGAGAGTCTTGAACAGTGACCTTGAGCAATGTTTCATGCAATTGTTTTTTTAGTGCTTCGAGTTGCTGCGTAAGTGCGAGTTGCGATGTTTTGAGAGCTACATTTTCCGCTTTTACTTCAGCGCAGTCCTGCTTGAGTGTTTCGAACTCTTTGTTGATAAACTCAAGACTATTTTTAAGCTCCCTTATTTCTTGCGCAATTCACGTGTTAAATTTGACACTTCAGTTGACATCATGAAATGCAGTCAAAGAAACAGTGGTTTGGCATTAGAGGCAGCAAGCTAACAAATAGCTAACTTTCACTACAAGGTAAAGTCTCAATCCTGGAAAATCAAGCAGGGAAATGTGAGACGTTCTTCCTTCGCGCTGCCGCTGTTGCCAAGTGTTGCTTCTTCGATGCGAGCGTGCTTTTATCCCAGGCTCCGGCGAGGACAAGCTCCACGTGATCCAGCAGGTTCAGCAGGATCAGCTGACAACCGGACGATCTGGCCGCACCCACTTGAGCAGTGGTCACGCTGCGCTTGTCTACAATTCTTCTGTGACGCTTTGCTGTCGATACGCCTGGAAAATCAAGCAGGGAAATGTGAGACGCCCTTCCTTCGCGCTGCCTCTGTTGCCAAATGTTGCTTCTTTGATGCGAGCGTGCTTTTATTCCTGGCTCCGGTGACGACAAGCTCCACGTGATCCAGCAGGTTCAGCAGGATCAGCTGATAACCGGACGGTCTGGCCGCACCCACTTGAGCAGTGGTCACGCTGCGCTTGTCTACAATTCTTCTGTGATGGTTTGCTTTCTTGACGCCTGGAAAATCAAGCAGGAAAATTTCGTAAAGTTCGTGTTTGTTCGAAGGTGTTGGAAACGAAGCAACAGCAATGGTTTTGTCGGGGTCTGGTCGGAAGCCCTCGTAGCTGGCGACATGGCCTAAATATTTGAGTTCGTCATACCCGAAATGGCATTTTTCAGGCTTTAAAGAAAGGCCAGCAGTACGAATTGCGTCAAGAACTGCTTGTAAGCGCTGGAGGTGTAGCTCAAAAGTTTCTGAAAACACAACGATATCACCTAAATAGGCAAGGCATGACTGCCACTTGAGACCTGATAGAACTGTGTCCATCATGCAGTGAATAGTAGCAGGCGCAGAGCACAATCCGAAAGGAAGGACCTTGAATTCGTAGAGTCCGTCAGGCATAATAAATGCGGTTTTCTCACGGTCACGCTCATCAACCTCTATTTGCCAGTAGCCGCTGCGAAGGTCCATCGATGAGAAGTATCGAGCATGTCGAAGGCCGTCCAAAGAGTCGTCGATGCGGGGAAGGAGATAAACGTCCTTCTTCGTAACGTTGTTAAGCTTGCGATAGCCAACGCAAAAACGCAGTGTGCCGTCTTTCTTTTTCACCAGAACCACAGGTGACGCCGATGGACTGGTGGAGGGCTGTATGATATCGTCGGTAAGCATTTGTTGGACTTGATTTCAGATGGCGTCTTGCTATTTACGAGATACACAGTAGGCACGTTGGCGCGCGGGTATTTCATTGGGATTTGTAATAATTCTGTGTTTCGCAATAGGCATTTGGTTGACCTTCGATGTTGAAGCGAAACAGTCCGCAAAAGACTGTAAAAGGCTTCGAATGCTAGCTTGTTCACCTGATAATTTAGAATTCACATCAATATTGATGTTGGCTGGTACGTCACAGTTAGAATCTCCATCATTGTGTCCTACAGTTAAACAAGCGGGAAAGTCACTAACTGGCTCCAAATAGGCGATGGCATTTCGTGGTGCGAAGTGCTCGTATTCACGACTGAAATTAGTAACAGAAATTTCAGCAGTGCGCGACGACAGCTGCAAGATGCCGCGGGCTACGCAAGCCTGTCGAGCCAACAAGACTGACCGATTGCCTTCAGCGATTCCGAGATGGGGAGTACCATCGTCTGTTACTACGGTGATCAACGCAGTACTCCGGGGTGGTAAAGTAGCACAGTCACCCGAAACGTGTAACAGCGTGGACTGTGGGTGGTAGTCGACCGAATCAGTTGCGTGTTCGCTGGAAAAAGTGACAAGCAACTCGCGAAGGTTTATGATTGCGCCGTACTCCCGAATAAAGTCTATGCCGAGTATGACCTGTCTAGAGCACTCTGCCAGTACCATAAATGAACCGACAAATGAGACCTCACGAATTTGTACCCTCCCAGTGCATTTGCCGATCGGCATGAGAACATGACCGCCGGCTGTACGGAGTTTAGGCCCTGGCCACGGTGTCGTCACCTTGCGAAGTGCAGTAACCAGTTGTCCGCTCATGACAGAATAATCGGCACCAGTATCGATAAGAGCGGTTACCGGGTGGTTATCTACAGAAACAAGTATGTCGGCTGAAACAGGTTCACCGTTTTCGAAAGAAGGTGTCGTCGTTGTCGTCGTCGACGCCGTCGTTGGGGTGTGGGAGCGGAGGATCTTTCGAAGTGCGTTGGACAGCGGCCTCACCCCCGGAGGTCGCTGTTCTTAGCTTCCCCGACTTGGGCTCGTGGGCCGGTTGCCCACGGAAGCGGAGAACGTAGTGTAGCGGCTAGAAGACGTCGATCGTCGAGGAGGTGGTGATCGTGCCTGGTGCCTCTGCGGAGACGGAGATCGGGTAGTTGGCAAGGACTGTTCAACCGGTGGGAACTGCGCGTACGGCGACGAAGGTTGACTGGCCAGATATTGCTGGATTTCTCTCGGGCGCTCTCCCTCACGTGGGCGACGAGCGCCGGGGTGATAATCCTGGAGTCCTATCCTTCGGTAGTAGCAGGCATGGTATACAAGTGGCCCGCTCCGCCACAGTGGAAGCAGATTGGCTGATAGTCAGGTGTGCGCCACACGTCTGACTTTCGCGTATTGATTCGGGGGCTCGTGGACCCGTACATATTTGTACGTGAAGCTTGGCCCTGGAAGTGGCACAGCTGTTCTTCAGAAGAAAGCGGATTACGGTGGTACCCGGGTTGCTCAGGTAGCCTCACTGCTTGCGCATAAGTCAGTACGGGGGCGGCTTCAGATCTGGTTTGCACGAATGGCTGTGCCGCCTGGTGGACGTCATCGGTGACTATATCTGTGAGGGATGTTACGGCCGGTTGAAATTGCACTCTCTCTAGTCGATCGAGCCCCTGACGCACGACACTAAGCACAAGCTCTCGAAGCGCATCGGTGTCAGGGCAACGAGAAAGAAGATGCTGATCCCAGGCTGATTTGGCGATCGTAGACCGAGGAGCGTTGCTGAAGAGCTCGCTCCATTGTTGTCACCTCACTGACGAACTCAGCTACTGTAGATGGGGCCTCCGCAACAGTCCAGCAAACAGCTTCTCTTTCACTGCACGCATAAGCAGGCGTACTTTTTTCGCTTCTGTCATGCTAGGGTCAGCACGCTTGAAAAGCCGCGACATGTCCTCTACGAACATGGCTACGCTTTCGTTCGGCCTTTGAACCCTACTCTGAAGGGCTTGCTCTGCTCGCTCTTTTCTTGCGGGACTGCTGTACGTATCGCGTATCTGCCGTGGAAATTCTTGTCATGTGGTGATGGCTGGCTCGTGGTTAGGGAACCATGTTCGGGCAGAGTCCTCTAGGGCGAAGTACACGTTCCTTAACTTCTTCTGCTCGTCCCAATAATTGACGCCAGCCACGCGATCGAAGTCATCGGGCCAGTCTTCCACGTCCTAAAAAAGCTCACCATGGAACGGCCGGGGCCAGCGTCGGGTATGGAGAACCAGCGACGCAGAAGGCTTTCCCGTGCCGTATGAAGGCTTTCCCGTACCGGTTGTGGTGGACATCCTCGGCAGATCTTGCAGGCCGTATTCCGGAGGCAGTCTTTGAAGCCGTCGGCTTTTGCGTAGGTTGTCCGCTTCCAGTTCCTGGGGGTCAGAGTACATAGACGTGTACCCAGCAACTCCACCAGTTTGTCACAAAGCCACAAAAGACTTCGGTCGACACTAGAGATCTTTATATATGTCGCTGTCCTGGCACCTTCGTCGTTCTCTTCTTCTCGGAGCCACCCAACATGCCTAGCATGTGGCACCGAATTGTACCTAGTGGCTGTCAGCTGTGTCGAGGTCGTGGGAATATAAAGGTTGCGTCGGCCATGCGCGTTCGGAGACATATTTATATTCAACTTCTTTTCAAGGAATAAAATCAGTTGTGAGTGCAGCCACTGTCCTTATCTGTCACTGTTTCTCATTTTTGTGGGTGTTTTTTGACGCTGGGGTTATGCCTGCAATAAGTGCTCAACTCGGCCACGAACTCGTTTTACCGTTACGGAGTATACCATGGGGACGATATGGCTGTCCCTGGTGTGGAGGGTGATGCTGAGTTCCGCCAGCGGTTTCTACCCTCTGGGCTTGGCGCCCCGGCGTTTCGGCGAGTACAACAACAGTTCCGATTGGGTGGGAGAGCACTTGAACACCAGTGTACTCGAGGTAGGACTCAGCTATTTCGATGGTTTCCTGCATGGCGGATTCGATGAAGCCATCCAATGCCGCGAAGCACTAGATGGTTATGACGTCCGCGTGAACGGTGCGGTTTAACCTGTCGATCATCGAGAGCCGTTCGGAGAGCCCGATCATCACGAGATTGAGAAGCGCCGGCGAGAGGACTGATCCGCGGGGGTGCCCCGCTGTCCAAGGTCGGCTGCGTCCGACACAAGGTCGCCTGCGCGTAGGATGGCCTTGCGCCGGTTAAGGAAGGAGCGGACGAAGTCAAGAAACGGATGCCCGGGCCCAAGGTCTGTAATTGCCTTCAGGATGGACGAGTGCACGATGTTATCAAATGCATTTTTCATATCGAGGCAGAGCATGGCACGGCTGTCCCGAGTGCTTCCTCCGTCAAGAATCTTCGTCTATTTGATTAGTATGCTATGTTTTGCGACTGGTATTTGTCGAATCCTTGATGACGTCGAAAAGCAGTCTTTGTATCATCAGAGAAGACTTCTGAGCTATGGCTGCTCAGAAGTCTTCTCGTTTATGTCGAGGTCTGGTTCCGTGACTGTGTTCGGCGTAGATGCGGCAGAATCCAAGAGGAGAAACGCATTGCTGGTTTCCACAAATTCCTTGATGCACGCGATTGTCATTCCCTTGTTGATGTGCTTGAACTCCTGGCTGAAGATGGTTAGCATCACTTCCGCTTTCCCTAGTCGAGCGATCTCTCTTGCGACGCAAATTTCACGGTCGAGCAGTATACGTTGGTCGCCCTCGATAACGCCTTCTACGTCTGCTGGTATTTCGGTGCCGACGGAAATAACAATCCTGGAGCGAAGCGGGATGCTGACTTGATTTTCTAGCACACTCAAGGTGTAGTGACTACAAGAGCTCTCCGGTGGTATCGCTATATTTTAAGACGGCGTTATCGACTTCGAATTCAGGCCGATGATCTCGCCGTGTTGGTTCAGGAAGTCCATGCCGAGAAGGACGTCTCGTGAACACTGTTGGAGGATAACGAAGGTGGCAGCGTAAATTCAGTCATGAATGGTAATTCTGGCCGTGCAGATTCCAGTCGGCGTCTTCAGGTGTCCTCCAGCGCTCCGAATTTGAGGGCCTTCCCATGCAGTCTTAACTTTTTTCAGCTTGGCGGCGATGTGTCCCCTCATTACGGAGTCATCGGCCACTTTGGTCACTAAGGCGGTCACTGCGTGGCGGTCGACAAGCACGTCAAGGTCGGTGGTTCGTTGTCTCGCGTTACAGTTAGGTGTTGGCGTCGGATCAAGGCTGCATCGCGTTGACCTGCGGCTGGAACGTCGTGTCGTCTTGTCGCCTTGTCGTCTTTCGTCGGCGTACTCTATGCTTCCAAGCTTCGTCGGGACGGCGGTGTGTCGCCGTTGTTATGTCGTCGAGATGGTATCCAGGGCGTCTTCGTGGGTGGCGGTGGTCCTTCGTAATTTCGACGAACAGCAACTGCCCCTCCAACGGTTGCTGCGTTTTGTTTTCCCGATATGGGCTTCGCGGGCCGGCCCCGGGCTGGGCCAGTGTATGGTGGAGCGGCCAGGTGGAGTTGTATGGGACGGCCGTCGAGAACTCCACTGAGTGGTGGCGAGGAAGTCGTTGATGTCTTGTGGGCGCTCCCCAAGCTGGGGACGTGCGCGTCGACGGTGAACCCTCTCAGTCCCACGTCGCAGTATGGGCATCGGCGGTACATGTACAAGGCCGGCTTCTCCGCAATGAAAGCAGTGCGCTCGGTGATCGGGGGCTCACCAAATGTCTGCCTTCGCCGCATTGCGGCGCTGCATGGCGGGTCAGCGTGCTGGTGGTGGCGGTGGTGGATGACGGAATTGCGGCGTTACAGGGCCCTGGTGCTGTCGCGGAGGGCGACCTCGACGGCGGGCGACGGCGGCGTAATTCGTCGTTTCCGGCTGGGGCTGCCGTCATTGTTGTTGCACCTCAGTAAGTCCAAGTGATCGCTAAACCTATTTTTTGACAATGCTAGCGATTGAGGCCACTTGAGGCTCGGACCTTGGACAGAGCTTCTGCAGTTCCTCAAGAATGACCGCTCTGGTGGTCTCTCGCAGGTCCTCGCTACCCAGTGCTTTAACGTCGGTGCAGTTTGCGGTCAGCGGTAGGTGGTTATATTGCCTTGTCCGCATATCCAGCGTCTTCTCAATGGTTGTGGCATCGGAAATAAATGCGGCAACGATCTTAGGCGACTTGCGTATCAACGGAGTGAAAGGCTCTTGCTTCAAATCACGCATCAGAAACTTTTTTCTCTTCAGATATGTCTGGCTCGACCTGGCGCTACAGGCGAGTCATCTCCTCCGTAAACATCGCGATCTTCTCGTTCGACAGCTGCATGTGGGTTTCCAGTAAAGCTTGGGCTCGCTCTATGCGCAGGACACTGGTGAACGTCTGCATGTGGCCGTTGCGGAACCGGTCTCATCTAGTGAGTGTTGATTTCCGGTTCTCAAACCACGTCTTGGGGGCTTTTTCCAAGACGAAGTACACATGCCGCAGCTTGTCGTCGAAGTTCCTCTCGTTGAATGCGGCGGCGCTTTCATATGTTTCCAGCCGGTTACCGGCTCTTCGAATGGTGATCCATGGAACGTCAGTGGCTCCGTAGGCTGTTGCAGCGCGATGGGCACGCTGGGGCTGGCATTGTGGTTGACTTCGTGATGATCTTCCTTGTCATCTCATGCACAAGTCCGTGCTCCCAGGTCCGTCCTAGTACACCGCGGCTACCTTGCTGGTTCTTGACAAAGTTGGTGTTGTCTTCCGCGTTCGTGCTTGGGACACAGCTTTGTGGTAACTTCCAGTACATGAACGCCAAGCCCCTCTCCCATATGTCACGAAGTAGTGATGGTAAAGAACACAGTCGCAGCACTGCGAATGACGAAAGTAACTCTTATTGGGCGAACGTGGACCAACAATAACAGGCTACACTTGAACCAAAACAATAGTGGCGAACACAGACGGCGATCGTCGAAACCTTATGTGCCGGTCAAGCGCGTCGGCTTTTGAACATGAGCCATGGAATGTTCCAGATTATTCGCTAGTGCCCGCGTGTCTTCCAGGAAGTACTACATATTTCGCATCGCGCATACTTGCAATCAGATTACGGAAAGTTTGGTGACGACAAACCGCGGATATAACCAACGATAACATTGTAAAAGCTTCCAGTAGAGCCGGACTGCTCGAGTCGTGGACCAGACAAAGGACATTATTCGAGCGAGCGGAAACGCAGCAGATATACTCACAGCGTTTGGCGCTGAGTGGCGCACTGACGTAACGATTCGATACCGACACAGGATATTACATAAACTATCCTTAATTAAGGAATAGTATTTTCAGTAATTCAGTTTGTAATCACTTCACATCGCGTTTTTACTGTGAAACGGTCATATTCTTGCGGTGTTGTTTTTGTACTGGAGTGGAGTAAGAACTGACTTGGAAAATAATTTGCATTATTAGTTTGAATTGATATAATAATTGCTTTAAATAAATAACCTTGAATTTTTATTGTCACCAAAGTTTTCTTGATAGAACATACTTCAATTTTTCGTGTTTAATTATTTTTTCCGTGGCAATATTTTATCTGTTTGTAGGTAATTTATGCCTCTTTCATTACTTGTTGATAGCTGTTGCAGTGCGACTTAAACAAGTAAATATAAGATTTTAAGGTTACTATTCTGTTGTAGGCTCCACTGCATGCCGGCCCAGCAAGGAGATAGGAGAATTAACAACTGACATACTGTACGCAAACAGACATGATTGTGCTCTCCACAGGGCTGAGATCGTCTTCCTTATGTTAGTGTAAAATTGATATGCATTTGTATTTAGACATATTGTACACGAACCTTCAACATTTATGTCTGTTTGATCATTCCTGGTGCGGCTGTCGCAATAGATATGTGCTGCCACGCAGCGCTGTGCTCGAAGTTTTTTATTATTGCTTCATGGCCGTGAAGAAAAAAAGACAGCAACTTTGAGCTCCCAAACCGTCCGCGTAAAACGAACATAGCATCTAGAAGTGCTATAGGTGTCCTGTTAGCGTCACGTGGCCTACTGTGATCCTGATACACTATTTCAGTAAAACACAGCGAAAAGCTTCTATCGTGCTTAGACCATAGCCTGTTTAACAAAATCACCGTGCTTTAAAGTAGACTTTGAGAGTGAATGTTTGCGGTGCCAGCAATAGAAATGTATACAACAGTGTCATCAAACTTAGCAGCCTTGATTTCCTATTTGCAATATAAACATTTAAATGAAATACCTATACTTTATTTAAGGCCATACTTGATATTTGTGGTTGAGTGTCTGTGTTCACACAATTGCCATAACTGAAGTATGATGAGTTTACTATTTTACATTGCTGAAAATTGGTCAATGTGTTTCAAATATTTCTCCTTATATTTCATTAGATGTTAATATTCGCTCACATGTGTGCAAGCATTGCCTCTACTACTTGCATGAACATGTATGGACCTGTAATTTCAACATCTGTTCTTAATTTTAGTCTTGCTCAATTACAGCCTCAAAGGCTGCCTTTTTCTCTTCCTGCCGATTGGCCCATAATACTGAGTTGGAGGCGCTGCACATGGCTCTATGGTAGTTTTTGTCTTCTTTTTTTTTTTGAGATGTGACTCATAACCAAACTGTTATAATCTTGTGTTTTTTATTTGCTACATTACGTTTGGGGTGTCTTAGGAGCCATATTCTTAATGTACACGAGGGTGTGCGGCAAAACTTTTGTGGTCTTCAAAGGTGATATAACAACAATTGTCTCATTGCTGTTGTACTGCCTGTAACCTCATGGTGCAGTTAAGATTTTCCCGGTTTTCTTGGTTTGCTAACCACAGTGCAAACTTATATATGCAGTTAACAGCCTTTAACTGATGTCATGTATAGTTCATAGTGTGATGTGATGCAAATGTTACTACTTTGGAAAAATACTTATTGTTCACATGCACAGAGAAAGTGCTTTTATCCAGTGCTTACGTGGACATCTATAGAGCTTTAATTTCAACATTTGTTTTTAATGTTAGCTTTGTGCAGTTTTAGGCTGAAAGGCTTGTTTTTGGCCTTGATGCCAATTTACACTTATATTGGCTTGGAGGCATGCATCGCCTTATGGCCTAGTCTTCTTTTTTAGGTGTCACCTGTAGCCGAAACTTTGTATGTTTTGCATTTGCTACATTGCATTGGGAGAGTCTTTATTGTCCTGCTCTGAAGCTGCGCAGGATCTGTAAAGCTTTTTTCATGTTTTAGTGCCTGCAATCTCATATACTTAACGTTTGCCTTGCTTTCTTCCTTCCTGACTGCAGTAAAAATTTTTACATGAACAGTTAACATGGATTTAACAATGTCATGCATGACTCAAACGCGCTGATATGGTACAAGTGATTTCCTGTGATATTATGCAAGTGACACTTTTCTCTTGAAATTTCAAATCTAGTCATGTGCCAGTAAGGCCTGCTGTACTTGTGCTGTAGCCTGTGTTGTATTTTCAAATAAAGATATTGCATTCTAAAGAAGCTTATACTAGCTGTGGAACTGTCACTTTATACTTGAATTATTTTTACAAGCGTAGTGTGCCTCCTCCTCAGGTCTTTATATTGTGTTTTGAACAGTATTGGCAGGAACATTACCCTTACATATTTGCTCAATTGATGAGTAAAAGACTATCTCACGGGGAGTTTCATTTCGTAAAAAATCCGAACGGGCACCAGTAGTAGCTCTCTGCTGGCTGAAACACAACGATTAAAGTGATTTAAATCGGAGTAAGCTTTTGTGACCCCATTCAGCTGAGCGGTTTCTTTCCAGAGAATTTTATATGGGCCCTGCTCTTTGCATGGTCAGCAGAGCCGGGTGCGGCCTAGCAACACAAACGCCCCACCTCTTGGGTTTTGTAGCAGAAAGGCCAAATCCGCGCATGGTACACCCAGACAGCGGTCGCCAAAAAACAGAGGTGCGTCATTTCCTTCTTTCGCGCTCCTCTGTGCTTGCGCCTCTTCTTTCTAGCGCGCTTCTTTCCACGGCCGGATTAAGACTAGAACCGTGCGCGGAGAAATGTGAGCTCTCGCGGAAGACGCCACTCGGCCGGTCCTTTTGGGACCCTGTCTCTTCATGCGCTTGCGCTTCGACATAGTTCACATGTCCACCTCGTGCGGTATCCACAGCAAAGCGTGTCCCTATTTACCTCAGCCTAAGCAAAAAAAAAAAAAAAAAAAGAAAGAGAACTGCGTTTTGCTGGCAGGTAATTAGAACTTACGCAAGCCGTAGCACCTCGTTACCGACTGCAAGGATACCTAGTCAAAAAGTGTTCTCTACCCCACAAAAACAGAACAAAGGTTAACGTGGTAGGACAGATCTTTACTTATGAAATAAATAGTAAGTGATAGACACATACTCTTTTTGGGTACAATTGTCTAGCTGTTAAGCAATAAATGAAGGAAATATTTTCTTTGGCCATGAACAAAAAAGAAAATCAGTCAGTTGAAATTGATTTTTTTCATTTTCGCATGCTAAATGATACCAGAGGAGCAATCTACCGAGTAAACACAAATGCATTTGCAGGAGGAGAAAAACAGCGACAGCTGAACACATGACGATGGCAAAGCGAAAATTTGTGTTATTTATTGTTTTACAGCAACGCATGTAGCCCCCAAAAATATCAGTCTGTCATATACAGTATACAATTCGAAAGTAAAGAAATTTCTGTGGCTCTCGCGCTCCCCTTTGTTGTGCTTCTTTAGTGAGTAGGTGGTATTTCGTGTCTTCATTTCCTTGAGGTAGAACACGAGATGTTGCGCTGTGCGTAAGGTATAAGTTCCCGGCAAAACGCAATGTTTTTTTTTGTTGCTTAGGCTGAGAGAGGCACAGGGACACCCTTTGCCCTGGAAACCGCACGAGGTGGACACGTGAACTATTTCGAAGCGCCAGCGCGTGTAAAGACGGCCTCCGAAAAGGACTGGTTCAGTGACGTCCTCCGCGAGGGCTCACATTTCTCCACCCATTGTTGTAGGCTGCCGATTACGGCAGCAGAAAGAAGCGCGGAAGAAGGAAAAGATGCACGTTTGTTTCTAGACGACAACAGCTTGGGCGGAGCATGCGCAGAGCAACGGGCTTTTACGGAACATACCGCAGAAAGGAGGCCAAAAGAAAGAAGAGCCGCATCCCCGTTGCTAGGCGACGCCGGCTCTACGGAGCATGCGCAGCGCGGTGTCCCGCTGGGACCTCCTGCAAGCCGCTTTGTGTGAACATGTTAATGGTTCAACCGCTATACTGTAGAAAGTAACCTGTATATTTAGGCAAAGGCGCTCAATACTGTATGCCCATAATAAAGGTTAAAGGTTATTGTAACGTCTTTAAGCACACGAGTTTAATTGAAGTCAACTTTGAAGGGTGGATATTTAGCTTATAAATTAAAGGTGCACAAATTTGTGAGAATATGCCCCTTTAATAAACGTAACCTTTCTAAGAGTGTACGTCCTCCAGGACTGTAATTAACTTTTCCAGTCCAGTAACCGAAGAGTGCGTTTGATCACTGCGCCAGAGCCCTTACCGAGTTTCGACGCTAGAACGTGAAGCTTTAAGACAAGTCCACGAAATGCTACGCGACGACGCCATCTAGAAGTCGAACAACCTGTGGGCATCCCCTGTTCTCTTGGTGAAGAAAAAGGAAAGAACCCTACGTTTTATCGTCGATTGTTTTCGACGCGTTGGATCGGCTCTACAACGATAAGTACTTCTCGTCAATGGATCTCAACTCTGGCTACTGGCAAATAGAAGTCGACGAGAAAGATGGCTAAAAGGCCGCCTCCAACATTCCAGACGGCCTCTACAAGTCACAGTGTTAGGACACAGTGTTAGCAGGATTGTAGCTGCGGACCTGTCTTGTTTACTTGGATGATATCATCGTATTCGCCGGAGATTTTGATGATAACCTCAGACGGCTTTCCACAGTACTAGAGGCCAAGTCATCAGGGCCACGTCATCAGCAAACTTGGAGTCCGCCCCGACCCGCAGAAAACGGCTGCCATCGCAAAGTTCCTGCAGCCCATCGAAAAGAAGGCCACGCATACATTCTTTGCCATCTGTGCCTAATACAAATGTTTTGTTATGGACATTTTACGCATCGCTGAGCCGCTCACACATCCAACAAAATGTGATGTCGAGTGATGTCGAGCTTAAGTAATAAACGTGGCAGCCGGACAGGAGATGTTTTAATTTCAAAAATTTGAAGAACTCAATCGACGCATGCAGTCACTACTGGTACTTGCGCACTTCGAGGAGTATGCCGATACAGAAATCCACAGTGACGCCAGTAGCCTAGGTTTTGGTGCCCTCCTATTGCAGAGTAAACACGGACTTGAACGGGTATGGCATGCCGTTCAAAGTCGTCAGCGACCATCACGCGTTTTGTTGTCTAGTGAATTTATAAAAGACCCTTAAGGACACCCGGTGCGGAGGAGCCTCAGAATGCAAGAATATGACATCACTGTATTATACAAGTCCGAACGAAAACACTCTCATTTCGATTGCCCATCACGCACCCCCACTGACCCGCCACCGCAAGGTCTCTTTGTTGCATTTCTTTTTATTTATTTATGCATACTGCAACCATCAATCAATCAATCAATTTTTATTATTACATAAATTAATATACAGATAGAGGTACACAGAAGGAGGTCCCACAGTTAAATCTTAATTGGGACCTCGTGTTCATGGTTAGGGGTAGTTAGAGAAGTATGGGAGAGGCCTTTGCCCTGCAGTGGGCGTAACCAAGCTGATGATGATGATGGTGATGATGTTCATGGTTAACATAAAAGTTCATTTGGCAAGCAACAACAGCTCAATTGGTACAATTCCAGTAATAATAAATAATGAGATACAAATCTAAGTAGATGAAGTAATTAAGAGACAATATAACGGCAGTAAGCAATATTTCGAAACTAGATAAAACTAAACTAAAAGAGGAAGAAAGTGAAATACATAAAAGAAAAAAAATTAATTACATGTTGGAGTACATAACAACGGCTGGTCTAAAACCAAAATCGGATTATACAGTGCATAGTGTCACTTACATATCACATAACAGAAAATTTTTCAGTTTATCACAATATCGATGGGGTTTCAGGAGTTTTATGATAAATGGTAATGTATTCCATGAAGATATGGCTGCAAAGTGAACTGTGTTTCCCATAATTAGTGCGCACTTTGGGCCGAATGAAGTTGTTCTGCAGCGCAAAACGAGTTGAGTTAATGTTTGTTAGAGATGATATAGGAGTTAGCGATAATGATATTTGGTCATTTATTAGTTTGAAAAGAAAAATGACAAGGTTGTACATGACAAGGGCTGCAACGTCTATAATGTTATTTGCTTGTAGTAACTGTTTAGCATTAGCGGTGTGTGGATTCAACGTGATTATTCTAATTGCCTGGTTTTGGATGGTTTGTATGGGCTTTAGGTGAGTAGTGTACGCGTTACCCCAGGAGGTTATGCAGTAGGTAATGTGAGAGTGTACAAACGCGAAATAGAGTGAGAGCAACACAGGTCGTGAAAAAAATGGACGCGCCCTGATGAGAATGCGTATTCCATGTGATAACTTCTTTTTAATATGCGTTATATGGCGATGAAAGTTTAGGTTACAGTCAATAATAACACCTAAGTACGTGCATTGAACCTCTTAAAAGATGAGGGGGGAAATATGCGCTCACCGAGAGGGCATCTTCAGCACGGGACCACCCCAAGGCACCTTACAGAGATGTGGAGAGCTTCGCGGCCGGAACGAAGCATCCCCTCTCCGCCGGCCAAGAGGGGAAAACGCGCTTTCCGATCGCTCAAGGTTGCGCGGACAAAGCATAACTCTAGCGTCTAGGAAAAGCTTAACCAGGTGCGATGGCGGCACGCATAGCGTGGGAAGCTAGCCGCCAGAATAACTATACCAAGGACTGCTGCTGACGACGGCGAAATACCTTCGTGTAAATATAATAACCCTAATAGGACTACTTTCGAAAGAAAAAAAAAAAGGAAACGGCCCAGAGGGCTATACTACGAGAGCTATGACTGATAGTTTTCCATATATATATATATATATATATATATATATATATGGGATCGCATGCGCGCGCTGTTGCTTTGACTCTGCGTGTAGTAGTTAAGAGAGCCAGTTTAAGGGCGGAGAAGAAGAAAGGAAAGAAAATCAAAAACTGCAGCGCCGTGGTTTTAAAGCGCACCCGTGGTAGAGAAACGGAATGCGATATAAGCGTGCGTAGCCATGATACGCACACGACAAACTGCCTTAAAATATTTAGACTTCAGGGAAAGCTTCGGTAACAAACTATAACACGGCAATCAGCACTCGAATACGACGAGAGAAATTACTGAGACGTGGAAAATTCCCTTGAAAATAATCTGGTTTGCGAGACAAATGCTTGTATGTATTGAACCTCTTAAAAGATGAGGGGGGAAATATGCGCTCACCGAGAGGGCATCTTCAGCACGGGACCACCCCAAGGCACCTTACAGGGAATTTTCCACGTCTCAGTAATTTCCCTCGTCGTATTCGAGTGCTGATTGCCGTGTTATAGTTTGTTTACGAAGCTTTCCCTCAAGTCTAAATATTTTAAGGCAGTTTGTCGTGTGCGTATCATGGCCACGCACGCTTATATCGCCTTCCGTTTCTCTACCACGGGTGCGCTTTAAAACCACGGCGCTGTAATTTTGCTTCAGAGACTTTCCTTTTCTTCCTTCTTCTCCGCCCTTAAACTGGCTCTCTTAACTGCTACACAAAGAGCAAAGCAACAGCGCGCGCATTAGATCCCATAGATGAGATGCATATTTATAATTAGTATTAGGGTTATAATTATATTCGAGTGCTGATTGCTGTGCTATCGTTTGTTACCGAAGCTTTCCCTCAAGTCTAAATATTTTAAGGCAGTTTGTCGTGTGCGTATCATGGCTACGCACGCTTATATCGCATTCCGTTTCTCTACCACGGGTGCGCTTTAAAACCACGGCGCTGCAGTTTTTCATTTTCTTTCCTTTCATCTTCTCCGCCCTTAAACTGGCTCTCTTAACTACTACACGCAGAGACAAAGCAACAGCGCGCGCATGCGATCCCATATATATATATATATATATATATATATATATATAGAAAACTATCAGTCATAGCTCTCGTAGTATAGCCCTCTGGGCCGTTTCCTTTTTTTTTCTTTCGAAAGTAGTCCTATTAGGGTTATCATAATTACACGAAGGTATTTCGCCGTCGTCAGCAGCAGTCCTTGGTATAGTTATTCTGGCGGCTAGCTTCCCACGCTATGCGTGCCGCCATCGCACCTGGTTAAGCTTTTCCTAGACGCTAGAGTTATGCTTTGTCCGCGCAACCTTGAGCGATCGGAAAGCGCGTTTTCCCCTCTTGGCCGGCGGAGAGGGGATGCTTCGTTCCGGCCGCGAAGCTCTCCACATCTCTGTAAGGTGGCTTGGGGTGGTCCCGTGCTCAAGATGCCCTCTCGGTGAGCGCATATTTCCCCCCTCATCTTTTAAGAGGTTCAATACATACAAGCATTTGTCTCGCAAACGAGATTTTTTTTCAAGGGAATTTTCCACGTCTCAGTAATTTCTCTCGTCGTATTCGAGTGCTGATTGCCGTGTTATAGTTTGTTTACGAAGCTTTCCCTCAAGTCTAAATATTTTAAGGCATTTTCCTAGCCTCTAAAGCCGCTCGAGTTCGCTCTCCTCCTCGAGCGGCCATTTTTCCTAGAAAGTATGCCTTCCAACCACTCGGCAAAAACCGACTATCGCGGTCAACATGAGTCTCTTTCCACGTAAGTGTGAGGCTCGGAGCAGGAGCTGTCGCGCTTGAAAGTAGCCTGGGGATTGACGAACCAACCGACTGAGCTATCTTTCCGGGCAACATCAAGGATCACGAGTTCAAATCACCTGTTATGTTCCTTTTTTTTCGCCCCTTTTTCTTTCTTTTTCTTTCTTTCTTTTAATGTCTTTTCCTTTATTTTATCACTGTACGTGAACCGTCCTAAAAAAAAAAAAAGAAGAAAGATATACATCTTCAAATATGTATGGCCTCACATGTGCAGGTCATAAATACCAGGTTCTCTAGCCGAGTGCCATCCATGCGGTATAACCGAGCTCAGATTGGTCCACCTTGACTGATCAAATAGGGCACCACTGTAGGTTAAATGAGGCGTACAACTCCTGCGGGACCCGCCGTGGTTGCTCAGTGGTTACGGTGTTAGACTGCTGAGCACGAGGTCGCGGGATCGGACCCCGACCACGGCGGCCGCATTTCGATGGGGGCGAAATGCGAAAACACCCGTGTACTTAGAATTAGGTGCACGTTAAAGAACCCCAGGTGGTCAAAATTTTCGGAGTCCTCCACTACGGCGTGCCTAATCAGAAAGTGGTTTTGTCACGTAAAACCCCATAAATAAATTTTTAATTTAACTCCTACGGGGACGGTAGAGTATCCGTCTCCAGTGCAAGAGGACCGTGATCCAAATCCCCGTGCCGTGCAATTCTCCACCGGAAAATACAAAAAAAAAAACCGTGTGTTGAGAAAATTGCACAAACAGGCCTGGAGTGCGGCCTGATCCCGGTGACCAGAACCGGTAACGCACTCTCTCACCAGAGCAGGATTGGCCACCCTGGTGCAGTACTTGGCCACAACCTCCTATATGAATACAACAATCGAACCCCGGCCCTCAGTCCCCAGCAGCCGCGAAGCAACTGACCACGGCGGCGGTCAGATCTGTGACGCTGCAGAGGGTGCTAAGAATACCTGGTTCCGGACAGGCCGCCATTGGAATCTGAACCTGGCAACGTTTAACGTTAGAACGCTATCTAGTGAGGCGAGTCTAGCAGTGTTATTGGAGGAATTAGAGGGTAGTAAAAGGGATATAATAGGGCTCAGTGAGGTTAGGAGGACAAAAGAAGCATATACAGTGCTAAAAAGCGGGCATGTACTGTGTTACCGGGGCTTAGCGGAGAGACGAGAACTAGGAGTCGGATTCCTGATTAATAAGGAAATAGCTGGTAACATACAGGAATTCTATAGCATTAACGAGAGGGTGGCATGTCTTGTTGTGAAACTTAATCAGAGGTACAAAATGAAGGTTGTACAGGTCTACGCTCCTACATCTAGTCATGATGACCAGGAAGTCGAAAGCTTTTATGAAGACGTAGAATCGGCGATGGGTAAAGTCAAAACAAAATACACTATACTGATGGGCGACTTCAATGCCAAGGTAGGCAAGAAGCAGGCTGGAGACAAGTCAGTGGGGGAATATGGCATAGGCTCTAGGAATAGCAGAGGAGAATTATTAGTAGAGTTTGCAGAACAGAATAATATGCGGATAATGAATACCTTTTTCCGCAAGCGGGTTAGTCGAACGTGGACGTGGAGGAGCCCGAATGGTGAGACTAGAAATGAAATCGACTTCATACTCTGCGCGAACCCTGGCATCATTCAAGAAGTAGACGTGCTCGGCAAGGTACGCTGCAGTGACCACAGGATGGTAAGAACTCGAATTAGCCTAGACTTGAGGAGGGAACGAAAGAAACTGATACACAAGAAGCCAATCAATGAGTTAGCGGTAAGACGGAAACTAGAGGAATTCCGGATCAAACTACAGAACAGGTATTCGGCTTTAACTCAGGAAGAGGACCTTAGCGTTGAAGCAATGAACGACAAACTCATGGGCATCATTAAGGAGTGCGCAATAGAAGTCGGTGGTAACGCCGTTAGACAGGAAACCAGTAAGCTATCGCAGGAGACGAAAGATCTGATCAAGAAACGCCAATGTATGAAAGCCTCTAATCCTACAGCTAGAATAGAACTGGCAGAACTTTCTAAGTTAATCAACAAGCGTAAGACAGCGGACATCAGGAACTATAATATGGATAGAATTGAACAGGCTCTCAGGAACGGAGGAAGCCTAAAAACAGTGAAGAAGAAACTAGGAATAGGCAAGAATCAGATGTGTGCGTTAAGAGACAAAGCCGGCAATATCGTTACTAATATGGATGAGATAGTTCAAGTGGCTGAGGAGTTCTATAGAGATTTATACAGTACCAGTGGCACCCACGACGATAGTGGAAGAGAGAATAGCCTAGAGGAATTCGAAATCCCACAGGTAACGCCAGAAGAAGTAAAGAAAGCCTTAGGAGCTATGCAAAGGGGGAAGGCAGCTGGGGAGGATCAGGTAACAGCAGATTTGTTGAAGGATGGTGGTCAGATTGTTCTAGAGAAACTGGCCACCCTGTATACGCGATGCCTCATAACCTCGAGCGTACCGGAATCTTGGAAGAACGCTAACATAATCCTAATCCATAAGAAAGGGGACGCCAAAGACTTGAAAAATTATAGACCGATCAGCTTACTGTCCGTTGCCTAGAAAGTATTTACTAAGGTAATCGCAAATAGAATCAGGAACACCTTAGACTTCTGTCAACCAAAGGACGAGGCAGGATTCCGTAAAGGCTACTCAACAATAGGCAGGTTGCGCACGTAGTTCCCGCGCCTACTAGGGCGCCCCTCGCGGCGGCGAGCGCGGAACCGGCAGGATACGACCGGCTCGCTTGCGTTCGGAAAGCCTGTATGTGCACTGTTTCGCGCGTAGCTGTTGCCTTTTCTGAGCAATGCCGAAGTGCAACCTGAGTTGTTGAGTAGTGGGCTGCAACAGCACGTACACCAACTCACGAGGAACAAAGTTTTACAGGTTTCGAAGCCGACCATATGAACCAGAACGGCGTCAACACTGGATAGCGCTCGTCCGACGGCATAAGCTGTTTTATGTTCCGGCGTTATGCCAAGTGCGTTATAACGCTGAATTCTTTGCTTTTACAGCAATGATGGCAGCAACGGGACACCTGCAGTCAGTGGCGTAGCTAGGTCGTCTGGCACCCGGGGCCCATAAGTCTTCTGTCCCCCCCTCCCCCGGGTTTATTCGAGGAAGGCGAGGATATCAACAATTTCCGCGTGTCTCCAAACGTATATGACACCCCCCCCCCCCCACTGGCCCCTTGCACCCGGAGCCCACGCCCCCCCCCCCCCCCCCTTTGCTACGTCACTGCCTGCAGTGCGTACCAGGATATGCAGCAAACAAAGTAGTTTGTTCCCACACTATACCGCAGTAAAGCTGTAGAACTCTTTCCCAATCCTCGCCCATTCAAACAGCGCTAGGGCTTGCTGAGAGATTTAAGGAGGGGTTGCAGCCGGCTGAGCTGGCATACACCCTTCTGCGCCCAGCATATCAACGAAGGGGCAGATGAGATCACCAAAATTTTTGACAACGTGGTTTATTGGAACCTCCTTTGCACGCACTGAAAAATCGCAACATAAAAGTATCGCACTTCCAGTAACTTGGGCGAAAATGTTTTCCCAGCGTAGTCTAACAACTGGTAAGTTCATCCCCTTTTTTTGTGTTTGGGGAGAGCAACGTTAGAATACCTCTGGTAGGTCTTACGAGTCGTTCGTACGCCCCACGTTCTTGGATGAGATGTTTTGGATTCGTATTTGCCGTCCTGTATGTACAGGGAAACTACCGCGGCGTCCTTGCACTTTCCTGCGATGCCAGCACGGCAATCGCAGCTCCCCGTTAGGATTTGTCTGCTGACGCCGATCTTCAAGAATCAATGTCACTTACAATTTCATGCGTCCACACCATAGATAACGATGTAACTTAAGCTGAGCTTCACGCATCTCGCTGGTGCATTATTTTTCGTTTGCGGAATAAACCTAAGAGTCACTTCCGATCAGTGCGAGTTCAGCACTCCGCTCCCGCCGTAGACGTGCCCCACTTCAAATAGACGACTTCCTTTCTCTAAATTCTTTTCCCTAAAAAAGCTATGAAGATCTTGTAATTCCCGAAACCCGGTTAAAATTAATATCGGCACGCTGTTTCCCGCCATCGCTACCGTTTGACAGGACGCCAAACACGCAGCGCGGGCTGCTGACGCCGTGAGTAATCCTACCACATTCGCGCAACTATTCGTCAGATGGCGCTAGGGGTCGGAAAGACAGGGCGCCGCCTAGCACTTGCAACGTGCCCATAGACCATATTCACACTATCAATCAAGTGATAGAGAAATGTGCAGAATATAACCAACCCTTATATATAGCTTTCATTGATTACGAGAAAGCGTTTGATTCATTCGAAACCTCAGCAGTCATGGAGGCATTACGGAATCAGGGTGTAGATGAGCCATATGTAAAAATACTGGAAGATATGTATAGCGGCTCCACAGCCACCGTAGTCCTCCACAAAGAAAGCAACAAAATCCCTATAAAGAAAGGCGTCAGACAGGGAGATACGATATCTCCAATGCTATTCACAGCATGTTTACAGGAGGTATTCAGAGGCCTGGAGTGGGAAGAATTGGGGATAAAAGTTGATGGAGAATACCTTAGCAACTTGCGATTCGCTGATGATATTGCCTTGCTTAGTAACTCAGGAGACCAATTGCAATGCATGCTCACTGACCTGGAGAGGCAAAGCAGAAGGGTGGGTCTGAAAATTAATCTGCAGAAAACTAAAGTATTGTTTAACAGTCTCGGAAGAGAAGAGCAGTTTACGATAGGTAACGAAGCACTGGAAGTGGTAAGGGAATACATCTACTTAGGGCAGGTAGTGACCACGGATCCGGATCATGAGACTGAAATAACCAGAAGAATAAGAATGGGTTGGGGTGCGTTTGGCAGGCATTCTCAAATCATGAACAGCAGGTTGCCACTATCCCTCAAAAGGAAAGTGTACAACAGCTGTGTGTTACCAGTACTCACATATGGGGCAGAAACCTGGAGGCTTACGAAAAGGGTTCTGCTGAAATTGAGGACGACGCAACGAGCTATGGAAAGAAGAATGATGGGTGTAACGTTAAGGGATAAGAAAAGAGCAGATTGGGTTCGGCAACAAACGCGGGTAAATGACATCTTAGTTGAAATCAAGAAAAAGAAATGGGCATAGGCCGGACATGTAATGAGGAGGGAAGATAACCGATGGTCACTAAGAGTTACGGACTGGATTCCAAGGGAAGGGAAGCGTAGCAGGGGGCGGCAGAAAGTTAGGTGGGCGGATGACATTAAGACGTTTGCAGGGACAACATGGCCACAATTAGTACATGACCGGGGTAGTTGGAGAAGTATGGGAGAGGCCTTTGCCCTGCAGTGGGCGTAACTAGGCTGATGATGATGACGTGCATTCTTCACTTCCTGGTAATAAGTGGTCACCAATGGAAATTGGCGGAATGCATAATGATGACTTATTTTGGGATGACAATAAAATAAATTTAGTTTTAGTAGGATTAATGGTAAGTCTACTCATTTTGCGCCATTCTAACAAGTTATAAAGATCACTATGAAGCTTCATTATTGCCGTTTACAGACATTCGCCGGAATTAGTAATTGTTGTATCATCGGCATATAGTATACATTTAGAAGATGTGAGGCAGTTAGGTAGATCATTAATATAAAGTAAAAAGAGTAGCGGGCCCAATATGAATCCTTGTGGTGCACCTAAATTAGTCATTTTAGGATTAGAATCAGCATCGGGAACACTAACAACCTAATATTTGTCTCGTAAATAGCTGCGTAATAGTAATAAAGAGGACCTGTGGTACCAGTTGAACCTAGTTTAGGATAAAGAACCTCGTGGTCAATGCTGTCAAATGCCTTTAAAATTTCTAATGTATGCAGATGACTGCGTATTGTATGACATCATTTCATCTCCCTCTGAGCATGTTCGCCTTAGTGAATCATTCGTCAGATTTTCTAAATGGTGTCAAACATGGCAAATGAATATTAACTTCCGTAAGACTGTCGTTATGTCCTTCTCTAATAAAGCTAACCCGTTCCTTTTCAGCTACGGATTTACTGATAATTTAATTCAACGCGTTTCTGAATATAAATATCTTGGTCTCACGTTCACCACTAACCTGTCCTGGTCAAAGCACATTGATTCCATTACGGCTAAAGCTCTACAAAAACTCGGTTATTTACGCCGTACTCTGTCTAATTCTCCGCGCGACACTAAATTACTGTTATATAAAACTATTGTTCGCCCTATACTTGAGTATGGTAGTATCGTTTGGAATCCCTACAAGCAGTACGAAATAGACAGAGTTGAGGCCATACAAAGGAAAGCCATTAGATTTGTCTACCGACGTTATGACCACCAGTTCTCACCATCGTCAGTCATGTCTTCACTCAACCTGACATCTCTCGCCGAACAGCGACACGTTAATTCTTTAAAATTTTTTCATGGCATTATTCACTCATCTCGTCGCCTCTCCAGTAATGAATATATCACCTTTGCAAAAATCTCTTCTAGTAGGAGACATCACGCGCTTAACATTACACCATTTTTTGCAACATTACACCATTTTTTAAGTATAGCTTTTTCCCTAAAACAATTGAACCCTAGAATTCGCTACCAGGAACCAACCGTTCTCTCCCATTGAATGAATTCTTGTCTGTACTCCCTCAACACTGCGCCTAAACTTTCTTTGTTGTCTATTGTATTTCTTTCTTGTATTGTATTATCCACTCCTGCTATAGCCCCAGCAGAGGCTGCAGTATGTGTAAAAAAAAAAGTCTACAATTGAGGATGCTGCGAATTTACAGTTATCAATGGCTTTCTTTAATTGATCAGAGAAGATGCAAGTGCTAGGTCAGTAGAGCAACCGGATCTAAATCCAAATTGGTCAGGTGAAAGAATATTAAATTTGGTTATGTATTTGATCAATCGTTTTTCGATTATTTTCTCGATGACCTTGCTAAAAAAGGGTAAAACACAGATTGGCCTGCAGTTAGAAGTGATGAGCGATCGCCTTTCTTAAAAGCTGGAATAACCTTACCATGTTTAGGATTGCGAGGAAATGTGCCTGTTTTAAACATGACGTTAATAATTTCAGACAGTACAAATGATATTGGTTTAGAAATTATTTTATCATGACCAGGATGAATGTTGTCCAGTCCAGCACTAGTTATTTTTAAATTGTTGATTACTGATATCACCTCATCAGGAGTGGTTGGAAACATATAAAATGAATGTAGAAAGCGCTTTGATGCGTATAAGTTGTGTTAAGTTTGAGTGGAGTTATTAGCAAAAAATAAATTATTCAAGACATCCGCAATCTTGAGAGGTTCGAAATAAGTATTACCATCGTGGGATATTTTAGTTATGCTATCCGCTCCTTCTTTCCTATTCAAAAAGGAGTTCACTATTTGCTATTTTTTCTTTAGATCAGAACCACATCTAAGTATTTTTTTTCTCCGTAATATTTGGTTTTAGCTTTTTTAAGGAGTGAAGAAAGTGTGTTGCAAAATTTCTTGTACCGTGCATGTAGGTTTATATTGAATGGTTGGCTTTAATTTTTTATACAGGTTTTCTTGTGTACGCATGGCCTCTAGTAAACTATCGGTGACCCAGGGATATTGAGGTGAAGCCACTTTCTTTATGCATTTACTTATCTGAAAGTAAGTATGATAGTATGATATCAACATTGTTATAAATCGCTAGAAGGCTACCTGCGGATCTTTTGTGTCAAAAGCGAAAGAGCAGTCAGTGTGAGATACAGCTACTGAGAAAATGTTTTTATCAAAAACAAGTTTGGTGTAAGAATTGAAATAGGAACAATGTGCAGATGTAGTGCGCAGAAAAAGGGGAATATGGTGAGTAATGTCACTTTCAAGTACTCCTGCATCAGGTGGATTCAAAAGATTTGACAATGCATGATCGATTAGAGTGTTACAACCCATAAGAACTAAATGAGTAGGGATATTAATAAGACATTCGTAACCAAAACACTGCAAACAAGACGAATAATTGACAGAGCTCGGGGATCACGCCATTAAATTGATGTTCATATCACCCATAAATCCGACATTTTTTGTCTCAGTGGATAACTTTTGCCATTATTTTTTCGAGAGATATACAAAAGTCTGGAATTGAAGAGGAAGGTTAACGGTAAACGCAACCAAAGATGAAGTTTCTATCATCGGTGTTAAGAAAGTTCGGATCAAGTTCCAACCATACTGATTCACAGTTCTGAATATTTAACGTGAGGTCGAGTCTTCTTTTGTACGGGATTCCGGAGGAGATATAGACAGCTGCACCGCCGTTGTTGCTGGACTGTCTGTGTGTACACTCTGACTTATAAAAGGGGAAACACTACGTTTTTATCATCTTCGCTAAGCCAGGTCTCTGAGACTGCAATCATTGAAAACGTGAAAGAAAGTGTTGAAAGCAGATTCTGGAAGTCATCAAGATGTTTACGGAGGCTGCGCGCATTGAAATGAATAAGAGAGCGATTACTATTCTGAATGAAGTAATTCAACTCGCTCGTTGTGTAATATGAATCCATGATGGAAGAAAGGGGCTAAGGGAGGCACAAACTTAATGCCGATTACTTAATGACCACTAGGTCTGAATCATCAGCAATGCGGTACACTCTGTTTTTCTCGGCTTTTCTAGCCTTGATTTGCAGTTGCTGATCCAGAGAAATTGCCATTTGTGTTGTTTTTTTTCAAAGCTAGCGGCTTTGAAAAGAGAGCTTTATTTCGTGTCGTCAAGTGCTCATTGACGTAGACCACACTTTCAACAAAAGCTTTCACACCGATGTCACTTAGGTGAAGCTTAGCCATATAGGCCTTGCTGACAAATTCATCCTTCTTTGTGCGGGAACAGAATCTAGCCACGGTGTTTTTCTGGTCTTGCGCTTTTGTAGGGACGCGATGAGCGACATCGCTGTCAGCAGCCATTACCGGGCACCCAATTTTAGTGCCAATGATTTGCATGATTGCGATGCAGTCCTCCCCTTGGGTGCAGGGGACGCCCCTGACCTCAACATTGTTCATTCTAGAGCATTGTTCTATCTCAGCCACCCTTTCAGACAGTGCTTTGTTCTCTGAGATGAGCTTTTTGTTGTCAGCTGTAAGTTTGAGTTTTTCATTTCACATTTTTTCTACGATGTTATTTAAGACACCGATACTTGCTTCCAGGCTTTCAACCTGCTTTTTTAGTTCAACAGCATCAAGCCCAGTGGACTGCAACATTAACAGAAATTTACCGAGAATGTCGTCAGCGAATTGGCTGCATTCAGTTTCCAGTTTAGTCTCAATTGCTTCGATCCTCTTGGCAAGCTCTGAATTTGTCGGCATTTTGGGTTCGCAACAAAGGACTAACCAAACAGCTTCACACACAAGAGCACAAAGGAAAAAAAGTAACTGTGGCAGCAGCGACTGCGAACATGTCACACGCAAAAATCAGGCAAGACTTAACAAAACTAACCAGCACATTCAAAGAAAAGTACGTGAGGCAGTGCTTGCTGCGCCGTCGCTGCCACCAGTGAAGCCTCGGTGATGGTCCTGCTTGTTATGAGCGGTGCTCAACGAAGCCGAATACACCTGTTGGGCTTGCAGGAAGCTGTCGTCCACGGAACCAAGTGCTTGATTTCTACGTGCGGTGCGAAGGTTGATAGGAAGCTGGCCAAGATAACTGCACATTCAGAGAAAAATACATGAGGCAGTGCTTGCTGCGCCGTCGCTGCCACCAGTCACCAGTCACTGCCACCAGCCACTAGTCCCTGCCACCTTAAGCGAGTTATCGCAGGAGTGGGGTACAAAATCAAAGGTGCCACACACAGAGCAATAGGGGTTACACAAATCAAAGCTACAATGCACACAGCCAAGTACTATTGTAAGAAATATGTTGAAAAAGAAAAAAAATCATGTCAATACATGCATATATGCGTGTATAACACGCCTTGCCTTCTTTTAATTTCTTTCCTGCATTTTTCTACATGTTATTAAAACAATTTCAGTGATCCTAATTTTTTTACTACTCTATACATGCAAAAACGTTTATAATCTTATTATGCTATTATGTTATTGTCTTTACCGCTTATTGTTATTGTTCTACATATTGTATTTGCTAATGTCATATTCATTTTCCATGTTTCGTGCATGTTCCTTTCATTCTACTGATGTTTCTTTTTCCCGATTCCATACTAATATGTTACTATATTTCCCCCCTTGCACAATGCCTTCTCGAAGGCCTGTAAGGTACATGTAAATAACACTAAATAAAAATAAAATAAGCATAGTGTATAATACATGGTCCTAGGGATCCCGGGCATGAACCATAGATTGCCAGAACAAAATTATCAAATGTCAATTTTCGTATGTTAGGGGGAAGTTCCACAATTCAGTGGATCGTGGAAAAAAAACAACCTATATTTGAATTTGTCAGTGCGGGCGCACAGGGGTGCTATATTTACAGGATGAAAATACCGTGTGTTAGAAGCTTTAGGAACCTAATGTATTCCAAGGATGAACAATGTTCAGAGTTCACAGTGGTGTAAAACAGCTTAAGACTTTCTACATTATCCCGCTCTACTAGCGAAGAGAGGTTCAAAGAGGGAAGGTTAGAAAAAGGGGAGAAGTCCTTGTCGTAACGGCGGTATATAAATCGAATAGCTTTTTGTTGGACTGATTCGAGGTTTTTTATGTTGGCGTTCAGGTATGGAGTGCAAATGGCAGGAGGGTAAAGCAAGATGGGCCGCTCTAGTGTTTTATAAGTGAGCAATTTTGTTTCTTTGAGGGCTATGCGCAGAGAACGCTTTAGGTAACCTAGACGTGCAAGAGCTTTGGAACAGGTAGCTTCAATATGTTTGGACCAGGTAAATCGTGTGCGAATAGAATGTCAAGGTGCTTATATTGAGAAACGCTTTCTAGAGGAATATCATTGAAACAATATGGAAGACGCAATTGCGTTGTAGTACGTGTCGAGAAGGACATAGAGACAGTTTTGCGTAAATTGTTGTTCATTTGCCACTTGTTACACAAAGTATCAAAGTTGGAAAATGCTTCATTCAGAATAGCGTGATCTTCATGACTGGCAATCTTGGAATAGATAACGCAGTCATCGGAGTAAAGATGTATTTTAGTTGGTAGCACATTCTTAAGTAGGTCATTTATATACAGGAGCAAGAGAAGCGGCTCTAAAACTGAACCTTGTGGAACACCGGAGGTAACGGCTACTGTAGGTGATTTTGGGGAATCCAAGCAAGTGTATTGTGACCTATCTGAGAGAAAACTACAGGTACAGCTAACTAGGCAAGGACTATTTAAAATACTATTTTAGTTTATGCAAAAGCCTAACATGTGCAACTGTATCAGAGAATTTGGAAAAGTCTACGAATATGGCATTGATCTGAAGGCCTAGGTCCAGTGCATAGCAGATGTCATGAGCCAATTCAGATATTTGCGTAATGGCGCTGGGGACACTGCGAAATCCATGCTCTAACACTGTTAAACTGCTGTTGACCTGAAGAAACTCCCTAACATGTTTGTAGACATGTTCTAACAGTTTACTGCAACTAGATGCTCAGGAAATCTGTCTATAGTTGCATAGGTCTCCTTTACTGTAAGAAACCTGCTGAACGAGAAAGCATACCGTATGAGAGAACGGAGATGACGACGCCTTCCTGGGAAAAATAAGCTCGGCACACTTCGCCGAACAGCAACGAGGATACCCGCACCTAAAAAGCCTTCTGTCATCAGACAGTAATAAATGGTTCATCGACGGTTCCCCATATTCCACGTGATCTGCCCGTCACACGTAGGCCCTGTATTCACGATAGCGAGGTTGTGCTGCTCACAAAAGTCTAGCATTGAATTCCCGTGGTTGTTGGTATAGCCATCTAAATCTTGTATGCGGGCATTCATGTCACCTAATAGGATAATTTCAGCATCATTCTTGAAACCCTTTATACTGACACGTGCACATGTTTCTCTTTATCGGGTGAGCACGTTTCAGCACCTAAAAAATGTTATCGCACAGCGCAGGACGCGCCTGCACGTTTAGGAATTTTCTGGAATGTTATCGATTCCAAGTCTGTCACCGAACCTTGTGTAATCTGATTGCATGTATGCGCGTCACGACCACAGCTTGGCGAATGACTTCGTGATACCCGCCGTGGTTGCTCAGTGGCTATGGTGTTGGGCTGCTGAGCACGAGGTCGCGGGATCGAATCCCGGCCACGGCGGCCGCATTTCGATGGGGGCGAAATGCGAAAACACCCGTGTACTTAGATTTAGGTGCACGTTAAAGAACCCCAGGTAGTCGAAATTTCCGGAGTCCTCCACTACGGCGTGCCTCGCAATCAGAAAGAGGTTTTGGCACGTAAAACCCCATAATTCAACTTCGTGATATCGCAGACTACCTCGCCGCTACTCAGTGGAACTCTCGACGACCGTCCGTTTCACCGTCACCAGGCCGCTACATATCGCCGCAACGCCGTCCATACACTGGCCCAGCCCGGCGTCGCTCTGCGAGCCCATATCCGGAAAACTAACAGCAGCAACTAATGAAGGTGTGGTTGCTGTTCGTTGAACTGACGAAGATCCTCCGCCGCCGACAAAGACGCCGAAAAGACAATTTTGACGATATATCAACGAGACGCCGCCATCCCGACGAAGCCATAAGGTCACGAATAAACAGACGAAAGACGACTTGACGACGCGACCTTCCAGCTTTACTTCAATACGGTGCAGCCGTGATCCGAGGCCAAGACCTAAGTATAATGCAAGACAAAGAAACACCGACCTCAAAGTGCTTCTGGACGGCCACGCAGACACCGCCTTAGTCGACACTAGGGCTGATTACTCCCTCATGAGTGGGCACATCGCCGTCATGGGAAAGCCCCCAAATTCGGACCGCTGGAGGACGCCTTATTGCGCCGACTGGAATCTGCTCGGCAAGAATTACCGTTCATGACCGGACTTACCCTGCCACCTTCGATATCCTTCAAAATTGTTCACGAGACGTCATTCTCGGTGTGTACTTCCTGAACCAACATGGCGCAATCATCGATCTGAAATCGAAATTGATAACGCTGTCGGAAGGCTGAGCGATACCGCCAGAGCGCTCTCATAGACACCATGCCCTGAGTGTGCTTGAAGATCAAGTTGGCATCCCGCCGCGCTCCTGCAATATTATTTCCGTCAGCACCGAAACACCCGCTGACGTAGAAGACGTCATCGACGGTGACCAACGTCTAGTACGGCACCGTGAAATTTTGCGTCCCAAGAGGGATCGCTCGAGTGCACGGTGTCGAAAAACGAAAGTGTTGCTTCAAACTTTAGCCAGGAGTTCAAGCACGTCAACAAAGGCACAACGATCCCGTACATCGAGGAAATTCTGGAAACCAGCAATGCGTTTGTCCTCTCGGATTCTGCCGTATCTACCCTGATGACCATAGTTCGCCAACCAGACTTCGACATAAATCCATGTCTCCCCATGATTAAGAAGCCTGGTTCGACGACATAAAGACTGATTTTCGACGTCATCGAGAATTCGACAAACACCAGTCGCAAGGCATCGCATAATGACCGAAGAGTGTGCTCGACCATTCCACCAGATCCCTTAGCAAGTTTCAACGCGAGAACGTGAAGCTATTAGGCAACAAGTCAACGAAATACTGCACGACATCATCCAGCCGTCGAAAAGCCCGCGGGCATCTCCTGTAGCCTTGGTGAAGAAAAAGGACGGAACCCTACGTTTCTGCGTCGATTACCGTCGACTTAACAAGATCACAAAGGAGGACGTATACCCCCTCTCACGTATCGACGACGCATTGGATCGGCTCTGCAACACTAAATATTTCTCGCCGATGGATCTCAAGTCTGGCTACTCGCAAATAGAAGTCAGCGAGAAAGTACGAGAAAAGACCGCCTTCATCACGCCAGATGGCCTCTTCGAGTTCAAGGTCAAGCCATTTGGACTGCGCTCGGCGCCTGCAACGTTCCAGCGCGTCATGGACACGGTTTTATTAGGATTGAAGTGGCAGACCTGTCTTGTTTATTTGGATGACCTCGTCGTCATCGCCGAAAATTTCGATCACCTTAGGCGGCTTGCGACAGTACTGGAGGCCATCAAGTCATCAGGGCTCACTCTGAAGCCGGAAAAGTGCCGCTTCACCTACGATGAGCTTCAGTTCCTGGGCCATGTCATCAGCAAATTTGGAGTCCGCCCCATGTCACAGAAGACAGCTGCCATAGCACAGTTTGCGCTGCCCATCCACAAGAAGGCAGCGCATAGATTCCTTGGCATGTGCGCCTACTACAGGCGCTTTGTTAAGAACTTCACGCATCGCTGAGCCGCTGACACATCTAACAAAATGTGACGCCGAGTTCAAATGGGAAACTCCGCGCGCCGAAGCATTTTAAGAACTCAAACGACGCATGCAGTTGCCGCAGGTACTTGCACACATCGATGAGGACGCCGATACCGACATCCACACTGACGCCAGTAGCCTAGGCCTCGGTGCCACCCTAGTCCAGAAGAAAGACGGCCATGAACGGCTGATATCTTATGCTAGCCGGTCGCCGTCAAAAACGAAAGGCAATTATTCTACCACAGAAAGGAAATGCCTCGCCATCATTTGGGCTACAGCAATATTCCGCCCTTACCTATATGGCAGGCCATTCAAAGTCGTCAGCGACCATCACGTGTTGTATTGGCTTGAGAATTTAAAGGATCCTTCAAGACGGCTGGCGCAGTGGAGCCTCAGAATACAAGAACACGACATCGCTGTAACCTACAAGTCCGGACGAAAACACTGTGATGCCGATTGCCTATCAACCGCCCCCATTGACCCGCCGCCGCAAGATGAGGACGATGACGGCGCCTTCCTTGGAATAATAAGCGCGGAAGACTTCGCTGAACAACAACGAGCAGACCCCGAGCTAAAAGGCGTGGACGAGTATTTGGTAGGGTACACCAACGTTGTCGCTAGGGTTTTGAAGCGAGAATTGTCTTCGTTCTCGCTTCAAAAGAACTTACAAGTAAAGAAGAGCTTCTCACCAGTCTGCGCCAACTAACTTATTGTTGTTCCCTCAGCGCTGCGCCCAGAAGTACTGCACGCCCTGCATGATGATCCGACCGCTGGGCACCTCGGATTCTCCCGGACGCTATTGAGGATACAGGAAAGGTATTACTGGCCGCGCCTGATCACCGACGTTTCCCGTTACGTCAAGACATGCCGAGACTGTCAGCGACGTTAAACACCAGCGACAAGGCCAGCGGGATTACTAAAACCGACCGAGCTGCCTAGCCGACCATTTCAGCAGATCGGGATGGACTTGTTGGGACCCTTTCCGACGTCAACAACCGGAAATAATGGATAGTCATGGTGACGGACAACCTCACACGCTTTGTTGAAGCGAAAGCTCTGCCGAAAGGTAGCGCAGCCAAAGTGGCGAATTTCTTCGTCGAGAACATCCCACTGCGACATGGCGCTCCAGATGTCCTCATCACCGACAGAGGAACGGCCTTTACAGTGGAGCTCACCCAAGCCATTCTGTAGTACAGTCAAACAAGACACAGGAGGACGACTGCCTACCACCCACAGACGAATGGTCTTACGGAGCGCCTGAATAAGACCTTCGCCGACATGCTAGCAATGTACGTCCACGTCGAGCTCAAGACATTGGACGCGGTCCTGTAGTACGTAACGCTTGCTAACACGGCGGTGCAAGAAACAACACAGATCACGCCATTGAACCTGGTTTACAGCACGAACCCGACGACGACTCCCAACGCCATGCTGCCACACGTCGCCGACGAAGAGAATCTTGACGTCGCCACCTATCTCTGGCGCGCCGAAAAAGCCCGACAGCTCCCCGTATACGGATCAAGAACCAGCAGCGTACCTACAGCCGACACTACAACCTCTGATGACGCTACGCCGAGTACCAGCCCGGCGACTATGTTTGGGTTCGGACCCCTACATGGCGACGAGGACTCAGTGAGAAACTATTGCGCGGTTATTTCGGACCGTACACGATCATCCGACTTATTGGAACACTAGACCATCAAGTCGTGCCAGACGGCACTTCGTATTCACAGCGGCACCGCACACGATCTGAAGTTCTCCACCTGGTGCGTCTTAAGCCCTTTGACGCACGCTGACGAACTTCCTTAGTTTACCCGCCGTAGTTGCTCAGTGGCTATGGTGTTGGGCTGCTGAGCACGAGGTCGCGGGATCGAACCCCCCCCCCGGCGGCCGTATTTCAATGGAGGCGAAATGCGAAAACACCCGTGTACTTAGATTTAGGTGCACGTTAAGGAACCCCAGGAGGTCAAAATTTCCGGAGTCTTCCACTACGGCGTGCCTCATAATCAGAAAGTGGTTTTGGCACGTAAAACCTCATAATTTTTTTAACTTCCCTTGTTTCTTTTTTATTTGCTATGTTTGGATGAGCATTTCTTTCCGACTTAGTTCTGTTGCACCTTTCCGCAACGTAATTCTCAATCATTTGCGTCTTTTCCGAGTCTCTAAAGTGCGTTTCTGTAACCGCATACACCCATATTTCTTTTCTACTTAACTGCTCCTCATTGTCTGGCCATTTTTCCATTCTTCTGTCACCCCGCATATTTATGTAGCCTAATGCATGGCAAGCTCTCTTTCTTGCTTTCCTCCTTTTTCTGTTATTGACGGCGATGCTATTACGAAGTTCCCTTAGGGGACCTTCTCCTTCACTACATACTCTGGCCTCCTGAGCGCCCGTGGGCACCCTAAAAAAGGAACAGCGCGACCAGCAATTCGCCAGCCCACTTCTCGCGCAAGCCTGTAATTGAAATGGATCCCGTCTCGTTGAACCCCACCACACCTTCTCACTTCCCTGTTATCTTCGACAACCTCGAAGCCTTTCTCTCGGCTCATTTTCCATATCGCCTCATTAGCAGGCACTACAGCTCTTTGTACGTGACTGTCACGTACAGGCACCTCCGGCACCGTGCACACCAAGATCTGCATCTTAGTAGACAGCACGCGCAAGCCGTCCACTCCCTTCGCCAAGCGCTAGGCTAGTCCTGTCCATTTCCTGTTTAGGGGGTCGTTTAGCCCACCTGGTACTATGACGATGTTGCGCACGTGGGCATTTTCCGCGAGCTTTGCTTTTGCTTGCTCCATCACAGAAGCCAGCGTCCGCCCTGGAAATGTTCCTACCGCCACTCTTTTATCGCCTTTCAGCCCCTCCACAATTGCCTCTGGGCGCCTAGCCAGGTTTCAGTCTCCGGCGATAATCACCATTTCACTCTCTCCTACCTCTCCCTTCTTCATTTTGACCTTTTCCGCGTGATTCGGACTCTACAAGGGGCATTAACCCCTGCGCTCCTGCTTTTTCCTCGAGGTGGCCTCAAGGTAGGTGCCGCTCTTTCCAGCTAACCCCTCACCACGTTTCACGCTTTCGACGGGCTTTTCTGGCACTCCCTCTCCAGTTACGTCGTGGGACTGCGTTCTATTCTCAAGACCATTCTCGTTCACAATGCCCGCACTGTTCAGCTTTTCCTAGGTTGCTTCAACTCTTTTTTACACTACCTTCCGTGCATCACGCTCCCTTTTTAGCTCATTTTTTAGCTTTTCGACCTGTTTTAGCTTTTCAACCAAGCTCTTCATGGAAAGCCTCCATTTTCTTCAGCATAGCATCGACATCACAGTGTGTGCCAAGTTACTCGATTCCCCCTCCATTCTCATCCATCCCTTCATCTGCCTTGAGGGACCCCCGCACACTGCCAGCTTTCCCGGCTTTCTTGCCATGTATTGCATGGCTTTTTCTAATGCAAATATCATAATACTATAATACTATACTAATGCAGAGCACGTGCCTTCTAGCAAAAACCAATACGTACAAAATCTATATCCTTAAATGTAGCAAAGTAATTCTCACCAACATTTTTAAAAGAAGTCAATGCCGCAGAGACTTAATGTATGACACGTTTCCGCACGTGTTCGATCATGTGGCCACGCTCTCACTTTCCTACCAAAACACACACAGTAAGATCACTAAAAGCTATTTGTCTTGCCGCTTCCAAGCTGCTATTTAAAGACTATAAAGACTTAACGTCCAACAAGGTTGCTCGTGTTGAAGCAGGTGACACGAAAGGACGCTCTGACTATCCTGCAAAACCAAAAGTATACGAAACACTCCCGCGCAGACGAAAAAAGAGAGAAAGAAAAAAAGAACATTACCCAATTATTATTTAACGGCCAAAAAAATTTGCAGATCAAGAACGGAAGCAAGCTCAAAGCATGCACGAATACCTATGATTTCGTCGTCGCCACGGAGCCCTAAAAAGCACGTCCATCGCCACAAATGTCCAAGCCCACATTGCTCACACACTTTGCTAAAGCGCCGCCAAATGAATCTTGTGACTTGACAGCTATTCGGCGGACAACATGTTGCTGCCTTTTTCATTCCGTTTAGGTGGCCGTTGTTATGGGCATTTGCTGGGGTGTGAAGACTAGTTTTCAGGTCGATTCGATGCCCGCGCGATAAACTGGAGGTGCGTTCTGTTGTCACCATCTATTCGAATGGTCACGCACATTGCTGTTGCTTCGTTAGTTCAACACTTGTTTAGACCCCCCCCCCCTCATTTGCACAGAAAAGTTACCTTGGGTTCCCTCCCTCCCCCCCCTGAAGAAAATCCTGGGCTGTATTGTTAACTACAAGGCGCCTAATTTCAGAACATTGCAAACACACGCAGTATATGCGCGAATGATGAGGGTTACACGGCCGGTATGGCGGTGAAAACTGGAATAGAGGATCTGTATATATTGTGACGTTGCGTGACACAGCCGAAGCAAGAGAAAGTAGAGGTGTGCGCAAGGAGCTGGCCGCTGCCTGTTGCCCTTGCATGACCGTCCTGTCCCTTGCGCTACGCTAACCATCTACCATCTTGTAAATAAACGCATCCCATCCGTAGCAATTTTGGTGGACCTGCTGGGTAGATCACACTGGAGGACCAAACTATACTGCCCCTTCGAAACAGCAAAGGATTGGCCGGGCTACCACCGGGAGAGGCTGATTTGAGTGATTCGGACGGAAGAGACGTTCGCGAGGAAACCACGGAAAAAAGCTTTCGCTGAACGCAAGCTGGCTACTTGAAACCTTACGGAGAAGCACGCACATGCTCAGGCAAAGCGATTGACGACGTCAAAGACTGATTAAGATACTACCAGAGGGTGAACCGCCAAATGGAATAAAGCGTATCTGCGCAGCTTTCTAACGTTGTCCTTTTCTTTGCCACCCGCCGTGGTTGCTCAGTGGCTATAGTGTTAGGCTGCTGAGCACGAGGTCGCGGGATCGAATCCCGGCCACGGCGGTCGCATTTCGATGGGGGCGAAATGCGAAAACACCCGTGTGCTTAGATTTAGGTGCACGTTAAAGAACCCCAGGTGCGCGAAATTTCCGGAGTCCCCCACTACGGCGTGCCTCATAATCAGAAAGTGGTTTTGGTACGTAAAACCCCATATTTATTTTTTTTTCCTTGCCGGAACTGCACTGATGTGATTCTACAATAATGAATGCTCGCTCACAATTTGGGACAGCTTCCCCGAAGAGGTAGCGAAAGGCTTTGGTGATTGGCTTCAGAAAAAGAAAAGGGCTGGATAGACGCTTTCCGAACGAGCGCAATTAATGGGAAATACGTGCACTACGTACATTGGGACAGTCCTGAAGCTTTGCGGAATTGTGAACTCAAGTATGTCGGATGAGGGCAAGGTTGGACATCTGCTCTCTGAAATTGCCGAAGAAGTATACAATTTTTTTTGTCTCTGAGGACGACCACACTACCCCTTCCAACTTAAGGCGTCACTTTCGTACGTTCGAGGGTCATAAAACACGCCGCATTCTTCCTAGATATATCTAGGAAGAATGCTGGACAACATGACCAACGTAGCAAGTGCGGACGTATCTCCCTCTGACGACCTTGTGGCTTTAGTACGATGAGTTATCAGAGATATGCTGGCTCATTTTCAAGGCCCTAGATGCCAACTGCGTGTGCCGCCAATGCTCCGTTGAAGAGCGCTACTGCGAGGCACCGGCAGCCTGGCCACGACCCGCCTACAGCGACCATCCCGTTTACGCCAACACCCATGCCCAGAGCACCATAGTCCAGCCACAGCCTACGAGCTCTGAACGTCCACACGACAGACAGCCGCGACGTGCGCGCGCCTCCCATGCTCAACAGGCATATATATATATATATATATATATATATATATATATATATATATATATATATATATATATATATATATATATACACGACCTGTTATTGCAGCTTTTGGTAGAAGGCTAGCGCTTACTTTGTGTACGTATCTTCATAACACGTACAATTTGCGTGTTCAATAAAATGTTCGATGAAACTTTGCGAGTAGAAGTGCTCATTCAGACAGCGTGTATAGTTTTCCTCGCAAAAGTACAGGTTTTCGCAAAACAAAAATACGGAATTCTGTCTGTTTTGTGCAAAACAGTGCAGCCACATTGTTATTAGATGGAAATCACCGTAAAAATAAAACTGGGATCATTCTCGTTTACTAACGAAACCTTTTGCAGTATTTTTGAGATATGAATACTTTCCATATTTTTACCTGCAATTACTCAATGTAATGACGGAAATCCTGCATATATTTTTCAGTGTAACATTTAGTGGACCACTTCACAAAGCTTCGCTTCATGGAGATTCTACATAATCCTTTTCGGAATTTCCACGCCCGCAACGCGCATTAATGCTGGCGTAGCCCACCGTCGCACTAGCTCAGTTGCAATGCCTTTGCACTGCGATCGAAGCACGAGGTCGTGGGTTTGTTCCGAGACGCGGCGACGACCTTCAGATGGTGACGTATTGCAAGAATGCTCGTGTACCGCGCTTTGTGTGCATGCGGAAGAGCCCCAGGGGGTCAAAATTAATCAGGAGTTTCCCACAGTGGTGTTTCTCATAACCCACTGTACAGAATCGGGACCACGAACCCCCCCATCAATTCAGCGGCCTATGCATTAGTGTGCTTCTTTTTATTGCGGTAGAAGCTATATGGACCCTCCAAGGGAATCATTGCCGTCGTCGCCGTCACCGTGGGACTTCACGTATATGAAGGCGAATCCGAAAGTATTTGTGCCTATTTCTTATTAGCCAAGATAAAGTACATACAGGTAATTACAAATATAACGTACAATTCTAAGTACATTACAATATTCTTCCACATAGTCCCCACACGTGTTCAGGCATTTGTCCCATGGCAGCACTGAATTTGAGATGCCCTTGTGGTCTGTCAGCGATACACGCGGCCTACTCGAGCGCTGATTGTTATGCAAATCTACACGGCCTTTTGCGAAGTCACAACAGCACCACCTCACAATTCCCAAAGCAAGACAACTTTCCCATACAAGACTACATTTCCCTATGGACTTCGATGGGCGTTCGTCCCTTGTTCCATAGAAACGAATCGGACTTCATTGCTCGTACGCCGTGGACGTGTAAAGCGCCACCGCCATCTTCAACAACTGACAACACCGCCGCGCAGCGTAGCTAGCACAGATCATATCGGGCCGGTATAAGAAAGGTCCATGTTGACGTCGCATTTACAGCCGTAATTTGGCAAAAAAAAGGGGGCGGGGCAAGGACTTTCTGATTCCCCCTCCTATTAGGTACATGTATAGTATTGTGCATGTGATGCTATGTCACATGCTGTGCGTGCGGGTACAATTGCCGCACTATTCTATCATTAAAGTTGCTCATGTCAGGTATTATATTCTTGAAAAAATTATTCCTGAGAATTTTTAGAATGGCAGCCCACAAACAGATGGCCTGAAACATAACGCCGGCAGCGCATGCTTTTTACCTTAAATCTTCTCAGGCTGGTGAATATTAAAAGTACGAAGCAATATGAGGACTCAAACGTGAAAGTATCGTAATTTTACTCTAGGGTTTTACGTGCTAAAACCACGATTTGATAATGAGGCATGCCGTAGTGGGGGACCTCGGATGAATTTTGACCACCAGGGGATCTCTACATGCCCTAAATGTACGGGCCATGGGCGTTTATGCATTTCGCCCCCATCTAAATGCTGCTGGCGCAGTTGGGATTTGATCCCGCGACCTCGTGTTTAGCAGTGCAGCAGCATACCTGCTAAGGCACTGCGGTGGGTACCGCGATCGGCTCACAAAAGAGGTTTGAGGCATATGCGATGCGGAAAAGTGATGGTAAAGTCGCTGAGAAAGACGTTGACTGATTAACAAACATAAATGAAATTGTCTCACGGCAGCATTCAAACAGAGGACCCCTAGCACCACAGCTCGACACTCACCATTGAGGGAAGGGACATGCCTCAGTAAACGGAATATAACACCCTTAAGTTTTTCGCGCATGGTAGCCAGCGCGGTGCAACGCTTGGCGCCTTTTATGAACAGACTGCGCGATCTTTCACCGTCATCAATAATTATGCGCAAAAAAACTAATTCATTTATTTTTAGTATATTTTCTCAAGAACATTGCTCACATTACATGTACGATTTGTCCTTGCGTCAGAATTTTAATGCTAGGTGGCGAAAGGTGTCTAGGCGATTTCATTTTACAATTGCAGTTATTGGTGCACAGAACAAAAAGCTTGCGTAAGTTTGCTTTCTGAAAGAAATTTTAAGACAGCTTACGCCGACCACGCAGAATCTGTCGGCTTGTGACGTCATTTTCCCACACGCAGTAGCCAGCGTACCGTAGCTAGAATAGTAGCTGTCGCGGTGCGTAGTTCCGTAGCGAAGCAACGCGTTGCTCACGTGGCGCAAACATGCCCGTCGCGTGTTGTCAAAAATCCGGTCGGGAAGCTTCCGGGCAATGCTACTCGCAATGAAGCAGGCCGGCGCGAATGGGCGCAAGAACCACTCCATTAGCTCAGAGGCACAAAGAATGTTCTGTTGCACGTGTGGTGCGCGCTGCAGCCAGAAGGCGCCAGGACTGCACCAACAGAAGGCCGATGCTAAGCGAGAACGTCGACGAAACTTTGCAGCTGAAATGCGCGAAGCAAACGCACACATTGTGGCCCCGCGGTGAGCATGCTGCAATACGGGAATGTGTGGTCAACGCAAGGCGCCAACGCCGACAAGCCCTTGTAGTTATAACCGGTGCTGCTCGCGGTCATCGAGAGTTCTCTGTTCATTTATCCACACACGCCTCAATGCGCGGATTTGCTTACATAGATTACGTTTACTGCTATTCATCCTGCCCCTAAAGCCGTGAGCATTGCACTTCCTGTAATATTCGAACATGTTGCTATCGCAATAGTCGCATTGCCCTTATGGCGAAACAGCGGTATTTCTTTCTTCTTCAGCTTAACAAAATTAGATAAATTTGCCTTTGGGATATAGCAGAAATCTACTGATTCAGCTGTGTTACTCGCAGAAGCGGACATAACTTACCATAGAAATCAAAATGCACAATAGATCAATAACAAAAATTATACTACTAAACTTTTTAACTAAATACTTTAGCCCGCGTCTGCCAATATGCGAATAGAAACAAGTGATTCGGAAGATATATCCACTTGGACGTTATATTGAAACAAGCCTCACTTTTATGGCTGGCGTATGGGTGGGGAGGACAGAATTTCGAAGCCGCGATAGCCTCACGGCGCACTTGGGACTGTAAATTTGAGCGGTCATCTTGTTCTGTAGACAGGCGCACCCCAAAACGTAGGTTTCTTTTGTTCCCTTTCATCAATAGAAACAAACATAGCGCAGGCTATGTCCATCTAATGAGTTTTGGCGGATCTGTGCGGATAGCATGTGTTGCTGCCGATTAGGTAAATCATTTTTGCTTGACGTGTCAGTCGGTAGATAATAACGGAAGATATCAGCGGTACCACGCCAGTGACCTGTTCTTCAAGAAGACAGTCTTGCCCTTCACGAATGATAAGAAGGCTAAACTGATCCTGCCTCTGAGGGCGACGCACGGCGACAACAGGGAGGCAGCCAAGCTATTGCCCATGTGGAATTGTGGAAGACGCCCTAGTCCGTGAACAATACTTAGAACGTACGAAGTCCGTTGCGAGACGGGTACGTAAGAAGAAAACGACACACGACTGCAACGGTAGTCCAAGAAGCGCAAACGGACATTTTGGCATTCTTTGTTGCTAACCCTCACGGCAGTGTGCGTGACGCCAGTGCGTAGGCCGGAACCTCAAAATGATCAGTGTGGAGGAATTAAAAAAAAAGGTCATATGCACCCGTACTATGTGCTTGTTCAATAAAAACTTGAAGACTGAGATTTTGAAAACAGACTTGACTTTGCCAATGGCATTTTCGCGAAATGTGGAGAAGAAGCGGACTTTCTCACTCGGGTGCTTTGAAGGGATAAAGCTAATTTCCCCAGAAACGCCCCAGTTATTCTTCACAGCGTGCGCTACTCGAGTGATAGGAATCCCCACTGGCTGGAACAAACACGACATCAATACATCACCATTATCATCAGCCTGGTTACGCCCATTGCAGGGCAAAGGCCTCTCCCATACTTCTCCAACTACCCCGGTCATGTACTAGTTGTGGCCATGTTGTCCCTGCAAGCTTCGTAATCTCATCCGCCCACCTAACTTTCTGCCGCCCCCTGCTACGCTTCCCTTCCCTTGGAATCCAGTCCGTAACCTTTAATGGCCATCAGTTATCTTCCCTTTTCATTACATGTCCTGCCTATGCCCATTTCTTTTTCTTGATTTCAACTAAGATGTCAATAACTCGCGTTTGTTCCCTCACCCAATCGGCTCTTTTCTTATTCCTTAACGTTATACCCATCATTCTTCTTTCCATAGCTCGTTGCGTCGTCCTCAATTTAAGTAGAACCCTTTTCGTAAGCCTCCAGCCTGTTCATGATCTGAGAATGCCTGCCAAATGCACCTCAGCCCATTCTTATTCTTGTGATGATTTCAGTCTCATGATGCGTATCTGCCGTCACTACCTGTCCTCAGTAGGTGTATTCCCTTACCACTTCCAGTGCCTCATTACCTATTGTAAACTGCTGTTCTCTTCCGAGACTGTTAAACATTGCTTTAGTTTTCTGCAGATTAATTTTTAGACCCACCCTTCGGCTTTGCCTCTCCAGGTCAGTGAGCATGCATTGCAGTTGGTCCCCTGAGTTACTCAGCAAGGCAATGTCATCAGCGAATCGCAAGTTACTAAGGTATTCTCCATTAACTCTCATGCCCAATTCTTCCCAATCCAGGCCTCTGAATACCTCCTGTAAACACGCTGTGAATAGCAGTGGAGAGATCGTATCTCCCTGCCTGACGCCTTTCTTTATTGGGATTTTGTTGCTTTCTTTATGGAGGACTACGGTGGCTGTGGAGCCGCTATAGATATCTTTCAGTATTTTTACATACGGCTCGTCTACACACTGATTCGGCAATGCCTCCATGACTGCTGAGGCTTCGACTGAATCAAACGCTTTCTCGTAATCAATGAAAGCTATATATAAAGGTTGGTTCTATTCCGCACATTTTTCTATCACGTGATTGATAGTGTGAATATGGTCTATTGTTGAGTAGCCTTTACGGAATCCTGCCTCATCCTTTGGTTGACGGAAGTCTAAGGTGTTCCTGATTCTATTTGCAATTACCTTAGTAAATACTTTGCAGGCAACGGACAGTAAACTGATCGGTCTATAATTTTTCAAGTCTTTGGCGTCCCCTTTCTTATGGATTAGGCTTATGTTAGCGTTTTTCCAAGGTTCGGGTACACTCGAAGTCATGAGGCATTGCGTATACAAGGTGGCCAGTTTCTCTAGAACAACCTGCCCACCATCCTTCAGCAAATCTGCTGTTACCTGATCCTCCCCAACTGCCTTCCCCCTTTGCATAGCTCCCAAGGCTTTATTTACTTCTTCTGGCGTTACCTGTGGGATTTCGAATTCCTCTAGACTATTCTCTCTTCCATTATCGTCGTGGGTGCCACTGGCACTGTATAAATCTCTATAGAACTCCTCCGCCACTTGAACTATCTCATCCATATTAGTAATGATATTGCCAGCTTTGTCTCTTAACCCATACATCTGATTCTTGCCAATTCCTAGTTTCTTCTTCACTGCTTTTAGGCTTCCTCCGTTCCTGAGAGCATGTTCAATTCTATCCATATTATACTTCCTTATGTCAGCTGTCTTACGCTTGTTGATTAACTTCGAAAGTCCTGCCAGTTCTATTCTAGCTGTAGGGTGAGAGGCTTTCATACATTGGCGTTTCTTGATGAGATCTTTCGTCTCCTGCGATAGCTTACTCGTATCCTGTCTAACGGAGTTACCACCGACTTCTATTGCACACTCCTTAATGATGCCAACAAGATTGTCGTTCATTGCTTCAACACTAAGGTCCCCTTCCTGAGTTAAAGCCCAATACCTGTTCTGTAGCTTGGTCTGGAATTCCTCAATTTTCCCTCTTACCGCTAACTCATTGATCGACTTCTTATGTACCAGCTGCTTCCATTCCCTCCTCAGGTCTAGGCTAATTCGAGTTCTTGCCATCCTATGGTTACTGCAGCGCACTTTGCTGAGCACGTCCACATGTTGTATGATGCCAGGGTTAGTGCAGAGTATGAGGTCTATTTGATTTCTAGTCTCGCCGTTCTGGCTCCTCCACGCCCACTTTGGGCTATCCCGCTTGCGGAAGTAGGTATTCATTATCCGCATATTATTCTGTTACGCAAACTCTACTAATAACTCTCCCCTGCTATTCCTGGTGCCTATGCCATATTCCCCCACTGCCTTGTCTCCAGCCTGCGTCTTGCCTACCTTGGCATTGAAGTCGCCCATCTGTATAGTGTATTTTGTTTTGACTTTACCCATCGCCGATTCCACGTCTTCATAGAAGCTTTCGACTTCCTTGTCTTCATGACTGGATGTATGGGCGTAGACCTGTATAACCTTCATTTTGTACCTCTTATCAAGTTTCACAACAAGACCTGCTACCCTCTCGTTAATGCTATAGAATTCCTGTATGTTACCAGCTATGTTCTTATTAATCAGGAATTCGACTCCTAGTTCTCGTCTCTCCGCTAAGCCTCGGTAGCACAGGACGTGCCCGCTTTTTAGCACTGTATATGCTTCTTGTGGCCTTCTAGCTTCACTGAACCCTATTATATGCCATTTACTTCCCTCTAATTCCTCCAATAGCACTGCTACACTCGCCTCACTAGATAATGATCTAGCGTTAAACGTTGCCAGGTTCATATTCCGATGGCGGCCTGTCTGGAGCCAGGGATTCTTAGCACCCTCTGCAGCGTCGCAGGTCTGACCGCCGCCGTGGTCAGTTGCTTCGCAGCTACTGGGGACTGAGGGGCCGGGGTTTGATTGTTGCGTTCATATAGGAGGTTGTGGCGAAGTACTGCACAAGGGTGGCCAATCCTGCTCTGGTGAGGGAGTGCGTTACCGGTTCTGGTCACCGGGATCAGGCCACACTCCAGGCCTGTTTATGGAATTTTATCAACACGCGGATTTTTTTTGTATTTTCCGGTGGAGAATTGCGCGGCACCGGGATTCGTACCACGGATCTCTTGCACGCGAGGCGGGTGTTGTACCTCTACGCCACCGCTGCATTTTGAAGCAAGTGACCACATATATAGCAGAACCTGTGACACATCACGTGCGCACCACCCACAGAAAATACTTAACTCTGCGCAAGAAGGATAGCTCCTTGCTGGAAAGGGCGATGGACGGTTTTGACACACACTAGTACCACCACTCCTGTCAATCAATTCCGCCAGCATTGTCGGAAAAAATGGTAATCAGCTATTCGGATAAATCATCGAAGCGGAATTGATGGACAGGTGGGGTAACACCTCTTTGTCAAAACCGTCCATCGCCCTTTTCAACAAGGAGCAACCGTCTTGCGTAAAGACAGGGATCATCTGCGGGCAGCAGTCACAGGTTCTGCTATATATGTCATCATCATCCTCATCATCATTATCATCATGATCATCATCCTGTTTTATGTCCACTGCAGGACGAAGGCCTCTATATGCGATCTCCAATTACTCCTGTCCTGCTCAAACCCATTCCAGCTAGCACCTGCGTATCTCCTAATTTCATCACTCCACGTAGTCTTCTGTCGTCCTCTATTGCGTTTCCCTTCTCTTTGTACCCATTCTGTAACCCTGATGGTCGAACGGTTATCTAACTTGCGCATTACATCACCTTCCCAGCTCCATTTTTTCCTCTTGATGTCAATTAGAGTATTTTTTATACTCGTTGACTCTCTGATCCAAACCACTATCTGTCTCTGTCTCTTAACGTTACCCCTAGCAACAATCTCCGTTCCATCGCTCTTTCCAAGGTCCTTAACTTCTTCTCAAGCTTCTTTGTCAGTCTCCAAGTCTCTGCCCCATATGACAGCATTGGTAAAATCCACTGATTGTACACCTCCCTTTTCAGTGATAATAGTAAGCTCACAGTCAGGAGCTGACAATGTCTAGCGTATGCGATCCAACCCATTTTTATTTTTCTATTAATTTCTCGCTCGTGATCAGTGTTCCCTGTTATTAATTGACCTAGGTAAACGTACTCGTTCACAGACTCTAGAGGCAGACTGGAAATCCTGAACTCCTGTTCCTTTGCCCGGCTATTTATCATTATCTTTGTCTTCTGCATGTTAATCTTCAACGCCACACTTACACTCTCTCTGTTAACGTCCTCAGTCATTTGTTGTAACTCGTCTGCATTGTTGCTGGGTAGAACGATGTCATCGGCAAACCGAAGGTTGCTGAGATATTCGCCGTCGATCCTTCCTCTTAAGCCTTCCCATTTTAATAACTTGAATACTTCTTCCAAGCAAGCCGTGATGAGCATTGGAGAGATTGTGACTCCCTGTTAGAACCCTTTATTTACAGGTATCTTCCTGCTTTTCTTGTGTAGAAGTAAGGTAGCTGTGGAACCTGTGTAGATATTTTCCAAGGTATTTACGTAAGCGTTCTGTACTCCTTGATTACTTTATGCCTCTACGACTGCTGGTATTTCTATTGAGTCAAATGCCTGTTCGTAGTGTTTGAAAGCCATATAGAGAGGCTTATTGCACTCTGCAAATTTCTCGACAATCTGAATAATGAAAGGGATGTGATTCCTTGTAGAGTATCCCTTCCTGAAGCCAGCCTGTTCCCTTGGTTGAGTGAAGTCCAATGTGGCCCTTTTTTATTTGAGATAATTTTGGTAAATATTTTATATAAAACTGAGAGTAAGCTGATGGGCCTATAATTTTTCAGTTCTGTACCGTCTCCCTTTTTGTGCATTGGTATAATGTTTGCATTCTTCCAGTATCTTGGACCCTTGCAGCCTATAGACACGTCGTATAAAGAGCCGCCAGTTTTCCAAGTATTAGGTCTCCTCCATCTTCGATTAAATCGACGATGGCATACTGTTTTTTGCATCTTATCCTGCCGCTCCTCCTAATTACATGTCTTGCAAAGCCCTTCTTACCTCATCACTAGTTATAAGAGGAGTTTCCGTATACTGTTCATTAATGCTTGTAATAGAGGTACCATGGTTCCTCTGGGTATTGTACAGGTCAGTATAGAATTCTTGCGCTGCTTTTATTATACCTTCGAAATTGCTGATGATATTACCCTGCTTATCTTTCAGTGCGTACATCTTGGTTTCTCCAATGCCAAGTTTCTTTCTCAGTGATTTCAGGCTGCGTCCATTTTTTACGGCTCCTTCAGTCTTTCACACGTTATAGTTACGAATATCACTTATTTTCGCCTTGTTGATCAGTTGTGACATTTCCATCAATTCTGTCTTATCTCTTGAGTGGGACCCGTTCATTCTTTGACTTTTATTTATTAGGTCCTTTATTATGTAGGAGAGCTTGCCCACTGGTTGCCTGGGTGCATTGCCTCCCACTTCAATTGCTGCCTCTGAAGCAAGCCTATTTACCGTTTGATTCATTCGCTCTATGTCATCATCATCTCTCTGTTTAAGGCTGTATATTTGTTTGGAAGTACCAGCCTGAATTTGTCTGCTTTTACCCATATTGCCTCTAGTTCGACCTGTTTCTTCTTGACCAATTTTGCTCTTTTTCTCTTGAAATTGAGATGAATCCTAGCCCTCGCTAACTTTTGATCTCTGCACTTTACCCTACCCATCACTTCTACATCCTGCTGTATGCTGGCATCAGCAGATAGTATGAAGTCAAAGAGAGTAAACGGTTATTGTAGTAGAGGTTGTTTGGTTATGGTGGGTGGAGCCCCTCTTCCAGGGCCCCACAGGTTACAGAGGCTCGCCAGGCCTGCTCAAGGGTCGCCAGTTGGCTTCCCAATTCCACTTCCGCGACTCGCGCCTCAAAGACCATTTATGGCGAGTGTTGTCTAGCAGCGGCGAGGTGGCAGCCGCCGGGCGTAACGCGCACTGGAATGTTATGTGTTCTAATGTCGATGTTCCTACGCACCACGGGCATTTGTCGCTGTATTTGTCTGGGTACATTTTGTGTGGCCTGTATGAATGTGGAAAAATGTTTCTTTGCAGGCGGCGCCTCCTGTTTAGTCCCGGGTAGGGAAGGGCTTTGGTTCGCCTACCTAGTCGTTGTAATTCGAAGATTTCTCTCGGCGCACGGGGTGTCGAGGTGTTCTCTTGGGCGGTGTGGCCCGCGGCTCGGCCTGTCATGCCTCGAGCCAAGCGGTCCGCCCGTTCGTTCCCCGCTATCCCTGTATGCGCCGGGCACCAGGTCACGCAATAAGACATACTGACTTCAATTTCATTTCTTGTTTATCCATTACGGCTTTTCCCGGTCTACTTTCAGTTGCTACGCTACCTCAAAATGTCGTTCATTATTCTAACCTTATTCCTTTGTGCAAATTCTACCAGCATCTCTCCTCGAGCGTTCCTAGAATCGACGCCGTAGTTGCCAACTTCTTGTTCACTAGCCTTCTTGTTCCCCACTTTTGCATTAATGTCTCCCATTACTACAGTTTACTGAGTTTGCACGGTTTTCATTGCTAATTCAACATCTTCATAAAACTGATCTACTTCCTCATCATCGTCACTGGATGTTGCAGCGTAAGCTTGTACTACCTTTAATATATACCTCTTATTAAATTTGATTACGACTACAGCTACGTTCTCATTAATGCTGTAGAATTCGTCAATGTTGCCCGGAATGACCTTATGAATTATGAATTGTACCTCGTATTGCTTCTTATCCAGGACACCTCTATAGCACAGGACATGTCTGCTTTCAGCAATGTATAAGCCTCACCAGTTCTTCTAAGCTCACTAAACCCTATGATATCCCAAACAATGTCCGATAGTTCCTGAAAGTGCTCTGCTAAGCTAGCCTCACTCGAGAGCATTCTGTTGTTAAACATTGCAAGGGTCAGTTTCTATTGGCGGCCTGTCCGGACCCAGAAATTCTTAGCAGTCTCTGGTGCGTTTCAGGTCTGAACGCCGCCTTGGTCAGGTGCTCCGCAGCAGCTGGGGACTGAGGGCCATTGGGTAACTGAGTGGGTCATTTGGGAGGTAGTGGCTGACCACTGCACCAAGGAGGCCAATTGCTGTTCTGGTGAGGGGGTGTCTTGTTGAAGCCTAGTGGGCCTTCCAAATTTGCTTGTATCTTGATTAGTATAGCCCCACTCGCTCTCGGCATCCTTTGCCTGCAACAGGCGTCACTCAATACCTGCAGATTTTGTGCACTGGAGGAGGTGACGTTGAAGCTCACCATCGTCAAAAAAAAAAAAAACCTCACACAGGGATTCGAACTGCCCACTATGGCAACCGAGCATTTGCCATAGCTAAGTCAGATAATCCCATAGGTGGCGAGGCTACCTTATCGCCGACAAGTAAAGCCAAGAGGGCCCTACATGCCTAAAAGCTTCTTTGATTTATTCGCGACAGATGTGTTTCCTGATCGGGATGAGTACCTCAATATAAAAAGATTTCTAAGCGGTTCTGGCCTTGTAGTTCCGGAATCGCACGTGCGCGGACGGCCGTGGACTCGGCTAGGCAAACCCTACAGACATACCGACGACCTTTCACAGTTGCGAATACATGGTCGTGATCTACAGGAGTACAAACGGAAACCCGCGAAAAAGAATACAAGTTCAAATGTCGAAGAAAAAACTGGACGCAAACTACGAATTTTATTTTTTAGTTGATTAAAATCTGTATGTGAACTTTGCATCTCTTAACATTACGTTATTTACTTGCATGCTACTGCAAATCTACTCATCACTTTTTCTCTTCGTTTAGCGCTGCAATTTCCTTTTTTTTTTGAGGGGGGGCTCTCATTAGAAAGTCATTGCGAGGCATGTCGGTAGAGTCAGTTAAAGTTCATTTAGTATATCACAAATGCGTCACAACCCCCTTGAATTATACGCGGTAGGCGGGTCTTGATGATCGCGGCAGGTGGCATGGCATATCATTTCTGAATTCAGTTTAGTTCAGTTCAGTTTATTGTCCTTAAAGACCCCCGGAGGGGGTATTACATAAGGGGTGGGTTTAACGTAAGTTCCACATTTGGTACACTTCATGAGTTATATTCAAAGAGATCAATCACACGTTGTAGCAATGAAGACAGGCAAGTGATGCCAACAATGTCAGCAGGAAGGCCGTTCCAGTCTTTAGCTGATCGAGGAATGAACGAGGCGGAAAAATGAGTGGTTCGGGCACGCTGGCGTGCGACTTGCTGCGGATGACCGGTGCGGTGAGAGATGCGTGCTGCAGGAACGATGTATGGCGCATGACGAAGGGTTCTGAAAAAGAACTTGTGATAGAGCTCAAGACTAGCAATGCGTCGGCGATTAGATAGTAGTGTTAGTCCGGATTCTGTTTTAAGTGCGGAAATACTGACATCATATGAATATTGTGAGTGAATGAACCTAGTAGCGCGGTTCTGAACAGATTCAAGTGAGGTGATAAGATATGTTTGGTGCGGGCTCCAGATGGCTGATGCATATTCAAGTTTTGCCCGAACAAGGGACTTGTAGGCAAGCAGTTTTACGTTTTGAGGTGCCTGGCGAAGATTACGTTTCAAAAAACCTAGTGTTTTATTAGCAGGTGATATGATGTTAGAAATATGTTTATGCCAAGACAGATCATTGCATACAGTGACACCTAGGTATTTATAGGACTCTGCTAGTTCGAAAGGCATGCTTCTAATTTGGTAGGGAAATACCAGGGGATTACTGCTACGAGTGAAAGACATACCTTTCCATTTTTGTACATTAAGTTTCATTAACCAATCGTCACACCATGTTAGTATGTCGGCGAGGTCTTTCTGCAGGGCTGTTTGATTTCAGGTGTTACGTACAGTGCGATAAATGACACAATCATCGGCGAACATTCGGATATTACAGGACACATATGAAGGTAAGTCATTAATATATATTAAAAGTAATAGAGGGCCAAGAACCGGTCTTTGAGGGACGCCTGATGTTACTGGCACAGGGTTAGATAGCTGATTATTTATAATAACAGATTGGGAGCGGATGCTAAGAAATTCAATGATCCAATTCAAAACATCAGGATGCAAATTAAGTCTTGTAAGTTTCAATATTAGACGTTGATGAGGAACTTTATCCAAGACCTTACACTGTAAACGAAAATAAACCCACCTGGGAGTTTTAAGAGGTGATGTACCCTAAAACCTCCCCTCCTCAAATATTTACTCCGATGTATGGGAGCAAAACAGAGCCATTCCCTCGTTTCACTCCGCTGGCTAGCTGCGGGAGTATTAAGGCGACATGACGCGATTTTACTCCGCTTAAAAATCTTGTCCTTCCGTGAAACTCCGACAGGGAGTTTTAAAAAACTCCCCGCCGCCGATACAGGTTGGTCACGTGGCGCTTCCCATGAGGCTGTGCGAGTCGCCAGCGACCGGGCGCGTTCGGCGGAGCGGGCAGTGCTCATGGCTGACGGTTTGTTTACGTCCGTGAAGTGTCGTCCCGTGACAGTGTTTCTTCAATTTGTTTCCCGTATTTCCTTCAAGAAAGTGTTATAGGCATGCCTGAAGCTCACTGTATCTCGGCTTCAAGTACATTAGCTGTGATCACTTTGCTGACAACGATGATTGCAAGAGCCACGTTTTCAAGTGCGAAAAAGGCTTAGGTATACCTCGAAGCTGCTCACTGGCTCGTGATGTCAGCTCACGTTCTGGCTGTGTTTTGGTGCTGCGTCACCCAGTCTTGTGTTCTTCAGTACGTGAAATGCGACTTCTATGTCCTTTTGTGTACATGCTGACAACGTCCAGTGTAGTGTTTGAAAGGACCGCGTAGCAATGGCAACAGCAGCCACTGTTCGAGCGACGACATCCGTGCTAGTCGCGCATGAATGGCGTAACCCAAGTTCGTTGCGGTGCTGTGTTACCAGTGAGAAAGACCGGAGTGCAAGCAACTGTTTTTATGTATCTGTGAACGGATATCCTCGCCCGAAGAAAAACGGTAGGACATAAGTATGCGTACTGAAAATAAAGCTTCTTATTGAGCGATGTGAATCGAATTGTTATCGCGCATGTACGTTTTGGTCACGTCGTTGCTTCCGATATTGCCTTAACATTACGCTCTATCCGAGACACTGATTTAGACGCATGCCTGCTGGCTCCGAGTTTAGGGATTCACTCGACAGATCAGCGATCTAGCTCCTTTTCGCAACCGAGACAGATTGCTTGGACGCAGAGCAAGTAGTCCGGTGTATAAAATGTATGACTGCGCATTTTTCGGTGTTACGTCGGCTGCTGCGGGTCATGCTCACACGTAATAATTTCTTGCTACGCTACCACTATATCGCAAAAATTTAATTTCGCTTGCAGCACATGCACTTACATTTTTTTTGCTTACTGTAACTAACGCACTACTTTTTGGCCGCGAACGCCGGCAGTGTGCGAAGTCGCTTCAGCACTCACAGAATGGCATGATACTTTTGAAAAATTACGCCATTAACTTTTTTCTCTCACTATTTTGAATTAACAGTTTTGTGTTGATTAAGGTATTCTGTTAATTTCAGAGAGGCAGATCTCGTATGAACGAGCATGTGAGTCGTAATTCTGAAAACAGCACAGCTGCTCCCTAGGCGGTTTCGAGGCACACAGTATCGTGGCTATATATACTGGCACCGTTGGTTCTTGAGTATCGCGTGTACGTGGGATGTCTTTCAAATTTCTGCATTGGGCGTTTCTGAAATGTTTATGTATGTCATGATATATGTCCTTTCATTGACGAATCGAATTTGGCGCGGTCTCGTGTGCATATTACGAAATTTGACCAGCAGCCTCTGCATGTAAAGATGTTCGCGCAAACTCACGCGATGCCTCTTTTTATACTCCCGTTGCACCTCGAAAAAACTCCGTCCATTGCAAAGTAAAAAATAAAGAAACGATACAAAAGAAACCTCCCATAATTCCACGCAAGAATTCCGCTCGTACGGAGTAAAAATTCTACTCCGATCATACGGAGCATAATAAACTCCGAACCGGCGGGTCGCTAGAGGACAAGCAGTATACTCCCACCTCGGAGTGATTTCCGTTTACAGTGTAGAGAAACCCAGGAAAATTGCGTCAGTCTGTATGTTACTGTCAAGGTTAGTGTGAACATCGTGCAGCAAAATGGCCAGCTGTGTTTCACAGGATAAACCTATGCGGAATCCGTGCTGGGCGGGATGGAAAAAGTGATTCAAGTCAAGAAAATTCATGATAAGAGAGTAGATGACATGTTCCATGATTTTGCAGGGGATGCTTGTTAGGGAGATGGGGCGGTAGTTAAGAGGTGAGTCTCTGTTACCTGATTTGTGGACTGGAACGACCTTCTCAATTTTCCAGTCATCTGGAATGAAACCTGAAGAGACTGGGCAAATATCAAAGACAAATATGCTGCAGAAATAAGCTTAGTGTTTTGTAAAATTTTGGGGTTAATCCCGTCTATGCCGGAAGATGATGAACACTTGATTTTGTCAATGATCGCACAAATACCGTCTGCATTGAAAGCAATGGCAGGCAATAACGAGTTTATACTAAGCGATGACGAAACGGGAGGCACATTAGATTCGTTTGTGAACACAGAAGCAAAGGCCGAACTAAACACGTCGGCGCAATCGGAATCATTAATAATTTCGTTCGATTCGTTTGTTATCTTAATACTGCGCGTTTCGCTATTGTTTATAACTCTCCAAAATTGCCTCGGGTTATTGCTTAATAGGTTTGGTAGATTATTGTGATAAAAGGAGTGTTTAGCGTGACGCAGTGCGTCGACGTAGCTCTGTTCGGCTTCATAATATGTATCCCATGCGCATGGGCATCCTCTCTGTTTGGCGGCGCGATACAGACGCTTTTTTTTTGTTTTCTAGGCGTCTTAAGGTCTTTGTGAAGCATGGTTCTTGCTGATAAGAACGAAAGGTGACTTTAGGAATAAATTTATTTGCAAGATCACTTAGTTTGTTTTTGAAGGGCGTCCAATTGCTGTTAACGGAATGGTCTTGAAAAGTTGATTCGAATAGAGGAAAGAATGAATTCATAGCTTCAGTTATGGCTTCGTAATTTCATTTGTCTTATAGACATATTGTTTTCTTAAAGGTATCCCGTGTCAACAAATTGAACGAAAAAGTGGCATGGATGACTTTGTGATCACTGATCTCAGGCAAATAAGAAATGGATGAAAGGCTGTCAGGGCGGTTGGTTAGTATGATATCGAGGACGTTCTGAGTTAGCTCCGAAATCCGGGTTGGTTCAGTTACAAGCTGGGAAAGGTTAAAGTTAAGGCAGAAATCGACAAACTTTTTGGCCTCTGTGTGTCCGGATTCCGAGAATGATTGTATGGTACGCCAGTCTATTTGTGGGAAGTTAAAGTCATCGAAGAGCAGGATTTGCGCGTTTGGGTGGGTGGTTACCAGTTCGCTTATGACGCTGTTAATTTGATGGGAGAAATCAGAAGAAGCACTGGGCGGTGTGTAACACATACCAAGTAGCACTTTTTTTCGATAGGTATGCATTATCACCCATAACATCTCAAGATCTGATTTAACGTTAATCAGCGAGCATGGCAACTGCTCGCGAACAGCGACTAGCACACCACCACCACGGGTTCCTGCGCGGTCGTTCCGATAGAGGCAGAAACCGGGCAGGTCGGCTAGAACTTCGCTATGAGTAACGGCGCTGCTCAGCCATGTCTCGATTAGTAATAGTATGTTGCTACTGTTAGGATCGGCCTGCAGCTATTTCAGCCGCTGCACGTGCTCCAATCCAACCGGACGGGGCGCACTTCAGAGAACTGCGGATAACCAGCAGCCACGTGGCTCGGGGTCAGCTCAGGCGAGTTCTCGAGGGGAGGTACTTGACGGAACCTCCCCAAGCTTTTCGAGAAACCAGACAATGTGCTATCCGGCAGCGTCAACAGGGACGGCTCAGCGTTCTACGAAGCCGCTCTGACGTCGGCTCCGGACCACTGAAACCTGTGCAACACGTGTATGTGAGCCCGCCTCCTGCAAAAGGGCGGGTCATCTTCAGTGACGTCGAAATATGACGTCGAGTGGAGCGCTTATAAGCAGCGATTGCCGGCTGCTAGTGAGTGCTGGTTGTCGTGCTAGAAATGTACTAGTGAGCTGCGTGCTCGTTGTCATGCTCGAAATGTACTCGTGAGCTGTGTGCTCGTAAGCTGTTTGCTGTATGTTAGTATTGCGGGTGCCATTTGGGAGTCACGCTAGACTGTCTATATATGTCTTGTCTAAAATGTTAAAACTGAAATAAACCTTGCCTGCTTAAGTCCCAACGAAGAGTCAAGGTCCTCCCTACAACTACGACCGCTCCAATCCCAATACTACCGGTAGATAAAACTATGTTCGACACCAATTCACGCTTTGGGAGGGAACTGCGCACGTTCGTGTATTTTATAGAAAGCGAAGCGCTATCTCTGAGGAAGTCGGTGTTATGTTATTTTTCTGTTTGGGGTGATGTAGATGCTATGCCAACTCTTTGACACTACTCGAGGCGGCATCAAAGGTGTATCTTCTTGAACCGATGAACAAAGTTTTAAAGCGGAGAGAAAACAAAACGCCTTTACCTTTTGCGAAAGCAACGAGATCTTTTCGGGAATTTCGTACTGATCGCGAAAAGTCCTCGCTAATACTGTAGTCAGTGCCCTTAAGCTTTCGGCCACTCGAAAGGATGTTAACTTTCGTTTTATGGAAAGTAAATTTTGCTATTAGGAGGCGAGAGTGATTGGCAGAGTGACGACCGATGCGATGTGCACGTTCTATTTCTTTTGGGTCCATGGTTAGTTCCAACCTATCGCGGCAAAGTTACACAATCAATCTTTCGGAGTCGGCAGTGGTTTCCGTGCTGGAGGGGTCAGGAATGCTGTAAAAATTAGGTTTCCCGCCGTGAGCGATTTTCGGCATCGTCAATACGTGCTTCGAGCTCGGAAATACGAAAAATAGCCTGTTCAGTCGTGGTGCGCATTGCATCCACTTCGTTTCGAATGGGCAAAAGCGTCTGGTAGTGACCCTCAATATCTTTCACTCGTTTGCTTAGATCAGTAATTGCTTTATCGGTAGAAGTAAGTTGTGACTTAAGACCATGAATTTCAGTGATCAGCTGGTTCTGACCGGCGGTTAGTTTTCGCAATTTGGTTAGTAGGTTTTCAGGAATGTCAGGACCCGGGTTTGTTTCCACATCACCGGCCAAAATCAGCAAGGCATGAATAATATGAGCACATTCGACAGCAATGGCGGCACAGCAGTGCGGGCTCGGCAACTGCATCAGGAAATAATTGCTAGATTTTTTAGCAAAGAGAGCGTATGGTTGACTAACCTGCATTGCAAGAGCAAACGGTTTAGCGAGCTGTGCAGATGCGCAGTCGCCGAGCCCACAAAGCTGTGTCGACGGCCTCCCCCTGTTTATATCTGTTGACTGCGTTGCCGTTGATGACGATGGGGATTGACACCCCCGACTGAGGACGACCAGCCGCCACTTCTTCTGTAGGATGTCAGTGTATGACACATCGCTGGTACGGAAAACCTGGATGTTGGCTGGCTCGTTTCCTTGGCAGTTGACCACGCACCTCGATGAAGCTGACGTTGCAGCAGCGGTTATCGTAGGCAGCAGGAAATTCACGGTAGCGAAGGTGACGATCTGCATTGCAAGAGGAAACGGTTTAGCGAGCTGTGCAGATGCGCAGTCGCAGTCCGCGCAATGGTTCTAACATCGTGGATTCGAAGTCTTCCGTACGCAAGTGGCCATGAACGCGGCTAGATACACGATATATTTTCGGCAGAACGGAACAGCATTTAAAAGTAGTGGGGGAAAAAAAGAAAATTAGTAAATGAAAAAGCTATCAGCGCCTACAGCGAGTTCACTAGTCGCGTCAGGCGGGAGGTGCAGCCACCAGTTTACGGTATCGGCTGCCTGTCTCGTGCATCGCAGAAGTCTCCACAGGAGACGGAACTGGTACTTGCTTCAAAATAAAACCGTGTTGTAAATCTGCGACGAGGTTAGGCAAGTGGATAGGCTGAAGCGCCTGCGTCCGTCCACTTAGTTGTTCCCCTTTGTCACTTGCACTTAAACAGCCTGAAGTATGCATTAATTTGACCATTGCCTACGGTAAGGCTTCATACTCGGGCCGATGCATCCTAATTGGTTGAAGTGATGTATGGCCCTCACATTGGGTCGCCATGCACATCCACGTCACCACACGCGGAAACAACCAGCTACTGTTGCAAAGGAATGACGTTCGCTGTCACACACATTGACCATTCTAATGTGAATTTTGATGAGAAAGTTCGCTTCTTCGAACAAAAAATTTATCAAGCTCTGGTACTCATGCTTACAAACGTGGCAGGACACCGTGTTCAACTAGATTATCCGGAAGAACAGCGGAGGCAACATCTGGGCACAAGGACCATGTTTGGCTGGATAGTCCTGATCATAGCCAGGTTGCAAAAATGTTTTATCGCTCCTTGTAGGGGCCAGTACCCTGCAATACTTCTTCTGCCCTAACGTATGCTTCCCTGAACACATGATATGTTGTTTCATACGTTATTTTCTCGCTGATATGTATCCAGTTTTACTACTGTTCGTACCATTGAACTACCAGTACTCTCGCTCAAATTAGGCAGTTTGTTCTTAAATTTGGGTATATATGATTTATTTTCATGCTATTCATTTGGAGCTAGATGTGAAGTCGCCTCTGAGTTCACTGTCCTGCCATCTCAAACACCGGGTGGATGGAGAGTTATTCAAATTTACTGCAGCTTTTGCCGGCTCTTGATTTTCAGGGCAGAATAATGATTACAAATATCTGAAGCATCCAATTTAATAAAGTACCCTAACAGTTTGCAAATTAGGTATTCGACTATTCATCGCCCTGCAAGCGACATTGTCTAATTTATATAAAAGTGTGGGCTCCCTCGTTATCTAACACATCATCGCTTTATTTATTTGTTCAATATACCTCAGTAATCCACCCTACGCGCAATATGCGGCGTCAGCACTGCTTTGTTGTGCCAGGACATGCAAATGCGAGCGGGCATGTCGTGGCACTATAGTCTTTTTCCTTTACACGGTTCACGGAGCATGTCTCGCTAAAAGAAGGAGCGCAAGTACTAATAGCGGTTGAGCGCATACCGAGCCAGTTAGGCCTGTTCAGAAGCGACCGCATTGCGCATCACTTAGGCCCTCATTTTTCATCCACGCTGTCAGTGATCGCGCCGTCGGCCCTCGCAAACATCCAGGTAAGATTCGTTGGAGTGACAGCTGACAACCAAGTACGCGAAGTTGCCTCAGTGGTTAGGCATGACTGAACAACGAAGCCCATGAGCGTTGTGACGTTTTGACAGCAAGCTGTCATCCAGGGCACGAGGAATAATCGATGCTCACGATACGTGAGGCATGCAGGTGGGCTTTTTCCCAGGTGTTCGCTACCCACACTGTGGCGAGTGCATCGGCTCATGACAAGAGCACGTAGTCGAATGCCAGAAGAAACAAATGCAGTGGTTTTCAAGCACATCTCAAGGTGCACGAGGAGGTCGGGGGTGCGGTTTTGGTTTGCAGTGCGTGACAGTCGATAACTGCACCTCGCTCAAGGTATTTGCTTATATGTGCTTCTATCTTAGTAGAGTGACGGCGTGTGGGAGACGATAAACTAAAAGAATGGACCAAGTGCTAACTTCTAACCAAATTTTATGGCGCAAAAGCACGTACAATACAAAGAAAGTATATATTGCAAAGCAAGTATGTGTAAATTAGAAATGTGAAATAAATATGATTTCTTTGGAGTGTAGCGATGCTGAGAGTGCATTCACTTATTCCTAAAATTTCCTCTCGATGCTAACGCCTCATACGTATCGTGGACGCGCTGTTTCTGACAACGCCTCAATATCCTGCGTTGATTAAAGAAACCGCCCCACACACATCGAGAGCATCGCGGTGCACGTGGCTGCCTACATTCCCCTTCAATCAATTTCTAACTGCACTGATCAATAAGAAATCGTATTCGTTTCTTTTGTATGACTGCCTGCAGATATTCGCTGTGTACTTTCTTAAAGCTTTCTATTTGGCATAGTACTGTTTTTACTTTCTTTCGCGGCGGTTATTTCCTGGCCTAAAAAAATTATGTGGTTTTACGTGCCAAAGTCACTTTCTGGTTATGAGGCCCGCCGTAGTGGAGGACTCCGGAAATTTAGACCACGTGGGGTTTTTTTACGTGCACCTAAATCTAAGTACGCGGGTGTTTTCGCATCTCGCCCCCATCGAAACGTAGGCACGTGGCCAGCATTCAGTCCTGCGACCTCGTGCTCAGCAGCCGAACACCATAGCCACTCAGCAACCACGGCGGGTATTTTTTGGCTTCTGCACAACAAAATCTTTCTAAATCTTGCGCATCCTCAATTGCTTACGTTTTTCACATCTCATGAGCTATTATCTGCTTCAGCCTTCCAGCTTTTCAGCTTTTCAGCTTCCAGCTTCCAGCTTTCCAGCTATGCAGCTTTCAGGTGCAGCTTTTCAGCTTTTATTTGCACCCAAACATGTGGTCATTTTTTGTCAATATGTCGTTGCACACGAAAAACCATTTCTTCGATGTATATTTTGCTTCGAGCTTTGGGCTTTCCTTTTATGTATGGTTCACGAATTTTGTGTAAACTTAAACCCGTTATATGACCGAACGTTATGTTTTTAACACATTTCGCAGTTGAGAAGCAGTCTGGCAGTCCCAACGTCATACGACGAGTGACTATGCAGGGATCAGAAGAGAGCGCATTTGACTTTTGAAAATAAAAAAGCAGACTAAGACTTATTCGCAACATTACATTCCATGTGTGTACAGAGCTGTAAAGAATAAAGAAAACTTTAGAGTGACGCTTCACTGCGTGAACGCGGGTCCCGTGCAATTGTATGGGGGCCATTGCTATGGGTGCCATTTATCGTCCAAGAAACAAGGATGTTCCTATTAACGATGATATCACCCTTAATAATTTTAAAGTAGAGATAGTAGATTCCTTTAAAGTACTAGGTGTACTTTTCAACGAGAAAATGACATGGGATGATCATACAAATTACGTAGCATCTAAACTGTCACGTGTCACTGGATCAATTTACACTCATAAACACCTGCTCCCTATAAAAGTTAAAATGTTACTTCACCATTCATTGTTCTGTCCCAATCTACATTATTGTCATTTGGTCTGGGGGGAAACATCCTTCACGAATCTACGAAAATTACATGTTCAGCAGAAAAGAATGCTCAGAATAATATACAATGTAGCATATGACCACCCATCTAAACCGCTCTTTATGAGAGACAACATAATGCCGATTCATGATGTGTACGCATATTACCTAATTTCTAAATACAATAGCGAGCTCAAAAACAACGTCTTTGTCATTTAATAACTGGCATTACTGCAGAAAAGAAATATCACGTACGCAACCAGAAACACCGATCGTTGGCACATACATTCATTCAGAACAGGTTTCGGACAACATATGCTCAGAAACACTCTTCCATATTTCCTAAACCTGTGCCAAAATTACAATTTAAATCTTCAACGCATTCGGCCAAAGGATTTGCATCATTTTGTTTCAGTTTTACGTGAAAGGGTGGTACTTTTTGTTTGAAATGTGCCACACGATATTATGCACATGGCTTTGTTTTTTGGAATGGTACATTAGTGTAAAAATTGTCGTTTGTTTGTGCATTCTGATATTGCTTTTTCTCTGTGCTCATAAGCTTGTACTGTTTGCCTTCCTTTTTCTAAAACTCATGTATTTCTATCGGGGCGGCGAGAGCCCGTCAAGCTGGAAATCTAGCTTTTTCTCGCTGCCTCCCAGATCCTTGGGATGGAAAATAAACACATTAAAATTATTATTATATTATTATTATTATTATTATTATTATTATTATTATTATTATTATTATTATTATTATTATTATTATTATTATTATATAATTACGATAGCAATGAAATGGACACATCAGGCGCATTTATGCCGTCGTGGTCGGCGCTATGTTCCGTATAACATCCAGCGGTGATAACATCGTGCTGCGAGTGCAAGCGTGCGACGGTGAGCCGAATCGCGCACAAGGGAGGAAAGTGGGAAGGTAGCGCGGGAGAAAAAGCTTGAACTCTGGAAGCTACTGCGTAGTTTGCGCAGCGGCGCGCGCCGTATCTTGAAAGCGTTCTGCAGATCACTGCTACTATAGTGCGTGCTGTGATCTTGCTGCTCAGTTTGTGCTAAAGCGATAGACAGCACGAAGGTCACTTAGCTCGCTGCTCCTGGCGCGTTTCCTCACGCCAGCACTTGTTCAGATTGTGCCCTGCTCTTGGCGACGACTTCGGGGTTGGTCGATTCGCGGTCGGCCTGCCGCTGCATGAGTTGCTGGTCCGTCCTCGTACGGCGCTCGGCAACTCGATCACGAGACGAACCCAGTACCTCCATAGCGCGCACGCAATCCGCAGCAAATGCCAGGTCAACCCTGCACGCTTCCCCTACCCTCCTATTATGGAAGCTTCGCTTCTTTCCTCCTTCCCCGCACCACTCAACGGCACCTAGACTTTCCTCTAGGTGCTGTTTGCTTGCCGCGCGGTCTAGAATCACTGGAAAAGTGATTCCAAATATAGCGTGCTCAGCGGGCTCCTTCGTATTTTCGCCGGCGGGTGATTCTCTCCTGCACCTCAAGGCGCCTTCCTCATCCGCTTCCTCCGCTGCTTCGCACTGCCCCTCGACGGCCGTGGGCCTGCCCATTTACGTTTGCCAATAAGGGTACTAATAGGTAGACAGGACCCTGACTCCACGGTAAAATGGGAGTCAGTGGAACGGGGCCAATAAGTGGGCTGAACTCGTTCATCCACAGCACTGGCCGCAGAGAGAAAACTACATGGGCGGCGCCTAGGGCTAACACTGGGACCATCCTTGTCCCCCATACCCTTCCGCCTACCCAACTCCCCGCTTCTTGTTTTCATTGCTACAACAGGGAAAATAGACGATAACAGGATAATTTAGTTGGCTTAAACGGCAGGCTGACGCGTTACCTTGACCTCGCCAAGCTCCGTGCGTCGGAGTGCACGTATACTAGCAAGTGCGCGACAATCACCATCGTAGCTCTCAGGTGAATTTACTGTCACTGGTACCTTTCTGGTTAATCGAATTCAGCAAAAAAGAGCACACTATAACAGGATGGGTAGGTGGGTTACTTGGTAATTTTTTATTATAAAACTTTGCAACGCTATAAACAGAGAGCGCGTGTGGTGCGTGTTTCTTTTTCTACGTCTTGTGTGTTTAAAGCTCTATAATAAAGTTTCTATGATAATCGGACTACATTTTTCTGCTTTAAGCTCAAAACACTGAACCCCATCTATGCCGAGTAGAAAAAAAAAATTCTCGGGTTCGACGTGGTAAAAGCATTATTTGATGATAAGGCACGCCCAGGAGGGGACTCCAGTTCAATTTCGATCCCCGGTTGGTCTTTATAACACATCAAACTAGAATCCTGAAAGAAGCATGAGGGTACTTTTTCTAGGTAAAACCCAAGAAAATTGAAACTAAGTGAATAGAATCATCATCAGTGGTAGCATCCTATTTTTTTGTCCACTGCAGGACGAAAGGCTCTCCCAACCATTTTCAATTAGCCCTTATTTGCAATAATAGCCGATTCTAACTTGCACCTACAAATTTTCTCATTTCATCACCCCGTGTAGTTCTCTGTTATCGTCAACTGCGCTTTCCATCCCTTGGAACCCATTCTGCAACTTAAATAGTTCAGTGATTATCTGTGCTATACATTACATGGTATTCCCAGCTTCATTTTTAATGCGGAGCTTTCTTTTCCTTTTCCTTTTATTTTTATTTTTCACGTCTGCTGCTGCTGCTGTAGCTGTCTTGTACGCAGCATCGGGTGATCGTTAAGGGTTTTATGCACATGCCAGGAACGCGGCAGAGAGGAAAATAGACGCGAGAATCTCGTTTGGCCGTTTTTATCATGATGCCACAATGTCCCGTTGAGCTCGTCGGCCGTCACCACAATACCCTCTCTAATGCTATAATGATCCGTAACTGCCTACAGCAGCATTGCAGAAACTGAAGCGCCTACCTCTCTGCTAACATGCAACACTCCGGACGGGAGGTAGATAGAGTGCTAGAGAGCAAGTTAGTACAGGAGCAGAGAATGGGCGGAATCGCCGCAGTCAAGAAACGAGCCACTCAGCGCCACTCATCGCTCACAGCTCGCACACGTGGACGGGGGGCGGGAGAAGGAAGAGACGATATAAAAAAGGCATGCAAACGCTACTACTAGACAGTACAGCAGTTGCGGAAAAACTGGACCAATTTATATTGTTGGTACGCTACAGTACGTTTCTACTATTTATAAAGAAGAGACCCTGTGCAAATTTTTAAACGGACAACTGACGTATGGCGTGCGCACGCAAAGCCACGTAAAAGCACCGCAGTTCCCACAGACAGCACTGCGGATGCGACCGCCTATGATATCAACAACTATGCACCCGACGCGGTAGTTTTGTATCTATAACGTTGCTCGAGGTCGCGGGTTGGATTGAGACCACGACAGCCAGATTTCGATGTGGGCGAAAGGCAGAAACCCTCAAGGGCTCACATTTGTGTGTGTTAAGAAATCGCAGGTGATCAAAATAAAAACAGAGTCTGCCACTGCCACGTGCCTCTAAACAATAACAGGTGTTTGGCACGTACAGCGCAATAATTAAATTAAAGTTTAACACATCTGCCATGATGCGTTGATCCATGTGAGGCAATGACAGTGCTATCACCTTCTCACTGACAATGAAAAATATCGCACAATAACACCTCAAACCAACAGGTCTCACTATGTGTTCTGTGTACTACGTAGACAAACGCATGTGGTGCGCACAAGTAGCCTTATCATCAACTCAGCACTCTTGTATTGCAATGAGCGCTGATGAACTGAAGCATTCGCCATAAGCATCACCATCAATTAATGTGATTGAACGTAAATAGTACTGAAAGCTTCGCTTGCATCGATTCCCACAGTGCGCACGATAAGCATATTTCTTTCTCCTAATGCCGACTAGAATATCGGCCATGTCCGCTTGGTCTCTTATCTACAGCTTTCTTCCTTTCTCTTAACGCTACGGCTCACATTTTTCGATCCATCGCTCTTCGCGTGGTCCTTAACTGGTTCGCAAGCTTCTTTGTTAACCTCTAAGTTTCGGTTTTTTTACGATGGTGAGCTTGAAATTCACCTCCTCCAGTGCACTACATCTGCAGGCTTGGAGTGACACCTGTCACCGGCAAAAGATGCCGATATCGGGTGAGACTATACTAATCCAGGTACGACCAAATTAAGAAGGCCCACTAACCTTCAACAAGACCAGAACAGGAATTGACCTCCCTGGTGCAGTATTCGGCCACCCCTACCCAAATGGCTCACTCAATTACCCAGAAGCTGTGGAGAACCTGACAAGGCGGCGGTCAGTCCTGTAACGTAGCAGAGGGTGCTAAGAACCTCTGGGCCCGCACAGGCCGCCAATGAAAACTGACCCTTGCAACGTTTCACACCCCAGCCCTCTCAAGTGAGGCTAGCTTCACAGGACTCTCTGAGGAATTATCAGACATTCTTAGGGATATCATCGCCTTTATTGAGATTAGAACTGGTGAGGCTTATACACTGCTAAATTACGGACACGTCCGTTGCTATAGAGGTCTCCTAGATAAGAAGCAATACGGGCTAGGATTACCAATCCATAGGATGTAGCGGGCAACATTGACGACTTCTACAGCATCAATGAGATGGTAGTTGTAGTCGTAATCAAAGTTAATAAGGGGTATACGTTAAAGGCCTACGCTCCAACATCCATAGGATGTTGCAGCGTAGGCCAACGTAGGCTTATAAGCGTATGGTCTAACGTCCAGTCACGTTGATCAGGATGTAGATCAGTTTTATGAAGATGTTGAATAAGTGATGAGAAAAGTGCAAACTCAGTATACTGCAGTAATGGGCGACTTCAATGCAAAAGTGGGGAAAATGTCGGCTGGTGAACAAGCAATTACCAACTATGGTGTCAATTCTAGGAACGCTAGAGGAGAGATGCTGGTGAAATTCGCAGAAAGGAATAAGCTTCGAATAATGAACACCTTTTTCGGGAAGTGTAGCAATAGAAATTGGACCTGGCAAAGCCTTAATGGTGAAACAAGAAATGAAATTCACTTTATACTTTCTGCTGATCCCAGTATAATGCAGGGTGTAGACGTGATAGGTAGGGTAAAGTGCCGTGATCATAGGTCAGTGAGAGCTAGGATGTACCTCAATTTGAAGAGAGCAAGAACGAAATTGGTCAAGAAAAAACAGGTCAACCTAGAGGCAGTAAGGGTAAAAGCAGACAAATTCTGCCTGGCACTCACAAACAAACATGTAGCCTTAGAATAGAGAGATAATGATGATATAGAGCTAATCAATGAAACCGTTTCTAGGTTGACTTCAGATGCATTAATCGAAGTGGGATGCAAGGCACTAAGGCAACCAGTAGGCAAGGTCTCCCAAGTAACAAAGGACCTAATAAAGAAACCACAAATAAATGAGTGTGCAACACAACAGAAATCACGAAATTCGCGCAACTGTCAAAAGTGACCAACAAGGCAGAAATAAGAGATATTCGAAACTATAACGTGACAAAAACTGAAGAAGCCGTAAACAATGGACGTAGCCTGAAATGAGTGAGAAAGAAACTTGGCATAGCACAAACCAATATGTATGAACTGAAAGATAAGCAGGGTTATGTCATCAGCATTCTCGAATATATAGTAAACACAGCGGAAGAATTCTATACTGACCTGTACAGTACCCACAGGAGTCAGGATACTTCAATTAGAAACAACAATGAACAGGGTACAGAAACTCTTCCTGTAACTAGCGATGAGGTCAGAAGGGCCTTGAAAGACATGAAACAAGCAAGAGCGGCAGGAGAAGATGGAATAACAGTCGATTTAATCATAGATAGAGGAGATATAATGCTTTTAATATTGGCTGCTCTTTATACGAAGTGTCTATCGAGTGCAAGGGTTCCAGAAAACTGGAAGAATGCAAACATTATATTAATCCACAAAAAGGGAGAAGTTAAAGAATTGAAAAATTATTAGCGCATTAGCTTACTCCCAGTATTGTATAAAATATTTACCAAAATAATCTCCAGTAAAATTAGGGCAGAACTGCACTTTACTCGACCAAGGGAACAAGCTGGCTTCAGGAAGGGATACTCTACAATGGATCACATCCATGTCATTAATCAAGTTATCGAGAAAGCCGCAAATACAATAAGCCTCTCTATATGGCTTTCATAGATTAAGAAAAAGCAGTTGATTCAGTAGACATACCAGCAGTCATAGAGGCATTGCGTAATCAAGGAGTGCAGACCGCTTACGCAAATACCTGGAAAATATTTACAGAGATTCCACAGCCACCTCAATTCTACAAAAGTAAAGTAGGAAGATACCTCTAAAGAATGAGGTCAGAGAAGGATACACAGTCTATTTAATGCTATTCACTGCGTGCTTGGAAGAAGTATTCAAGCTATTAAACTGGGAAGGCTTGGGAGTAAGGATCGATGGTGAATATATCAGCATTCTTTGGTTCGCCGAAATCATTGTTCTATTCAGCAATAATGCAGACGAGTTACAACAAATTATTGAGAACCTTAGGAGCGAGAGTGTAAGAGTGGTATTTAAGAACAATATGCAGAAGACAAAGATAATGATAAATAGCCGGGTAAAGGAACAAGAGTTCAGGATCACCAGTCGGCCTCTAGAGTATGTGAAGGAGTACGTTTACCTAGGTCATTTAATCACAGGAAACCCGGATCATGAGAAGGAAATTCACAGAAGAATGAAATGGGTTGCATTGCATACGGTAGACATTGCCAGCTCCGGACTGGGAGCCTACCATTATTATTGAAAAGGAAGGTGTATAATCAGTCCATTTTACCAGTGCTGACATAAGGGGCAGAGACTTGCAGACTGACAAAGAAGCTTGAGAACAAGTTAAGGACCGCGCAAAGAGAGATGGAACCAAGATTGCTAGTCATAACGTTAGGAGACAGAAAGAGAGCAGTTTGGGTCAGAGAGCAAACGGGTATAGATGATATTCTAATCGACATTAAGAGAAAAAATGGAGCTGGGCAGGTCATGTAATGCGCCGGTTAGATAACCGTTAGACCATTATGGTCACAGAATGGGAACCAAGAGAAGGGAAACGCAATCGAGGACGACCGCAGACTAGGTTGAGCGACGAAATTTTGGAATTCGCTGGCGCTAGTTGGAATCGGTTGGCGCGGGGCAGGGTTAATTGGAAATCGCAGGGAGACGCCTTCGTCCTGCAGTGGACATAGTACAGGTTGATGATGAAGTTCCGTGTCATATATTAGCACTGATTCAGTGCATTGATTCTACACTTTCCTTTACAACAACAGTAGTAAGCGTCCAGCCAGGATTTGGTATTGTCTGCCGCATGCACGCCAACCTCTTTTTATTCGTTTGTAAGCTTCGTCCTCTTGATTAGAGATTCTCGTCAGTAATTCATCTAGATAAGCATACTCCTCTACAGACTCTAGGGGCTGACTGGTGATCCTGGATTCCCGCTCTGTTGCCAGGCTATTGAATACTCCCTTTCTCTTCTGCAAGCTAATCTTCAACACCTCTATTATACTTTCGCGGTTAAGGTCCTCAATCATTTGTTGTAATTCATTACCAGTGTCGCTGAACAAGCCAATGCCATCGGCGAACCGAAGGTTACTGAGATATTCAGCGTCGACCCCCACTTCTAAGCCTAATAGCTTGAATATTTTTTCAAAGCATGCTGTGGAGAGATATCCTCCTTGCCTGAGCCCTTTGTTCATAGGTAATTTAGTATTTGTGGAGAATCAAGGCAGCTATGCATTCTGGTGGATATTTGTCCTGAGGTTGACGGATGCCTCTGTATTCCTTGATTATGCATAGCGTTCATGAGGGCTGGTATCTCTACCGAATCAAATGCATTTTCCTAATCTATGAAAGCGATTAGAGACATTGATTCCACTTCGCAGATTTCTCAATGACCTGATTTGTGAAATGAACTTGATCCATTGTAGACTCTCCCTTCCTAGAGCTAGCCAGTTCTTGTGGCTGATCCAATGGAAGTGGAGTCTTTATTCTCTTGAATGTTATCCTGGTGAATATTTTAATCAATACTGAACGCCCAGCTAATGGGCCTATTATTCAATTCTTTAATGTGCCTCTTCTGACGGATTAGTATTTTGGGGACATTGTTCAAGCACTCTGGTAGACTTGAAGTCGTGATGCATTGCGGGTAAAGGGCCACAAGCTGTTCAAGCACAGTAACTGCACCATCTTTGAAATATTCTACTGGTATTCCATCTTCTTCCGCCACTTTTCCCCGTCACATGTCTTGCGATGCTCTTCTAACTTCATCGTTAGTTACAGAAGGAGTCTCTGTATCGTATTCATCACTACTTCTAATGAAGGTTGCATGGCTGCGCTGGATACTGTACAGATCAGTATGGATTTCTTTTGTTGATTTTACTATGCTGATCTACGAAAAAGGCAGGAACAAAGGTGTAATTGGGTGTGTATTTACAGGTGATAGAAGTGGCACTCAAACAGCGACCACAGTCTTCGTCGTACCCTTCTCGAGATACCGCCTTCGTTTTCTTCTCCGTAACATCACCCTCCCTGCGGGGTAGGTCCGCCCCGTGCAGGTTATGGAGCATCAATTAAGGGAAGTACATATGGCTTCAGTCCGGCAACGTGAACACCTCTGCTTATGAAAGGAAGCATTCAAGGTTGGCCTGCGGGTGGCAAAGATTTCGGTGACGCCTGAGACGCTGTAAATCAATCACAGGCAGTCTGGCAAGCCATACGAGCCCGGCGAACGGCGTCATAGACGCATTCTGTCCTATGTCCGACACCGAAGGTAGCAACATGTCAAAAGGCATAGTAGGATGGCACCCAAACAAGAGATAGAAAGGCGAGAAACCCGTGGTATCATGACGCGCTGAATTGTACGCAAATATCCCATAGGGCAACATGCTGTCCCAATCGCGATGATCTGCTGAAATGTACACACGCAACATCTCTGTAACGGTGTGATTCAGTTGTTAAGTCATTCCGTTCGTAGAGGGTGATATGCGGTTACGAACTTGTGTTCGGTGGAGCAGTAACGAAGTATGGGCCACGATCTGTCAGCAGCTGTCTTGGTGCGCCATGCTGAGGAATCCCATCTTGAAGTAAAACGTCTGCCACATCCGTAGCGCAGCTCATGGGCAGGGCACGCGTAATGCTTTAGCGAGTCATATAGTCTGTGGCAACGCCTAACCATTTGTTTCCTCTTGTGGATGTGGAGAAGGGGCCAAGAAGTCCATGCCGACACGGAAGAAAGGCTCCGCGGGAACGGCGATTAGCTGAACCTCACCAGCAGGTTCCACACATGGCCTCTTTGACAGGGGTCGCAAGCCGCAACGTAATGTCGCACAGAACGATACTACATCACGTAAAAGCTTGGCAAGAAGAAGCGACGACAAGCTATGTCGCAAGTGCGGGAGCTATCAAGGTGTCCGGCAGTGGTTTCATCGTTGAGTTCAGCAAGAACACAGTACAAAGGAGATGACGAGGGACAACTAGCACTAAATCTGGTCCATCAGAGCTGATGTTGCGTCGATAAGGAATGTCATCGGGGAGCACAGACATTCTGATTGAGCTATCCGATTGTCGTAAAATCAAGCGCTCACTGATCGACCGGACAGAGTCTTCCTTTCGCTGCTCAGTAACGATGTCGAGAAAGTCAGAAATGGTCAGAAGGCAAGTGGTGGCAACCTGTTCGTCGTTGTCAGGAGGGTTGACGAGATCATGAGACAAGCAGTCGGCGTCCGGACTTGAACATCACAACGAAAGAATAGTCCTGAAGTCTGAGTGCAAAGCAACCAAGGCGGCCAGTCGAGTCTTTCAGTGACGATAGCCAGCAGAGGGCATGGTGGTCCATGATGACAGAAAATAGGCAGCCAAACAACTAAGGGTAAAATTTAGCTACGGCCCATACTATAGGGAGGCTCTCGGGCTAGATAATAGACAAATTGCGCTCTGAAAGGGACAGGAGGCTACTGGCCTGCTGGTGTAGGCAGTAAGGCGCTTGACACCATTTTGCTGGCTTACGAGGACAGCACCTATACCATGACCACTGGTGTCAGTGCGAACTTCAGATGGTACAAATGGATCAAAGCGGCCTGATATCGGAGGCGTTGTTACCAAGTGGATGAGGGTGTCAAAGGCGTCGGCTTATTCGCGGCCCCAAAAGAATGCCATGTCCTTTATGAGAAGGTCATTCAGCGGCTGGGCTATACTTGCAAAATTTTTAACAAACCGACGAACATAAGAACATGAGCCCACGAAGCTGCACACATCTTTTGCTGAGAGGGTGCAGGAAAGTTCTTGACTGCATGAATCTTATCGCGATCATGATGTATACCGGCCCATTGACAAGGTGGCCAGGAACGTTTACTTCGTGGTGTCCAAAATGGCAATTAGAAGAGCTAAGTTGAAGGCCAGCCTCTCTAAAGGCTTCAAGAAATAGCAGCGAAGCGATTAAGGTGGCTGTCAAATGTAGGGACATATATGTTGACATCTTCCAGCTAATATAAGCAGGTGGACCACTTATATCCCCGGATGAGAGATTCCATCCTTCTTTCGAAAGTTGCAGGGGCATTAAAAAGTCCGAAAGCATAACCTTAAAATTATAAAGGCCGTCAGGTGTAACAAAAGCGGTCTCCTCACGGTCGAGTTCATCAACCGAAATCTGCCAATAACGGGATCGGAAGGCCATTGAAGAGAAGTATTTCTATCCGTGAAGGCTAGCGAAAGCGCCATCAATACGCGGGAGAGGGTACACATCCTTTTCGTGACCTGGATCAGTACGGTAGTCGACAGAAAATCGCCAGCTGCCATCCTTCTTCTTGACCAAGACAACGAGTGATGTCCAAGGACTCGAAGAGGGCTCAATGACACGTTTGGTTAGCATCCTGCCAACTTCAGCGTGGATAACTTGGCGTTCTGCGAGAGATACGCGATAAGGTAATCGACAGATATGACTTGCCTCACCGGTGTCAATCTTATGGGCTACAACGGAAGTATGTCCCAGCGGGCGATCCTCAAAGTGAACTACGTCGTGATAAGACACCTGGAGGCAACAAAAATCCACAGCCTGTTCAGGCAGCAGGTCCTCAGCGATCATCAACGAAAATATGTCGGGATCGCATGTTGCGGTACTAATCGGACAGCAGGTAGCTAGCACAGAAGCACAGAACATCTATTGCAGAGGAGCGTCGCCTAGCGACATGGCTTTAGGGATAACGTGCGTAGTTCAAGCAAAATACAAAACAGGAAATATGTGGTTATCGACGATAGTTGCAATAGTATGAGAAACGGCAACTGTGCGTAGCAGGAGAACATAGACATTTGGAGTCAGTGCATAGTCACTATTAGGAACAGATGGGAAGCACGTCAATTGCATATACATGGAGTCTTGAGGCGGCAACCGTGCGAAGTCTGCAGAACATAAACGAAGCTCAGTTGATTTTGGAGCACAGCACTGAATAGGCAGCTCGAGCTGGAGGAGGCCAGCAGTGCAGTGAGTCTCCTGAATGGTGCGATAAGACGTTGAGGCCGAAGATCAAGTCCTGCGAACACCGTTCCAGCACAGTAAATGAAATTGAAGTGTTGAAACCAGAAACAATTTTTCGGGCAGTGCCATGCCAAGGATAATGGCGTAGTTTCTTTGGTGACCCGGATAGCACGGGATGCGGCAGGTGTAAGGACTTTCTTCAAGCGGCAACATAGGCGGTTGCTCATTACCGAGAGAAATGCTCCAGCATCAACAAGCGCTGAGACAAATATTGCGTCAACTTCTACATCGAATATATTGACACCTGGACTTGTTTATCTTTTATGGGTGAGCAGTTTTCACCGTCTAACAAATGCTGTCGCTCAACATGGGATGCGCCCGCATGTATTGGAAGATTCTCGAATATAATTGATAGTTCTCTTGTCATTAAAGCTCGCGTATTCTCTTTGCATATGCGATGCGAAATGTGTAGAACTTTCTGGAAGACACGCGGGCGCCACCGATTACTCTGGAGCCTTCGATTCGACTAGTGTATAAAAGCCGATGTGCTTGACTGGCAGATCAAATTTTCAATGATAGTCGACAGTATTCGCCGCTATCGCCGTTCTTTGAGTGTAGCTTGTTTTGGGGGCCACAGGTTCGCCCAATAACATGCTAGTTTCTTCATTCCCAGTTTTGCTGCTTTCTTCAATGTCACTACTAGGTCACATCTGGTGACATTCAAAAGAATGAACCTTTTCAAGCTTCTGTCACGCACTACATAGTGTAGGGATCGAAAGTGCCTTCTGAACTTATATAACAGTCTTGCCCGCTCCCGCCTAAATGACGGAGCAATAATTTGTTATTTTGCAACACCGAGTACATTAAAAATCATACATTCCGTCCATCATCTGGCTATCCGTCTCGCGACCGGTGCTTTCAGGACAAGTCCAATGCAGAGCCTCTAGGTAGAGTCAAATCAGTGGTCACTTCATCTGCAGTGGCCATAAAGCAGTTTTACATATTTTCTGAGTACAAGCGAACATGGAACATCCTTGTTATTCAACCATAAATGATATCGCCGCTACTACGCTCTCCCATCACCGATCTGCATTGAGGAAACCATTTGCTTTGCGTGTGAGGAACCTGATTGAGGACATAGGTGTTCCAGGTCTTGAACATATTCCTATGATTCAAGCAAAACTGTCACCACCATGGCAGTGACAGCTCATAGACTGTTATATATCGTTTGGAGAATTCACGAAACATGCGCCAGAGGCACCTATCAAAATACATTTCCTAAAACTCCAGTATAAGTACTCTTCGAATGAGTTTTACACACACGCTTTCATGTAAAATGCAGGGGTTTCTTACGTGGCTTATCGGCCCATCTTTCTCGGAATGCGGCGTACTGCACCTGGAAACAAGTATATTTACGGCCGAAGCCCATGCACAATTGTTGGCAGTGAAGCATATATTGATGTCGAAACTTCGAAAAACACTCATATTTAGACTCCCTAAGCGTGGTAAAAGCCCTGAAGTCACTCTATGAATACCAAAACCCTGCACTTATAGAGATCTACACCGTTCTGTGCAGAGTGTACATGTGTAACCAGCATATCATTAAATGCTGGGTACGTGGCGACAGAGGGATCGAGGGTAATGTTCTCGCCGACCAAATGGCCACCTCAATTACATCGCAAGCTACTCTTATCGTTCCGGTCCCTGCTACAGATCTGAAGCCCCTCTTTCGAAGGAAACTGGGACGCTCCAAGCGACTGAAAGCAGTGAGGACCAGATCGCATCAAGCTCCATCTTTTACATGTTATCGTGCGGAAAACATGCCAAACACTACCAAAATATTATATCATCGTGTTCGTAAAGTCACAAGGTTTCCGAGGAAACTGAATTCTTGGACCTATGACGAATTCAGCAAGAACTATGCTCAGCAGAATATTCGACGCACATGTGGAAGTGCTAACGCTAAGCTTTGACTTCGGCCGTTGACGCGGCACGGGCAGACTCTCGCACGTGCCGGATGCGATGCTCGTGTGGGCTCACAGGACTCCAATCAACTTTTTATGGACTCTACGGACTTTTCCTAGCGCCACGAAAGCCGAAGGGGAGCCGTTCCCGCCTCTTTTCAGGCTTTTCAGTGGGAAAAGGCTCAAGTTTTGGCGGAAAAGCCCGAGCCTAGGATTAGGTAACCGAAAGAAATATCAAGAAATTCGAGCGCGACTTGACAAAAATTGAGAAAGCCAGGCTAACAGCGACTTGCGACGTAGGAAACACTGTGGACCGCCGCCTCTCCCGAAAATGACATCAAGGTCAGTTTGAGGCCAAACAAGGGCCTCATGGTTAAAGATCTGCCTTTATCGGAGCTCGCTATGGCAGGGATAGAGGCCTGCCATAATAGTTTTGGAGGCAGCAGTTTTTTGCTCTGGATTCATGGATCCAATATTGTCATATTATCCGCACCACACGAACAAGTGGCGGAAGGCTGCGAGGAATCAGACAACTTAATATCAGGGCGCAGCGTCACCCCTTTAATGCATATGTGGAAGACCCAGGAGATGTTCTACGAGGCATTGTTCACGGCTTACCACCTAGAACGCGTAGGCGGAACTAATAAAGAACCTACGGATCCTCATTCAACGTGTGAAGATTGAAAGAGCCCGCATGCTGGGCTCTTCCAAATCGGCGATAGTTACTTTCACCGGAAAGGTGCTTCCAAGGTGTGTGTACTTCATGGGAGTGGAAGCGATCTTCTACCCATACAAACCCACAATCTAGGTTTCAGAAATATGCCGTTCAACAGGTCATCGTACCGATGTGTGCTAAACACCCGACACCAGCATGCGTTCCAAACGTGGGGCAACTGAACGCAATTAGGGGCACGAGTGCTCGCCAAAGTGTGCCATCTGTGGCGTCGAACACGCGACGGGCGACAATTCATGCAGAAAGAAGCTACAGAACATCGCCCCCCGAACTTATCGAATCCAGCAGCCTCGATGGAAGTCGGAGTGAATTAATTCGAAAAAAAGACTTTCCCGAAATCGAGCAACAGACACCCCCGATGATTCAGCTCAGAACGGGAGGAATCAATGAGTCGAAGGAAGTCCCGATGAAGATCGCGAACAGGATCAAGACCAACATCGAGGGCACGCCAAACCAAAGCCAACAAACCCGAGGACACCCCTTGGAAACCAAACCTCAAAAACACCTCGACCAACAAAAACGACAGGAAGACACCCCCCCAGACCGGAATCGGAGCAGAAGGAGCAGCTGTCAACCGACCAAACATTCAGGTGAGCTTGGCGGGGGTCGTGTCTCCCAGTGCTCCAGTAACAGACAACCGGCAATACAGAAAGATCACAGATGAAAACAAAAAAAAACAAACGCAAGAAATTAAACAGCCTAATATCCCAATGGAGGCAGAGCGCCAAGAATTCCAATGGGCAATCTCCTAATTGCAAAAGAAGTTCGAAAACACAGTTAAAACGCTGAAGGACTCTGGCTCGGCGGTCAAGCCTAACCGGAATGAGACACAAATACATCCCACTAAAGGGAAATAGAAGGAGACGAGGGAAGAGGCGATGAACTTCTTGGCAACCCCACGCACACGCACAACCTTATAAAACAAATCCAGAGCCAAGTTCAAGAAAATAGGAGTAGCATTGCGAATCTCCATGACCTTTTAACGAATTTCATGTAAGACATAAAATCACTCATCGGCGAGGAAATAAGAATCCAGAAACAACATGTAAACAATACTGTGGGAGGCTTGCAGAGAGCAATTAGTAAGCGTCCTCTTGCTGCCCCAATCACCCATAAACCATCAAAGGCGTGTCGCGAGGACGTGGAGGCTCTCGTACATCATGGCTCAAACTAAATTGTAAAGTGCGGTACAATTAGACATTTGACAATGGAATTGCCACACTTTTCACAAGCGCGCAGCCGCTCTCCAATATTATACAAACGGTGTACCAATCCAACAAGATGTAATATGCCTGCAGGAAATTGGCCCCAAAGTGGTCAAGCTTCAAGGATATTACACCCTGCAAAATTCAAATTATCCCCGTGTAGCTCGCCTGGTGAGCAGGACTATCACAGCCAAAGCAGAGCAGATAGAAAATCTTCAGATCAATCATCAGATAATAAGTTCATTCCCTCTAAAAAGAGGCAAGGCAAGAACTGTAATAGAAAATTTGTGCAGTCCCCCCAAAAACAGGAATGAACATTTAAGCAAACTCCTTGCGGAGGCTCCTAAAATCTCGGGTACCAAAGACCGCCTCGTGGTGCTGGGAGATTTCAACGCTCCCAACACCGCATGGGGCTACCCAAAAGACACACCCAAGGGAACCCGTCTCGAACGCGATGCATCCAGGCTGTGGCTGAGCCTGATCACGCTCCCCACCATTCCCACCAGGATGGGCAACAGCGTGAGTAGAGACACGTTCCTGGACCTCACTTTCACGCGCAACATCAGGAATGCCACCAGGACCAACCTAGATGAAAATCCAGGAAGTGATCACTTCCTCATCAGCATTTTCCTTTCGACTCCCAAAACTACGCCGGGTGGCGGGGCAAACGACGCTGACAAAATGGACAAAATTCCGACTACACAACCCTCCACCCAATGCTGAACCGGATTCCAAGGGGGAATGGTTCGATTTCATTAAAGCATCACACGGGCGGGCATCAGGAAAGATTACACGGACGGTGGAAACACCGGTGGTGGACAGCCACCTCCTAAACCTGTGCGAAAGCCGGCGTAAGCTGCTAAAAAGTTGGCGAAAACAATATTTGAACAGAAACCTTCTGCGGAGGATCACAGCTATGGCAGTGGAAGCAAATCAATATGCCAGTAAATTGGCAACTGAGGGCTGGATCCAGTTTTGCAGTTCGCTACAAGACACACTGAGCACCGCAAAACCTGGGCCTTCCCGAGGAATATCCTAGACCCGGAAAAGTCCAATTCCGCGACCAGCTGAACATTGCAAAGCATGCGGAGGAATTTCCAGGCACGAATGAAGCATTAATAGAGGCTCTCAAGGAAATATATATATCAACAGGCCAAATTAATTATTCGGGCGTCTAAAATAGGAAGCTAAACGTCCCAATATCCACGGAAGAGGGTTTTGCGGCAGCCCAGGCGGCCAAGAAGAATACAGCCCCTGGCGCCGATCAGACTACCAGCGCTATGATTAGATACCTTAACGAGAAAATTATAGAAGCGATCACAAGGCGATTTAATGAAAACTAGATCCCCGAGGAGTGGAAAACTGCAAAAATTATTGCAATACCAAAACCCGGAAAGAAGCCATCCCTGCAGGGCTCGGACCCATTTCACTGACGTCTTGCATTGGAAAGCTCTTCAAATGGGTCATACACACTAGGCTTCAGAATTTCATTGAAGACTGGGGCTTGTTCCCGGCAACCACGTTGGGCTTTCGCAACGGCCTCTCGACACAAGACGCGTTCCTCCTGTTACAGAAAGAGGTACTCAAAGGCGGACCCAAGGGTGAGGAGCACCTACTTTTAGCTCTTCACCTGACGGGCGCCTGTGACAATATATCACGTGAGTCGATACTTTCCGAGCTTTATATAATTGACTGCGGAGAAAATTTCTTAAATTAGATTAGAGCATTCCTCGTGGGGAGGAATGCTACGATAGGAATATCGCATGTCAAATCCTATCCGTTTCAAATGCCCAACAAAGGAATGCCTCAAGGAGCGGTCACCTCTCCTTCACTATTTATCATCGCCATGTGTAGACATGCGCGGACCCTAGACGGTGTCCCGCTACTGGGTTATACTATATACGCGGAAGACATCACCTTGTGGGGCACGCGCGGCTCCCTAGCAGAGAAGGCGCAGACCCTCCAAGAGGCTGTCACTGCAGTCGAAAACTTTGCCAGTGCCAGTGGTCTCAGCTGTGCTCCCGAAAAGTCGGAGATAATATGCATCCACGGGAAACGATATAAAATTAATAGGAACATAGAAATTGAAATTGACTATCAGCGAATTAAAGAGGTCACTGTTGCTCGGATCTTGGGTTTCTGGGTTCAGAGCAACGGCAGGGCCAGCCTCACCATCAATTTACTAAAGTCGGCAACGAAACAAGGGGCAAGGATGATCAAAGAACCACCTTCCACAAACAAGGCATGAAGGAAAGTGACACTGTCCGTTTAGTACTGGCACTCGTTATCAGCAAACTAATATACAGCCTCCCTTTTCACACACTCAACAAGAGTGAGGAGGAGGGGGGTGCACTATTAGCAGAGGCGCAAACAAGGTGGCCTTGCACTCACCGGCAGGCACCCCGACAGACAAGCTCCTTGGCTTTGGGGCATACAACACATACCCCGAGCTCAAGGCGGCAACTTTAATTTTACAAAGAAGCCGACTTATCCACACGAGATCGGGCAGAGGGATCCTGGTGAGGGCGGGTATTCCACCACACCCCGAAAACTTGGACAAAGTACTGGCGGATATTCCCGGTCCCGTCCGAAGCAGGATCTCAGTCGCTCCTATCCTTAGAAATATGCACAAAGACAGAAACAAAAAAACGATGACAAGAGAGAGTGAAATGGCTAGGCAAACTAGTCAGAAATACCATTTATGTTGACGCCTCTCAGTAGAACTGGAAGCGTGCGGTAGTTACTGTCATAGGCAATGACAAGACTAGCCTAATCTCAAGCGCCTCCCTGATCACGTCCTCTAATCCAAGGCAGAATGCTTCGGCGTCGCCTTGGTAATCAAGGACCGGGAACGGACGGGGCCGTCGTACAGTGCCATCATTTCAGACTCTCAGGAGACGTGCCGCTTCGTTATGAATGGCCGTCTACCTTTCAAGGTTAGTCAGCTCCTGGGAAAGGAACTCAAGAATACATACAGACTGGTCTGTGTCCGGGACACGCAGGCCTGAAGGGGTATGAGAGGGCTGATGCTCTAGCTCGAGAGCTCAGGAGCCGAGCGGAGCAACCATCGCCCTTCCATTCACAACCCGCGGCTTCACACGAAAGCCGTCGCGAGGAACGGGATAACGATCCGGCACGTACGGCACCACGATATTATTGCTCACCAGTGCGGCATGCGGCAAAGATAGCCCCCCCCCCCCCCCCCACATCTTTGCAAGGGGAAGCCGCAATAGATCTCCGCTGGATTCAAACGGGGATCTACACAATTTTATTAAAATTGAGCAAAATTTTCCCTACGATGTACGGGCGTGCCTGTCCATGGTTTCGCGACTCGCCACCTTCTTTGTACCATATCTCATGGGGTTGCCAAAATATACCACCAAATTCAAATGCCTACTTAGTTAGGTATAATCTAACCAACACATTGGAGCAATGGGAGGCACAACACGCCATCTCAGACCCGAAGGTGCAGAAGGCTCTTCTTGGTCACGTTCGGCTAGCAGCAGAAGCCAGTGGAGCCCTGGACTTGTGGCGCCACACATCAAGCTCCTAATCTCCTAATGAAACATCTGAGTGCGCATCACATTGAGCCACGTCTGTCGCTGCGGTGTCATCGGCTGACGGCCTGGCTTCCCGGCACGCTTTCTTCGACTAACAGCGCCATCTTCCCTCGTATTGCCGATATAAAGCCTAGACAAACCATCACCACGCTTAGTGGGCTTGGCGGCATGTGAGTGATGGGCCGCTTAACTGACCTCACTTCTTCGCTACGCAGGTAACAAATTGTTGTTGCCTTTACGCTAAACGCACTGGTTACTGAACATTACTCGTGCTGCCGAGGCCACGGCGCTGTCCTTGTATAGTATTTGACTGTGCTCGCATGCTATTGAAATTACTTTTGTTGGCAGGAGATATTAGAGAGTTTTAGAATAGGGGCCCCAAACGTTTTGGGGCCCCAAAGAAATAGCGTCGAAGCTACTGTGCGTGCGCGAGACGCAAACTGTGTTTGGGTTTTGCGTTGGGAGCGCTATTTCACCGATTTAGCGGGAGCCCAAATAGCGGATCCAAAAGCTTTGCGTCAACAAACATGGTGGCACCCATCGAAGCGACGGCGCTAACCTAGCACCAAACTGGGTTTGATTCGCGGTAACGTGTGAAGTTCGCAAGCTAGGAGAAATGACTGCGGTTATCGCTTTCTCTCAAGTAGCGTGTGTTATGAAGATTTATTCATTAGGCGCCGCTGATTCCGAATTCAATTGTGGATTTTATGGCTCGTAGGCCGAACACGGCTAAGCTTGGCTGGTGAAGGCACGTAAAGTTGGTTTTGTTGCTCAAAACTAAGCGCTACTAATTGTTTGCTCCTTGAAGTATAACCTCTAAATTGTAATTAAAGGCGAATATACGCAAGTCAAAATTACTATTCCTATCATAAAACGGTATATTTTATTTAATTATTTCTAATTGTTTTTCTTTGACGCCGTAGTGGCGCTGTCAGCGCAAGACGCTATCCGCAAACGCAAAACCCTATTCTAAAACTCTTCATTCCGGCGTGCCCCAGCGCTAACACGCGCAAAACTCTTTGGGGCCCCAAAATATTGGGGCCCCTATTCTAAAACTCTCTATTGAGACTAATCCAGGACCTAGAAATGATCCAATTGTACTTCCTGCTGACATGCTTGATCTTCAGAAAGCGTTGCAAATCTGGCAGTCGGCCATGCTTGAGCAGCTAAATTCAATTAGGTCAACCCTTGCTGATTATGAAAAAACGTTCAGGAAGCTCGGCACACGGTTGACCAAGATTCAATCCGACGTATTGGCACTTTCGAATATAAAGTCACGAATAAATACCATAGAAAGCGTCGCTAATAGCAGCGCTGCTAAGGTAATCGTGCTCTCTGACCGCATTATTTAGATAGAAAAGGATCCCGAAGATGTAACCTGGTTTTTACGGGTTCAGCGATGCGCAAAATGAGTCTTGGCGTGTTTCTGAGGAATTGATAATTGAGCACTGCCACAGAAACCTGGGCGTAACTATTCAAAGTCGTGATCTAGAACGTGCCCACAGAGTTGGAATTTTCCAGGAGGGGAAACGGAGGCCAATAATAGAAAAATTCTCCCACTTTAAAGATAAAAAAGGCATCCTTTTCTCAAGCGGTAAGCTGAAGGACACCGAATACGGCATTAGTGAAGACTTCACGGAAACTCGTCTGCCCCGTAGACGTCTAATCGAATTTCGAAAAGCGCAACAATCTTCGTTCAAGCTCCGTTGCGACAAACTCATCTCTGTCCGAAAAACCAACGTTTATGATCACGCTAAACAGTCGGTTGTCGAACGCCAATCCTAGCAGCATGTGCAAAAGCAACTCAGGCCGACACAGCGTATTCAGCACAATCTATCATTGATATATACTAAAATCCGCAGCCTGATACCTAAACGGGATTTGTTATGCAGCCTCATTTCCTCGTTATCCAGTAACATTGCAGTACTAATAGAAACATGGTTAAATTCCACAATACTTGATTGCGAGATCTTTCCTGATCTACCAGGCTTTGAGATTCCATCGGCAGGCGTTAAGCACTTCCCATACGTCGCCCGATCCCGAAGATAGTGCAATGCTGGGCCAACCCGCGTCGGAGGCGAAGCGGACGTTCAGCACTACCCATACGTGCGCCGATCCCGAAGATAGTGCAATGCCAACCCAACCAGCGGCGCAGGCGAGGGGGGCGTTGAGCACTGCCCATACGTGTGCCGATCCCGAAGATAGTGCAATGCCGACCCGACCCGCGGCGGAGCTGAAGCAGGCGTTAAGCACTCCCCATACGTTGGCCGATCCCGAAAATTTTGCAGTGGCGGGCCGACCCGCGGCGGATGTGCAGCAGACCTTAAGCACTCCCCATACGTGGGCCCATCCCGAAGATAGTGAAATGGTGGGCCGACCTGCGGCGGAACTGCAGTTCGCCATTAAGGGGCCCACATATACAGCTTCGCTGGTCATCCTTCACAGAGTGGAAGGGGACTGAGATTTTTCTTCAACTGCAAAGCTTTTCTTTCGAGGAACCCGTATGGGTTTCCTTTGCAGCACTTGTCTCATTTTACCGTTATTAACGTCAGGTACTTCTGTCGTACGACAAAAATTTGTTTAGTGCGACAGCAATTTCTGTTGCCCGTCTTGCCACCATCGTTTTTGTCATTTGATCGTCGCCATCCTTTGTATTCATGCTGTCGTCGTAATACTATTGTTATTTCAGAATCGCCATCCCATTGTCGTCATGCCATCGTCATCGCGCCGCCTCCATCGTTTCATCTGCTGCACTACATATTTGTCATTGCATCGTCTTCACTGCGTCATGGTGATGCAGTCGTCCGTATACCATTGGGGTCATAGTCGGCCCCGGCGAGCGAGTGTGGTAGAGTTGCGTAGTGGCAACTCCGGAGTTGGAATTATTCCTGAATAATTCCACATTTTTGAACATCACGAATCAAATGGCAATGACATGATGGCACCAGTCTCGCAGATGGAATGGGAGTGGAATGGACTCCTGATATTCCGGAATGGATTTTTGATCGATGGGACATAGTGCCGAAGAGCAATATGTTGATTGTAAGTAATATACCAAACCGATAAGCTTGCCAGTTAGACTGAACCAGAGTGGTGATTTATATGAATTGCTGATATTAATCTATAGGTGACTATTTCTGCCACGATAATTATACAGAACATGGTATTAAACACATTCAATAGTTTTTATGATCCCCCAAAAATTATTTGTCATAACGTCGCGTTGCGTTGAAAGATTGCAATCTTGAGTTAGCCCCCTAACTTTTTGTTAACGACTTAAGTTAGTTAACTCATCAGCTTTAATGAACTTGTTACATTAAGTCAAACAGTTGCTAAGAATTATTTGATTTATCAAACGCATGGTTGACCTATGGCAAAGGGATGCACGCCAAAAGTGGTCATGTCGCAAACGATTGCACCCTCACGAGTCCATGGTGCTTTAGAAAGCACGCGATATTTTCTCACGATGTCCAGTATCCAGAACGCGCGATAATAGATGCCCAAAGAGGTGTGCTCGAAAAATGTGTGGACCATTATGTCAGTAAATGTGAAACAATGAAATTGGCAGCAGACTTCAGCGGTTGCTTTAGTTCCGATTTGCCTTTCTGCGACAGCAGCATTCTCCTTGAAGACAACCATCTTAGTTTTGCTTGCCTGCTTTTACTCAAATAACTACTGTAGGCTCAACGTAACAATATTTTATGCTTTACTAAACTGGATCGAATAATAACTAGGGAGATTACATCCAACAACACTCAGAAGAGATAACAGGCCACAAGCCGTGTTTGTTCTTCTGGAATAAAAGTAATGCTTAACAACATTCGGTAAACTGTTAAGAGTTCAAGTTTTCTTTTTGTCGCTGAGCACGCAAGCGCAAGTAGAAAACAATTATAGACAAAGCGTTTCATTGGGGGAATGGAATGAGCCATTCCAGCCACTACAGAAGTGGTCATGGTCCGATTCTCACAATTACTAGGAGTGAAAAGAAATGGAATCACGGGAATCTATACTGCCTGCACTGAAGTGGGAATGAAATGGAGGGCTCCACTCCGCAGCTGTGCTGCGGTATCAATGAAGCTCGCTTCTCGATACACTGTATGTCTGATATAGCCATATCAATTGAAATCTCAGAATTGACACGTAAGTTTCGAAATAAAGGTATCTAGGAAATCCGGTGTGTCGGTACATTGCTTGAATCGTAATCGTATTAACGTCGATAGTTATCGTGAGGCGTGTTCTGCCAGATTTTTTTTAAAACACCTCATTTTATTATCTATAAATTTGAGAATGTCATCCTAATTCCTCATCTTCTTTAGTCTATTATATGTCCACTGCACAACAAGGCCTCTCTCCTTGCGATTCCAAATACTCCTGTCTTGTGCGAACCAATTCCAACTAGCACCCGCGAATTTCCTAATTTGATCACACCGCACAGTCTTCTGCTGTCCTCTACTGTGCTTCCCTTCTCATGGCACCCATTCTGTAGCCCTAATGAGCCACCGGTTATCTAACCTGCGCATTACATGACCTGCCCAGCAAAATTTTTTTCTCTTAATGTAATTTATAACACCGGCTATTCCAGTTTGCTCTCCGGCCCAAACCGCTCTCTTTCTGTATCTTAACGTTATGCCTATCATTAGTGCAAATTAATTGAAGGTGTGACTCAATCTCGCGGATAATATTACTTTGACCTCAAATGTTACAATTAGGGGTCTCATATATTGCTAACTGTTCCACTTGTTTGCTTTCAATGGCATATGGACGGTTGAGGGTGGCTTTTCGGTTTTATATGCCAGAGTGCTTGCTCATCGCCATTACTCAATGGTCGGCCTACATTGGAAGCAGTGCCGCTATGTGACGGTGTTTGTCGCGAATTTTTAACCATATGCATCGCGTATGTCTGTGCTTCGAGCTCGTTGCCTGTCAGTTCAATGAACTATTTAATTTACACGTGAGCACTTCACATGATAATAGCAATTTTCAAATTTCGCTTTTTGGAAATTTCAGCGCCCTGAAGTGATCAATTCCAGACATGTGAGGCAATCGCGGTAAAACATGTTTATCAGGAAGAGGTACACTCCATGAATAACTAGCTTAAAAGTGAAAAGCAAAAGGTGTGTCTTCACTAGGCAACAAGAACAGGATCAAGTACCTAAACAGGCAATGCAAAGTGCGTCTTTTCAGGACAGCACATTCTGCCGGACTTCCACTTCTGCCTTGCATATGGTGGATTTTATGCGCCGTTAACATAGGTTCCTTGCATTGGTTCGCAACCTGCACGATGAAGTAGAAACATGATTCCCCGTCAGAGCGGACGCATTTATTAGAACAGTTCCGGTGCAGCCCAACCAATAACTTGAAGCAGCAGGAAAGTAGGAAGACTCAACTATGAGACCCAAGTATGGCGAGTTTCATTTGTTACATCCAATACCTCTCCGTAGCCTCTCCCGCATAATTGGAGGAAAAATCGTAAAGTATTATTACGATATGCTCTTCTGTCTGTGTCTTTCCACACGCAACAGTATATTTGCGCAACGCGCCTTTGGCTTCTGAACCGTGCGAAAACAGAAGCACCCGAGACGAGCCCGCAAACAGTACTTGCAAAACACCTTCTCAAACAATTTTAAATTAAATTATTGGGCTTTACGTGACAAAACCAAGTTTTCATTATGAGGACCGTCGTAGTTGGGGACTCCGGAATAACTTGGACCACCAGGTAATCTCAAAGGTGTACCTCAATCTAAGTACACGGGTCAAAAGACCTTCTCATTCTAGTCCAGGTGCTAAATATTTTTTGAAAGAACCTTGTGCTTGCCTGGCACAATCAGGTTCCTGTGTTTGTTGTGCGACAGACAGACCAGTGAAAGAAAAACTTCGTTTATTTGCACCTACGTTCACTAAGGTTCCTCTACTCAATAATGGACGCTAGCGAGATGGGGCAGCGAACAAGACAGGGAAGGAGCCACCTACTGGCAAACAGTTTGCGGGATGAAAAAGTTGTGAAACCTGCCCCATCTACTTGACAATGACAGAGTGTCCATGCTCTCCGTCTAAAAAGAAGGCGCAAAGAGTTTCAAATGTGGATACTCGAAAGTATCACTCAAACGATTAAAAATATCTGTCTAGCTTGTCCGAACAAAATATCCAGAAAGAGAAGCACATCTCTTTCTACAGAGGCCAGCCCTGTCGGTGTCACGTTTTACAGTTCCTCTTTTCCTCCTCGTGCGGCACTCTGAATCAACACGTGAAGATGAAAGCACTTTTGCGAGAGGGCTTCTTCGATCTCTCGCAGCAATAAAACATGCACGGCAGCTTCTTTCACTGAGCTCTCACATACGCGGCGCCGCTTCTCCGCAACCTTACCTCGCAGTCGCAGTCGGAGTGACGACGCCGCCGGCAATCTCTCTATCTTGGCAGTGCTCACCGGTTGGAGAATTTTTTTTTTTTTACTTTGACCGCACTAGATGTCCTCGGAACCTCTGTAAACCTATTCGCTCCCAAGAGATTGCTTCTCGCTTCGATAGACGGCCACGAAAATAGTTTTATCCTTGCGAGGGTCTCTTTTCTTTTTGTGAGTTTTTTCCGACACAGGGTGAGGAAAGTCCGCGAGGTTTTCTTTTCAATAAAAGAATGTCAGTGCAGCAAGAAAATTGTAAAGCTAAAAATGGGCGAACGCATATGCACTGCAGGTTTAGTTCTTTAAATCGGCAATTTGCGATTGAGCTAAATCAAAATAATTTGCTTAATTTTATCCGCATAAAAAAGAAAACCGCTCCAGAGTGCTTAACATTTTAGTCCAAGATATATTTCGAAATTCTCTGTATGCTTTCTTTTCCTATTCTAAGGTATTTTCAGCATTTTGTGTACGTTTTAGCGTGAGCTTCTTCTGCTTTTCAAATCAGTCGATCTTTAGTAGCCCATTAGGCCTGTTAAAAGCTCTTTTTCGCCAGTGCAGGGACTTCAGCTAAGACGTGTTTACAGACCATCATCTTTTAAAATTAAGAATGCCGCGTGGATAGTACTAGTGAAGCAGCGCCACATCAAGTGCACGCATCGCCTGAACGACCTCATCTGCAAATGTGAAACAGAATGTCGTCGGTTTCTTGGTAGCCGCGAGACGTCGCATTCAAGTCACCAATATGTGATGCCAATCACGCATCTGGGTTCTGCACTTCAGACCTGTCATGGTGGACGTACTGCATGTTTCCTAACCGCTTGTTTACGTCATTGAGGTTCGTCATAACCTAAATCTTGTTTCTTAATTTCGCTTACGAGTGTGTGGCCGCAGAATTGCTCTGGAGAATGTGTTCTTTAGTGCTTTATTTGGGAGGACATGTTTTATATAGTATTTTAGCGCGAACCATTTCTTCACAAGGACACAGAAAGGAGCACACATAAGGTCCAACTTTCAGCAGAATGTTTTTTAAGTCGGGTAACTATATTCTATATGCCATGCAGCAACTGAGGCATGTACACACAGAGACGAATTCATATACGAAAATTCCTTGCTTGTTAAAGCTAATGAGGCGTGCTAACACAATGTTTCCTAGCTTCTCAATATTTGCACTTGCAGTTATTAATGTGGTTATTTATCCTTTGTGCTTGCGCACAACGGAAACAGTCTTTGAAGGGAGGCTATAACCACACGTGCTGCAGTGGGCTGCTAGCCAGCTACCACCACCTTCCGTTACACTGTTGCAGCGGTTTCTGCGCATAACATCTAGACATCGACCGGTTTGCTCGACATAGTATCTACCAAGCGATAGTGGTATCTGGTATACGACGCCTGCTTGGCCGCGTACAGACCGTGTTCCATAGTTCGTGTCACAACCTATCCTTTTATCAGCAACTGTATTACTGCGCTTGAATTGTTTGCTCAGCTTGTTCGGGGCGGTGAAAACCACAATAATGTTTGCCCGAGCACCCACATTTTTATGTTGGGGATGTTTTGGGCAAGTAAGGCATAATGACAAACTTTCATTGGCCGTCTGAGACAACTGTTTGGAGACCTGACAGCTGCAAGGTCCTTTACTGAGGAGGGCGTCCGCAACTCATACAAGAATTTAGACGGCATAGCTTGCTTGCATTAGGCGAACCTTTTGGCTATCAAGGCTGATAGCTACCATATGGGAAGAGAGGCCCTATAACCTAAAGCTATTCCAATCTGTTGTAGTGGAGACGATGAACGCTGGCCAGTCATCATTACCAGAGCTGGGCACGGAGTCCAGCGCTTGTGCGGCGACACTTGCTGCTGCTTGACCACGGCGTTAGCCACTCTCAGTCCGCAGCCAATACAACTCTTCACAATTTGTGGAAGGCCGAGTATTTTGAAAACGATCACGCTACCGTCTGCCATGCCCGAGGAGGCATCCCGACAGTCATCGCCCTTTCCATCGGTCGTGTGCTCCGGTGTACTCCGCCAAAGGAACCCTGCTGTTACAGCGGCACCGATGACAACAACGTGGATTATCGGCTATCGTCGTACGAGATGACAAGCGCGCACAACAAATGGCACGATGCCGCAAAGCTGAAAAACGTTATTTTTCTACCTCGTGCGTGTGGCCAGCCTCTGCTACAAAAAAGATGAGAGGTATTTCCAGGTGTGGTCAACGTTTAAGAACTCTTTCGTGGACGTGTTCGGCCACCCTGATGTTCGCAAGCTGCGCGCTGAGCAGCATTTGCGAGAACGACCTCAGCAGATGGGTGAATCATTCACGAGCTACAGCGAAGGCATTCTCGACTTATGAAAGTGAGTCGACGTGATCATGTCAGAGTCACACCGAATCAAAAATATTGTTACAGATGAGATGGATTTATTTACGAAATGATCGAGGGCGCGTAGAGACGAGATTGCAGGCAATCGCGTCTTTTCTACACCGCGCGCAGTTCTTCCATCTCCTCTTCTTCGGCTGCGCCGCGCAGCTTAACATCTTCCTCCGGCGCCGACGAAGCTCGTCGAGCGAGTTAGGCATCCACATAATTGGTAGTTCTTGATTCGGGAACCCTCTGATGGTAATGCTTCAGGTGGGCCACATGGACCACTTGAGCCCTCCGCGACCCGTGATTATTGGCGGTCGGTTTTGCGATGACGTAGTTGACGTCACTTATTTTTTTTTTTTAATGCGAGGATAAATGCCTCAGGGCATACAAGGGTATGTGATGGGGGTGAATAAGGATGATTAAATGAATGAAAAAAGATTTGCTGACTTAATGAAGTCCAAGAGGGACCGATAATGGGGTCCCTGCGTCCAAGCAGTGTAATGGCTCAGATTATGCGGCGAGAGTCCCGCTGCTGCGAGGTGCCGGAGCCTCGTCGGTTTGAGTGCAGGGCAAACCCACAGCAGGTGGTGGATGTCGGCTTCAACATTTCTCGAATTGCAGAGTGGACACTCAGGACGAGGATATAGCGGGCGAAAGTGCGGCCACTTCCTAGTCACGGCAGGAGTGAGGGCTACCCCGACCCGGATCCTCCGAAGCGCAACCTCCTCTGCACGGGTAAGACCGCGGGGGAGGTTTACCGCACATGGAGGTATGAGAGCACGTGTGCGGCGCCGGAGGTGCTCCTTTCTTGTTAAAAGGAGGGTGGCATCATCTAGGTGAAAGAGTTGAGGCAGTGACGATGGAGAGGTCGCTAGACGGGTCGCAGAATCCGCACGGCTTTGGAAGCTTAGAAGGTCGCGTGGGATCCACTCGACAGATATTGGCTGCGGGATGCGGGCCGCCAGAAGATGGATCTCTTGGCATATGTCAGGGCTGCGACTGACGCGTCGCAGAAGCCGCGTCGCCTGGAGGGCATCAGTGCGGATGACGATGCGGGCCGTGGGGACCATGGGAAAGGCGGCTACAGAGCACAACGCTTCTCGGATAGCAAGGAGCTCAGCACAAAAGGAGGAAGGAGGTTCTTGGACTTGAAACCGGGTCGTCTTATTAAGGGCAGGTGCGCATGGGCAATAAATTGCAGTGGTTGTTTCACAGCCCTTAATGCTTGCATCCACGTAAAGGACGATGGAGCCAAGCGGCAGGTGGGCATCTTGAGCTACAATTCGGTCACGAAGCGACGCCGCCGCGTGAGTTGATGTCGGGCGATGTATATCGGTTGGCTTGTTATCCCTCAGTTGTACAAAACTCCAGGGAGGAAGAACTGGCGATGGTGGTGGTAGAAGCGAGTTCGAGAAAGCGTAAGCCCTGAGAGCACACGGTGCGTGTGAAAGGCTGGTCTTAAGCTTGCGAGCATCACGTCGCTGCTGCACCAGCTCATCTAGTGTGTTGAGCTGTGCATTTTCCTGGACAGCCACGATCGGGGTGATGCGGGGAAGGCAAGTGATGACCCTCATTGCCTCGCGATTAACAGCCTCAAGGCGATCCCATTGTGCCCTCGTCAAATGCTGGAATTGGGCTTGATAAATAAGGCGTGGTTGCACTACCGCCTTCACCAATTGTCGCGCAACATATGAGCGGGCGCCGCCCATTTTAGGAGCAATGCGCCTAATCAGACCCAACGTCTGAATTAACTGCTTTTTAGCGCTGGAGAGCCAAGCAGTTCCGGTTCCCGACTCGTGTACCATCAGACCCAGAATTTTTATAGTTCAACATTGTTGAAGAGGGGTTCCGGACAGATGAAGACGAATGGGTGTTCCAGAGAGTTTACGCCGGCCCCAGCGATTGGCGACTGACATGTAAGCAGATTTGCTGACGTAAAGCCTAAGGCCGACCGAAGAGGCGTAAGTCGCCGTGATATCTAAAGCTGATTGAAGGGCAGCGGCTTGAGTCTGCAGGTCCTGATGAGTGCTCCATACCGTGATGTCATCAGCGTACAACAAGAACTTTATGTCGGGTACATCGTGCAAGCGCCATGCAAGCGGGATGAAAGCAATATTGAATAACGTAGGTGACAATACAGATCCCTGGGGTACGCCACGAAGAGGGACAAATGAGCCGACGGCGTTACCACTGAGGCGAATCGCAAAATGTCGGTCTTCAAGGAAAGATTTCACAAAATTCCGTACTCTAGGGGGAAAATGCAGCATGTCAATTGAAGCCAAGATGGCAGCATGCCTGATGTTATCGTACGCCTTTTCGACGTCCATAGCGAGGACAGTACGGACACTGTGGCTACGAGTTGACGATAAAACCGAGGATGCCAAGACAGCCAGCCCATCTTCAGTACCTATGGATGGACGGAAGCCAATTTGAGCAGGGTGGTAGAAACCGTGGTGCTCTAGCCACCACGACATTCGTGTGGCTAGCATTTTCTCAGCAAGCTTGCACAACGTTGACGTTAGGGAAATGGGTCGGAAGTTGCCAAGGTCAGTCGGCGGCTTGCTTGGTTTCGGAATCGGGATCACAATAGCTGACTTCCAGCCTGGAGGGACAACGCCATCTAGCCATACCTTGTTAATGGTGTCGAGGAGTTGAGGCAGCACAGCGGAACTCAGGTTCTTGTAGGCCTCATAAGTTATAGAGTCTGGACCTGGTGCTGTCTTGCGACTGGTACCATCTATCGCTGCAAGCAACTCAGGCATGGTGAAAGAGCTTGCAATCCCCTCGGAGTCTGCTGTAGATGGTAACCTGTCGATATGTGTCGGAATGCCTGCCAAGGGAGCACCATTGGCTGTGTGAGGCAACACGTCGTACTGCGGGAAAAACTTCCGGGCTGCTTCTCTGGCGAAATCATCCGGCGACAAGCCAGCAGCGAAGCAGGCTGTGGCTGCCGCGTCTGGACGGCGGCCACCGTGTTCCATGGCACGGAAGGTTCGCCAGAGAGAAGCATTCGATGTCTTGGATGAAAACCGCTCACACCACGTATGCCAGTGCCTCCGCGAGAGGTCGCGTTCATATCTGCGGGCCTTAGCAGTAAGGAAATTCAGTCTTGTACGTGCTTGTGCAGAAGTGGGGTCTCGGGATGCTGCCAGCTCAGCTTGTCTGCGAGCAGCCCACAAGTTGAGCAGGCCGATATCCGGTGCCGGTCGATCGACGTCTACCCAGCTGATGGTTGTAGCTTCATTGAGCGCGCTTTGTATGCGGTCAACAAGTAGTGGTGACGAGTCCACAGAGGTATCTTGGAGAACGGTGCGAAATTTGTCCCAGTTGACCACAGAACACTTGCGGCGCAATCGGCGGGCCTGCGACGGATGAAGGCCGATGATGATAGGGTGATGGTCACTACCCCAGCAGTCGAGCTCCAGGTGCCAAGTGGGAGAGCCGGGACCCGACCACCACGTAAGATCCGGTGCGTATGTTGTACGTCGAGCTTGAGGCACAGCTCGCGTTGCTGAATCGGGATGGTTCAGTAGTACAAACAACGCATCCGCGAAGGCGTCCCGCACACGCCTACCTCGAGGGCTAGAAGTAGGGTACCCCCAATCTGGGTGAGGGGCGTTGAAATCACCACCAACTAAAATAGGACACGCTGGGTATTGGCGACGGACATTCACCAACCAGCCCAGATTAATTCTTGAAGAAGAGCCACCGGCTGGTCTTATGTAGTATGACACTACCACAACAGTTGCCTTGGGTAACTTCACAGCTACTGCCACTACCTCCTGATATGAGTTACACCAGTTTTCAAGAGAAAGGGAGACCTGAGGATAGCGCGTATCCACATACACTGCCGCCTTTCCTGGAGGGGCAGCTGTGTGCACGCGATGGTCACTCATCGAAGGAGACACGTATCCACTGAAGCCCGGAATGGCAGGCAAGGCGTTGGTCTCCTGTAGTAACAGGGCCCACACCTGCAACTTGTTCATACGTAGACGGGATTTAAGCTCCCCCACTTTCGTGGAGAGCCCTCTACAGTTCCATTGAAGCACGCCACAAACACCTGTGCCCGCCATTTTGATTACGAGTCCAGACGTTGCAAAATCACAGATGTCAGGTTGGATAACTGGCTGACCATGAACCGCAAAAGGGATGTTGTAGAGTTATCCGGCAACGGAGCTGAAGATCTGGTAGACTCTGCGACCGATACAGCGGGGCGTGACACAGACGATGATGCAGCGGAATCGATACTTGTAGTGGTGTGAGATTCCACTGCACGTCGCCGACGCGCAAGTAGTTCACGGTGTTGTCGGAGCTTGGATAGCTCCGCTAAAAGGCGGGCAATTTGATTGTCAACTGCTGCCATATCATCACGCGGATGTTCCGGCCCGCACTGCTTCTGTATAACCAGCGGGCGACGGTGGTCTTTGCGAACTTTGTCACTGTAAGTCTGTTGGGAATGGGGTGCAGGCGTGTCGGGCTCGGAAAGCTCTGGCCAGTCGTCGTCATCCCACTGGAGCGCCGCAAATCTGTTAGATGTCAGCACTGGTTGTGTTACAGCATGCTGAGGCCATTGCTTAGGAATCCCGCGACGAACCTTCTGAGTGGCCTTTTGCTTTGTGGGACAAGTTGGAGAAGTGATCTCGTGGTCGTCGGTCTTGCAGAGTCCACATCGATAAGCCACTGCGCCAGCTAATACAGCTTCATCTGGCGCTGTAAATGGACAGGATCGGCGCATGTGGCCCGGTCGGAAACATTTGTAACAATAGACGACACTGGGTTTATATGGCTGAGGTCGTAGAATGCAGCCATAGTAGTACAGGCGGGCTGGGGGAGTTGGTGGGCCCTGCAAGGTGACGATGCAAGAGCGCCCCTTGCCCATGTAACGCGCTTGAATGACACGGTGAGTAGGACAATAGAGCTCACGCTGGAGAGCAGTCTGGTCCTCGCCAACGTCAACGTTGTAAACGGCACAGCGCTGTAGATCCGAGCCCTCTACCAGGTACACCTGGACCGGCACAGTGACCTCGCTCGTTATCGAGAGACGTTGAAGCGTTTGCAAACGCTCGACAGCAGCCAATGTCGGCAGCCACACAGCGATGGTATTTGACTTCTTCCGGGCCGTGAAGCCGCGGAAGCCTGTGGTGCCAAGACAAGCGTCTAGGTTCGCCTGAATAATCCTGTTCGGAATCTCCGTGAGGCTTGTGGGGGCCAGAGCTTTAATGGTTGCTTTATAGCAAACTGAGCCCGGTGTCGACACAACTGGGTGGTCAGTCGTTAGACAGGAACGCTTGCCTTGGGAGCCGCTGTTGGCCGAACACGAATCTGGTGCAGATTGCTCCGAAGGACGCTTCTGAGAACCACGGGGGGCCGACGGCACAGATGGTAGCGCAGAAGACAAGTCCATAGGAGTATTCGTTTCATCATGCACAACAACTGGAGTCCCATTCCCGATCGGTGTCTGGGAAGCCATCGCCGGGCTCCGCCCTGAGGGCAGATCACTCACGGTCTGATGTGCATTTTGGGAAGGCGATGGGTGGGCTGTAGCCGAAGGACTTGGAGCAGGAACCAGGAGCTGGGATCCAGGCTCAGGTGTCAATTGTGCGGCCGGTAACGCCGTCGTGACGAGCGGCGCCGGCGAATCTACCGCCGCCAGCGCGTCACCGGAGGCACTAGGCCTAGTCCCAGCTGCAGGGCCGATGGGGTGACATTCGCTGAATGTCAAAAAACCGGACTGCGCATGAGCATCCGGGGCGTCCTCAGATGTCTTGGGGTCCAATCTCTTGATGTATGGAACGTATTTACGCGGAAGGCGAGATTTTTCACAGGAGCGGTGAGCAGCCACCTTAGCAGGGAAACTTCGTCGTCCTCCCTATCTCACGTCACTTATTCGGCTGAGTATCACGAATGGACCGCTGTACGTTGAGATGAACTTGCAATACAAGCCTTTTTTCCGTAGAGGTGTCCACAGTAACGCATGATCGCCAGGAGCGATAGTGACATGTATATGCCGGGCGTCATAGCGTGCCTTCGTTGAAACTTGTGAAGACAGTGTTCTTAAGCGAGCGAGCCAACGCGCTTCTTCGGCATCACACATTGTCTGCGAAATGGATGTGTCTTCGTTCAGTGTCAATGGCAAAATTGTGCCAAAGAACGTTCCAGGAGTGCGAGCGTAAAACATAGAGGGACATACCCCGTGCGTACGTGACAAAGGGCACCACGGAAACCCAATTCTTGTGATCAGCTAAGGCGTACGGGCAAAACTTGTTGGTAAGCGTACCATTCGTGCGTTCGGGTGAGGCCATTTTTTGTTGGTGGTACAGCGTTGAATGTCGATAAGTAGAACCGCAAAGGCGCAGCAATTCTTCAACAACGTCGGCGGTTCATTGCCGTCCACGGTCACTTATAACACGTGGAGCGCCGTGACACAGGTTGACATAATGAAGCAGAAAGCACGACACATCGGCGGTGGTAGCAGATGTAAGCGCCGCAGTCTCAGTATAGCGCGTCAAGTAGTCGACGCACGCAATTATCCAGCGACGGCCGGTAGAACTCTTGGGAAGCGGGTCGAGCAAACTAATACCGATTTTTTCGAATGGTAAGCTAGGTGGTTTCACTCGTTGCAAAAAGCCTGCAGAAGGCGTCCCCGGCTTCTTATGACATCTACAACCTGGACAACTTGCAATGTACTGTTTTGTGCTCTTCCATTGCTTCGACCAGTAAAAGCGGCGGCGTAATCGATGAAGCATCCGAGCAAAGCCAAGATGACCCGACGTGATATCATCATGCATGGCGCGAAGAATAGCATAACGTAGGCGTTCGGGAACGACTAGGAACAAGGAAGCGCCTTCGGAGGAGTAACTATTTTTGTAAAGCAGGCTGTTACACAGCGTGAAGCGCGTTGTCTGACCTGACGTGCGGGTAGCCTCCAATAGCGGTATGAGTGAAGGATCACGACGCTGTTCACGTATAATGGTTCTGAGCTCAGGAAACTCGCTAATGCTGGCAAGATAGTTGCCGAAGGGATCATCGTTAGCGCTGGAGTGTGGCGATGAGAGACGAGACAAGCAGTCGGCATCGGTATGATACCGACCGCTCTTGCAGCCGACAGAAAAGGTATATTCTTGTAGGCGTAGCGCCCAATGTGCCAGCCGCCCAGAAGGACCCCGCAGTTCAACAAACCAGCAGAAGGAATGATTATCCGTCACTATCTTGAAACGGCGACCGTACAGCCCCACACTCTAACATTGCACCACATTGACCAGGAAAATCAATCCCAAGGACAATGTTGTGAGTGGTGTGTTCCAAAACAACAAATTCAGTTGAAAAAGCTTGTCCACCAACGCTCACTGTAGCAGAGAAAACTCCAACGGGCCCCAGCGCTTCGCCCCCAACTACACAAAAAGTATTCTTTTGGTCCCACGCGAACATCACTTTGTGTCCAAGACGATTCTTAAACAAAAAAACTCATTACAAAAGCTGTAGCACCGGTATCGACTAAGGCATGAGCATTTAAACAGTCAAAACAGACACTGTTACGTTTCGCCTACGACGCGCGGTATAGCCGGCGCGGATGCAACGGACGCCGGAGCTTCGTTCAAAGCGGCGGACATTTTGGCCCGTTCGGAGCTCCCGCAGTCTCCCCGCCAAGCGCGTCCAGGCGTGTTTCAGTGCCACGTGTCTTCGTGTGTGCGTGTGTGTGTGTGTGCCCACGCTTGTTAAAGCGCGGCAGCCGGGGAGAGGAGCTCCCCAAGTGAGAAGCGAGGAGGTCTGTCCGTCGCCGGGTTGGCGATGCGTCACTACACTCGTCTCAACATGTCTCTCAGTCTGTCCGTACCCGCCGTCACGTGGTCTCGTCACGAGGCCTTCCTTCTTGCCCTCAACTGCGAAAGTATAAGAGCAGCTGCCCCCGGACGCCAAGAGAGAGGCTCCGATTTCTTCTGTCGAGTTACGTGCTCTCCCGTCTCTCACTTCGGTCGACCTGACCGCCCGCTCTTTTGCGATGTTAGAATAAACCAGTTGTTCTGTTACCAGTCGACTCATGCTTTGCCGAGACCTTCGGATGCTTCCAGTGCCCCAGGCCGCCAGGCCAACGCTACCCTTGGGGCTTGCGACCCGATTGCAACAACGGGTGTCAGCGCTGAGTTTGCAACAACTCGTGCCAGCGGTGCGATTCCAACAGCTGGTTGCCAGCGGTGAGATCGCGACAACGGAGGCCAGCAGCGAAGAGATGCGGTTGACTGTATGCTGAGCAGCACAACGACCATCCGGGAGCAGTGCAACGAGCCCTGTGTGATGACTGGTTGCCTGCAGCGGAACGACTGCGCTGAATTCTTGGCTGCGAGGTTTGGTGAGTGCGGGACTTTCTTCTGAGTTTTGCCAGGCTTTTGTTAGTGTCAGAAACAGAGCTGGTAATTGTGGTTGTCGTTGCTGCCGGGTTAGTTTGCGGCAAGACAATAGTAGGCAGTAGAGAAAGCAGCATTCAGAGCAGCCATGGATTTGAAGTCGTTGCGCAAACCGAAATTGCTGGAGCTTGCAAGAGAGTTGGGTCTGGATGTCTCAGACAAACTCAGAAAACCAGAACTGCTAAGGGCTATTCTTGAGTTAGAAGCTGAGGATGACGAGCTGTCGGAATGCCTTGAGACTATTGAGGAGAGGAAGACTCAAAAAGAGCAAAAAGAGAAAGACGAGCGTGAACGAAAAGAGCTAAAAGAGAAAGAAAAGGAGGAGCGCGACCGTCAACACGCTTTGGAAATGAAGCGTCTCGAGGTAGAGATGGAACGCGCTCGTAATGGAAGTCAGGCACACGGTGCAGGAGAACGAGTATCGTTCAAAATGACTGACCTGATGCGGCCGTTTAAGCTTGGAGAGGACATTGGTTTGTTCCTGGTTAACTTTGAGCGAACGTGCGAGAAGCAGGGGTTCTCTCGGGAAACGTGGCCACAGCGCTTGCTCACTTTGTTACCCGGCGAGGCGGCCGACGTAGTCGCTCGCTTGAAGAGAGAGGAGGCAGAGGATTTCGACCAAGTGAAATCGAGTCTGCTAAAAAAGTACAGGCTGTCCGCGGAGGCGTTCCGTCGGAAGTTTCGGGAAAATGAGAAAGGTAAAAGTGAGTCATATACAGAGTTTGCCTACAGGCTTATGTCAAACATGCAGGAGTGGCTCAAAGAAGAGGAAGCGTTTGGTGACCACGAGAAAGTTCTGCAGTGTTTCGGGCTAGAACAGTTTTATAGTCGGTTACCTGAGAACGTGCGGTACTGGGTCTTGGATAGGCCAGACGTTAGTACGGTGGCTAGAGCCGCCGAGCTAGCCGAGGAGTTTGTGACGCGTCGGGCTCGCGGAGCTAAGGACGGTCAAAAGGGTGAATTTGGCTCCAAGTTTGAGAGGCCGAAGTTCACGCCCATGAGAGCAAAGGGGGACACACGTAGTGCGGATGCGAGTGAAAGCAGTCCGACCGAACGTAAGGAGACGGCGGCAGCCGAAGCCGAACGCAGAAAGCGGTTCGAGATGAGGCAAGCGCGCGTTTGTTATACGTGCCAGAAGCCGGGTCACTTTTCGGCGCAGTGTCCAGAAACAAAAACAAAAGTCGTGTTTTTGTCCTTATGCAGCACTGACGAGAACATGAAGCTTCTCGAGCCTTACATGCGAGACCTCCTCGTGAACGGGAAAGAGTGCCGAGTGCTTCGCGATTCAGCAGCTACGATGGATGTAGTTCACCCCTCCTACGTAGAACCCGATATGTTCACGGGCGAGTGCGCATGGATCAAGCAAGCCGTGGAAGCTCACAGCGTGTGTCTGCCCGTAGCAAAAGTGCTGATTGAAGGACCTTTCGGAGCGCTTGAGACGGAGGCGGCAGTGTCATCTATGCTGCCCCCCCAGTACCCGTACCTATTTTCGAACAGGTCCGATCACCTCCTGCGCGAGAAGGGGCTTTTGTTTGGTGAGGCTAGCGTTCAGGCCTTAACCAGATCGAAGGTTCGGGAGCTCGCTGCAAAGGCGGTAGTTGCGGGACCGACGTTGTCAAACAATGAGAAAGGGTCAGAGGTGCAGCAAGCTGATATTCAGAGCACGCCCGAACTGAATAAAATTGCGCCTGTAGCGTTAAAGGCAGCAGATACTGGAGAGGAAATGCCCGACACGGGAAAGTTAGAAGAGCTATCTGCAGATTTGCTCATCGCGCCTACGTCAGATGGACTTAACAGGTTGCTAAAAGTCAGCCGGTCGGCTTTGATAGCCGAGCAAAAGAAGGATGGCAGCCTAGAAAACATACGCTGCATTGTCAAGGAAGGTATCGCGAAGAAAAATGCTCGCTTTGTGGAAAGAGGTGGGGTCCTGTACCGAAAGTATCTAGACCGCAGAGGAGTGGAGTTCGATCAGCTGATCGTGCCTCAATGCTACCGTCAGGATCTGTTGCGCTTGTCGCATGGGGGTTCGTGGTCCGGACACCTAGGAGTTAAGAAAACTAAGGACCGTCTCTTGCAAGAGTACTATTGGCCAGGGTGTTTTCGGGACGCAGACCACTTTGTGAAGACATGTGACACCTGTCAGCGGGTGGGCAAACCAGGGGACAAATCGAGGGCGCCGTTGAAGTTGGTACCTATCATTACGGAGCCTTTTAGACGGCTCGTTATTGATACAGTGGGACCTCTGCCGGTAACAGCCACGGGGTACAGACACATTTTGACTGTGATCTGCCCAGCGACAAAGTTCCCTGAAGCAGTGCCGCTTAAAGAACTCAGCTCAGTTGAGATAGTCAATGCACTACTGTCCATATTTGCGCGAGTTGGTTTTCCTGCGGAAATCCAATCAGATCAGGGCACAGTGTTTACTAGCGCTTTGACGACAGCCTTTCTTGAAAGGTGCGGGGTAAAGCTGTTACACAGCTCAGTGTACCACCCACAGTCGAATTCCGTTGAGAAGCTCCACTCCGTCATGAAGCGCGTGTTGAGAGCATTGTGGTTTGAACAACAAACTGACTGGGAGCTGTGTCTGCCTGGGGTGACGTTGGCATTAAAGACCGCACCGCATGCGGCTACGGGGTTTTCGCCAGCTGAGCTAGTGTACGGTCGCTCGCTGCGATCTCCGCTTCGCATGCTTCGAGACGGATCACTGCCCTCTCCAATGGCTGCAGACTATCTCTTCCACAAATGGCCGCCTCCTGCGCTGGAGCCTCGCTTTGCAACAATATTCCTTTGAGGTGCGTTACAAAAAGGGGAGTCTCAACGGTAACGCCGATGGCTTAAGTCGAAGCCCCTAACGTGGGAATCAGCCTCAAAATTGTTTGTTACTGATGTTTTTCTTCCTGAGGCAGGATTTTTAACATATTGCTTTTATGTAGTGTTTCAAAGTGATGATGTGCTTTCTAGTGCAATTTTCCGATTTGTGGACGCGTTCTGAGTGCTGCTAAACTACTGTAAGGAACTAGGCAGTAGTATAAAAGGGGGAAAGAGCCTGGCAGGACTTGGTGAAGGTTGTTTCGTGCTTGCTGACTGAGCGGTTGAGTTTCGGCGTAGTTCTAACGCTTGCCGGGAACGAGAACAAAACTGTCAACTCTCCCGAAGTCACTTTGCAGTGTCCTGGGTGAACCTGAACGAGAGAACGAGGCCTTCTCTGTGCGCTGCGCTCAAGAAACGCCGAAGGACGACCGACTTCGGTTATGAGCATCATCAAGCGACATCCCTCCGGACAGCGGATGCAGTCCCCTGACCATCGGGATCTCCTTCCCCCGGCGGGGCGGTCTGTTACGTTTCGCCTACGGCGCGCGGTATAGCCGGCGCGGATGCAACGGACGCCGGAGCTTCGTTCAAAGCGGCGGACATTTTGGCCCGTTCGGAGCTCCCGCAGTCTCCCCGCCAAGCGCGTCCAGGCGTGTTTCAGTGCCACGTGTCTTCGTGTGTGCGTGTGTGTGTGTGTGCCCACGCTTGTCAAAGCGCGGCAGCTGGGGAGAGGAGCTCCCCAAGTGAGAAGCGAGGAGGTCTGTCCGTCGCCGGGTTGGCGATGCGTCACTACACTCGTCTCAACATGTCTCTCAGTCTGTCCGTACCCGCCGTCACGTGGTCTCGTCACGAGGCCTTCCTTCTTGCCCTCAACTGCGAAAGTATAAGAGCAGCTGCCCCCGGACGCCAAGAGAGAGGCTCCGATTTCTTCTGTCGAGTTACGTGCTCTCCCGTCTCTCACTTCGGTCGACCTGACCGCCCGCTCTTTTGCGATGTTAGAATAAACCAGTTGTTCTGTTACCAGTCGACTCATGCTTTGCCGAGACCTTCGGATGCTTCCAGTGCCCCAGGCCGCCAGGCCAACGCTACCCTTGGGGCTTGCGACCCGATTGCAACAACGGGTGTCAGCGCTGAGTTTGCAACAACTCGTGCCAGCGGTGCGATACCTAACAACACACACTTTGTTTCTGCGCATTGCGACAGGCGAACGACTACTTGACCGTCCCGCGACCTCACCTCCATCGGTCGCACCAGCTAGTTTCCCAGCTGGGATGGTGGTGAAAGTGAGCGACGGCGAGGTGATGGCGAGCGACGATAGCTGGTCTGAGGAGGAGTAAGGCTGCGGGCGGAAGCTGGAGACTCACGCCGGTATATACGTTAACGCGGTTGTCGTCGAGGAGGCGCAGCGGTGTGCCACGGCGCGCTGTCTTCGCCTCCTCATTGATTTTCGGGTATGCCCGAAACTTGCTGCTGCCGTCGGTGACAATACCTGGCGGTATGTCCACGGGTATCGCTGCTAAAGGAAATAGCCGGCTCGCAGTACACAGGATACTCATAAAATTTGGCCTCGGGCTGGCTATACCAAGGATCAAGGCGTTGGGGTGGTGCGGTCTGACGACGTTCGAAGGTACACGAACGATGCCGGAACTCTGCCGTGTTGACACGGACGCATTCATCATTCAAAGGCCGAATTTCGCTGTTAGTTTGCAGTTGCCAAATCACCGTCTTTTCGGGACAGTGCACATCAAGCGTGCGTTGAGGGTACTCCCGTCCTGCGTCTTTTCCTCCACCTTGCGCTTGAAAGTGCGCCAGTTCTTCTCTAACGAGTTGATGTACTAGCAAGGCGATGTCTTGTGAGGAGGGGACGTCCACGCTTGCGACCGTGGTCAGGTTGTCAAGTCTACCAAACTTCGGCAATACACGACGCGTCTTCAGTGCCTCAAAAGCACGGCAGTGACGTCTTAGACCACAGGGAGTATGCAGGTCTTCCTTTGATATAAGGAATTTATAGACATCTTCAGCGATGCCCTTCAGAAGATGCCCAACTTCATCTTCACCCGACGTGCCCGTGTTCACAATTCTGTAGAGTTTCAATACTTCTTCGATGTAGGTTGTGCATGTTTCTTCGGGCAACTGTGCTCTACGCGAAATCGTATGTTCAGCCTTCTTTCTTTTTCGGACTTTTCCCACGTTGTCCCGTTACGAACTTTTCTCACGTTGCCATCGATCTTTTGTTGTTATCGAACCAGAGTAGTGCGGTTTAGTTGAGAAAGAAAACGACGTTAGCAAGTCGCGCCGTTGCGTTCCTCCCACTGTGGCCGCTTACCCTTTGACAATACTTCAGCCAGTCGCCGACATGCTCATCAGCTTTGCCGGAAATGGTGCGCAGTTCTTTCTTAGAGATCCAGCTGATGAGTTGCCTTGGGCGCTCACTGTCATCTTTCATCCTTGTGTCATGGTGGCGGCGAACAGTTTGAGGTTCGTTCATGCCCGTGTCTTTAGGCGGTAGTCCGACAAAGCACCGGCTTCGTTGGAGGTTGTGCAGAAGAAGCTTGTCCTGAGCCATCACCCAGCACCTACACCGAAGTTGGAGGTGCTGGGGTAGTTGGAGGTGCTTGGAGGTGCTCCACCGAAACGCGCAGTTCTTCCATGTCCTCTTGGGGAAGAAGAAGAGCCGAGCGGCGTAGACGTGCTTCACATGGGCTCTGTTGACTTTCATTATTCTTGTAAGAACTTCACATCGGAGGGCCGAAGTCTTTGTCGGATGACCTTCGTGAAGTCATCCGAAACCCCCTTGAGGAGATTGAAGACCGTGAGTGCATATTATTTTGCGCTTTTGGACTTTGAAGTTCTCCGGGGTGGCGCTGCCGTGTTAAGCCTGACGCCGCCGTACGTAGCAGCGCGGAGGTAGGCGAGGCGCTCCGCCGCCTTTGCCGCCACTCGCTTGCTACGATTACTCGACGCTCACTATGGTGCACATTGCTGGATCCCAGCCGGCCGCTTCTACTTCTACCGAAGGGAGTGGAAGTGGAGTTGTTGCTACAGCCCTGCCCGCCCCCGGCGCTATAGTTCGAGCTGCCGCCGGGCCTTCGTCGCAAGAAACTACAGCCATGGACTTCCAAAACATCTCGGAAGATCGCCATGACGAGCCTGCCATTATGGAAGAGGACCTTTCGCAAGGGACGCCATCGGAATGTCCTTATTTCAATTGGTCTTTACACCTCAAGCGAAGAACGAAGAAGAAGCTCGCCCGAGGCGAGCAAGTGTGCGTGGCAGGCAAGGTGATCTCTCCTCTTTCACCCTCCTCCGCCACCGCGTTATTATCAACATTCTACGCAGCTGCAGGCGCTGGGGGATCAAAGAAGCCTTCTTTTAGGAAGAGGCGACGACTCCCCCCCCCCCTGCCACGTAGCGGCTTCACAATCATCATTCGACCCAAGAAAGACGTTCAGGTGAAGAGTTTCAGCAACCATCCAATCTCGAAAGCCGTCTCGGCTGCCTGCGGAGGGAAAGTTGACGATTCGCATTTCATCGTGCGCTTAAGAGCCGGTTGCAACATAATTATTGTTAGTACATCATATCAGGAGGTTGCGGATATTGCGCGCAGGATCACGCGGATTGTGTTTGGCGGGAACCTTTACAAAGTCAACTCTTACGTTGCGGCACCGGACGGAGTGGCCCGGGGCGTCACTCGTGGAATCGAGCCGCATACCCCGCCCGAGGAGCTTATGACTCACCTAAGGGTGAGGACGCAAGGCGTGAAAATCGTGCAGGCCCGCATGCTGGGAAAGACCAAGACGGCCGTGATCACGTTCAGCTCTCACGTCGTGCCACGATACGTCTACTACTACAGATGGGAGACCGAGTGCCACCCCTGCAAGACCACAAAAGAAATCTGATACGTGTGCCAGTGCATGGGCCACCAATCGGACGTTTGTCCTACCCCCGAAAATCAAGATCTGTCTCGCTTCGGGGACGCCCGACCCGACCGACGACCGCGAGTGCTCGCTCAAGTGCGCCGTCTGCGGGGAGGCCCACGCCACGGGGTCTCGCGAGTGCAAGCAAAAGCTAAAAAATAACAGCACTACCACTAAAAAGCATCCTCCACACGGAAGGAGGAAGGAAGACGACGAAAATGATGGAGGAAGGCCAAGGCGAAGCCGCCTGCGGTGGTTCAGCTCGGAATCCTCGGCTAGCCGCTCAAGGTCCCGGGCCCAGTCCAGGTCAAGGTCCCGGTCCCGGTCCCGGTCCCGATCCTGATTCCGCTCGGAGTGGCCAAAGCTAGGAGAGAAGCAAGGACAGCGGTATCCTTCTACCTCGACATCCACGTCGAAGCAGAAGAACCAATCGGGCAAGAAGAACCAAGCCAACAACAACGAGGTGAGCCGGAATCAGTCTCGTACCTCCTCCGCTCAAAATACCATTGAAAATAGTAAATGCTCACCAGAATGTAGCGCATCTGGGAAGAAAATAAAAAACTCAAAGCTCAGGTTAACGACCTAAATCAACGCATTAAACGCTTAGAAGCGTTGCTAAGCAAAACAAGCAAGAACACAGGCAGGGCCTCAAAGCGGAACGATAGGAGACCAGCCCGCCATCTCCGTTCCTCCCCCCTCAAGAACCACCACGCCCTCATTGCTCCCCGGCGTGGCCTCGGCAGCGGCAGCGCAGTCAGGTGTAGTCACCCTCGAAGGCATTTATGCTACCATACAACAGATGCTTTACCAGATGGGCGAATTAACCAATAATGTCAAGGAGAACACACTAAGCCATGAAGACGTTGAAAGAAGAATACGCAAGGTTGAGTTTGGCTCGCGCAAGCGGGTCGACTACGAGAGCAGCAACCCACGCATCAAGGCGTACAGGCGTATAAACAACACGGGTGCCGTCAGGGATGCCGACAACTGCGACGGTGGTGGCATGAACGCCTGCAATGGCTATCACCCCACCCTGCGCACCCGAACACCTCGAGATCTGGCAGTGGAATTGTCGCTCTTTAAACAAGAAGGCAAGTTCACCCCAACTCCTCATCCAAAATCACCTATACCCCCCCCCCCCCCCCCGACGTCATCTGCCTTCAGGAGGTCGGGAACCAGCTGATCAGGGTACGGGGTTAGTACGTAATTAAACACGCGGGATCACCGAAAGTCGTGGTTTTAGTTCACAAAACGGTTACGGCCGTGGGACAACATTATCAGCATCACGACATTAATCACGTGCTAGTGGAAGTCCTCCCGCAGAAGAGGGGTAGACGTAGCACTTTTATCCTGAATTTGTACAGACCGCCGAGGGCTCAGAAAGACGACTTCCGCAGCGTGACAGCGTGAGAGCCGCTGCCCGCAACCAGCTGGTAGTGGTGAGAGACATGAACGCTAGACACACGACTTGGGGCTACCAACAAGACACGCAAAAGGGGAGGTCGCTCCTCGAAGCGGTTGACCAAATGGGCCTCGAATTGATAACCAACCTCCTCTAACCAACCCGAGTAGGCAACAGGGCATGTCGAGACACGTTTCCGGACCTGTCATTTGTCAAAAACGTAAGGGAATACTCATGGGCGCACCTGGGCGAAACATTGGTCAGCGATCACTACATCCTCAGCATCTCGGTTTCCACGCCGATACTCAAGAGAACAATTGGCGAAATTAGGCTCACGGACTGGGAGGCATTCAGGCAGTAACCCCCGCCCGAAAACGGTATAACGGAAATAGCGGAATGGATGCAGCCCCTCCGGGACGCCCACATCCAAACCACTAAAACCATCCAGCGCACGGTCGAGACGCCCGAAGTCGACCGCCAGCTCTTACACCTATGGGAAGCCCGTGAGGGCCTCCTCAAACGGTGGAAGCGACAGTGGTTAAACCGGAAACTACGTCTACGAATCGAGAAAATAACAGACGAAGTCAGAAATTACGCAAACGAGCTGACGCAGCAAAATTGGGTACAGCTTTGCACCTCGCTCAAGGGTACACTGAGTACGGCGCAGACGTGGACCATCCTACGTTGCCTGATCGAGCCCGACCAGGTGAAATCGACAACCAGTCGAACGCTTCGAGAAATCGCTCACAAGTTCCCCGGAAACAACCAGGATCTGATTGACACCCTAAAAACCAGATACTTGGGTAGCGATACCATACAACCCTGCCTCGAAAATACGAAGGAGAACCAAGACCAGAACTGGACGCTCCCATCATGGAGGAAGAGGTGTATGCCGCGGCACGAGCCTCACAGCGCAACACTGCTCTCGGAGTTCACAAAATCACAAATACCATGATTAGAAACCTGAGCTCGATGCACATCCAGGACTTGACCGAATACTTCAACGAGGAACCTAGGAGCAAGGGCCACGTACCGAACGAATGGAAACACGCGGAAATCGTGACCATTTTCCAACCCGGCCAGAAGCCCGCGATCGACGCCCTGCGTCACATCTCTCTGACTTCGTGCCTCGGCAAGCTGTACGAGAGGGTCATTGAAAACCGCCTCCAACACACCGTCACAACATCACCGTCCTCCATAGAGGACGGTGACCTCTTTTTGCACACCATGCTTGGCTTCAGGCCGGGAATTTCTGCGCAAGATGCGTTCCTAATCCTAAGGGAAGAAGTTCTCAAGGGCATCCCGAAGGGAGCAGAACACCTCCTGCTTGCACTCGACCTAAAAGGGGCCTTCGATAGCATCTCTCACGAGGAAATTCTCAAGGGACTGAACGACATCAGCTGTGGAGCGCGCATCGTTAATTACGTTAAAACGTTCCTGACGGGCCGAACGGCAACCGTCGGAATAGGCCAGTCTCGATCGGAGACGATCGATGTGCCGAACAAAGGAACCCCGCAAGGGGCGATAGTCTCCCCGATTCTCTTCACCGTCGCGATGCTCGCGCTGACCAAAGAGCTGCGGAAGATCCCTGACCTAGGTTAGGCCCTGTACGCAGGCATCACGCTCTGGGCCACCAAGGACTCCCTAGCGGGAGCCCTTGGTGCACGCTCCATGCCGGAGGCTGCAAGAATACCATCAAATCACGTGGACGCCGGGCCACGCGGGTCTGGAGGGAACGAAAGGGCGAACGCCCTAGCTCGAGCGCTAATCAACCGAGCGGGGCAAGACCAATCGCCTCATCAATCGCGACCCTTTACCTTCATGTCCCTGCCGTGCAATTACTGCGACCGACTCGAGATCCAGCGACTCAACCGCAGGATTTAACCTCCGCCTCACAGAAAGCTCAGCACTGAAGATGCAGTACCTCTACGACTTATTCAGACCAACACATTTCCAAACCTACACAGATACAGTAAAATGCTCCCACATACATATCGCGGCATCTGCCCCCGGTGCGGCGACACGCGCCCTACACTCTTTCACATCTCGGGGGGAGGGGGTGCGGGGGCAAACCTCAACACTTAAAGACGCCTAGCACGTAATTTGAGCGGCGGGAGGTACAGCTGACCGGCGAAACCCTGGCGGGACAAGAAGCTCTCCTCCAGCAAGTACGTCGAGCAGCCATTGCCAGTGGAGTCCCCGAATGAGGACACCACCTACTCGACCTTGACAGCAACCACCTCGATGGTCCAAATAAATGTCTTCTCTCTCTCTCTCTCCGCCTCCTCTTCTTCGGCTCCGCCGCGCAGCGTAAAAATATAGTGAAGTGAAAAATGGACTTGTTCAACATGCTGCTTGCGAAGAACCCGCACACTGGGGTAGAGTGGGCGGGTTCGTACTCTCCGCCAAAGCTACGAGGAGCTGCGAAGACAGCGGTCCTTGACCCGCCGACCTTCCTCGGACGACCACTGCCGTTTCACGGCAGTTTACGACCAGCCAATGCTGGTCCCTGAGATAAAGGAGTTTGTGCATGAGGAGGTTGCCCGCCAGCTCTCCTGAGTGCCCTTCGCTCAGCCGCCACATATTGGACACCTTCATCCAAATTTTGGGCCCTCCCTCGGCCACTCGATTGAGCAAGATATTGCTGGGGTCTTGTCTCATCACTGCCAAAAGATCCCTGCACTAGCGCCTCTCAGTTAGGCTGAAGTCGTCCGCGGGCCCCGATCATCCCCTGCAGCTTCAGCTCCGCCCCTCTGTTATGCCGACGCGGTGCCTAAGCCCTGTCCACAAGTCACCGTCCCGTGGTTTCACCAGACGCCATGTCGACCACATCCTCTGACCAGGGGCGTAGCCAGGGGGGGGGGCTTATGGGGCTTCAGCCCCCCCCCCCGAAATTTTTTTGTGCTGTCCATGCGCCGCCGACAAAAGCAACCCCCGGCGCCGGAAATCATTCTGGATTTTGTCTAGAGCGTCTTTTTCACGCTCGAAGAGCCATTTCACCGCGAAAATTGCGAACTCAGGCTGAATTTTGCGGCAACGCCCATGCACTGGGAGTAACATAGCGCAAGCAGCCCCATCCGAGCACAAAGTTTCAAGGGTGTTTTCATGGCGAACGGCCTCGCCGCGGCATTTCGCAGAGACCGTGGAAACTACACTCTATCATGGAATTTTCGGAGCGCGTGGATATCAGTTCTGAAACTTTATGAGTATAAAGTTCTCATAAACATCTGATGTGAAAGGTACATTGACATTTCCAAACGTGTGCTTTAGATTTTCAATTGCGGAAATTTGTAAGTTTAATGCTCCCATAAATATTTGACGCCAAAGGTGCATTGACTTTTCCAAAGTCGCACATCGGGCCATACAACGAGACAAGCCAATTCAACACGCTATCAGACAAGTTGACAAAGCCCGTAGCGAGGCCCGATGAGACGAAGCGTTGTGGTGGTTCATTCGTGCCGTCATGTCACATCAAAAAATATCATTTTTTTTCACCTGCGCCAAAGCATCCAGTGAAGACACTGACACCAGCCAAGGCAACTACGTTCTTATTTAGTTTTTTTCTACTTTGACTTTTAATCGCGAGGACACATTGAGCCTCTTCATTTTATTTTTTGTTTTCGCTCCCCTACCCGCGCGCTGCCAGAGCCAGCCAGAGCGCACGCGTTTTTCTCGTGTTGCCCCGACCAGCGCGCGGCGCACTTCGGTGCGCGTTCGGTTTTCTCTGGCCGAGTGTATTTTCGCCTGGCAGAGCTTTGGACGCTTTATAGCTAGCAGACGAGAAAAAGAAACAATGGTCGCTAGCCGCCATCACTGTGGGGACTCGACGGATTGCACCGCGTTCGCTTGAGCGCAACCTCTCCAGGAAGTCTTGTCTCGCCGGTGTAAGATGCCGAGCAGTATACGCCTGGTTCTTGGTGGACCAAGCGTCTCGTGTTTTCTTCGATATTCCTTTGATAGCCATATCAGTTGCCCAAAGTAGGCATTCTATTGTGACCAACATACTTTGCGTTTTTTTTTCATTACGGTGCCCCGCACCACAAAACGAAAAAAGAAGCGTTGTTGCGGTGCAGCGAATTGTCGTATGGTGAAAGTGCTATTTTGTTATTTCTTTTGCGGAAATTAATAGGCCATGGGACGCTTAAGCTGCCGGATACTCTTATTATATTATTGCAATAGCAATTATATGGACACTCTAGGCGCATTCCTGCCGTCGCCGTCGCCATCATGTTCCGCATAAAGTCTAAGTGCGATAACATCGTAACCCCGCGCCGCAAGCTGTATGTGCGAGTGAAAGCGTGTGGGGGGTTGGGCGAAATGGGTGAGCCGACGATAGTGGCTCAGTCTTGTGGGCGCAAGGGAGAAAAGTGAGGAGCAAGCGCGCCGCCTTCCGTCGCGCGCGATACATCGGGGGGAGTGGATGGAATGGGGGCAGGATCTAGGATTGTGTGAATCTGTGATTGCGCAACATGTTTATTTGCCTTATTTGACGCATTATATACCATGACTTTTTCTTAGATACGTAGATTTATTGGAGACTTACTTATACGTATGTTTAAGTATCTTGTTGCGAGGTTTTGTGTATACGTGCAGTGAACTTCGTTTCCAGTAGCACTTCTTGCCCTTTATCAAGCTGTATCTTCGCATTTGTATATTCCATTGCTTCTTCGCATTTCTAATGTACCAGGGCGAGTCAAATGAAAGTGAGCCTACCCACCCTGCGCAATTATGGTTCTGTTCATTATCTGCAAGGCCTGCGCGTAGCACACAGTCATCTCTCATTTACAAAAGTGACACGCAGGTGAGAGGATAAATGTTCTTTAATGCTCTCATACACTGGGTTGAACATGGTTGCGTGCCGTAATGGACTCTCCAGAAGTTGAGCAGCGTGGTGCCGTCAGGTTTTGACAGCTGAAGGTGTTTCCCAAAAAGAAATTAGTCACCGTATGGCTGCCGTGTACATGGAACATTGCATTTCATTGGCCACTGTGAAGCGTTGGAACAAACGGTTCAAAGAAGGACGTGAAATTTGTAGAGACGACCCCAGACCGGGCCAAAGCCATCGTGCAATCACCCCTAACAAAATTGCAAAAGTTGATGAGCTGATGAGACAAGAACGGAGGTTAAGCATCGATGAACTGGCAGAGCGTGTGAACATCAGTCACGGTTTGGTTCACGCCATAATTCATGAACATCTCGGTTATCGGTTCTTGTGTGCGCAATGGATGCACAAGATTTTTAACCACCGCCAGAATACGGAGAAGATCAGTGCTGTGTTTACTCACCTCATCCGGTATCACAATAAAGGTGACGATTTCTGGTCTGCAATTGTGATCGGAGACGAACCATCATGCCACTACTAAGAGCCTGAAACACGACAGCAAAGCTTACAATGGAAACATTCAAATTCACCTTCCCCAAAGAAAGCAAAGGCCGTCATTTCCACCAGTAAGGTGTTGTTGACTTTTATTTTTCGATCGTCGGGGGCCATTACTGATAGTATTTGCTAAATCTTGAGAGACTATCAATTGTTTCCGTTATTGTGAAACGCCGGATCGGCTGCGTGTAGCAATCAAGAACAAACTACGTGGAAAATTGACGAATGGGGTCATCTTGTTCCACGACAATGCCCGTTCCCACGTCGCTGATGTGGTTAATACAAAACTGGCAAAGTTCAAGCGGGAAACGCTGCAACATCCGCCACACAGCTCAGACCTGTCGCCTTGCGACTTCCACATTTTGGGGCAACCGAAAAAACAGCTCAAGGGAACTAGATTCGTCTCGGACCATGTCGTGAAAGTCAGTTGCAGACGTTTTGAAGGAGCGACCCAAGGAGCTTTATGAGACGGGAATTGCGCGACTCTTTAGTCATCGGGACAAATGTCTAAATGCTCATGGGGGCTACTTTTAATTAAAGTACCCCGTTTGTTATATATTCGCATTAGCTCACTTTCATTTGACTCGCCCTCGTATATTCTGCAGAACTCATGCTTTTTATACGTGGTCTCTGTTGCGACTATAATTTCGGTGCAATTACTCACGATACACGACCGGTGACAGCTGCTGCTGCGTAATACACTGGAACAAATGGAAGCGTCATTGAGATTTTTTACTGGCTGTTGCATATGTACAAGAATGCAAACAAGGATCTTGAATGACAAAGTATCATTAACATATTTGTCCTCAACTTGTTCATTTTATGGCCTTTACATTTTTCATATCAGCGGCATGCACTGCTTTGCTGGCTTCGAACTGATGTAGTTCTAAAGTTCGTGTGATATTACCTTTACTTATTAAATAGACAAAATACATGGAAGCATTGACACCAGTTATGTTGGGCACAATTTTTGGCACATACGAGTATATTCTTTTATGAAAAAATACATATTTTACTTGTATTGACAGTGCGTAGCGTTCAACAGTTCGTTTGCAGCATCTTTGGCAATGGCAATGCAGTTATTATTCGTGTATTTGATCCCTACGCAAATTGTTTAAGAGTAAGCCTTAGCTCGGGCCCAACTCCGACGCGGCCTATTCAGCTGCATGTAAAACGCAGAAACACTTTTCTGAGATAACTCCTGAATGGATTTTAATTAACCTTGTTCCATTTGAGAGAGTAAGTTAAATTCTAGTGTCTGTTGGAAGCGGAATTTCGAATTAGGGCATGAACTTTGTTTAAAATATTTTGAAAAATTCGAAAGTTCGAAAAAAATAGAAGCATGAAGTTTACAAAAAAATAATAGTTCTGCATCAAGAAGAGATATCGCGCTTCTATAAACGGCATACATTACACCATTCAAAGCGGACAAATTCGATATGTTAATTTGTATCTTACGTGAATTAGTTATGTTATGTACAAGGGTTCTGCAAAAGCCGTATTTCCATAATACTTAATTTTTTTAGACTCATGTGTAACATAGCAATTTTGTCCGCTGTAGATGTACTATTATGTGCAATTCACAGAATTGTGATATCAACCTTTATTACCGATTTACAGAGGTGTAAACTTAATTGTTTCGTTTTCTGAAAATTTTCGATTTTTGGCACTTTTCAATAAAATATTGACGACGTAAATCGAAAATTCGAAACAAACGGTCACTAGAACTTGGGTTTTTCTTTTAAATGCAACAAACATCGTCAAATTTGGTGCAGTGGTTGCCGAGAAAAACAAATTGTCCTTCTACATGTATTTAGATAGGAGCATCCAACCTAATGTTTCCTCTTAAGGAGGAGGTCCACCTGCAACGTGAGCCCCCCCCCGAACGAAATTTCTGGCTACGCCACTGCCTCTGACCTGGACTGGACCTGCTGTCGCAAACTCGTTGTGTACGTCCGCCGATCGGCCAATATGCTTCGCCTGTGGCTACGCCCGCCACATCGCCCGCTCATGCCGACGCGCTCAATCGACTGGTGCCGCATCACCCGTGACGTGCCGTGACAAAGGCCTGCCAAAGCGATTTTGTAACTCTTACGACTGCTCTTCTGCTCCATCATCTGTTTGACCGACGCCCGTTACCCGCCGATGCGCTTACACCGGTTAAGTGTTCACAGCTTCTGTGCGTCATAAGCGAGTTTCGTTCGTGCTTCGATGTCATGCAAGCTTCTGCGGGCCGCGCGTCCACCGTTACGCATGCCATTGACGCCGGCTCCCTCACGGGTATCTGCTTGAGGGCGCCATACAATCAACGAGCAAGTCGATGACATGCTACGCCGCGAGGTGATTCGACAATCATATAATCCATTGGCGTCTCCTGTCATCCTTTTTACAAAGAAGGATGGCTCTTACCACTTCTGTGGGGATTACCGATCACTTAACAAGATCACTCGCAAGGATGTCTATACCCTACCATGCATAGATGGCGCCATTGTCTGCCTGCAAGGTGCGCAATTCTTTTCCTTAGGAGATTCGCCGTCGGGATATTGGCAAGTGCCAGTGGCAGAAGTCGACCAGGCCAAGACAGCACTTGTTGCGCCTAATTGCTTATATCAATTTAACGTGATGCCTTTTGAATTTTGTAATACGCCCGCAATATTTGAGCGCATGACGGGCACATCTTTGCGTGGGTTGAAGTGGCACACATTCCTGCTGGTTGTAGATGAATAGGCTGAAGTGTATGCCTTCACGGTACGTCCTAAAATAACGAAAGGCCATTACGACAACCAATGCTTCGTTTTCCTTCGTTCGGTACTTAACTTCTGCTTCGGAGAATGTGTACGAGTAACAGCCAATCACTTTGAGCTGTCTCATCGGATCTCCACTCTCGTCCCGCTGGTATAGTACCGCGCCAGTACCATAATGGGAAGCGCCGGTGTTTATTTTGAAGTGCTTCAAGAAATCCGGTATTGTCAGCACCGGGTCAGGTATAACTTTTACGAGCTGCTGATATCTCTCTTCGCATTCGTTATTCCACACAAATGGACCATCTTTTTGTGTCATCAACGTTAGGCATTTCGTCTTTAGGGCGTAGTCTTGTATAAAAGCTCTCAAATGTCCAGCGAGGTCAGGACCACTCTAAGAAAATGCATATCATACGGCTTAGTCAGCTGAGAGATGTGCTTGACGGACTCTTCTTTCGTGCTTTCTGTTCGTCCATCAAACACTCTCCCTATGAAGACGCCGGCGTTCTTAAAGAATTCGCTCTTTTTTTAGGTAAATCTTTAGCCAAGCTTTGCTAAGTACCTCTAGTAGCAGGGACAGATACGAGCAGTGGTCATCACGAGTCTTCGAATAAATGATGAGGTCATCTATTAACGCGTTGCAGAAGGTTCCAGTAAATATGCTAAGCACACTCTTCATGATATTCTGAAACCATACACCGCATTTTACCAACGAAAAGGGAGTCGGTTCTATTCGAAAGTGTTGAAAGGAGTAACAAACTCCGTGAATTGCTTGCAGTCTGCCCATACTCTTTGCAAAGGTCGGCGCGGGAAACTTATTTGCATCCGCCTGTTTCTTCAATATTATCGTCCATTCTTGATATAGGGTACGAGAATTAATCAGTCTGGTGGTTTGAAAGTCTATATTCAGTGCACATCCTGAAAGTTCCATCATCTTTGAGTGAAATTGTAATCGGATATGCAAAAGTAGGCGCAGCAAGTCAAATAATTTTAGGCTTTAGCAAGCGTTGTAACTCTTCATTTAGCTATATCTTTTTTTTTATAGGAAATCGCATGAACAGATGTCGTGTCACTGAGCCTGAATAGAACATAACTTACTTTCGCTGCAGGAGGATAAACTCCGATGCATATCAGCTCCGGAAACTGTGTGGGTACATCTGAACTCTCCCTGACCAACTTGACACAGTTTTGAAAGTATGCACACCGTAGGTCGGCAGTGTGGGAGAATGCTTACTCACACTCACTCGCCATAATTTTTCCTGGCCCCGCACTCACTTCCGTTCACGCTCACCTCCACTCACACTCACAAGCGCCCACTCACGCTAGCACTCACCTCCACTCACTCTCACTGGCACTCACTCGCGTTCGCACTCACTTCCATTGACACTCACTGGCACTTACTCGCGCTCGTACTCATATACACTCACACTCACTTCCCCTCACTCGCACTCACCTCCGCTCACACTCACCGGCACTCACTCGCACTCACCGCCGCTCACACTCATTGGCACTCACTTGCCCTCGCACTCACCTCCACTCACATTCACTAGCACTCACTCACACTCGCACTCACCTCCAATCACACTCTTGGCACTCACTCAAACTGGCACTCACACTGGCTCGCACTCGCACTCACCTCTGCTCACACTCACTGGCACTCACTCGCACTCGCCTCCACTCACACTCATTGGCACTCGCTTGCGCTCACCCTCATCTCCCCTCACACTCACTGGCCCTCACTCGCATTCACCGCCGCTCAAACTCACTGGCACTCACTCGCACTCACGCCTTTTAAATAAGTGCGAGTGAATGTGAGTGGGTGCACTCATGAGTGAGCATGCTGCCCTCTGCCGCTCACAATTCGTGTATATTCAGACCGAAGCTTCCAGTTTAGCACCTATTACATCTGGAATGCGAGAAAACAACGTTTTGGACCCAGTTTTATTTTTAATATAAATAAACGATTTGTTTTCCTGATTAGACGGTAAAATCTGTCTATTCGCTGACGATTGGTTTTCGTACCGCGAAGTTACCTCTCACTTGTGTATTGAATGGATGGATGAGATAGTTCAAGTGGCTGAGGAGTTCTATAGAGATTTATGCAGTACCAGTGGCACCCACGACGATAATGGAAGAGAGAACAGTCTAGAGGAATTCGATATACCACAGGTAACGCCGGAAGAAGTAAACAAAGCCTTGGGAGCTATGCAAAGGAGGAAGGCAGCTGGGGAGGATCAGGTAACAGCAGAGTTGTTGAAGGATGGTAGGCAGATTGTTCTAGAGAAACTGGCCACCCTGTGTACGCAATGCCTCATGACCTCGAGCGTACCGGAATCTTGGAAGAACGCTTACATAATCCTAATTCATAAGAAAGGGGACGGCAAAGACTTGAAAAATTATGGACCGATCAGCTTACTGTCAGTTGCCTACAAACAACTAAGGTAATCGCAAACAGAATCAGGAACACCTTAGACTTCTGTCAAGCAAAGGACCAGGCAGGATTCCGTAAAGGCTACTCAAGAATAGACCATATTCACGCTTTCAATCAGGTGATAGAGAAATCTGCGGAATATAACCAACCCTTATATATAGCCTTCATTGATTACGAAAAAGCGTTTGATTCAGTCGAAACCTCAGCAGTCATGGAGGCATTACGCAATCAGGGTGTAGACGAGCCATATGTAAAAATACTGAAACATATCTATAGCGGCTCCACAGCCACCATAGTCCTCCATAAAGAAAGCAACAAAATCCTAATAAAGAAAGGCGTCACGCAGGGAGATACGATCTCTCCAATGCTATTCAGAGCGTGTTTACAGGAGGTATTCAGAGACCTGGATTGGGAAGAATTGGGACTAAAAGTTAATGGAGAATACCTTAGTAATTTGCGATTCGCTGATGATATTGCCTTGCTTAGTAACTCAGGGGAACAATTGCAATACATGCTCACTGACCTGGAGAGGCAAAGCAGAAGAGTGGGTCTAAAAATTAATCTGCAGAAAACTAAAGTAATGTTTAACAGTCTCGGAAGAGAACAGGAATTTACAATAGGTAGCGAGGCACTGGAAGTGGTAAGGGAGTACATTTACCTAGGGCAGGTAGTGACGGCGGATCCGGATCATGAGACGGAAATAATCAGAAGAATAAGAACTGGCTGGGGTGCGTTTGGCAGGCATTCTCAGATCATGAACAGCAGGTTGCCATTATCTCTCAAGAGAAAGGTGTATAATAGCTGTGTCTTACCAGTACTCACCTACGGGGCAGAAACCTGGAGGCTTACGAAAAGGGTTCTACTTACATTGAGGACGACGCAATGATCTATGGAAAGAAGAATGATAGGTGTAACGTTGAGGGATAAGGAAAGAGCACATTGGGTGAGGGAACAAACGCGAGTTAATGACATCTTAGTTGAAATCAAGAAAAAGAAATGGGCATAGGCAGGACATGTAATGAGGAGGGAAGATAACCGAAGGTCATTAAGGGTTACGGACTGGATTCCAAGGGAAGGGAAGCGTAGCAGGGGGCGGCAGAAACTTAGGTGGGCTTAGGTTAGCTAAGCGTTGGGGGAAGCGGCAAACGAGCCGGACAAGCCGCTATAATAATTTTAAAGAAGATGCTTTGGAGAGGAGGTGCCGGGTGGCTGCTGTTCCTGTTGCCATGACGACGTAAACAACCATGTGGGCCGCCACTTTCCTAAAGTATCGCCCTCCCGAAAGGGTCTTAATTGAAGGGCGCCTTGGCGCTAATGTCGAAAAGGGCGGCTGCATTAACTCGACCAACGGGAGCCATGCGGAGATTCACACGGCGGCCTTCAACACGATTACGGTTGCCAGAATACTGGGAGAGTGTCCAAAGCGCCGGCTCCCGCGTGAGCCTTTTGCGGGGAACTGCCGCGCCGCGCCACTGCTATGCCAGACCCGTTAAAATCCCTCAATAATTTCAAAGTATCGACAGGCTTTGATCCAGCCGACGACGCCAGTGATAGGCTGAACGGTGACATGTGACCTTGCTTCTAACCAGAAGAAAAATATGGTTGCACAGAATTTAACGGAAGGACTTTGAACCGTCGCTAACTGCATGACTATGCGAGGCAAGTAGCGTAGAGCGATACGAAGGTGCGATAGAAACTATACACGTGTGTGTGCAGAGCTGCGATAATATTTCGTTCGCGCGCATGAATGTTGACGGCCGAAGTTTGTGGAGATTATTGATTTTAGTGCATTGTGAGCCCGTTGACTTAGCAAGTGCAGCATGATCTAGCATGCAAGTAAATAGTGTGGCAGAAGCGCATTAACTCGCTGACAAATATCCGCATTGCGTTACGTGCGCAATTTCAGCAAATTCCAGCAGCGAATTCTACTTTTATACTTTCCTGTGTTTGTGCGCGCGTTATTAACTGCGCTTCAAAATATGTCCAAAATGTCATCCAACTTTGTATATCCTAATCGTATTTGGTGCATTGCATATGTGAATAAATATATTCCTAAGTGCCTGCACTACTCTGCTTTTGAAAACAAATTCTGCATAACCACTGCTATCGGCCATCAAATAATAAAGAGTTATACAATATATCAAAGTAGATTACATACAGCTGCGAGCTCGTTCCTTCCAAGTTTCCCTTACACTCGAAGATGTTTCAATAATCGGCGAAGCCATTTTACTGATGAAAAACACACAACTGCAAATTACCATAAGAAAAACGCCATAACCGATACACGGATTGCCAGCAAAACACAGTGCAGTAATAGTTAGGCCAATCCGCATGCGTTTTGTATAAGGGCCCTCTAATTCTTACGGGGCTTTAGCGGTGCACGGAGGCGAAAAGGGATGATGATGAAAACGTTTTATTTAAAGAAAAAAAAAAGGAGAGGGGAGCTAGGAGGAGGGTGGTCGGATTCTTATTCCGGAATTCCATTGGCTAAGGCCGCCGCCCTAGCTCTTTTCACGAGGGCTCGCTGGTCCTTGAGGGTTGAGCTGGACAGGGCTGCCTCCCATCCTTCCCACGTTGGCTGTTTTATAGCTTCTAAGGCACTATTAGCCTGGCAGGCCCATACCATATGTTACAAATCTGCTTTCTGCCCGCAGAATTTACACACGGCCGAAAAAGATTGTGGCTCAATAGCATGTAGCTTGACTGGGTTAGCTTGACTGGGCTTCGTAAATGACATTCTTCTGATTTGTTTAATCCCTTAGTTGCGCCCGGGTATTTTCGTCGCGATAAGCGCAAGTGTTGTAATACGTCTGCATAAGTTATCAATGGCACTGGGAAGTCCGAGTCTACGGGGAGGGAGGAGGAGGGACCCCGGGGGAGAAAAGCTCGGGCGGCAGCGTGTGCACGCTCATTTCCCTCTATACCCTCGTGACCTGGCACCCAAATCAGCTCTTTGCGCGAAGCGAAGACCCCAGATTGTTTGAGGATCCTGCAAGCTAGCGTGCAATTCGGCCCCGCGTGTAATTTCTATATGCAGTTTGCGAGTCTGTAATGATGTATTCTGAACTAGGATGCGAAGCCGCCATGGCGATCACCGCCATAAACACAACAATGTCATGTCTGGCATCCAAGAACTGGGCGGCGTAGACGTAGCGTCGAAAGAACGTTTATTCCTGTTACTTGACAGGCAGCCAACAGGTTACATACTGCGCGCGGTGGGCCCGTGCGAGCGGTCTTTTAAAACCAGCACGGGCTACCCGATAAGAGATAGCCGGGCAGAGAGCATGCGCAGACAGCACGCGATAACACGCGTGCTTGGTTTCGCGCGCACACAACATCTCCTTCCTCCTAATGAGCACAAAGTCCTTTTGCCACATTATACAATGCAACTAATGCTATGGCTGATATCTGTCAGGAGGTCGCCGGTCCCTCTGTGGATAGCGTCGCTCCCCTGGAGGGTCGGTCGTTGTCGCAGGGGCCGCAGCTGGAAATGGCTCGTTGGCGCTCTCAGGATCCCTGAAGTCTGGAATAAAATCTTCCGTAATGCTCTGCTTTGAGCTGTCGATGCTGAGCAGTAGCTGGTCTTGATGACGACGCCAAATGAGCACCCCATGATTCGTTCTAACGCGAACCTTGTATGAAACGGGGCCAGACTGCTGAATGATAGTGCCAGGGACCCATTTCTCAGGACCTCTGTAATTCCTCACGAGGACCTCATCATTGATGTTGAAAAGTCGCTCACGTGCCTTGCGTCGCACCATATCGGAGAGCTGTTGCTGAGCCACTCTTCCCCCGACAGAAGGCTTGACTGCGTCGAGTCTCGTGCGCAGTCGTCTACCTATGAAAAGGTTTGCTGGAGTTTCTCTTGTAGTCGCATGCGGCGTGTTGCGGTACGTCACCAGGAACGTCTGTAAGGTTGCCTGCAAGGAGTCTTGGGGTCGTCCTTTCCGCAACGCAGATTTCATTGTCTGTACAAATCTCTCCGCAAGGCCATTCGTGCTTGGATGGTACGCTGCACTCACGATATGACGACCACCGAAGCCTTTGACGAAGCTCTTGAATTCTTCGGAAACGAACTGTGGTCCGTTGTCGGTCACGATGGTCTCGGGTACGCCAAAACGCGAGAACAGGTCTTGGAGACACTGAATTGTGTGGTACGCCATAGTCCTCTGCATGACATAAACTTCCGGCCATTTTGAGTGTGCGTCCACAGCAACAAGGAACATTTTGTCTTTCATGGGTCCAGCAAAATCCAAGTGAACTCTTTGCCACGGCGAAGTCGGCCATGACCATGGATGAAGCGGAGCCGGTGCTGGTTCGTTCCGTTGCTGTTGACACTCTGCACATTTCTTCACGTGTTGCTCTAGGTCCGCGTCGATACCAGGCCACCAGACGTAGCTCCTCGCGAGTTCTTTGCATCTTACGATACCGGGATGACCCTGATGAAGTTCCTCAAGCAAGAAGGCTCGGTGTTTTGAAGGCACAACTACTCTCATGCCGTACATTAAACACCCTTGATGAACTGTGAGCTCCAAACGCTTGTCGAAGAAATGTTTCAACTCCTTCTCAGCGACATGCGACGGCCAGCCAGCACTTGTGAAGTTCAGTACCTTGCTTAGTAATGGATCACGCCTCGTTTCACGAGCGATGTCTTGGCCTGTGACAGGCAGCGTTTCCAAACGAAGCGAATAAAAAATTTCGCTTTCTTCTTCTGATTGCTTTTCGCTGCTGTCGAGCGGCAAGCGCGATAAACAGTCTGCTTCCGCATTATCGGAAGATTTCTTGAATTCAAGAGCATAGTTGTAGGCTGACAGCGTCAGCGCCCAACGCTGCATGCGGGCAGCTGCCATCGCGGGAATGCCTGTTTTCGGGCCGAGAATTGTTTGCAGTGGTTTATGGTCAGTCACAAGCGTGAAGAACCTACCGTAGACGTAGAAGTGAAACTTCTTTACGCCGAATACGAGGGCAAGGGCTTCTTTCTCGATCTGACTGTAGTTCTTTTCGGCACTTGACAAGGTGCGGGATGCGTAGGCAACCGGTCGAACTGATCCATTTATCATTTTCTGCGAAAGAACTGCGCCTATACCGTACCGAGATGCGTCGCAGGCAAGTTGAAGCGGTCGCTTCGGATCATAATGGGCAAGAACTGGAGGGGAAGCCATAGCTGCTTTTATCTCCGTGAAAGCAAGCTGGCATGACGCATCCCACGTCCACTCCGTTGTTTGCTTTAGCAGCCTGTACAACGGCTGTGCCAAAGTCGAGAGACGCTGAACAAACTTGCCGTAATAATTGACCATCCCAAGGAATGACTGCAGTTGCTGCTTGTCTTTTGGAGCAGGCGCATTTAGTAGTGCCAGTACCTTTTCGGGCGATGCGCAAACACCCTCGGCGTTGATGACGTGGCCCAGATAACGGAGCTCTCGTTGAAAGAACGAGCACTTATCGCGCCGGATGCGCACACCGCGTTCCTGCAATCTTGACAAGACGGCTTCCAAGTTACGGAAGTGCTCTCGCTTGGTCTTGCCTGTGACCAGGATGTCGTCAAGGTAGCAACTGACTCCTTCCAACCCTTTCAGCATGTTGTCCATAATTCTTTGAAATATGCTTGGGGCGGACGAAATGCCGAAAGCCAGACGGTTCATAGTATACAAGCCCTTATGCGTGTTTATCGTCAGTAGTTTCCGGGAGCCTTCCGCCATAACTACCTGCTGGTAGGCCCTACTCAGGTCAATCTTCGAAAATTCCTCCCCTCCTGCAAGCGCTGCGAGAAGGTCATCTATCCGAGGTAGCGGGTAGCGGTCTACTTCTAGACAGGGATTGACGGTGGTTTTATAATCGCCACACAGTCGGAGGCTTCCATCCCTCTTCATTACCGGTACCAAGGGCGTTGCGTATTCGCTTGTAGCAACAGGCGTTATGATGCCAAGCTTCTCCATTTTCACAAGTTCCGCTTCTACTGCACGTTGCAGAGCAAAGGGAACGCTTCTTGCCTTTACAAACTTCGGCTGTGACCCTTCGCGAAGGACAAGCTCGGCCTGCTCTTCCGTGATGGTACCTAGCTCATCCTTGAAAAGTTCGGAATGGCTTTCTAGCATGGCTTCCAGCTTTTCTTGCCAGTGCTTTGATATTTCTCGAGAGAGACCAAGGTGATTAAAAAAAACTAGGTTCTTCCAATCCAAACGAATATCTTGCAACCATTCTCTGCCGAGGAGTGCCGGTCCTGTAGAGTCCACGACGTACAGGGGAAGCTCCACGCACTGGTCGTTGTGGCGCACGACGACTTTCGCCAGACCCTTCGGTTTTACTATGGCCCCAGTATACGTGCGCAGCTTTAACGATGCTGGCTGAAGTCGCTTACGTGGAAACAACCTCTGGAATTCGCGCCATGATATGACGGATACGGCTGCGCCGGTGTCAAGCTCCATCGTCAGTAGGACACCGTCAACGTTCACGGGTACAGTAAATGGGTCTGCGTTGAATGATTTAAGTGAGACAGACGACTCGTTTCGGACGGACGTGAGCATCTTCACACGTTTCCGGAGCTTTGCCTCCCTAGCTTTCTTTCCTTTCCTGCAGGCGCGTTGAATATGCCCTTTTCGGTTACAATTGTAACATGTATCGCCGATATGAGGGCATGCTTCGCTAGAGTGATTGGGTGACCCGCAACGGAAGCAGCTTGCCGACATCACAGACTGCTTTTCGCCTCGAACCTTATTCACTTCGTACGCCGGGGATGCGCTGTTATGCGTGAACGCCGCGCTAATCGTTGCAGTTTCCATGGCAAGAGCTCTATCTACGGCCTTTTGGAAGGTTAGCTTTTTGTCTTCCGTGAACAACACACGCTGAATGTCCTCGCGGAGCAGGCCGCAAACGAAACAGTCCCGGAGCGCTTCATCCAAGAAACTTCCAAATTCGCAACTCTGCACCAGCCTTCGAAGTTCCGCGACAAATTCGGTAATGGACTCACCGCTTCGCTGTGACCGCTTGTAAAATTTAGCACGCTCTGCGATGACAGACGACTGCGGTGCCAGGTGATCGCTCAGGAGTTTCAGGAGATTGTCAAACTCTCGTGACGACGGTGCGTCCGGTGCCGTCAGCGACTTGAGCAGCGCGTAGGTCTTCGCGCCGATGAGACTCAGGAACGCAGGAACCTTCTTTGCTGCTGGAACATCGTTGACCAAAAGATAGGCTTTCAACCTTTCCTCGTACGAGCGCCAGTCACTCGTGGTCTCGTCGAAAGGTTCAATGTGGCCGATGTGACTCATGACTCACTTGGAAGTTTCGGCTGCCGTGATGCCAGTTTCAGGAATTTCACCGCAGGGAAATCTTCGTGGCAGGAAGCTTTTACACAGAGGCCAGGTTCTTCACACTGCGAATTCCGTACGGCGGTCGTCCCATCCTCGTCGCCAATATGTCATGTCTGGCATCCAAGAACTGGGCGGCGTAGACGTAGCGTCGAAAGAACGTTTATTCCTGTTACTTGACAGGCAGCCAACAGGTTACATACTGCGCGCGGTGGGCCCGTGCGAGCGGTCTTTTAAAACCAGCACGGGCTACCCGATAAGAGATAGCCGGGCAGAGAGCATGCGCAGACAGCACGCGATAACACGCGTGCTTGGTTTCGCGCGCACACAACAAACAATGCGCGTCATGATTCACGTTTACGTGGCGACGTCGCACGGTTCACGAGAACAGTCAACCGCATTCACACACGCGCACACACTACGCTCGATGTTGGTGGGCCGCGAGATTAGATCGATCTGGCTGCCCGAAAACGATCGAGGAGACTCACTGACACGATACCACCGCTTCAGAATGTCACGACAGTTGCACTGCCTCGTAGCATTGAACCGCAAGACACAACAGTCGTCGTGTAATCGCTACACACGACAGACACACTCAGCGTCAAGAAGACTGTTGGCGCACTCGTTTCCACACACACACACACACACACACAAGATGTTTAGTTACCGTGAGGGTCGCACGTTTCAGCGACGTTATGTCGAAAGTTTTTCGGTCCAAGCGACTGTCAGCCTTCTTTTTTACACGAATTCTCCGTTCAAAGTAACCGCTATGTGTACGCGGCACACTTACAAGCAAATAATTAAGAGAGCAAACGGAATTAAGCGCAAGCAATCACCAAGGCTCGCGCGGTGATTGAGCGCAAACGAACGAAATGTAAACATGCGGAATCGAGGCGATCAAGCCCTCATTCCGCTCTCTTGAGCGTTTTTCTTTCAGCGCTCATTTGAAACTAAAGAACTAGATTTAGCAGTTCGGGCCCTTCTTTCGTTTTTCACCACAGTCGGGCACCAGTAGGTTTTATTTCCGCGCTTGTGTGCAGATATTTTTTCACCTCACGAATGCCGCGGCGCCGCAGTTTAGCTTGGGCGCCGTCTGCTACAGGAACTTCCTAGGTGGCGCGCGCGGCAGATGTCGCTTAGTGTTCCTGTACATGCTCCCGCAGGGAGCAGAGTTGCGCATAACTTTTCCGGCGCCGCTCGCACCGCTATTGGCCGAGCACGAAAAATGATGTCAAATGATCCGCGCCGCTGCGAAGCCAACTTTACGGGCGCATCGCCGACTCATGCGAACTCGTCGTTTCCGTCAGTGCCATCGCCATTGCAATCAGCGGACCGTCGATCGTGCGTTCAGAGGAGCAGCTGCGGGTTTCAGGTACGGTATTCGACGATGTGAAGTCAAGGACCTTGGTGAAGTGATACGAAACACATCGTACTGGCACTTGTATTCCAGTATGACGAGGTGCAGCGCACCACACTGCACAAACCGCACGGAAGGCGGTAAAGCGTTCTACGCGGTGCCAGTGGAACAAAACTTGTCGTTCAATTAAACATGCTGGAAATCTACGTTGTGCTTTGGTGAATGCTGTTTCCTGTGGGCGGGAGTGGACTGAATGCACTGTTGAATGACGTAAAATGTCCTTGCCTTTGATGCGATAGGTCACGAAGCTTTGTAACCTGGCTTTTTGGCCAAAGCCTGCTTCAGTGATTTCATTGACTTGATACAGTGTCTTCAACTACTGGCTCTTCTCTGAGTGGTAAGAGATCAAGAAAAATGTGTTTTCATATTACAGTCTGCACTGTGTGAATAATTACTCTGCAAATTTGCCATCTTGATGTGATTAGTGCATTAAAGATAACCTGTTGTTACTCTTAATAGCTTGTTGCCTTTCCAGTTTCTTTGAATTCTACCCCCAAGGTTCCAAGAACCAGCACACTTGGCCTGCTGCCAGCAGCCGTTCATGCATTCCTTTGTATGAAAAATTTGATCTAGAAGCTCTTGCATCTTGAATCTTTTTCTACTTGCAGATTTGCTGCTACTAAATAGATTATTAGTCTGCGGTATGAATGAATCGTAAAAGTAAGGTTTGCTTAAAATGTGCGCATGTGAACATTTGAAATGCGCTTAGATCTGAGTCTGCACCGCATGTATCGAAAACGTGCAGCTGTTGTGAACGATGGTTAGTGATAAATGACGCTCTGTTAATGGTAGCCCGAGCGCGGACTCTAGGGGTTCGGGTAGTCAACCAGTGGTATCATAATGGCTTCAAACGACAACAATAACATTAAAATATGGCAGTGGAATTGTGCGAGTTTCCGAAGGCGCAAGGCTCCCCTGCAGCAGCTCATTAGATCGGCCAAAGTTAAGCCGCACGTTATTCTCTTACAGGAAACACTAGCTAAGGAGGATATCTCTCTACCGGGTTACAACTCCGAAACCTTGACCATTCCAGGGGGTCGGGGAATAGCGACTTTGGTTCGAAAGGGTACCTCCTATGAAACTCACGAGCTTCCCAAGTACAAGGTTGGTCTAGAAGCACAAATGATCGAACTCATTCTGAAGAACAAAAAAGCAGCTAACGTGTATATAGCTAACGTTTATAGCTCTCCGCAAGATAGGAAAGGGGATTTTAAGACCCTCTTGGGCCGCATTTCCAGTAAGGCAGATACAGTCCCACTCGTAGTGGCTGGGGACTTCAACGCTCCCAACAAAGAATGGGGCTATGGTCATCAGAGCGTCAAGGGTACTAATTTAGCAACCACGGCAAGTGAATTAAAATTTGCTCTTATTACAGATGCTAACTTCCCCACGAGAATTGGTACCTCCACTACCAGAGATACAACCCCCGATCTTACATTCCTTCGGGGAATTGAAGGCTCATGGGACAATCTGCAGGAGAATTTAGGAAGTGATCACTACATAATTGAAATCATCTTACAGACCCAACCACCACCACAAAGGAAATATGAATACGTGGACTGGGATCTCTTCCGTAAGCTGCGTAAGGAAACCAGCATAGAAGACGAATCTTATGAGGAGCTTTTAGATCAGCTAAAGGCAACGGTTAAGAAAGCTACTAAAATAGTCTCAACAGAAATCGAAGTCCCAAAAATGGACTCCAAGCTAACTCACATGCTGGAAGCGAAAAATGCCCTTCTAACCAGATGGAAGAGTCACAGACTCAATAGAAGACTTAGAGCCAAGGTCGCCCAAGTTAATCGTGATATCGAAACATACGCGGCTCAACTTTCACGTCAACAATGGGACGAAACTTGCTTAGAAACAGACGGCAGATTGCGCAGAGGAGGCAAATGGAACCTATTGAAGAGCCTACTTAATGACAAGCTCTCCAGAGGTACTACAAACCTCGCCATAAACAGGCTCGTCAATAAACAGATAACTATAGGGCGGACAGCAACAGAGGTCGCAAACGACCTCGCACACATGTACCTGCCACTTAAAAATGAATATGAAAACGAAGAAGAAATAAGCGAACCTTACTCCGGAATATCGCAACCGGACTTGGACAGTGACTTCACTGCAGCTGAGATAAGGCATGTACTTTTTAATTTAAATGGGAGATCTGCCCCGGGTCCGGATCGCATCACAAATAAACTTTTGCGAAACCTGGACGATGATGCCATAGACATTATCACGGTCAAAATTAATAGTCACTGGAGATCCGGCACTGTCCCACCGGAATGGAGGGAGGCCAAGGTGACGTTTATACCGAAACCCGGCAAACCACTAACAATGGAGAACCTCAGGCCCATATCACTTACATCCTGTATTGGCAAAGTAGCCGAACATGCTATTCATAATAGGATAATAGAACACATAGAAAACCAGGAGCTTTTCAGACACAATCTCATAGGCTTTCGGAAGGCATTATCCACACAGGACGCCATGCTAATGATCAAACGGGCTATTATTGACGACCCTAGCAGGGACGTAAAGGGCCTCCTAGGTCTGGATCTTAACAAAGCATTTGATACGGTTGCACATAAACATATCCTACATGAAATCTCAACCTTGAACCTGGGAAGCAATTTTTACAATTATGTGAGGTCCTTTCTAGCTAATAGGACAGCTCGGGTCAAACTCGGGATAGTCACAGGCGGTCCATACAATTTAGGCAACAACGGCACACCACAAGGTTCAGTACTGTCTCCACTCCTCTTTAACATTGCCATGCACAGGCTCTCGGAGGAATTGTCCAAAATCCCGAGCTTGGGGCACGTCATATATGCTGACGATATCACAGTGTGGGTCCCTAGGGGGTCACTCGCAGCACTAGAGCAGACACTACAGGCAGCGATAGACACCACAGAATCCTTCCTTAAGGGCACCGGACTCAGGCTATCACCTAGTAAATCTGAGCTGCTGCTCTTCAGACAGGGGAGACAAGGTGTTAGAAACCTTGTGCCTTTAGAAACTCTGCCAATAAAAATCACAGACAACACAGGACGGGTCATACCCAGAGTAGAGCAAATAAAAATTCTGGGTCTTCTCATTGACGCAAGGAGCTGTAACGCTACGGCGCTAAACCGTCTCACAGGTCAGGCCAACAGTACTTTAAGGCTCCTGGGCAGGGTCTCAAACCGAAATACAGGCCTCAAGGAGGACAATCTCATCAGAGCATATCATGCATTTTTCATCAGTCATGTGACGTATATTGCATCATACCTGAACTGGGGGAAGGGAGAGAAGGCTAAGCTAAACGCGCTTATACGCTCCGGACTCAAAAGGGCTCTGGGACTCCCGCACGGAACGAGTACCGAACTCCTCAACAAGTTAGGACTTCATAACACTATAGATGAACTCATTGAGGCACATTCGATGTCACAAATTGCAAGACTCTCCAACACTAAGCCAGGGTGTAAAATTCTAGATGAAGTCGGAATACTGCCTCGAGGAGGAGACGTCTCTAAGTTCAAAATACCCAAGGAGGTGGAGACACAATTAGTTGTAGACCCCGTACCTAGAAATATTCATCCTGTGTACAACAAAGGCAGAAGGGACGCCAGGGCCAAATGCATTCTGGGTAAACTGCACCAACAACACAGCTCAGCTCTTTTTGTCGATGCAACTAGTTATGGATCGGGCAACCGCTACGCTCTTGCCGTGGTCGATGAGAGCGGTAAATTAATAAACGCGGCGTCACTAAGAACGACCTCCATTCATGCCGCCGAAGAAGCAAGCATAGCACTTGCAATTACAATGAGGAGAGGCTCCACGATTTTCTCTGATTCCCGTACAGCTATTAGGAATTTCTCAGCCGGCTTCATCTCAGTGGAAGCACAGAAGTTACTTTTACACAGTATTAATACTCATAATTACGACCAACTGGGTAGCTCACACCTAGTCTGGTTTCCGGCTCATCAGGGCCACGCGGTCAGCCCCAGTGGCTGCAATGCTAACGAGCAAGCTCACTCTGCTGTGCGAGATCTCACATGCCGCGCATCAGATCAGGAACTGCTCCAGGATGACTGCGGCTCCTACAAAGACCCACTTACTACTTTTCACGAGATCACCTCACACTATAGGGAAGGCAGGAGGTTTTTTCCTCCCCCCCATCAGAAGCTCAACCGAGCTCAGGCAGTCACATTAAGAATGCTTCAAACTAAATCTTATCCCACACCTTTTGTGCTTAACAAAATTGACCGGGATTTTCCCGCGGAATGTAAAAGTTGTGGACACACCTCGTGCCTATTTGATCATATGTTCTGGCTGTGCCCCAACCAGAGGGCTTCGGATCTCAACAGTGAGGAGGACTGGAGTCGGCGCATATCCAGCGAAGTCCTCCAAGATCAACTCCTGGCCGTCCGGAGAGCTCACGACATCGGGAAAGCCTTTGGCCTACCGGTGCCTACGTGGGCGGAGCCACCGACTTAGCCTGGGGGCTTGTGCCCTCGGACCCTAGTTTCTCTGGACTAAAATAAAGTTCTTGCCATGCCATGCCATGTTAATGGTCAGTGACATAACTGCAGGCACGATAGCTCTCTTGGCGACGGTCATTAATCGGCTGGTTTCGGCAGCCAAAATGCGCTAAGTGTCCACCTTACGTGTGTGAAGTTTTCTTTAAACACTCTTTAAAACATTTCTTGCCTTCTGGCCATGATAAGACAATTTCATATGCATGCTGAAAATCATTGCACCGCTGTTTGTGGCAACGTACGGCGCGTTTGCGAGCGAACTTTGGAGCTGTTCGAGCCACGGGAGTATTTTATTTTGGGGAATCGAAGGCAGTCCTACCCCCTATTTGTACGTTCGTGCGTGTGTTTATATATACGTGTTTACATAGGTACATACAAAGTTTCGCTTGGTTGGAAGCCCACCCCCTCCGGCTGCACGAATGACTCGTTCGAGCGTAGCGTGTATTAAGAAGTGCCCTTTGCTAAGCGCCTGCGAACAATTGGCGCTTGTAGCTCGCGACCACTAGAGAAAAAGGCGGAACACCGCGCGGCATTTGGCTCCTGCGCGCGCGAGGAGTGGCTTCGCTGCAGAGCTGGAGCACGATGGCGGACCTATGCGCAACTCTGCTCCCTGCGGGAGCATATACAGGAACACTAATGTCGCTACCTTGAAAATTGTAGAGGGACCTTAGGACCCGTTAAAACCCACGGAGGAAGCAAACTAAGGAGAGGCTCTGACGTCACTCTTTGTGAAGCTAAAGTGAAGCCGGAAGTTGGCGTTGCTCATGGCGTTGCTCCGCCTCTCGGGCCAGCTCTCCTCTCTTGTTTACCTTTCTCGCGAAACCACGCCGCGCTGCGCGCAACAGGGCTGCTCGGACGCGTGCGCTGCGTAGCAATACTGAACAATCACGATGTCTCATTGCATTACCATTGCCAAAATCATGTTGAAAGAAGTTCATAATGAATTTCGCAAATTGTGCCATCAGGTCAAATCGGCTGCTTTTACCGGATTTTCTGAAAATAAACATGTCTTACAAGGCCAGCCAACTGAACTGCTCTCATCAACCGCAGGTACCGGCCGCAGCCCAGTTCTTTCGTGTTTTTAAAGAAGGTCACGTTATCGCTGCTTTCTACTTACTTTTCTCTGCTTAGACTTCCTCGGGCTCTCAGTCGGTCTTGCGAGCTAGACGTCTGGCGATATGAAAAAAATGTACGCATTTTCACTGCGCTGCAAGAACGCACTGGAGACACGTTCAACACGCCGACCCATTTGCGATCCATTTGGAGTTTATGAGCACAAACACATTCTCGCTTGAGGTATCGTCGTACTTTATTGAACAAACTTCGGGTGGCCGCGCATCACTACGGTAGCGCGCCGGCGAGGAAGCGGAATGTCATTTCTGACTCCGCGTTTAGACTCATTGACTGCGGCCTGAGGTGCCTTTTTACCACGGTAAGTGAAGCTTCACGGAACCAACGTTTTGCGATAGCCGGCGCATGGTGCAGAACAGTACGCGCCTAGAACCGGCCTACATGCGGCCATGGAACAGCCGTTTGATGTGTTCGCAGGCGTACGTTCTGCGGAGCCTTGCCGACTCTTACAGCGCATCCGCTAGCCTCCACTCCCTGCGCTTTTCGCGCGCACAGATAAGATACGCCTGCGGTAGGGAGGATTCATTCGTTAAGTCAAAGCAGCCGCTTGTTTCCCACCTTCCAGGATGAAGTGTCTGCTGGCCGGCGCACGGTGCCGAGGGCAGCAACATGCACATATTCTGCGTAACCCTCTACCAGCACGTGTATTGAGATACACCTGTGCAGGTGTTCATAAACCTCGAACGCGCTCTGCTTCGTGCTGTCGCGAGTACTGCGAGGAACAAGCAACAGTTAAGCAACATGTGTTTTAGTATGCACAAAAGCAAGTTGTTACTGAACTAAACTATGCATTCATAACGTACGTTCTACGTGCCGCATATGCATCATATGCGCTGTCAAAAGCAGGAATCACTGACCTGCACGGCGTTCATTGTACAGATTGTGAAACGCGTCGGTTTCTGCCTTCGATGGCACGTTAGCGAGGGCAAAATTTCCCGCGGATATTCCTTCGTCCGTTGCCATTGCCGGGCGCGGTACATTGCGTACAGGGTCACATGCGCGTTCATTTTACGAACTTTAGTTCCTCCTGTCCCACTTGACCGCAGCAACATCCGGTAGAGCACGGTCCAGATAACGCAGCGCAACAAAACACAGAGGCCAACGCAAACCTGCCCGCACGGCGCCTTTGCCACGGTACGAAACCTACGGAGCAACACGTGTGAGCGCACAGAACCAAAACAAAGCCGCCATTGTGGCCCGAAAGGCGTGGCCGCTACGGCAAAGAAACAAAAAATCAACAAAAAAGTGGGGAACCTACTACGTCATTTCTTCCACACTTTTCTCCTAGCGCGCGGAGGGGCGAGGGCCTCTCCTCAGTTCTCTTCCTCCATGTTAAAACCCCTTAAACTTCGTAAAGTAGCGTCATGCTTTATAGAAGGCCACCCCCTCCTCGCGCGCTCTGGTCGAGGCCAACGCCGCGTCGCCATTGACTCAATGGCATCACGTGGGCCCTCGCGCCGGCTTCGTTTGTTTACAGTTGTGCTTCAGCGCCATTATTCCTAGAGAGAGAGAGAAAAAAACTTTATTTTCATGTTCGGTGGTAACGTGGAAAGGCCCTCAGTCCAGAGCCTCGCTTGCGGCATTCTTCAGTGCAGCACTCATAAACGCCGCAAGGTACCGTTGGTCGTCGGCGCTGGCTGCTTCTGTCAGCCACCCGGCATGGGGTTTAGGGGAAAGATTTGTGGGGGCAGGAAGGGGAGGAGGGGGTGGTCCACAGGACCAGAGGATATGGGATGTGTTCGGGTGTTCGCCACAGTATCGGCAGGGTGGGGGATCTTCAGGTAAGAGGCCGCGGAGGAGGTGCATTCGCGCTGGTGTAGGGAGTGTTTCAGTCTGGGCCTGACGAATCAGTACACCCTGTTCACGGGTGAGCACTTTGCTGAGCTTGGGGGACTTGCGTCTTGCCTCTTGATATGGCCGCAGAAGCAGGGGAGCCCACCTTTTCGTCTGGGCTGGTCGCGGAATGCAGGGTGCCTGGTTCAAAGTCTCGCAGGCGAGCTGATTAGCTCTTTCATTTCCCGGCAGTCCGTCATGGCCAGGTATCCAGATGATTTCCAGAGGCCCCTGAACAGGCACGTACCCAGGGGGGGGCCCGGGGGGGCCCGGGCCCCCCCCCGAAATCAAGTGGCATACCCCCCCCTCCCCTTCCCCACCCACGCCACCACTCCTCACATAGTCCTAAAGCGCCGCCAGATCAATGTTGAGACTTGGCAGCTGTTCATCGGTCAGCATTATGCTGCCTTTTTCACTCCTTTTAGATGGCGGTAGTTATCGGCACCTCTTGTAATGTGAAGGAGAGTTTTTTCATAAATTCCGCACCCGTGCGATTAACTCGAGATGCGTTCAGTTGTCACCATCTATTCAACCGTCACGCGCATAGCTGTTGCTTTTGTTAGTTCAACCTTCTTTGTTCAGGCTAATCCTGGGACCAGGAGAGGAATGCGGCTGTTACTCAGCTGGTCTGTACTCTCATGGAACGAGTTGCGGCCGGAGCAAACGCCAATCGCGTTTAACTTTTCCCTTTGCTTCATTATTTCCTTGAGTTACGGCTCGCCGCGACGCTGGCAGATGCCCAGAACCATACACACGTGATATGGGTTAGATAAGGTGTGAAATAAAATAATTTGAAAGAGCGTCCATCATGAAACCCTGCAATAACCCTTAAACCCATAAGCAAGATGACTGTCGCCCGTTACCTCGTCTGTTTTTCCCTAATTGTATAGCACTTTTCGTGCAAAATGGGCAACTGGAAAGAAAAATCGCAAGGAGTTGAGAAATTAAGCGATCTACTAAGGGAGAGAGCCAAGGCAACAACCAAACTGCAAGCAAAAGCGAATAAAAAAAAAGTTAACCGTTGTTTATGAGAATATTTATGGATCAACATCTTTTTATTTAAAAAGGAAGTAGAGAAAACGTCGCCGGAAGCGGAGAACAATTACTTGTTTTGAATGACGCTTCTAGAGTTATCGGTCAAACCGCCTCACGTAGCTACTTCTCTGCTGTGCTTATGTGGGTAATTGCTTATTGCTGGTTATCGAGAAATTTTTCTAACGTTTCGCGGTGAGCGCAGTACGTCTAGAATCGCAGAGTCCTGCGCTCTACGCGGTTGTATGGGACTGGCGGCCGCACAGCGTTACGCAATTCGCGGGACTGTCAAAACTGATCAACAAGGCGAAAATAACTGATATTCGAAACTATAACATGAGAAAGACTGAAGAAGCCATAAAAAATGAACGCAGCCTGAAATCAGTAAAAAAGAAACCTGGTTGGTACAAACCATGATGTATGCACTAAAAGATAAGAAGGATAATGTCATCAGCAATCTCGAAGATATAGTAAAAGCAGCGGAAAAATTCTAAGCTGACCTGTATACAGTACCCAGAGGAGTCACGATACCTCACTTAGAAACAGTAATGAACCGGATACAGAAGCTCTCCTATAACTAGCCATGAGGTCAGAAGGGCCCTGCAAGACATGAAACGATGAAGAGTAGGAGGAGAAGGTGGAATAAAAGTCGATTTAATCAAAGATGGAGGAGACATAATGCTTGGAAAACTGGCGGCTCTTTATACGAAGTGTCTATCGACTGCAAGGGTCCCACAAAACTGGAAGAATGCAGACATTATACTAATCCACAAAAAAGGAGACGCTAAAGAATTGAAAAATTATAGGACCATTAGCTTGCTCCCAGTATTATATAAAATATTTACCAAAATAATATCCAATAGAATAAGGGCAACACTGGATTTTGTCAACCAAGGGAACAGGCTGGCTTCAGTAAGAGATACTTTACAATGGATCACATCCATGTCATTAACCAGGTTATCGAGAAATTCGCAGAGTACAATAAGCCTCTCTATGTGGCTTTATAGATTACGAAAATGCATTTGATTCACTAGAGATACCAGTAGTCATAGAGGCACTACGTAATCAAGGAGTACAGAACGCTTACGTAAAAAGCTTGGACAGTAGTGCTACATGCGTGTTGTATTTGTTTGAACGATGCGCGTGGGCGCCATCACTCCAGAAAAGAGGAGGAAGAACGAACTGGGCTCGCGCTGTGAATCTAACCGGTCAGCGCTGCAACCGTTGTTGTAAATATAATCTGTAAATAGTTTCTCGTCTTACTGACTCGTCCTTCGCGTATTCTACAGCTACCTTACAAGAAAAGCAGGGAGATACCTATAGAGAAAAGGGTCAGACAGGGAGACAATTTCTCCAAAGCTATTCACTGCGAGCTTAGAAGAATTCAAGCTATTAAACTGGGAAGGCTTAGGAGTAAAGATCGACGGCAAATATCTCAGCAACCTTCGGTTTGCCGATGACATTGTTCTATTCAACAACAATGCAGACGAGTTACAACAAATGATTGGAGACCTTAACAGAGAGAGTGTAAGAGTGAGGTTGAATATTAATGTGCAGAAGATGAAGATAATGATAAACAGCCGGGCAAAGGAACAAGAGATCAGGATCGCCAGTCGGCCACTAGAGACTGTGAAGGAGTACGTTTGCCTAGGTCAATTAATCACAAGGAACCCTGATCATGAGAAGGAAATTCACAGAAGAATAAAAATAGGTTGGATCGCAGACGGCAGACATTGCCAGCTCCTGACTGGAAACTTTCCATTATTATTGAAAAGTAAGGTGTGCAATCAGTGCATTTTGCCAGTGCTGACATATGGGGCAGAGACTTGAGAGCAAGTTAAGGATAGCGCAAAGAGCGATCGAACGAAGATTGCTAGGCACAACGTTAAGAGAGAGAAAGATAGCGGTTTGGATCAGAGAGCGAACGGGTATAGACGATATTCTAATTGACATCAAGAGGAAAAAATGTAGCTGGGCAGGTCATGTAATGCGCCGGTTAGATAACCGTTGGACCATTATGGTTACAGAATGGGTTTCAAGAGAAGGGAAACGCAATCGAAGACGACAAAACACTAGGTGGAGCGATGAAATTAGGAAATTCGCGGGCGCTAGTTGGAATCGGTTGGCGCAGGCCAGGGGTAATTGGAGATCACAGGGAGAGGCCTTCGTCCTGCAGTGCACATAAAACAGGCTGATGATGATGATGATGATGATGGTGGTGGTGGTGATGATGATGATGATGATGATGATGATGATGATGATGATGATGATGATGATGATGATGATGATGATGATGATGATGATGATGATGATGGAGGTGGTGGGCCCCCCCCGAAAAAAAATCCTGGGTACGTGCCTGACCCTGAAGGTGCTCTTGATTAAATGTCGAAGTGTGGGCAGGGAGATCGTTGTGCAACAATTTCCTGCAAGCCGCCATGGAGTCGGTAAATATGATTCTTGGGTAGGCTGAGTTACTAAGGGGCATGTATTTGATCGCAGTTGCGATGGCTGTCACTTCCGCTAAGGTCGGATCTGTCTCTGGGAGTAACTCAGTATGTAGAGTTTGGAGGTTGTTATTCACGACTGCTATAGCGGAGCCCCGTGCACCAACGCTAGCATCAGCGTACAAGTATATGCCGTCAGGGTGTCTTGCCGTGTACCTCTTGAAGTAGGCAACTCGCTGTCGTCGCCTCTCCTTGCCTCGTTCTGGATTCATGTGGCGTGGCAGTGGAGCTATGGTTAGAAGTTCGCGTTGTTTCGGGGGTAGTGGGCGCGTGTTCAGAAGGGGCGCAGCTTCTGGATGATGGCCGATGCTGTGGAGGATGTGCGTACCTCGACACGTGCGCTGTAAACGCAGTTCTTGGTGACGACGATGAATGCTGACTAGTTCCGCCACCGTGTCATGGCAACCGATGTCAAGTAGGAGCTTAGTGCTGGCACTAAACGGGATGCCGATGGCCAGCGTTGTCGCCTTCCTGATGAGCGCATCAAGGCGATTGATATCTTGCTTGCGGAGATTGGTATAGGGCAGGTGATAGCGCAGGCGCGACATAATTAGTGCGTTTCTTAGTTGAAGCATATCCGCATCTTTCACTCCATTTGCTCGGTTGGAGACCCTACGCATCATGTGCAGCACCTGTTCTCCTTGTCTGAGCAGGTGATGCACCGTCGCAGCGGGACCTCCATCTTTCTGGATATGGAGACCGAGTACCTTATTACATTTTGGTTGGGAAATCGGCACGCCTTCGTTTACAATTTGTATGGTGGGCGGTCTCCATCTTTTGTGATGGACCAGTAGCAACTCAGATTTTTCCGGCGCACATCTAAGGCCTATAGTTTGAGCAGCCTCATGCACCCTGTTCATAGCCTGTTGGAGAGTTTCTTGGATATACCCTGGCGAACCCGTGTTGATCCAGATGGTGATATCATCTGCGTAAATCGCATATTTGATGTCGGGGATGTCTTGTAGCGCTCTATGGACTACGCACATGGCAAGATTAAAGAGAGTGGGCGAGATCACGGAACCCTGCGGGATACCTCTCTGCGCATGGGGATACTATTGTGAGGTGATATCGCCTACTCGTAGCGTGTATGTGCGACTCCGTAAGAAGTCCCTAATATAGTTATAAAGCTTGGTTCCGCAGCCAGTAGCTTCGAGCTCTTGCAGCATAGCATCGTGGTTAACATAGTCAAAAGCTTTCCTGAGGTCTATGGCAAGAATAGCTTTAAGTTGAGTGCTGCTTGTTTCCTTCGTGATTTCTTCGTGTAGCTGCAGCAGAGCGTCTTGAGTAGATAAGTGATGTCTGTATCCAATCAAATTATGGGGTAGGTGTTGTGATTGATCAAGGTGAATTAGAAGTCTGTTAAGCACAATGCGCTCCATTAGCTTGCCGACGCATGATGTTAGCGATATTGGACGCAGATTCGCTATGGCTTGGGGCTTGCCAGGCTTCGGAATGAAAATGATGCTGGCTGTCTTCCACTCTTCTGGCAAGCTGCCCGTGTCCCACACATTGTTGATTTGCTGAAGTAAGAATGCATGATCGGCTTCTGTAAGGTTGCGGAGCTGTGTTGTCGTAATTTGGTCTGGTCCTGGCGCTTTATTCGGCTTTGCTTCTGCTAAGGCACGCTGTAGTTCCGCTAATGTGATTGGGCCGGTGAGACCCTCATTTTCTGGCTCTGCGCTTTTGTAGTCGGCATACTCTGGTTGCGCTGGATCCACAATGTGTGTTGTTATAAGCTCGTTGAATAGGTCATCGGTATGCTCAAATGTTTCGAGCAGCTTTCGGAGCTTATGGGACGTTTCCGTCTTTGTCTGGGTTGGGTCAATGAGTGATCGGATGAGATTCCACGTGGAGCTCATATTCAATGTGTCATTGAGCTTGTTGCACGTATCGTACCACTGCTCACGAGTGAGATGTTCAGTGTAGTGGACGATCTGCTTGTTGAGCGTGTTGATGCGTGAGCGTACTTTTCGATTGAGCTTATTTCTTTTGCATCTCTTAATGAGGGCATGTCGTGCCTCCCAGAGATGACGAAGATGCCTGTCCGTGCTTGGTTGCTCCCACTTCTCTATTATTTCCTTCGTGTGTGACTGGATTCGTTGCCTGACCATCTCTACCCAATCTTTCAAGTGCATGTTTTGGAAGTCTCCTACATGTCTCTTTCGGAACTCATTCCAATCCGTCAGGCGATGCTTGCGCTGGCATTTTGGGAATCCTTTGATTTGCAGAAACATCTGTATGACAGTGTGGTCACTCGTTAAAGTATCGTGCGTGTTAACCCATTGCGCTGACAGTCGTCCTTTAATGAAGGCGAGATCAGGCGTGGTATCTCTTTCTACGGAGTTTCCGTGCCGCGTCGGGGAGTCGGTCTCGTTAAGGAGAGTTAGCTGGGCCTGTTGCATATGGTATAGTAGTGCGGATCCTTTGGAGGAGTCTTTTGTGTATCCCCATGAAGTGTGTGGCGCGTTGAAGTCGCCTGCTATTAGATGATCAAAATACTTCGTTGGCCGCAGATTCGCAACCTCCTTGAAGAAGTCTACTTTCTGTTTTGGCGGGCTATAAACATTTGTGATGAATAAGTGGGGCTTGTGCCTTGCTCTTGACAATTTTAGTTGGAAAGACGCGTACAGTGAGGCTCTGTTCCGTGCTGTGGACAACATTTGCCGCTATATCTTTACGAATAAGAATGGCCAATGCAGAATTATGGCTATACGCTGTATAGCCTGCAAGATGAGGTGTTTGGTTAGTTTCCTGGAGTAGGAGAAAGTCGGGTCGACGATCTTGAGCGGCAATGTACTGCGTGAGAAGGCCCCGTTTTCGAGCAATCCCTCTACAGTTCCACTGCCACACCACCAGATTAGTCGCCATTGTTCTACTGATGATTTTGCGGAGCGCCCGCTGTAGGGTAAGGAGTGGGTCGCGTTACGCTGGTAGATCGACGTGCTCTGGGTCGTTCGCGCTCTTCCTGGTGCGGTAATGCGGCCATCGCAGCCTGCACTTGTGTAGAGACCATCGCCTCTGCCTCGCTCCTGAGGAGCTCGTTGAACAGGGAGCGCATTTGGCTCATTATTTGTTGAGTGTATGTTTTTAGCGCCTCCTCAACTTGAGCAGCAACCTGTTGAGCTATCTTGGCCTCTAGACTGGTTTGCATTTCTTTCATTTCGTCCCTTAGCTGCTTAAAATCTGCTTCAAAGCGTTGTAGGGCTGTTATGTGGTATCTTGCCTTTTTCATTACCGGTTGCAATGACGCTGGTTCTGCTTCCTGTGCTAAGGGTTGCTCTATATCACCCAATGGTGTAACTTCAGGTGCGTGTGCCTCTGCTTGCATGTCCATGCCTTCGGTAGGCTCTAATGATTGTGACGATAGTGTTGACATTTCATTAGGTCTGCGGGTTCGAAGTAGAGCATTCTTATAATCTTTGGCTACTTTTTGAGCTCGTGTTTGAACTTGAGATGCATAGGTCACAGGGGCAAAAGGGGAGGTGCCGGGTGACTGACTCACGTTTCGCTGGTTTGTGGGTTGCTCGTCTTGTTGACCTCGGGAATGGTTGTGATCCGGAGACTGGCTGCCACCTCCGAGCCGGTTGCAGTCCCCGGATTGACCGCCGCTCCCGGACTGGCCACTGCTGCCGGACTGGCTTTGGTCCCCGAGGTGGTCCCGGCCCCTGGAATGGCCCCGTCCCCTAGATCGGCTGCGGCCCCTGGATCGGCTCCTGCCTCTGGAGCGGCTGCAGCCCCTGGACTGTTGACGGCTTCTGGAGCTACTTCTGTCTCTCGATGTGTTGTCGGAGTTGCGTTTTGGGCTTGGGCTTCGGCTTGCGATGGTGACTGTTTTCATTTGCTTGTCGTCCTTTCGTTGTTTCAAACGCTTCAGGTAGGCCGCTTCTCTGACCGCTTTATCAGCGGCTCGTCGCACTTCCCAAGTTGGGTCATCTGCCTTGTGGTCCTTGCCACAATTAGGGCAGCCTGGTTTGCAGTTATGATCCCCTACAGGATCTCTGACAGACTTTCCACATGTTCTGCACCTTTGTTTTCCATTGTCGCGACAAACGTCTGATCGGTGTCCTATAGCAAAGCATGTTGAGCAAAATTGCGCCTTGGGTCGGTCAGGGACGCAGCGGTATACACCTCCGCCGAAGATGACCTGGCGAGGTACATGTGAGCCTTTGAAAGTTATGATTGCAGTGGCTGTTCTACCCATCATACGAGCCGCAATAATCTCATAATTTGGGACTCGGAGTTCACGCATCAATTCTTCGGTTGGGGTGTTCAGTTCCACGTTGTGAATCACACCTCTGCACGAGTTATGGGGTGAAGCGATATAGATGTGGACAGGGTAAGTTTTGCCATTAAGAGTGGTTTCATTAATGCGCTGGAGCTTTTCTGTCGCCGAGGGGTCATCACTGGTTATTATAGCCAAGTTCTTTTCTTTTTTGATGTCTACTGTAGCGGCGCGAGCCTCTGCAGCAGTCAGAGCTGCTGAGACGCTTAGCGCGTCGTGAAGCGTTCGTGGGCTCCACTGAGGTAGGAAAAGGCCAGTTGGCGGACGCAAAATGAGCGTTGCAACGTGTAGCGTACCTTGGGAACGTTTTGATACTCGAGTGGTCCATCCATCAGTGTCGGTGACGAATTTCGGGGCCATTGCTGCTGAAGGAGTGCGGGCCGTTGGCGTACTTGATGGTAGGCCTACTCCCCTAGCCGTTAGGGCTAGCTGAGCGCCCTGCCAGGCCCGTGACAAAAGCACAGAAACTCACAGTACGTTGGTCCGATCACAGCAGAAGTTGGCCAAAATGTTCGGATGATGTTCTCGAGGAGCCTAGCCGTGTCTGAGGACTGGTCCTTGTCGAATAAGTTGGCGTTCGGGTCTTTCCTGTGGAGCGATGCGAAGGCACGTATGCTCGGACAGGACCGACGCTCGCGTCCGCATTTCTTTTTTTTTTTCTAGAGAAGCGTCTGCGGAGGAGCGAAGAGCACAGGTTGGCGCCATTGCTCTTCTGTGTTGTTTTGGTTTGCGAACGCCTTGAACTTTTGTGGCAAGTGCGACATAGCTTCACCGCATTTTCTATCACCATAACCTGCTGCTCCTTCCTATGCCAAAATAGTTTCAACAAAGACAAGAAGCTCTTCTTGATACCGTCCAGTAAGCGCTACGCGTTAGCAAGAAAGACATGGATTCATCGAATTGGGAGGGATAACTTCAGACCAACATTCTCCACACGACTGTATAAAGTAGTTGTGAGTCTCTCATAGTATAGTCCTACGCGACGTGTACTTTCTTTATTTAAGTAGCGCGGTCGTATTTGGTGCGCTTAATCATATTGTACGCCGACAGGCTTGAATTAGCGGGCACGCGAGGCTGCGCGAGAAAACGTGATTACGAAACCTTGAGGATTCAGCGCATTCCGTCTGACCACACTTGAGTCTCAAGTGTGAAAGCTCATCTTAGAAAAGCAACTCGGTATTATGTGGTTACTAACTAGCCTTCTTTAGAACGAATTGCTTTGTTCGCGTTCGTCATTGGTGGTCGGCCGGTGGATTTCCGATACAAATAAAAGTGTGCGTCCGCTCCCGAAACCACGTTTGTCGCCGAACGATAGCATCGTAAGTCTTTCAGACGTACGTGTTAATTCCTGTCAGCTTTAAAGTGTGCGTAGGTTAGAATGCGGCGGTGGAGCACTCGCAAGGAAAACGTGCGATCGCCCGCTCGTTCATTGGCTGGCTTAGTCGTTGTTCGCTCGTTCGTTTATTTGTTCGCTTACTCGTTCGTTCAACTGTTAGCTCGTTCGACCACTATGTCTTTGAGACAAACGTAATGAGACAACAAAGGGTGCCCGAATAAAACGACAGCATCATTTAACTTTCCGCAATTTCGGCCGCGTTGTAGCCTGGCACTTCTTTGCGCGGTCATCACTTCTTCACTAAAGTCATATCTCGCAAATGTTATTTCGGAGTAAGTGCAACCGTCCTCATTGCATGCACCTTAGTGCAACTTGGTTCGCGACAAGTACGTCGCTTCGTGAACGGACAAGCTAACGCATGGCGAAATGTTATTCGTGATATGTCACTAATCTGAAAAAAATGATGCACTTGCTCGAGCCTGACTGAAGCGCTTACTGCATTTCCGCTTCGCGAAGGAATACTAGAAAGCTGAGGTCATGGTCTATATAGGAACAATCCCGACTCGATGAGCGGCCGCGCGTACTTCCGTCGACTTCGTGGCACGAGATACAGTATAGCACCAGCGCCCACCTCTGAACCATTGCACGAGCTTAGAATATTGGCAAGCACTCACGTTTGTGGCGCTGTAGCTTGTTATACTCTTTCGAACCTTCAGAGCAGCGATCGTTCGTGCCCTATGTCGGCCTTTGTACGTCATAGCTGATATGCGCTGTGAATTCACATGGTAAGAACGGCGCTTATTATTTAGGCCACTGAGGGCTTGCTGGAGGTCAGAATGTTCGCATTCGATCGTAAATGCCTTATTTACAACCATTACCAACAAGATTTTGCGATACGAACTTGACAAATGTTGCGCACTATACTGTAGCGCATGCGATACACTCGGAATCGTTATGGCTCAGCGTTAGCGCTCGTTCAGATACTGTTAAAAATAATCATCAGAACAGGAAAAAAAGATGCAGTCACTGAATTTGTATAACCGTCTGTATAGAAATTCTATGTTGTACACGAAGTTACTCGGAGCTAGAAACCCAACGCGAACCCCTAAAACGCACCGCCTTGTTATGCGTGCATTCACTCTGCGAAAGGTCGTCTGCTACGCTCGAGCGGTGTAGGCGGCGCCACGGTCGGGGAGGGAGCGTGAAAGAGAGGAGAAGTGAGTAGGGGTAAAGGCGGAGGAGGAGAGTGTCGCTACTTTACGAAGTTTAAGGGGTTTTAGAACCCGTGGGCTTTCTGGGCTCGGGAAACAAGTGGAAAGCCAGGGGCGTCGGCTACGCGCTGCAGTTTTCTTGCGTTCAGGTTCCACGCAAGATACATGGAGGCTATTTAACTTCAATAGTGCGGGACGACATAAAACATCTCGACCTTTAAGCGTTGTCTTAGATCTGGAGCAGCGAAATAATGGAAAAATAATCTGTCGAACGGTATCAGCACGGCCTAGTTCCGAAGCTAAAGTTTAGAAACTATAATGTGGGAGCTGTACGTGCGTAGAAACTCGCAACATAAAGTAGTACGCACAAGGAGAGAACGAAAACAAACTCATTCGCATGGGTAATTGAGCAATATGGTGATGCGTGCAATAATTAATAGTAACTAAAAAAAACTAAATTGCTCGCGCAGCCAACTGCAGTACATAGGTACATGTTATAAGTCCATTAAATTCGTAGAGCATCCTCGTTCCAGAGGATGCCGCTGCGATAATTGTGTTGCATAGCACATGCCTCCGGGCACTTGTGTTTCAAGGGCTCAAGGAGGCAGTTGTGCTCTAACCAATTTTAGAATGTGATATATTTTATACATTGTATCAGTCTTTTGAAATGCATCTTAATGTTCATAGTACAGGTCATATATCATCGCCATAATCTTATTATGCAGATTTTACTCATTTTAGAGCAACTATGTTTTAGGCCCTTTTACAGCCCCGTCACTTCAACTTCATAGAATCCATCACGACACTGCCAAGTCACTAAAACTGGCATAGCGCTCTTTGGCCATATCTGGACCTTGCGCTAATAAAAAGGACAAATTCATTCATTCATTCAGTACATAGGTGCAGTTACAGCTTCACTCACCACTATGCGCTTTTCAGTCAAGGTTGCCAGTGGTTTACAGCCATATCCGAATGACTTCGTTCGACAATTTGTTATAATTGGCTGGTACTGTATTATCCAAGGAGCACCGGAAGAGAGCTTAAGGGAAACGAGAGAAAGAGTACAGGCGCATATCATGACAGCATATTTCGCTTCAGAGATAGCGTGCGGCAACGAGCTTCGCCATCCTTACAGGAAGATTGTACTGAATGCAGGCGTTAGAAATAAAAAGCAATGCCAGGTAAACTTTACTCTATAAGGTTTTACACAAAAGGTGTCCCAAAGAAAGAGACATTACACATATCCAGATAAAATAAATTAAAGGCATAGGTATACCAGCATTTTTGCTATATAAATTAAATACCTGCCGAATCAAAAATAGAGCAAGCAATGTACAAGCGTATAAGTGTTATTTCAAATGCCTTAGACAAATGTTCAGGAATACAAACCTGCTCCATATAAGTAATAAATATAATCAACAAATGTAGAGATATCCTATGTTTGTGCCTGACCAAAATATAACGGGAGCCAAGAAATATTCTTATAAACAGGTACAGAGAGGACGTTTCGGAGTATGCTGGGGTGAGTCATGCATCGGCTTTGTGTCTGTCTACAGGGATCACTGTACATCAATAAAATATTCATGCGAGGGGCTGGTATTGCTTCACGTTAAAAAGCGCTGTATATGAGAATGTTTAAAACAGATTCAAATAATCCAGCCTCACGTACAGCAGCTTAATTTCAGATATTGACACGTAAACTTATTTGTCTGACACGTATACTTATCGCACAGCGCGGGACGCGCCTGCATGCACCCGAAGTTTCTGGAAAGTTATCGATGCTTCTACCCGCTGTATGTTGTCGCCGAACCTTATGTTATCTGATTTCATCGCCTGACGCGAATGGTGTAAAACTTTGTGGAAGGCACGCGGGTCCCGACGATTAGTCTGGAACATTCGATGATTGATGTATAAAAGCCGACGCGCTTGACCCGTTGATCAGATTTTCGACGATCGCCGACCGTGTTCGCCGCTATCGTTGTGCTCTAAGTGTAGCCTGTCTTGTGGGCACAGGTTCGCACAATAAAAGTTAGTTTTGTCGTTCACAGTATTGCTACTGTGTTCTTCAACGTCACCACCACGTGACATCTGGTGGAGGTGCTTTACGTTTATGTACCGGATGCCCCCGACAAGCCGTAATTCAAGCCCGGACCGCAAAGACAATAGAAACATCGTCCCGGAACATCGAGCAATCCGTCGGCTACAGCAGTTTCTCCCGGAACACGGAATTCTACCAGAGACGACCAAGAAGATCGTCCGAGAAGATCGTCCAGAGACGACCAAGAAGACAGCCCCAATGGCAGCCTCAGCGACCCCAATAGTTTTTCAGCAGCCCAGGGAGCCACCGACGTTCCGCGGTTCCACGCTTGAGGACCCGGAAAGCTGGCTCGAGACGTATGAGAGGGTCTCTACGTTCAACGGTTGGGACAGCGGCGACAAGCTGCGACATGTGTATTTTGCATTGGAAGACGCCGCCAGGACCTGGTTCGAGAATCGAGAAGCCACCTTAACGACGTGGGACCTGTTCCGAAGCGTCTTCTTGCAAACATTAACAAGCGTCGTGCGAAAAGAGCGAACCCAAGCTCTACTAGAAACCACAGCGCAGCTGCCAAATGAGACGATCGCGATCTTCACGGACGAGATGGCCCGTCTTTTCTGGCACGCCGACCCGTAAATGTCGGAGGAGAAAAAAGTCCGCTTCCTGATGCGGGGCGTCAAGCAAGAACTTTTCGCCGGACTTATCGTAACCCACCAAAGACTGTAGCTGAGTTTTCTGCAGAGGCATCGACGATCGAGAAAAATCTGGAGATGCGAGCCCGGCAATACAACCGCCAGGGGCTCACGCCGCAGCCCGCCACCCAAGGACTGGGTTCCGAAGACCTTCAAGAGACCATCAGGGCCAAGCAGCAACCGATGGAGGTGCGGTTGCTGTTCGTCGAACTGACGAAGATCCTCCGCCGCCGACGAAGGCGCCGGAGAAACTACCTCGACGACATAACGACACGCCGCCGTCCCGCCGAAGTGTGGAAGCAAGGAATACGACGACGAAAGACGACCTGACGACGTCCCATACCAGCCACAGGTAAACGCGACGCCACCGTGATACGACGCCAAGACCTAACTGTAACGCAAGACAAAGAACCACCAACCTCGACGTCCTTCTCGACGGCCAAGCAGTTACCGCCTTAGTGGACACAGGGGCTGATTACTCCGTCATAAGTGGACACATCACCGCCCAGTTGAAGAAAGTAAAATCTGCATCGAATGTCCCTCAAATTCGGACTGCTGGAGGACACCTCATTACGCCGACTGAAATCTGCACGGCAAGAATTTCCGTTCATGACCAGACTTACCCTGCCACCTTCGTTATCCTCCAACAGTGTTCACGAGACGTCATTCTCGGAATGGACTTCCTGAACCAATACGGTGCAATCATCGACCTGAAGTCGAAGTCGATAACACTGTCGGGAGATGGAGCGATACCGCCGGAGAGCTCTCGTAGTTACCATGCCTTAAGCGTGCTCGAAAGTCAAGTCAGCATCCCGCCTCGCTCCAGCATTGTCATTTCCGTCGGCACCAAAACACCTGCCTACGTAGAAAGTGTCATCGAGGGTGACCAACGTCTACAGCTCGACCGTGAAATTTGCGTCGCCAGAGGGATCGCTCGACTGCACGGAGGGAAAACTGAAGTGTTGCTGACAAACTTCAGCCAGGAGTTCAAGCACATCAACAAGGGCACGACGAACGCGTACATCGAGGAAATTCTGGAAACCAGTAATGCATTTGTCCTCACGGATTCCGCCGCATCTACCCCGACGACCATGGTTCCCGAACCAGACTACGACATTAATCCAAGTCTCCCCATGATTAAGCAAGAAGAGCTCAGAAGTCTGCTCCGACGATACAAAGGCTGCTTCTCGGCGTCATCAAGGATTCGACAGACACCAATCGCAAAGCATCGCATAATCACCGATGAGTGCGCTAGACCACTCCGCCAAAGCCCTTACCGAGTTTCCCGGCGAGAACGTGAAGCTATAAGAGAACAAGTCAACGAAATGCTGCGCGACGACATCATCCAGCCGTCGAAAAGTCCGTGCGCAGCCCCTGTTGTCTTGGTGAAGAAAAAGGACGGAACCTTACGTTTCTGTGTCGATTATCGTCGACTGAACAAGATCACAAAGAGGGATGTATACCCCCTACCACGGATAGACGACGCATTAGATCGGCTCTGCAACGCAAAATACTTCTCTTTGATGGATCTTAAGTCTGGCTACTGGCAAATAGAAGTCGACGAGAGAGATCGCGAAAAGACCGCCTTCATCACGCCAGACGGCCTCTACGAGTTCAAGGTCATGCCATTCGGACTGAGCTCGGCGCCTGCAACGTTCCAGTGCGTCATGGACACCGTGTTAGCAGGATTGAAGTGGCAGACCTGTCTTGTTTACTTGGATGACGTCGTCGTCTTCGCCGGAAATTTCGATGTTCACCTTAGGCGCATAGCGACAGTACTAGAGGACATCAAGTCATCAGGGCTCACTCTGAAGCCCGAAAAGTGCCGCTTCGCTTACGATGAACTTCTGTTCCAAGGCCACGTAATAGGAAATCTGGTGTCCGCCCCGACCCGCAGAAGACAGCTGTCATCGAAAAGTTCCCGCAGTCCATCGAGAAGAAGGCAGTGCGTAGATTCATTGGCATATGTGCCTACTATAGGCGCTTTGTCAAGGACGTTTCACGCATTGCTGAGCCGCTGACACCGCTAACTAAATGTGACGTCGAGTTCAAATGGGAAACGCCGCAGGCCGACGCATTTCAAGACCTGAAACGGCGCAGGCACTCACCGCCCGTACTTGCGCACTTCGACGAGGACGCCGATACCGAAATCCACATCTACGTCATTAGCCTAGGCCTCGGTACCGTCCTAGTCCAGAGAAAAGATGGACATGAACACGTGATAGCTTACGCTAGGCGGTCGTTGTCAAAGGCGGAAGGGAATTATTCTACATCCGAAAAGGCATGCCTCGCCATCGTTTGGGCTACTGCGAGATTTCGCCCCTACCTATATGGCAGGCCATTCAAAGTCGTCAGCGACCATCACGCCTTGTGTTGGCTAGCGGAATTAAAGGATCCTTCAGGACGGCTGGCGCGGTGGAGCCTAAGACTGCAAGAATATGATATCACTAACCTATAAGTCCGGACGAAAACACTGATGCCGATTGCCTATCACGCACCCCCATTGACTCGCCGCCGCAAGATGACGAAGATGACGACGCCTTCCTTGGCATTTTAAGCGCGGAAGACTTCACTGAACAGCAACGAGCAGACTCGGAGCTAAAAGGCCTCGTCGAGTATTTGGAAGGGAACACCGACGTTGTCCCTAGGGCATTTAAGCGTGGGTTGTCTTCGTTCACGCTACAAAACAACCTGCTCGTGAAGAACTCACCAGTGCGCGCCAACTGCCTTCTTCTTGTACCGTCAGCGCTCCGTCCAGAAGTACTGCACGCCCTACACGACGATCCAACCGCTGGGCACCTCGGATTCTCCCGGACGCTGTCGAGGATACAGGAAAGGTATTACTGGCCGCGTCTGACCGCGCACGTCGCCCTTTACGTCAAGGCATGTCGAGACTATCAGCGACGCAAGACACCACCGACAAGGCCAGCAGGATTACTACAGCCGATCGAACCTCCTCGCCGACGATTCCAGCAGATCGGGATGGATTTGTTGGGGCCGTTCCCGACGTCAACAGCCAGGAATAAGTGGATCGTCGTAGCGATGGACTATTTCACCCGCTAGGCTGAAACTAAAGCTCTACCAAAAGGCAGCGCAGCCGAAGTGGCGAAATTTTCCGTCGAGAACATCCTGCTGCGACATGGTGCCCCAGAAGTCCTCATCACCGACAGAGGAACGGCTTTTACAGCAGAGCTCACCCAAGGCATTCTGCAATATAGCCAGACAAGCCACAGGAGGACAACTGCCTACCACCCGCAGACGAATGGTCTCACGGAGCGCCTGAACAAGACCCTCGCCGCCATGCTAGCAATGTACGTCGACGTCGAGCATAAGACGTGGGACGCGGTACGGCCGTATGTAACCTTCGCTTACAACACGGCGGTGCAAGAAACAACACAGATCACGCCGATCAAGTTGGTTTACGGCAGGAACCCGACGACGACGCTCGACGGCATGCTTCCGCACGTCACTGACGAAGAGAATGTTGACGTCGCTACCTATCTCCAGCGCGCCGAAGCCCGACAGCTCGCCCGCCTACGGATCAAGAACCAATAGAGGACCGACAGCCGACACTGCAACCTCCGACGACGCTTCGTCGAGTACCAGCCCGGCGACCGTGTTTGGGTTTGAACCCCGATACGCCGGCGAGCACTCAGTGAGAAACTACTGCGGCGCTATTTTGGACCCTACAAGGTCATCCGACGTATTGCCGCACTGGACTATGAGGTCGTGCCACACGGCATTTCGCATTCACAGCGGCGCCGCGCACGATCTGAACTGGTCCACGTAGTGCGTCTTATACCCTTTTACGGACGCTGACGAACTTTCCTTATTTTGTTGTTTTCTTTGCTACGAGTGCTCTTCTTTATTACTTTCGTTTGTTTGCAGCATCGGGTTGATGCTTTTTTTTTTTCTTTTTAAGAGGGGGATTTTGACACGTCTACTTATTTGTCTTTATCGGGAGACATGTTTCACCGCCTAACAAATGTCATCGCACAGCGCAGGACGCGCCTGCAAGCATCCGAAGTTTCTGGAAAGTTATCGATTCTTCTATCCCCTGTATGTTGTATTTCATCGCCTGACGCGAATGGTGTAGAACCCGCCGTGGTTGCTCAGTGGCTATGGTGTTGGGCTGCTGAGCGCGAGGTCGCGGGATCGAATCCCGGCCACCGCGGCCGCATTTCGATGGGGGCGAAATGCGAAAACACCCGTGTGCTTAGATTTAGGTGCACGTTAAAGAACCCCAGGTGGTCGAAATTCCCGGAGTCCTCCACTACGGCGTGCCTCATAATCAGAAAGTGGTTTTGGCACGTAAAACCCCATATTTAAAAAAAAAATGGTGTAGAACTTTGTGGATGGAAGGCACGCGGGTCCCAACATTCGATGGAACATTCGATGATTGACGTATAAAAGCCGACGCGCTTGACCCGTTGATCAGATCTTCGACGATCGCCGACTGTGTTCGCCGCTATCATTGTGCTATAAGTGTAGCCAGTTTTGTGGGCACAGGTTCGCCAAATAAAAGTTAGTTTTGTCTTTTACAGTATTGCTGCTGTGTTCTTCAACGTCACCACCACGTGACATAATTTTCAAGATCCATGGTGGTTAGCGTTCGCGCGTTTCAAAACTTTGCAAAAGATGGAGACGAGTAGTTACATAGAAAGCAGTAACTTTAGCGGCAGGTGAGTGCCGCGAATGATGCACCATGCATCGGGATGAAGCTCCGAATACTGAAACACCATCTGAAAACGTTTTCAAAATCTCTGATAAATCTAAAGAGATGGCCAGACGGTTTCAGCAAGCCTGCCTTGTCCCGCTGCTAGACGTGTGTAATCAGCTGCGCTCAGGTGGCTAACATATTCTTTCTTGGTTATTAGAATATCACGACAGTGTGCACACTTTGTTTTCAGAACAAACTTCCTAGTCACGTAGCCGCTAATGTAAAAAAGTATCCCTTCATCACTTTTTTTGAGACACGCGTTCGGCGGGATCTGGTTCTGCACCGGACTGGGTGCCTTCTTCTATCAGCCTTTCGATCAAGCCACATTTTCTGGCTTTGCACCACCTGCATCATCTTTAAATCATCATTGCCTCTGAATCGATGCAATGATGCAATGCCTAGCGATGCGGCGGAGGCGTGTAACTGCGAAATGAGAGAAGAGAAGAAAGTAAAGAAACATCGGGAGCAGTGATGCAATGTGGGGACAATATACCGCCGTATGATAGCTTAATATAAGAAGCGAGAAAGTTTAGGAAACTGGAGGTGATGATAAACGAGAAGGAAGGGGGTTAGCCGGGGGGCCCGGTGAGGTGATGATGTAATGCAGAGACGAGATTACTGAGATTACGCCGCATGACTAAAAAGGTGCAGAGTCTTTACTTTACGTATGATATGTCAATGAGAAGAAAGAAAGGAGCGAGGTCTGGCGCTGATATGACGCGGAGACATCCGGTCAAACCGCCAGAAGCATTGAATCTTACATCTGCTTCATTTGCATTTGTCCGGCACCTCCTCGTTTTAGGAAATTTTTCATATATACACAAATTTATTTTTTTCTAGGTTGCAATGAATATATAACTATTACTGGCCCAGCCGTTAAACGCATTTATTATGTGAAAGTTTAAATGCTACAACAGCCTTGTTATATAATCACTGATTCGTCTCATAAATCATCAACATGTAACTTGTCTCATGCTATCATATGCAAATCGCACGCCAGTGGGATAAGCTTAATTTATTGCCTAACGTAGGATTGTTCGGTAAAATAGCAAGCATTTATTGTGCATGACGATGTTATTTGTGTTTGCATTAAATTTCCACCCTTGATGCACTGCAAATATTTCTATTAACTTTAAATATCAGTACTGCCATTGCTTTCAATGGCCGTAAAGCATGAAAAGTTTACATCCTTATGTAAGATGTGTCTTTTCATTATGTAATTACAAATACGTAATAACTGATCACCAAGTATAGTTGCTATTACGAAGCGCCGAGCATACAGAATAAATTGCTAAATTTAGTTTCATGTAAAGAAAGAAACAGCGGAGGGCGGGAGGCCGTCTGGTAGAGCAAATCCAACGCATGAAATAAAAGAAAATGAATGAAAGGCGCAAAGCGTTACAATTAGCAAGCCGTTTATATCTGGTTTGCGTGTCATCTCGTGGTTATTCTATATTGCAGCACGTTTACATTCGTAACGCCACACTTAACTAGATCCCTCTGCTCAAAATGAAGTGCGCGCTCAATGTGTGCCAGAAACGGTACCGTAAGTGCGGACCACTGCAGTGACAAACCTGCAAGCATGGAAGCAAATATACAAAATCCCCGTATATAAAGCACAAAAACGCGTTCGCTTTGCGGCAAGTCACTGCAGTATTAATTTGCATTTACGTAGTGTGTTATAGGAGCTTATTTATCGCAATGTTCGCTGATAGCGACTCAATATCAAGCACATAGCAGACGCCCGCCGTTTTAGTGCAGCTTCCACAGCGGAGAAAGAGCGCGCATGCGGCAAAGGAGCGCGGCGGCGTCGTAGTTCTCCGGAAAAGCTTCACCCTCCCGGTATTCTAGGTCACCCAAGCACGCAGGCACGTACCCAGGGGGGAAGGGGGGGGGGGCCCTCCCCCACCAACGCGCTACCACTCCTAAAGCGCCGCCAAATCAATCTAGAGACCTGACGGCCAACGGTGGCCAACGGTGGGCTGCTGTTACAGTATTATTATGGCTGAGGCATAGAAGCGATCGCTGATCGGGTCAAGGGAAAGGACACTGAACTGAGGGCGTGAAACAGATTGATATTATCCCAGCTAAAAGATGGCAGAGTGTTTTCCTCTTTTCTCGTAATTTCGATGTTTGTTTCGAATTCTGAAAGTGCTGCCGCTAGAAAGGCCCCACTGATATTTTTTGTACGATCTGCGTTTCATAATTATCCCTAAAAATTTCAATCAAGCCGTGCAGGAACCGTTGAACCTATAAGCAATATAAATGTCACCCGTTACCTCGTCTGGCTTTCCCCTAATTGTAAATTACTTTCCTGTAAAAGTAGCAAGGGGAAACAAGAGTCGCAAGAAATTCAAAAATTATGCCATCTACTAAGGGAGGGCGCCGAAGCAACAGCCAAACAGGAAGGAAAAGCAAAAATTAAAGGGACCCTCCAACGATTCTGACGATTTTCTACAAACGTACTGAGTCGTTAGAGTAGGTCCTTCTTATTATTAAGTGACGCATCTAAGTGCTCCGTGTAACACATATAATTTATTGTAGCGTTTTCAAAATGCACAACCCTGCCGATTCCAGCACAATGCTCGGCGGAATTTTCAGCCGCCCCTACCCATATGACGTAAATCACCCAATTGACGTCATATGGGCGAGCTATCTGATTGGCAACCCAGGGCGCATCATCGATAATTTTTCCACCTTTATGGTGAACAAATGATGATCGTAATAGTCGGAATGTTACTTAATTTGTTTCTGTAAAAAAAAAGTAACAGAAAGAGAATGCACAAGAACAATTTCTCACTTCACTTAAGCACTTCCGGCACACAGCAAGCGTCGTCTGCTTGTGTTGAAACGTGGTCCATTTTGACGAGAATTCCTCGGTCAGAGTCGGGCTCAGTCTTTTCGCGAGCACTTTGATTCGGCTTTGTTGCGCTGTGGACGCCAAAGGTAGCGACTGGCAATATGTCAAGCTGTGACATCGTCGCCATCTGCAAGGCAGCAGACGAGCGGAGTGGCTGCAGCGCATCGCACTGCCGCTATCCGATCGGCGGCAGGATTTGCGCGATTGCGGCCATCACTTCACACCGCAAGGTTACTAACGCAATAGAGTTTCGCGAGTCCGGTATTAGGGTAAACGCAAGTGCAAGGGGACAGGACCTGTTCGCGTCCCCTTGCGTGTCGTTTCACGGGATGAGCAGAAGCGCAAATGTGAATGGTTTGCACAGTGCAGCCACCTGGTGGTACAGAGCTCAATCACACACAGTAGCAGGAACAAAATGTATTCTTTGCTGCTGGTGTAAATTTTTCCCAGGAGTGTAATCGTTAACACGTTGTTTTTGTAAATTTATAAAATGTTTTACACTTGGGTAGAGCAATATTAGCTCTTTGTTTCGCTGGTTAAGCTCTGCGCCAACGAGTGGCTGGACCGTGGAGAGCGATCAGGCAGCTCACGTACGTCTACGCTAAAGTTCCTTCATCAGCTTGAGTTTATGCCTCCACCGTTCCGTCAAAACGCCCGGCTAGCCTGTGGTTACCGGAATAGGCCTCGAGATCTGGTTACGCGGCGCCACTGTACCGGTACATGTAGCGCCACGTGCGGCCATCCGCGGAGATTTCAGGTTGGGGGCACTACTGTTTACGGCCGCGCCGCGCGCTGCGCGTTGTGTGGAGATGGCGTTGAGGAGTGGTCGGCGTGTGTTGTTTTGCGGTTTTCGAAAAATATAAAATATCGATCGCTACTTCAAGAACAGCTGCTTACGCATGGGTGCGAAGTTGTACTATAGCAGGCACGTTTACGCAGTAAGAGAAAAATCGGTGAACGCAAGAGGCCCGTCGGACATCGTCGGCAAATGTGTCGCCCAGATGAAAAGCGTGGACTACGATGTGCGTCTGGAGGTGAGCCAATTCTTTCTTAAAAAAAAAAGAAGTGCCTCAATATCGCTAACCGCTTCATTTCTTTTTCTTTTTTAGTTGTCAGAAAATTGCAGAAATATCTTGCACACAAGCTGTACATGCAAAGCTGGCTGCGGAGGCTGGTGCAAGCACGCCGCGGCCGTGGCGATATTCGTAAATGAATACGAATATACATCGTGCACGGATGTTCCATGCGCATGGAAGAAATTGTCATCGCGTCCCAACGTCGATGTCAAAAAATCAATCAAGGAACTCTTTTCCCGTACGAGAAGTTCGTTTTTTTACTTTGTGTGTGTGATGCGCCTTTGCCGCTGATTGATGCAATTAATTTTGCAGGTCGACCTTCGCGGAAACCGATTCTGCAGATGGTGAGCCCTGCAGCTCTTTTCTCGCAGTTTGCAGGTGTAAATTGTGCCATTAAGGAGCTTGAGGAGCGCGGGGACATGATCCAGCTGTCGGCGACGGCACATCTAGCAGACGCAGACGACAGCTTCGACCGAGAGTTGCTAAAAAAATACTAGATGAGGAGGGCAGCATACACAGTGCGCTAAGGGTCACTTCGACCTCTCCTTTTATTCTGAAAACTGAAAACATTGTCTCAAAGATGTCTATCCCTGAAAAAGATTTCTACAAACAATTCGTCAAAAAAAAAACATTGACCAAATATTAGAGATTGCCGAAATCACCAAGGGCCAGGCTGCCGTGGGGAGGTTTGATAATTTTTTATTAACATACACTTCTAATTTTAAATACATGTGACTTGTTTTAACTGAGACATGTTTTCTTCCAGATGGCACAAAGAGCGCCGCATCCGCCTGACAAGTTCTAGTGCCCACAAGGTGAAGACGAGGAGAAGTAATTTTGTTCGTCTGGCCGAAGCACTAGCTGCACCGAAATGTTTTTCTACAGCTGCAACTTCATATAGTAAGAATTAAAATAAGCTGTATGGGCACCATGATTAGCCTTCCTGCCATTTCTTCTTTAAATCTCTCTCAGTATGTGCAGAACATGCACTCGTGCAAAAGATAGCAAATTCTACTCTGCACCAGTGTCTGATAAATTCAAGAATCTTATCAGCAGCCTTTTTATTGTAGTGCAGGCAATTATGAGCATTTTCTGCATGCAGGAAAGAACACCGAAGAAACAGCAAGAGAGGAACTCGAGGTTTTTATGGGGCTTCGCATACAGCAGGTATCAAATCTGTATAATTTCCACCAATGCGTGGAAACTACATGATATGTTTTGTTGCAGATTGGACTTGTCATATCAGAGAAGCAACCGTGGTTGTGCTGCAGCCCAGATGGCATCATAGATTTCGGCGACTCGATTAATTTAGTCGAGATCAAGTGTCCATTTTCACTACGGGACAACCCACTTATTGATTCCGTGAATGAAATTAGCTTTGTCCATTGCATCCATTATGTTAATGGGCAACTTACTCTAAAGAGCACTCATCCGTATTTCACACAGGTGCACCTCATGTTGTACCTAGCAATGCTCAACCATGCTTTCTCTTTTGTTTACTCGAGCAACCAGAGTGTGATAGTTCACGTCAACCGTGATGACGGCTTCCTCGCTGAATATATTCCTAAGGTGGAATATTTCTACTTCACATATTTTTTGAAGTGCCTCGCTCAGTGTTATCACTCTGCTCTCCGCTAAAAGTGTAGCTCGGCAAGTAGACATGCACAAACCTCATCAAATGCTTCATTAGAGACAAGTGCTCATATTTATGTGCATGTATATTCCACAAAAAAAAATTTTTTTTTTTTACAATGCTAGTGTAGAAGTGCTCATACACGTGCTTTTGACACTGTTTCAGGAATGAGCCTAGTGAGTGAACATTTGTCTTGTTGCACATGCTCAGTGCTGATAGCTGGGGTATTTATGTTCTGTGTCTTTCCGAAAATAATACAGTTGTGAGTAAGCGCTCGTGTGTCTCCATTTCACTGTGTCCTTGCCAATCGTGCGTGCTAAATATTTCACTAAGAAATATCTGTACGAGTTCCACACAAGGCCATTCGTAGTTTGCTAGTGATCTGCCTAGTGTTGCCTACAGGCCACAAACCTGTTGCTTATATAGTTGACTTTTTTCCCTTTCCATTAAATATTCTTGTGCTTTGTCTGCAAGCGTCAGTGCAAAGACAATAAATGTGAAACAAGCTTGGTGTTATTACAACAGAGTACAAATGATGCAGTTTGCATTCACTGAGTTCCACTTTAGCCAAATCATATCAAAAGGAACCTCATTAAAAGTACTGTACACAGCACCATGGTGCACTATGTCAAGTCAAATTTTGTTATTTTACACACAACATAGATGAACATGTTGCAGCTGCTTTTTTTTAACTTTTCAACTCTAAAGCATGGTTATAACCATGCTTTAGAGTTCAATATATTGAAGCTCTGTTTGAGCTATGGGACACCATGGTAGAGGGCTTTGCATTAATTTTCACTGCCTGGGTCTTCTAATGTGCATTAAATTCACATACACAGGTCTTTTGCATTTCTGCCCAAGGCTACAACTTGTTCCATTGTTAATACCAAGGTGAAAATCCTCAAACACAGTTCCTATAAAATCTGTACACAAGAAGAATGATGGGCCTAGCTCTCACAATTAAGTAATCCTTGCAATACACGCCTGAGGTCACATGCAATGGTTCCCTACATGATAAATGCTGGTAAAACGACTAATGCTGTCCTTAATTACCTGCAAATGCATATAATACAACAGTGAAGGTGAACCTTTTCACGCCAGTTTCAATTTGAAGGAGCAAATCTTCGTGAATTTCTTAATTTATTTGATCGGCGGCAATTTTCCAGCAGTGTTCCTGTAGCTGTTGTGACAGCCATAAACGCAGCAATACGGCGAATTGTCTTTCCTCGACCCGGTTTTCACAACCACGCGACGAGGCGCCATGCTCTCCTACGTTGTCAACGCGTCCACTTCGCATTCACCCCCAACTTATAATCGCCGTCACCCGCGACAGAGGGCGCTACGTGCGCGGCTTGAAGCTGCAGTGCACGAGCCCTATACCAGACACGTTCGGCGCTGCGACAGAATGCTCACAACGCACGCTGCTTCGATAGCTCTCGCTTGGGGTCGTCTGCCAAGCAGCTGGCGGAGAGTTTGGAGAGGCTTCGCTCGCTCGCTCCTCGAGAACCGGAAGTCGACGACGGGACGTGCCATCATGACCCAGAGCCAGTGAAGGCGGAGCTTAGCCCCGATCACTCGGCGAACGAGTTGAAGAGAAAATGAATGACTATGGAGGAGTTTAACTTGGAATCGTCCGTAGCTCTCTTCTTAATATGAGCCATTTCACACAAATTGTGGTGCGAATGATTAACTTTAACTGTACCATACGCGTCTACAAAATTTGTCGGAACCGTTTCAGGGGTCCTTTAACAAATTTAGCCATTGTTTGTGAAAATATTTATCGATCAAAATCGTTTTATTTAAAAATGAAGTACAGAAAACGCCGCCGGAAGTGGAGAATGGCTCCGTGTGTTTTGAATGCGCTTCTACGGTTATCATTTGAGCCGTCCGACGTAGGCACTTACTCGCTGCGCATATGTGGGTGTTTTTCTAACCTTCCGCGGTGGGCGCAGTAGGTCTAGAACCACTGCGTCCTGCGCTCTACGCCTTTGTACGGGACTGGCGGCCACGCATCATAACGCAACTTCACAACTAACATTACAAGTCTGTTTTGGCATACAGTTTCCTACGATGTACTAAAGAGAACTGTGACGCTTCAATTGTATAGCCACCATGGGATTGATGGGAAGTGCATGGATTCGTCTGATCTTTGTGTTCGTGGATTCGTTTATTACGCTTTGTATGGTTTCATTGGCAACAACTACAGGGCAACGTGTACTTTTCTAAGTGCAGAAGATGCTGCGAACACAAGCAATCCCTACTAATTCCAATGGTTCAGCTTGTCGCGATGGCCAAATCGAAACGCGCCTAGCGTCTCAAGGCACTGGCGTGCCCGCGATAAATTCATAAGGGCGTTCTCACTTGTCGATGCATGCGACCGGCGCGTAATGGTTTCAATATCAGGCGTCAGTGCCTAGAGGTCCTACGTTCGAATCCTGCTGTCGGACAATTGTAATAATGTTTATTTATTTATAGCGCAGTACGCTGTTGAAAATGAGTTTGCAGAGTCATATGAAGCCGGAAAAACGAAGTTTACGCAAATCCATGTAGTTCCCATAATTCCCATGCTGGCTCAATCGCTGCCATTGCAGCTCCCTTAGACACGACCGCCAGAGTTCCCTCTAGTAATTATTGTATCAAACTCTAGGGGCGTTGGTACTTCATTTGGTAGAGCAATAAACAAGGGACCTGAAAGATTTGTGTTTGTTCCGGAAATCAATATTTCACCATAATTCATCCAGAGCTCACCAGAAAAACACTACTAGAAATCTTCATTTTACGCTTTCGCTTGTTTATTTGTTCTTGGCTGTGTCCTTCCTGCGCCTCTTTCTTGCACGAGCCAATTTGATGTTCCTTGTTTGCCAAGTAAAGCAGAGGTGTATACAACAGGCGTACTTGTCAGATACACCTTATTTCATTTCCGTTTTGCGGGTTTATGCGCCTTTATAACGAGTGGTGGTAATTATTATCGTTTGTACTAGTAAAAGTAGACCCGCCGCTGATTTGCATAGGTAAGTTACCTTGGAGTTGCCCCCCCCCCCCCCCCCCGAAAAAATATCCTGAGTCAGTGCCTGCTAGCACGGTTTGGTCTAATCAGGAACGCAAGCGCCAGATCGGACCATAAATGGGCATAACCGTCCCATGCTTGCCCCTGCAAGCACCCGGCGCCAACTCGTCGCGTCGGCAGACGGGGGTGGGCGTCTGAAGGAAGAGCCGCTGGTACGCACGCGCACGCACGGCTCGCACGACTCCCAACAGTCGTGTGTGGGCGACTCGTCGGCGCCTTCCTAAAGCCGAGCAGCCTTACCCTCCCCGGCCCTTTGGCGCCGTCTGCAAAGGTGTTCCCACGGCTGATTTTGAATGTCTCTGCGCTTTCCGCTCGCGCTAACAGTTGCCACACAAGCGAAGCGTAACATTACCTATGGTGGAAATTAATGTCCATGCTGAACAGTTTCTGTGAAATTTTTTTTTAAAAACCTCTGTCGAGATTTTCATTGAATAATCTGATAGGATCATCGCGCATCCTGTCACTGCATTTTTTCGACATTTCTATTTCTTACTCATACCGAGCTTAATGCTACTAGCAATTCATGTATTAATTCTGCTGGTGTTTTAGCGTTTTCCATTGTATAAACTACTTAAAAAAATTAAATTATGGGGTTTACGTACCAAAACCACTTTCTCATTATGAGGCACACCGTAGTGGAGGACGCCGGAAATTTTGACCACCTGGGGTTCTTTAACGTGCACCTAAATCTAAGTACACCGGTGTTTTCGCATTCCGCCTCCATCGAAATGCGGCCGCCGCGGCCGGGATTCGATCCCGCGACCTCGTGCTCAGCAGCCCAACACCATAGCCACTGAGCAACCACGGCAGGTTATAACCTACTTGATTGTGCTTCTTATATATATATGTCCATGTCGCAGTCCGTCGTTGAAAGCGGCATGCGCGAGAGGCAGTCAGCGTCGGCGTGTCGGCGGCCGCTTTTATAAGAAACGGTAAAGTTATATTCCTGCAAACGAAGTGTCCAACCCGCAAGCCGGCCCTACGGATCACGGAGATTAACCAGCCAGCAGAGAGAATGATGGTCTGTCACCACAGTGAAGGGGCGCCCGTACAGGTACGACCGGAAGCGCTGTACTGCGAAAATAACTGCAATATATATATATATATATATATATATATATATATATATATATATATATATATATATATATATATATATATTGTTACGCCCACAAAAGGCGTTACTTTGAAGCCGGGTAGAGTTAGATGCGATGGCCTTGATCAACTGAGCGCCTGTCGAGATTCAGCTAGCTAGCCACACGTCGTCTTCTTCGTTCATCACTCCTCGGTGCCCCCGCATACTGTTTGTTGAGGCGTGAACCCACTATGCACGTAAGAACGTCACATTTCCCTCCGCGTAGACGAAGCCCGTCGGGCAAGTCAAACAGGCTGTCCAGAAATAAAGGGCTTTAAACGGGCGACATGCGAAAGTTCAGTCTTTGCTGACCATCGGCCATTTGATGTGAGACGTGCTATGCGGTAGGTTAATTCGCTGACACGCTCAGTAATAACATAGGGTCCACCATAGTGGGCCAGCACTTTTTCACATAATCTACGTTTCCTGGTTGGTTTCCAGAGCAACACTAAATCACCAGAGTCATATATCACGTGTCGGCGTCGGCGGTCGCAGCGTGCCTTCGAGCGGTCTTGTGAAACAAGACTGCGTAAAGAAGCAAGTCGTCGGGCTTCTTCAGCAAGACATACTGTCTCTGATATACAAAGATTATCGTGGCTGGAAAACGGGAAGATAGTGTCTTGTGTATAACGAGGCGGACGAGCGTAAAGAAGAAGGAACTGTAGCCCGTAACTTCATGCTTTGAGGTGTTAAATGCGTACGTAATGAAAGGTAGCACGCTGTCCCAGTTCTTATGATTTGACGCGACATACATGGACACCATGTTAGTAAGAGTTCTGTTCGTGCGTTCCGTAAGGCCATTTGTCTGGGGATGATACGGGGTGGAATGTCGAAACCTTGAAGCACATAGACGAAGCATCTCTTCGACCACGTCTGCAGTTAACTGCTGCCCACGATCGCTGATGATGACTCTGGGAGGTCCATGTCGGAGAATGACAAAACGCAGCAGAAAAATACACACTTCGGTTGCAGTAGCCGATGGTATTGCAGCTGTCTCACAGTAGCGTGTCAAGTGATCGGCACACACGATAATCCAGCGATTCCCATCGGAAGAACGCGGGAAAGGACCGAGGAGGTCGATGCCAACTTGCTCAAAGAGAGTGCTGGGTGGTGGCACTGGACGGAGTTGACCAGGAGGAGCACTCGTCGGACGCTTGTAACGTTGACACTCGCTGCCGCTGGACACATACTGGGCGGTCGTCTGGCGCATTTTAGGCCAGTAGAACCTTTCTTGAAGGCGGTAGAGAGTTCGCGCAGAACCCAAATGACCAGATGTTGGATCGTCAGGCATAGCGCGCAAGACGGAGACACGGACACTCTCCGGGACCACCAGAAGATATCGTGGGCCTGTAGTAGAATAGTTCTTTTTGTAAAGAACCCCATCAGGAACGCAGAAACGAGTGGATGGTGCTGATTGCCTTGCAGTAATGAGCAGTGGTTCTAAAGTTCTGTCTTTTTGTTGCTCGACCTTGAAGGTATTTATATCAGGAAATCCCGGCTCCAGTGATGCGATATAGCAGTCGAAGTTGTCCATGTCGCAGTCCGTCGTTGAAAGCGGCATGCGCGAGAGGCAGTCAGCGTCGGCGTGTCGGCGGCCGCTTTTATAAGAAACGGTAAAGTTATATTCCTGCAAACGAAGTGTCCAGCCCGCAAGCCGGCCCTACGGATCACGGAGATTAACCAGCCAGCAGAGAGAATGATGGTCTGTCACCACAGTGAAGGGGCGCCCGTACAGGTACGACCGGAAGCGCTGTACTGCGAAAATAACTGCAAGACATTCTTGCTCTGTAACGGTGTAGTTACGCTCGGACTTACTTAAAGAACGACTCGCATAGGCGACGACGTGTTCTTTGGTGTCGACGCGTTGAATAAGGACAGCGCCGATGCCAATACCGCTAGCGTCCGTATGAACATCTGTGGGAGCCGCATGGTCGAAGTGTCGGAGAATGGGATGATATGTCAGACGAGACTTCAACTCACGAAAACTAGCTTCACATTCAGGAGTCCATTCAAAGGGAACTCCCTTCTGGAGGAAGCATGTCAGGGGATACGCGATGTTGGCAAATCCACGAATAAACCGGCGGAAGTACGAGCAAAGGCCTAGGAAACTGCTTAGCTCTTTTACATGGCGAGGTTGCTTGAAGACTTCCACCGTAGCAGTCTTCGCTGGATCAGGTCGTATACCGTCCTTATCCACTAGGTGTCCCAGAACGAGTGTTTGGCGCTCTACAAAATGACACTTCTTCGAATTGAGCAACAAACCTGCTTTGTTCAAGCAGTCTAGCACAAGATCGAGACGTGCGTTGTCCTCACTGAATCTGCGCCCGAAAATCACCACATCATCTAGATAGCACATGCATACTTCCCACTTCTAACCACGCAGGATGTTGTCCATGAAGCGCTCGAAAGTTTCAGGCGCATTACAGAGCCCGAACCGCATCACATTAAATTCAAAAAGTCCATCTGGTGTTACAAATGCCGTTTTCTCCTTGTCTGCCTTGTGCATAAGAATCTGCCAGTACCCCAACCTCAAGTCAACAGACGAAAAGTAAGACGCTGATCAGAGGCAGTCGATAGCATCATCAATACGCGCAAGAGGATATACGTCCTTCTTAGTGATGGTGTTGAGGCGGCGGTAGTCAACACAAAGCCGCCATGTACCATCTTTCTTTCAAACCAGAATCACTGGCGCTGCCCATGGACTACAGGATTCTTGATTTACATTCTTATTTAGCATTTCGTGGACTTGGTCACTGATCATCTTGCGTTCCGATGGCGAGACTCTGTATGGTTTCTGTCGCAACGGTTGGGCAGATCCCGTATCTATGCGATGGTGTATACGAGAAGGAGGAAACAATGGTGGCCCCTCTTGCTGGAAAAAGTCAACCAGTCGGGCATGTTTTAGCAGAATATTCGCCACTTCGTACGCTGCTTAGTGCTGAGTGACTTGTTTACCATAGTCAGAAATGAGGAGTGGGCCGCAGGGCAGGCATTAACGTAATGGCGCTCATCCGCAGAATCAAGGGCCTCTGTAAGAATGGCGAGCGATAGCACTTGATCTTCATGGTAGGCGGCAAGTTTCAGACCCTGTGGTAGTATTGCAGGTTCACTCGAACAGTTTACGGCCCATAAGTTGGTGCGTCCCTGAACAACTGACAGCGTGCAATACGGTATCAGTACATTCCTCTTGATGCAACTCAGATGAACGGGCTCCACCGTTGCGTCAAACGTTCCGTCGGTGGTGGGGAAACAGGCGACTGAAACGCACGTTGCGGATAACGGAGGCAGAACTGTATCCCGGGATACACAAAGCACACAAAGCAAAGCACAAAGCAACATATTGACAGCAGCAGTGGCCACGGAACCTACGCTCTAAAAACCACTACTGTACGTTTACAGAGCTACTCTGCGCACGGAGGGATCTACGCTACGACACGTGTGGGTTTCACGCGTGTTCCATCGGCGCAACTGAGCTGCTGCCTCCTACCTGGTGTTGCTGGCTTCCATGACATGGGAAGCTTACGTGGACGGCATGTGTCACACCTTGTCGCATCACCGCTCGTGGATACACCCCCTGTCTGCTGGCGCTGCAGTCAGCGGCTATATATTGGCGTCATCGGGCTGCGCAGGACATATTGGCAGCAGCAGTGGCCACGGAACCTACGCTCTAAAATCCACTACTGTACTTTTACAGGTTTGTGCTTCATCTTGCACGTTCTATTTGGATTTCCTCTTGTTGCTACTGCTACTGCCAAAGTTTGTTCTTATGTCTGATGTCACGAAGTGCTCCAACTGCGAAGAGCAGTTGGATAAGACCAGTGATACCGTATCCTGTAGTGTGTGCGAGGGTGTATACCATGCTGGCAACTGTGCCGGCGTTTCTGAGGTGACATTGAAATCGAAGGGCGAGGTATAGCGCAACAACTGGAAGTGTCAACAATGTAGAGCAGGAAAATCCCGCACAGAAAAACTTTAAAACACGGAAGTGCCTAACCTACAGGCTGTGTGGTCTATGCTTACAAACATGAATGCAAAACTTGATGAGTTATTGCCACTAAAATAGACAGTAGGCGGCACTGAAGCTGCAGTTCAGTTCATGTCTGATAAGATGACTGAGTTGTTATCCCGTACGGAGCAGAATGAACGTGACATCAAAGATTCGAGGATAAGAATCGTAAAACTTGAGACAGAAGACCGAAAGCTGGAAAGTCTTACGCTTCAGCTCGATGACCTCGAATGGCGAAATAGACGACAGAATCTTGAATTTCATGGCATTGCAAAAACAAACAACGAAAACCTGTTAGCTAAAATGAATGAACTAGCCGCCAAAAATGAGCTGCCACCGTTATCCGAGAACGATGTGTGCACTGTTCATAGACTGCCGTCGAGGAAGTATAGGACTCCTGGTATCATCTGCCAATTCACGAATCAAAAGATCAGGGATCTGTGGTGGTCCAAAAGGCGTCTACACAGCAGTACCAATGAAGAAATACGGATCTTTGAAAACTTGACAAAGAGAAACCGGGAACTTTTGAGGGACGTGAAGGAATGGGTGAAGAGTGCAGGGTATAAGTATGTCTGGCACAACAATGTCAGAATTCTTATCAGAAAGACTGACGGTGCAACCGCAACTGTTGTATCTAAGGCAAGTGAGCTTGCTAGGCTTGTTTGAGCCATTTTGCGTTATTTCCTACCCTTTAGCTAACAATGGTTTCCGTCTCGGATAAATATGTTATCTCTAGTGACTTTACGAGTCACCTTGGCACAGCCTTTCTAAAGTCTTTCAAATGCCTCCATCTCAATGCCCAGTCAATTAGAAACAAAATACCCAGTTTAACTAATCTGCTACAACAATTAGACGTGACATTCGATGTCATTATGTTAGCAGCAGCCTGGGCTACGGATGATTCAGAAGTTCCTATGTTTCCTAACTATCAAAGACTCTTCTTAAATCGTGATAAAGGTCGGGGTGGTGGCGTCTGTTTGTTAATAAAGAGTGAACATGAACCTGAGCTCTTACCACAGTTTACTCGGAGCACAGTAGATTATGAAGTTCTATCAGTACTTGCAGAAAACTCTCTTTTCGTTGTCTGTTATCGTCCTCCTCAGGGTTGCAATCCTATTTTTTTTCGACTTTCTTGAATCGTTGTTTTCTTTTGTCTCCAGCAAAAACCTTACACTGGTCTGTGGTGGAGATATGAACATAAATATGAGTGCTCATGACAGTTCGAAGGAAAGTTTTGATTTATTACTAAAGGCTAGCGGGCTTTCTAGCATGATTCAGCTACCAACGTGCATAACAGCTAGATCATCGTCCCTTATAGATCTGTTTATAACTAACGTTGCCAATAAGTTATCTAAATGTGGTGTAATTATCTCAGACATCAGTGATCATCTGCCGATATTCTTGTGTTTTAAAGGAAAGCTCAAAACTAGAGACAAACAATCATTCTCTTATCAAGCCATCACGGAGGAAAGCCTTCGCGCTTTTAGACAGCGTGCATCTGAAGCTAACTGGGGTGCTGTTCTTTCGGAACGTGACGCAAACCTGGCTTATCAGGACTTCGTTGCTATTCCGAAATCAATTTACGCTGCTTGCTTTCCCATAAAGACATTTAAGCGAAATAAAAAAAACCGCAAACCATGGCTCGCACCTGATCTTCTGCTTAAGATAGAAAAAAAAAAAACCTCTATCATAAGTTTATCAGAACGATGGAAATGGGCGACTTGCATATCTTTAAAACCTATCGTAACCGCCTGAACAGCATACTTAAGAAAGTTAGGAATGAATATTTCATCAATGATTTCGAATCAACTAAATGGCGGAGTGATCTTGTTTGGAAAAAACTAAACAGCCTGATAACTAATGATGCAAATCGTAGGGCAATTACATCACTGAAAGTAAATGGAACACAGGTGTCCGACCAATATTTAGTGGACGAGTTTAATAAATATTTCCTTGGTCTTTCCTTGCACGTCTGAGCCAGACGTGCAAGGTCTGTAAAACTGAATCGGCAACACTCCCCCACATGCTATGGGAGTGCAAACATCAATACCAAGACCTTAATCCCGTGACCCTCTCGTCGAGATGGCACGCCGCCCTGCGCAGCTCCCATCTCGACGACCAACTCTGGGCGACCCAGCAGGCCTACGAAGCGGCGAAGAGGCAAGACCTCGACGTCCCATCGTGCGAGGCCTACGCCCAGCCGACTGAACTGCTGGTGCTCATTAAAGTTCACTCTCTCTCTCTCTCTCTTGGTCTTTCTTGTGACAGAGACATGAATAACGACTTAAATGACGTCCCACTGTTGGACAAAACGATATATCTTAAGCCTGTGACTGAAGTTGAAGTAATGACAATTTTCACAGAGCTGAAAAGTAGTACCCCACGTGATATAGATGGACTACAAGTACGGCCCATAAAATTAATTCTGGACATTATTTTGCCCTACATCACTCACATCGTTATTCTCTGTATTGCAAATGCTGTATTTCCCCGTGGAATGCAAGTTGCCCGCTGTTCTGTACTTTTCAAGAAGGGAGATAGGAGCGAGTTAGGCAATTACCGCCTAATATCCATACTTCCAATATTCGCAAAGGTATTAGAAGGAGCTCTTCACAAACAGTTTACAGAATTTGAATCCAAACATCATATACTCACCAAATCACAATATTGGTTTAGAAAGCACCTTTCAACAGAATTCGCACTCTTAGAGCAGAAGGAATATATACTAAAACAATTTTGAACAGAAAAGTCTTGGGCATTTTCATTCATTTTACAAAAGCATTTGACCTTATAAATCATGAATTAATTCTCCGGAAGCTTGAACGATAGGGTTATCGCGGGCACGCAGCATCCATAGTCAAACCGTATCTGGAATATCGCCGACAAGCTGTAAGTGTAAATGGCTTCATCTCACATACTCTGCCTGTTCGCTGCAGTGTTCCGCAAGGAAGTATACTCGGTCCATTTCTCTTCAATCTTTATATCAATGACATGGTCAACGTAGTTCCTCTCGGAAAATTTATCATATACGCAGATGATACGAGCATATTCTTATCCGGCGAAAATGCCAATGCTCTAATAGATTCAGCTAACTGCATGCTCAAACACCTAGACAAATGGAGACCAAAAAAAATGCATTGCAAATTAATGTGAGCAAAACAAAAGCAGTTGTTTTTCGGGCCAAGAATAAACAAGTTACTCTGACAAAACAAATATACTTTAGATCTTGTCCGCTAGAAATAGTACCACGGTTTAAAAATTTGGGCGTTGTGTTTAACCAGCAGATGTCCTGGGACGATCATGTGGCCCACATTACTTCCAAATTATCACAAATAATTGGTTTGCTCTATCGCAACCGCGAAATCTTACCCTCTTGTGTTATGATGTTAGTTTATTACTCTTTATTTAATTCTCGCCTTAACTATTGTAGCCTTATCTGGGGAATTACAACACAGGCAAACCTGAACAAATTACTTGTATTACAAAAAAAGCAATGCGGATTGTTAAGAAATTACCGGGGTTGCATCATACAAGAGAAATATTTTTAGAACACAAAATAGTTCCAGTAACAGAAATCTATGACTATCGCCTCAGCCGAACACTTAAACAAGAACATTTAAATAAAACATCTTTTATTCAAACTCTTTCAGGCCTGAGAAGGCGCGAACAAAACTACAACACAAGAAATAAGGATATCTGAAAAATTAAAACATTTCGAACAACATATGGGCTACAAACGGCGGAACACCGGCTTCCACGACTTCTTAATGACCTATTGAGACAGGATATAACACCTCAATATGTCACATTTCGGACACTCTTGGCTTCCTTTCTTTCCTAAACTTTTTCTTGTTATTTCTTTATGCAACTAAAGCCAAATCGCTTTACAGAATTATGGTGTTACTCGATGTTATTCCTGTTTTTTCTGTTAAAGTGCCTTTGCCATGTTATTGGATTGTGTAAACCATTAAAAGACCATTTTTTTTCATTTCTTTTTGCCATGTGTGTATGGCTCAATTCTTTTTTTGTTGTAAGTTATGTACCAGATGTAGCCTTTATGTAATATGTTTATATATTTTTCTGTAGTGTAATGTGACCGCCCTGAGCAGTGTTTCTTGTGTATCTTCTTTTTATGTGACTTTGCATGCTACTGCCAAATAAGGGGGGCCGTTGCTCTGTCAAGCTGTTAAAAGACAGCTTTTACTTCGGTCCCCTTGCATCATCATCTATGACGTGATGGTCGAAATAAACTTACACTTTCACGATACGGTGGGCCTTCCATGAACGCAGCAGAAAAGCTCGTATCTACACTGATTTCACCCGTTTTGGAGTCGACGATGGCACCACACAGTTTCAAAAAATCAAGGCCCAGGATTACGTCATGCGTAGAATGAGGTAGAACAGCGAACTCCGCGTTTAATATTTGACCACCCAAGGTAACGTCTACATTACACACGCCCACATGGTACAACTCCCCACTCACTCCGCGAAACGTATCGGCACGGTCCCAGCCAAACATCACCTTTCGTCCTAGGAGGCTTTTGAACGCAAGACTCATCACTGAAAAGGTTGCTCCCGTCTCCACTATGGCCATGGATGAAACCACGTCATTTAATACAGACACCTTATTCTTAAACATACAAATGGTTGGAGGTATCTCTGTCGACATCGAAGATTGTCCAGCGACCTCACCTCCAACGGCCGCGCTGGCTAGCCGTAAGCGATCGCAGTCACGTGACCGCGTGAGCTGGGCCGATGCAGCAAGGCACGGTGCCAAGAAAGCACAGGGGGTTGCCACCACCACCACCACCTCCAATACCGCAACGACCAAGACCATTAACACCAGCAAGACCGTCGATGGCAACAACAACAGCAAGACGAGAGAAGACGAGGCGATGAGGACGTTGAAGGAAGCCAACGAGGCACTCAGGCGCAAAAACAACGAGCTCGAGACGAAAGTCAGTAGGCAAGAGGCCACTATTAGCAAGATGGCAAACGAGATCATGGAAATCAAGAAGCTTCTGACGACCCGTTCCACCAATAACGAAACGCCCCAAGCGGTGTCATGTGAACCAACACCCAGCATCAGCAGCGCTGTACCATCAACATCCGCTGAGAAGGAACTGGCACCCAAGAGACGAGCGATCGAGAACCTGAAGGAGCGCAAGCTCAACGACCGGGTGGACAACCTGAAAGACAAGGCCGACCAAATCGAGGAACACCTCGACGGGCTCAAAGATTATGTTAAGACAACGTTCACCACGACGATTAACGACAGGTTCGCCGCCATCGAGCGGACGTGTCAGCAGTTAACGAACGCAATACAGCAAATAACGCGACAGTACAATCAGCAACAATCATGGCCGCTCCAGCAACAGCAACAACTACAGCAGTGAAGGGTCTCGTGACCTGGCACTGGAACTGCAACGGTTTCGCTAGCAAGAAGGCAGTCTTGCAGCAACACATAACACAAGTAGCAAGCAAGCCTGATATAATCATAATACAAGAGACTAGCAGTGATGCAGTGTCGCTACCCGGTTATCGGGTATACGCCAAGTCTCCAAAGGTCAGCGGCGGTAGAGGGATATGCAGATTGGTTCGCAAGGGACTCACCTTCATTGAGCACGAGTTGCACAATAGTAAAATTGAATACACTCTCATCGAGGTCGTTACGGGCAAGAAACAAAAGAACAGCACCTTTCTGCTTAACGTCTACAGTAGCCCTTCACACTGGAAGCAAAAATTCAAGACGCTCCTTCACAGAGCCAGCACCGTGGCGGGGACTCACAGGCTCGTCGCCTGCGGGGACTTCAACGCGGCACACCCGGCATGGGGATATAGCAAGCAATTGGCCAAGGGGCGAGACCTGTTCCAAGACTCATTAGGCCTGGGCTTCACCCTCATCACAGACCCAACTGATCCTACAAGGATTGGGAACTCTGTGTCCAGGGATACGACGCCGGACCTCACGTTCGTGAAGAACGACGAGAAGGGGAATATCTCCTGGCGCAACACGGGGTCAAAGCTCGGCAGCGACCACTACATCATAGAGGTCATCATACCGGATGAGGTCAAGGCCTCGGCGGACACCAGAAAACATAATTTTACGGATTGGGATGCCTTCCGTAGCCTGTTACCAACGGAGATGGAGGAAATCGAGAACATAGAGGAATGGTCAGCCCACATCGCGGGGAAGGTCAAGGAGGCGACCAAAATCATAGAAACGGATGAGCAGGTCGACAAGGTTGACAGCCGCCTCGCGCACTTATTCGAAGCAAAGCAATCTATCCTAATCAGGTGGAAGAAGCAACGACTAAATCGGCGCCTAAGGAAGAAGGTGGCGGAGCTGAATCGCGCCATCGAAGTTCATTGTCGGCTGCTCTGTACGCAACAATGGAATGAAATATGTAATGCTGCGGACGGGCAGAGGCATTGTGGCAAAACCTGGAACTTGATGCGGCATCTGCCCGATGAGACTAAAACAAAATCCCACCAACGCGACCGCCTCGCAAAGATCATTCACAGAGCAGTCAAGGAAAACGGGGAAACTGAAGTAATCAGACGAATAAACAGCAAGTACCTTCCGGTTACACCCACGGAAAGGCATCCTGAGTACGGCGGTCAAGCCAACGAGAAGCTTGACCGCGACATCAGCGTCGAGGAGGTGCGAGCGGCCCTGCACGAACTAAACAGCAAGTCGGCGGCCGGCCCGGATCACATCTCGAACAGAGCGCTCAAGAACCTCAGCGATGTGGCCATCGAAAACCTCACCGGTTACTACAACAAGTGCTGGAGTGCGGGGTCACTGCCCCAGCAGTGGAAGACTGCCAAGACCATACTCATCCCCAAACCAGGCAAGCCGCCGAACACGGACAACCTCCGGCCCATCTCGCTCACGTCCTGCGTGGGCAAGGTGTTGGAGCACGTCCTCATGTGTATGTGGCAGGATTACCTGGAGGAGTCGGGACTATACCCCACCACGATCATCGGGTTTCGGCATTCCCTCGGCACCCAAGACGCGATGATTCTGTTGAAGCAAGATATCATTGACGATGACACCCTAACGAACGACAACAAGGCCATTCTGGGGCTGGACCTGCAGAGCGCCTTCGACAAGGTGAAGCACTCTGCGATCCTAGCCCAGGTGTCCAGACTCAACATGGGTGCAAGAACGTACAATTACATCAAGGACTTTCTGACGGGGCGGACTACCGAGCTCTGCGCCGGCGATCTACGGCTCCAAGAGAAGAGGCTCGGCAGTGTCGGGACCCCCCAGGGCTCGGTCATCTCGCCGTTGTTATTCAACCTCGTTATGATCGGGGTGGCCAAGCGACTATCCCGCGTCGAGGGCGTCCGGCACACCATCTACGCCGATGACATCACGCTGTGGGTTCCGGGAGGCAGCGATGGTCACATTGAGAGCACGCTGCAAGAAGCCGTCGACGCGATCGAAGACCAGCTGAACGGTTCCGGTTTGATCTGCTCACCGAGCAAGTCAGAACTGCTGGTGTTAGCACCGAAGTACGTCAGACGTAAGAAGAGCGAAGCGAGGGATTACGAGGCCATCAAGATCGTGACGAGCAACGGCCACGTGATCCCGGAAGTCGACAAAATCCGGGTGCTTGGCATGATTATAGACAAGCGACGGGGCAACGGCGAGACTATTTCCCGCCTTACAGCCAAGATTACCAACGCAATACGTCTCATCAGACGCGTTGCCAACCGCAAGGCCGGGATGAAGGAGGAAAGCTTGAATCGGCTTGTGCACTCCTTCGTAATCAGCCACGTCACCTACGTTGCAGCCTTCCACAACTGGATGCAATGTGAAAGGAATAAAATCAACGCCCTGATACGCCGAGCTTACAAGGCGGTGCTCGGACTATTCGAGTGTACGAACACCAACAAGCTCCTGAGCCTGGGGGTACACAATACCCTCGAGGAAATAGCGGAAGCGCAAAGGACCGCCCAGCTGGAGCGGCTCTCTATGACCGAAGCCGGCAGGCGCATAATCCAATACTTGGGCTTCACGCCCGGAGCGAAAGCGGCGAGTAGCAACGTTTCTGTCCCGGACGCAACCCGGCGCCGGATTCGGGTGGACCTCATCCCGAGAAACATGAACCCGGAATATAACAAGGAGAGAAGAGCGGCGAGGGCCAAGGCCTTCATCGACTTTCACGCCAAGGACGAGCACGCAAAGTTCGTGGATGCGGCAGAATATCAGGGAGACTGCGCGGCGTTCGTAGCGACCGTCATCGAGGCGTCGTCCGGCGCGACCAGGGCAGCGGCGAGCTTACGGCTCCGCGAGGCGTGTCAGGCGGAGGAGGTGGCCATTGCCCTGGCCATTGCCGACCCCGGGTGCCAGACAGTGTTGTGCGATTCGCGAAGTGCAGTGCGGAATTATGCAAAGGGCAAAGTGTGTGGTGAGGCTGTGCGCGTTCTGTGCTCGGCTGACCTGCAACGACAGAATCGGTATGTTAAAATCAAGTGGTTCTCGGCGCACGCGGGCAACGATGCGTCCGAGAAGCACGATAACCACAACGAGACGGCACACGCAGTGGCGCGAGCGCTAACCAACCGCGCCGCTGCAACCGACCGTCCAACGTGGTGTAGTGCCAAGGATCGCATGACGACGTTCAACGAACTCACACAGTTCCACCGCCTGGCTCGGAGGACTTTCCCACCCCCGCACCCGGGGCTGAGCCGAGCGGAGGCGGTGCTGTTCAGACAATTGCAAACTGGTTCTTTACCCACCCCAGTGTTAATGACTCATCTATGCCCTAAAGTATACGTGAGTGATGTGTGCCGCGTGTGCCAGCGGGAGAGGGCCACCCTGACGCACATCCTATGGGATTGCACCAAGTTCCCCAATGAGGCTACGACAAGTACAACGATTCCGCCGCGACTCGCGGCTGCGGCGGAATGCTACGACCACGAAAGCCAAACCTGGGCCGTCCAGCAGGTCTCGGCGGCTCTTGAGAGACAAAGGCCGAGCGAAACCGACGGAACGTTGCCCCTCAGGGCGACCGACCGCGGGAGTAACACGCGCTGGAGTTGAGTAGAGACCACCCGCTGAGAAGACGTCAGGGCCCGCGTCACGGCGCCATTTAGTCATGGTGTCGTTCTGCAGGCGAATACATGAAGTTGTCTCTCTCTCTCTCTCTCTCTCGAAGGTGGCGACGGGTATCGACGCCGCGGAGAGGGTGATCGGCTTACACGAGGAGAGGGTGGTGGTGTCAAGCTGCGATCGGATGCTGCAGAACGGTTCCGCAGCGGCTCCGGGTGCTGGTGAGGCAAGCTTCCTAAATATGTGTGCGAGGGCGAATATGTTTCGCCCAGAGGAGCGCGGTACCGCCTAGACATCGTCGATCGGTCGAACCTCGGTGGTTGGCGGTGATTGCGGTACCTGGCAATGTGACCCAAGTCGCCACAGCTATAACAGACAGGTAAACGACGATCGATGAACTGCTCTTCGAAGCGCTCAGCCGTGGGGGGTCGTGTAGCAGAGCGAAGCGGCTGAGCCTGCTGCACAGGAGGAATGGTCGGTCTGCGTGCAAACCTGCTGGGGCGAGGCTGTTCTGCAGGTCGGTGTTCGGGCGTAAATGTGCCCTCACGTGGCCATGGAGCTCCTCTGTGGTTGACATCTGTGACACATACTGCCTGTTGCCAGAAAGCGCTGGGTGCGGCAGGCGCCATGTGTTGCGGGTAATAAGCATCAGGTTGTCGTTTGACGTCGCGCGCAAATTCCTGGTGCCACCGCAGTTCTTCACGCACGATCTGCCGTATAGTAGACGAAAGATCGGCGGACGGGCTCTCATCGCCACTGGCAACGGTTGTCATATTCGCCAGGCGTCCAAATTTTGGCACAATGCGACGTGTTTTCAACGTCTCAAACGTACGGCAATGACGCACGACATCTGAGACGGAATCAACGTGTTCCCGGCTTATGAGGAAATTGTATACATCTTCTGCAATTCCTTTGAGGAGATGTCCGACTCCGCCTTCCTCAGACATCTGCGAATTTACGATTTTGCACAGCTTGAGGATTTCCTCTATGTATATAGTGCATGTTTCTCCAGGAGCTTGAGCTCTTTGAGCTAGTGTTCTCTCGGCGCGTTTCTGTTTGGCGTAGGAGTCGCCAAAACACTTCTTAATTTCCTCGACGAAGCGCTCCCACGTTGTTAGGGTGGGAGCGTGGTTTTCATACCACAGCAGCGCTGTCTCACTCAGAAAGAGTACGACATATTCAAGCTGAGTGACAGAATCTCAACGGTTGTAGCGGCTCACCTTTGCGTAGTGCGTCAGCCACTCGTCGACGTCTTCGCCCACTTTTCCCACGAACGAGCGTAGTTCCATGTAGTGCTGTGAAGGTCCAACTGGCGCTGACCTTTGAGCAGGTGAAACTAGAGCTGGCATTTGTCCACCTCCGTCCTGAGCCATAGGGAAGGTCGTTGGCAAGAGACCGGCAAGACGACGGCTCTGGCGAAGTTCTAGATGTTGCGACTGCGTGGTACGTTCTGTCGTACCCAGTACCTCCACCACTCTGGTACGCCCACAAAAGGCGCTACTTTGAAGCCGGGTAGAGTTAGATGCGATGGCCTTGATCAGCTGAACGCCGCTCGAGATTCAGCTAGCCAGCCACACGTCGGCTTCTTCGTTCATCACTGTGTGGTGCTCCCACATACTGTTTGTTGAGGCGTAAACCACTATGCACGTAAGAGCGTCACATTATATATATATATATATATATATATATCCTCCCTGCAACGATCTCTTGTGAGAACAGCAGTATTCTTAAAAGAACAAATAAACGCTACGCGACTTCGCCTGTTTGAGCGCATTCAATCCGCGCTCTTTTTGCTACAGGACGGGAAATAATTTTTTACCCTTGGCCCGCCTAATAACAGGATTTAGGCAAACAGCCATTCGCACAATAAATGCCGAGAACACGAAAAAACTGTATAAACAACAGCAATGTGGTACGTGCAAGATTCGCCAGGGCTGGAGAAAGTGACCTGGCTTCAAATAACTTCCGATTAGCAGCAGACAGCCAACACAACGCCACAAAACAAAAAAAAAAACAATAAAGGAGGAAACGCAGATGTTCTGCCGAAACGCATTAAATTACTTGCTTCGGGCAGGTTAACAGCACTCCATCATTGTTTCTCAAGCATTATGCACAATATAAAAAACGATAAAGACACATGCGCAAACCGCACAACTTATTATTTAATGTGTAAAATCACTTTGCTCTATGCAAGCTGCTCTACTACTCCCGAGGGCCGAAACTGGGCCTGCGAGTGTCAAGTGAGGAGAGGAAGCCCGCAAGGCGTTTGGGATGAGGAGATATCTCTCTACGCTTAGTTTTTTTCAGTACAGAAGAAACTAGTTAATTGGAACATCTTGCAGATTTTATTTCACTTTGCTACCGAAGCTGTTTTGGGCGGAAATATGACAATAATCCCAGAATACAGCCCACAGTACCTATGACAAATATGACAATATTTGTCATAGGTATTCATAGGTATGAATATGTTGTATATGACAACAATATGACAATATAAATATGACAAACAGCCCAGAATACCTGAAATCCGAGAATTTACACTCACTGAGCATAATAGAATCCGTTGGTTTTTTGTGTTTGTGCTACCGTTTGAGGCTGTTCTTGCGGTTCTGCCAAGCGTCATTATATTTGAAAGTTACACTGCTAAGCTCGAGGACACGGGGTCCATCCCCGGCCGCGGCGGCCACACTTAGATGGCGACGCCAGAGCCCAAGGTACTCAGGGTTAATCCGGAGTCCGCCGCTGCGGCGTGCCTCTTAACGATATCGTACCTTTGGAAAGTAAAACCCCGCAAATTATTATCTGGGAAATTCGCTGAGTCATATCCGTAATAATAATAATAATAATAATAATAATATTAATAATAATAATAATAATAATCACCCTGTTCTATGTCCACTGCAGGATGAAGGCCTCTGCCTACGATCTCCAATCACGCCTGTTCTCCGCCAACGGATTCCCAAGTAGCGCCCGTGAATTCCCTGATTTCATCACTCCACCTAGTCTTCTGCCGTCATCCACTGCGTTTCCCTTCTCTTGGTATCTATTCAGTGACCCTAATGGTCCAATGGTTATCTAACCGGCGCATTACTTGACCTGCCCAGCTCCATTTTTTTTTCTTTTCATGTCAATTAGAATATCGTCTATACCCGTTTGCTCTCGGATCCAAACTGCTCTCTTTCTATCCTTAACGTTATGCCTAGCAATCTTCGTTCCATCGCTGTTTGCGCGGTCCTCAACATGTTCTCACGCTTCTTTGTCAGTCTCTAACTCTGTGCCTCATATGTCAGCACTGGTAAAATGCACTGATTGTACATCTTCCTTTTCAATGATAATGGTAAGCATCCAGTCAGGACACTGGCAATGTCTGCCGCATGCAATCCAACCCGTTCTTGTTGTTCTATGAATTTCCTTCTCATGATCAGGGTTCCCTCTGATTCATTGACCTAGGTAACCGTACTCCTTCAAACACTCTAGAGGCTGACTGGCAATCCTGAACACTTGTTCCTTTGCCCGACTATTCATCATTATCTTTGTCTTCTGCATATTGTTCTTAAGTACCACTCTTACACTCTCGCTCTTAAGGTTCTCAATCATTTGTTGTAACTCGTCTGCATTATTGCTGAATAGAACAATGATTTCGGCAAACCAAAGAATGCTGAGATATTCACCGTCGATCTTTACTCCTAAGCCTTCCCAGTTTAATAGCTTGAATACTTCTTCCAAGCACGCAGTGACTGGCATTGGAGAAATTGTGTCTCCCTGTCTGACCGCTTTCTTTATAGGTATCTTCCTGTTTTTCTTGTGTACAATTAAGGTAGCTGTAGAACCTCTGTAGATATTTTCCATATTATTTAAGTAAGCGTTCATAATTCCTTGATTACGTAATGCCTCTATGACTGCTGGTATCTCTACTGAATCAAATGCCTTTTCGTAATCCATGAAAGCCATATAAAGAGGCTTATTGTACTGTGTGAATTTCTCGATAACCTAAATAATGACATGGATGTGATCAATTATAGAGTAACCCTTCCTGAAACCTTCCTGTTCTATTTGTTGAATAAAGTTCAATGTTGCCGTTATTGTATTGGAGATTACCTTGGTTAATATTTATATAGTACTGGGAGTAAGCTAATGGGCCTAAAATTTCTTAATTCTTTAACGTCTCCCTTTCTGTGCATTAGTATAATGTTTGTATTCTTCCAGTTTTCTGGGACCCTTGCAGTCGACAGACACTCCGTATAAAGAGCCGCCAGTTTTCCAAGCAGTATATCTCCTCCATCGTTGAAAAAATCGACTGTTATTCGATCTTCTCCTGCCGCTTTTCTTCCTTTCATGTCTTGCAAGGCTCTCCTGACCATATCGCTGGGTATAGGAGGAGTTTCTGTATCCTATTTATTACTGTTTCTAATGAAAGTATCCTGACTTATCTGGGTAATATACCGGTTAGTATAGAATTATACCGCTTCTTTTACTATATCTTCGGGATTGCTGTTGAGATTACCCTACTTATCTTTCAGTGCATATATCTTAGTTTTTCCTATGCCAAGTTCCTTTCTCAATGACTTAATGCTGCGTCCATATTTTACAGCTTCTTCAGTCTATCTGACGTTATACACTCTAAGAAAAAAGAGAGTAAAAAGTGAGTCACGGCAACTTTACTCTCTTTTTTCTTCCGAAGACCCACTTTTGCGCGAGTAGAGTCAGAAAACAAGAGTAAATATTTGCGCATGGGTCGTTTGACTCTCAATAGCACGCGAAGAGTCGTCGTGGAAGATCGCGATTCCTCTGATATTCGAGATGTGTCTGGCGAGAGAAAGACTTTAATGCAGGAGAAGAAATACCAGATAACCTCTTCTGTTTTAGGCAGGCCTTCGGCTTCCTGTCCTGGTTGTAATACGGTGTATAATTCTTTCATCCTTGTCATGTGTTGCAATTATTTCGAACTCTATATATTGATTTTCCTTGACCATGTTTGTTCATACCTCACACGCGTAAGCGATAGCTGGTTTCCTATGCTAAGGAAGACCTGGATTTGTCACACTGGATCCTGGCCATAAGTAAATCTCAAAAAAAGTATTGGCTACTAAAGAGCGCACAGCAACGAGATAACAAGTTCAGTAGGCGCACTCAACAGTGTCGATTGTAAATGTAATTCCGCGACTTAAAATTAAATTTTGAGGATTTAAGTTCCAAAATAAAGATCTTGTTATGAGGCGCACGGTAATGGAAAGCTGCCGATTTATTTTCAGCAGCTCGGGTTATATAACGTGTACGGAACGCACGGTATACGCGAGTTTTCGCATTCTGGCCCCGTCGGAATGCGACTGCCGCGGTTGTGATTGGACCCGTCACCTCGAGCTCAGCAGCGCAACACCAAAGCCACCGGGCTTCCGCAGTGCGTTGCGTTCCGCGACCAGAAACAAATATTAGCGTACGCAACACTGCTTTGGAACCCCCTAGAAATATAAAAACCAAAATGTAGCAGTTTCACCCCAATGCTGCATGAACCACTGCACGAACTATTGCACGAACCAAGGTTCGAAGTTTCATCGGCTGAATAAACTGCAGTAAACATTCGCTTACTCCTTAAATTAGCAAGCACTGGGTCACGCGCGCACGTGCAAACATCAACAGATCTCACTCACTGACCGCGAACACTCGCTGTCACAGCGTTGGCGTGATGAAGGGCGCGGACAGAGCGGACCGAACGCTTCTGCTGCCTCTTCCTTCAAAGCGTCTCCGAAAAATTGTGCTATCTGAGCGCCCCTCCCCCCCCCCCCCCCCCCCAGCTTTGCATCCATCGGAAATTATCTCCAAAACAGAGCGAGGGTGGCGCAAGACCGGGCTAGAGCAACGGCCAGAGGAGAAGCGCGCTAAACTAGCGCCTCCCTCTCCCGGCTTGAGCGCGTTTCATCACGTGACCTCCTATAGATACTTGACTTGGGGCACCCATCCAGCCCGGCTCAGCCTCAAACACTTCCTTTAACGCGCACAACCAACGGCGCGGGATAGGATCTTATCGCAGTTGACTTTATACGTAAGCTCACAGTAACACCGACAGATATATTTCGACGGTTGTGTCCATAAAACTGCAATCGCAAAATTCGCAATAAACAGAAAATTTTACTAAGGACCAACAACGCTGCTTCTCCACGTCGTGATACAGCGGTGAACGATATTTCTGCAAAATGTGTTGCTAAATCTCTGCCAAATGACTACGCTCGCATTTGGTGACAGCGGAACGCAGTCGCAAGAAATTGTGGAGGAAATACCGGAGTTCTGGCAGCTTCAGCTGCACTAGATTATTCAATAACGTCGGCGGCTTTATAGTTCTACTTTACATCACAGCAAACTGCACGCGACAGAGATCAAGGGCAGCCGCGCCGTTATAGCTAAGCAAATTAAGCACAATTACGCCGCGTCTTCCCATTTCGAACACGCTCCGACAGCCCAACGATAGATATTTCAAACGTAACCACACTCGGACGAGCAAATTTTGCTTCTGCGACGTGAACGTAGCGGGTATTTCAAGACGCGTGTTAAATTCATGGCTGTTTTATTCGTGAACGTTACTTCCGTGACGTAAAATTATCAGTGAGCAAAACAGTTTTTATTTCAACGCGAGGAAAGAAAACCGAAAGTACCGCAACTGTATTGCTCAGTTGTGCGGATACAAATGATCCAAAGCCGAAGCCGTCAATAGCATGACGCCATTTTGCAGTTCCGTTGCATCTCGCGCGAGTACGTTGTCGTCGAGTTGTGGTTCTTTATTCTATGGAGTGGTTCTGAAAGCGCTGCGTTAGGGGCGACTGCAACCAGGCGTTGCGGCAAGTTACGGTGGGAACTTCTGTCCGTGCTGTGTGATTGTGACGAGGAGGACCGCCGCCAGCAGCGGCGTGTCGCCGATTTCGTCTTTGCCGACATCGAGCAAGTGCAGCTCGCCGGACCGTCACAAGCGCCGGAAGTGTTGCGTTTTGCACTGCGTTTTCCTTGTGATATGGGAGATCCCAACGCAGAGACGACCAGATGCATACGAAAGACTACCAGCGGAGAGTGACCTATGCCATATTTCTCTTAACCTCTCAGGTAAGTATATCAGCTTTTGTTCCGAGTTTGCGAATGGCGCGTACTCGGCCCTTCCGGTACGGCTACATTTTGCGCCACGTTTGTCTTGGCAGTTCACAGACGTTTCATAGGCATGCGTGCGCGTATGTATGCGAAAATACTACTGGCAGACGGCAGCTTCAGGTGAGCATCTGAAATTATAGCAAAGCTGTACTGCCACAGATAAACACCGTTCTTAACGACTCCAATGACGAGTGGCCTGTCGCATCGAAAAATCCGTAGAATACCAAGTACTGCGTAACTTGAAGTGTAGATACTATACCAGCACCAGTGTGACTTTCGCTGGCGAAGACAGGTTGTCGAAAAAACAGCTTGTGTATTCTGAAGATTTACTAGCGCTTTAGGTATATTACCGCGAATAATAAAAACGCTACAACGCTGTATGGCAGTGTCCGGCGATGTGGCAGCACAGATATTTTAAGAGCGGTAAAGAGGCTGCATGCACAAGCGAACAGACACAGGGCTTTAAAAGCGCTGAAACAGAAAAAAATTTATGTGCATTTGGCTGCAAGTCGGAAACACATTAGCTCACAATATAAGCCGATGTATGATGTTATTATGTTTTATGTAATCTTTATTTTCACGGTTGTAAATATTTAAAAGCATGAATTTGCTGAAACCTTTATATGTTAAATCCTATTATGCTTACAAGGCCTGCCTGTGTTATGTAGAGAATTTGTGGTATTCCTACTGGATTTTCTATTTTGAATCCAGTGTTTAATGAAAAAGAGGGTCTTTTTATTTGTAGTCTTATGTTAGTGCAGATATTTGGCAAGCAGAAATGAGTTGATTGCAAAGTTGTACCTCCCGGTGAGCTGCATATGAACCGAAGTTTATCCTGTCTTGGCTATTGTAATGTGCATGTAACAATTTTAAGCATATACAGCTGCAGATGGCTTAGTCGCTGTGGTGTATTTTGTAAAAGTAGAAGGCTATGATTATTTTACTGTTTTCATGCAGAAATACCCTTTTTTCTTGTACCAAGAAACGCTCACAGCATTGAAGGAAATGAAGTGGGGCGTATTTTTCTACTAATTTAATAAAGGAAATTTCGCCTGCGGTGTATCAGAGATTAGTTTACTTTCTTTTACTAAACAATATATTATCTCCTCTGCTACTGCTGTTGTTCTGTGTATTTTTGTAATTTTGAAATGTACTTTATTTTAGGTATGCAAGAAATGGCAACATCCAGAAGAAGACGCCATCTTATCCAGCACGTTATGGTTGAGACAGATCGTAGCAGGCACTTTCGCATATCTCATTAGCATATAATGCTATTTGTTGTAATTTTTGTGTCCACTTTCCTGGCCTTTATTCATTTCAGCATTATTGTGCAAAGGGTAATACTTTTACATCGAGATAGAGTAATTGTCCAAAGGAGAGACATGGCTGGAGGAGACGACACACAATAAGCCTCCTTTGTCCGTATCTCTATGTTGCGCAGTTACTCTGCCGTTATCTACCAACAAGCCCATGTTCCTCATCAGCTACATTTACTAATTCTCTGTTATTAAAATTTCATTGATACAACATTGAAAGTACAGAGGTACACAGGAAGACGGAGACTTGAAATGAAGAGCCGTAGAACAAGGAGCACCGCTGGAGCCAATGTTTCGACAAAGAGAAGGAGATAAGTTTTCTTGTCAAAACATTGGCTCCAGTAAAATTTCTTCTTCTATCACTATTTACGATTAAAAGACAGCATTATTGCTCCTGCTGAAGTATTATGCATTATGGAATAAAAATTAGCAAGGTGAAATGTCAGGAATGTGAAATTTCTTGTGTATTTTAATGCTACAGCGAAAGCCAGAAAAACAAGATGTAGAGAACCACATTGTTATTTGTCACTACCCAGTTTGGCCAGCTTCATTCAGAGCTTGCACTTTGTTGCACGAACGACCACTGGGATTCATTAATTGAATTGCTTCGGGATTTAATTATGTTTAGAGATGTTAAACTTCTTTTATTGCAGCTTAACATAGTGCGTGTAAAAATATACAATGACATTTTAAGAGGCTTGCAGTTGACTAGCAGATCACTTGATGGTATGAGCTCAGGTTTCCACTGAGCCTCCATGCACAAATCGGATGCACATTCTTTTCTTTTTCATTGCTTGGATTTTCATAAACATAAGTACCATTTCTTCTTTGTCGACGTTCTAGTTGTGTTGTAGGACCTAACTGTTTGCATTTATTTGTATTGGTATCCATGTTACACAGACAGCTGAATTTTTCTCGTAGATTGTGACATGGTAGGACTAAGAGCATTTGTGCAAATTTGCTGCAGGTACACTCTGGTGGCTCCCGCCCCTGCATCCTACCACCACCGTGTCCTGACTACGCCCACTAGGGAGTTCGAAGCCTTTGGCGGCTCCTGCCACTGCGTCCTGCCACCACCGTGTCCTGACTACGTCCACTAGGGAGTTGGGAGCTTTCGTGATGATGCCAAGCAGGCTGGAAGCCGACCGAAAGATTCAGGTAAATACATGTAATTAAGACGCAAATTTTTGAGTGAAGTGGCTTGTAGCCACTCAGCAATGAAAGAATTAACTTCAAAGCAGTTTAGACTCCCTGCTATCGGTGCACGAATGCTCAAGTCCATGCATTTTGCCTTAGCCGCCAAGAGGCTATCTGGATTAGACGAAACGCGATGCAAATTTTGAAACTAGTAGGAGTTGCTAGTTGCTTAACACAAAACTGGTTTGATAAAGCTTTAGCAATTTAAAAACAATGCAGTGTACTCTCATACATGGTATTGGGCATAAATTTACTAAGACTGTCTCAATAGTAAGTGTGCCGATAAACTTACACAAAAACTGACTTTTTTTGCTAGTTCATCTTCATCTCTGTGCACTGATGCATAATTTATCTTCCTGAAACCACTTTTTTCATGCAGCACAAGCCCTAAATATATGGATTACATAAATTTGCAGCTTTCGCTGTAAGCCAGTTCTATGAAAATAAAGTTAATAGGCCATTTTGTCCATATTTAATGACCCATAATAAACTGAGCAGTGGCTAATAAGCAGTTCAATTTTTGGTGTAAGGCCTCTCTTTATTGTCCTGAAAAATTTGGCCCCCTTAATGAAGGAACCAATTTTTTGGCTATGCCTTGTATGATGCATAGTTTGGTGCGTTACACAAAATCTCACTTAGTGCTTGCGCCACTAAAAAAAACTTTTTAAGTTAAGTATTTCTTGAAATTAAGATTTGTCCTATATTGAAGGGCCTCCAGTTTTTCAAAAAGAAATTTCAAGTGGTCGTGTGCCAGGTCGGGACAACTCGCATGGAATAGCCTACTTAAACAAATAGGGAGGGTCATACCCGCCGTGGCTGCTCAGTGGCTATGGTGTTGGGCTGCTGAGCACGAGGTCGCGGGATCGAACCCCGGCCACGGCGACCGCATTTCAATGGGGGCGAAATGCGAAAACACCTGTGTACTTAGATTTAGGTGCACATTAAAGAACCTCAGGTGGTCGAACTTTCCGGAGTCCTCCACTACAGCGTGCCTCATATTCAGAAAGTGGTTTCGGCACGTAAAACCCCATAATTTAAATTTTTTTAGGGAGGGTCAAGTACACTTGACTTTATGTTAAGATACTATAATTGATCTACAAAAGACAAAATGAAACATTCCATCCTATAAGCAGCTCTTCACATTCATTTACACTTTTGCACATTTGTATACCTCAAGTCTGGTGACTTATGTATGTTTTTATTATCTGCTATGTGCCGATGATAAACTTCAGGTTTGCCCTATGGTGAAGAATATTTTGGTGCTTATAGATATGGGTCTTTGTTTTTCAGGTTGCCTCAAAATTTTACCCAAGCAGTGCCACACAGTCGGGCCAGGCCTCTCGCAAACGACGTATAACCAGGCTCAACGCATGAGTGTCGAGTGAGTCCGGAGATCAAGGCAACCTGCTGTGCAACCAGCGTGCAACCTTTGGTGACCCCTCTATATGTTCCACCTATTTGACAGCTGTACCTCAGCTTCCACCTATGCAAACAGCAACACCAGCTCTGGTCACTCATCGAACCACGGATGAATGTTGGGGTGGAGTGATTTGAAGAGACATTCTATTTGTATCTTCAACTTCTTAGCAAATACTTGTGTTATTATAATTCATATGTGTCTTTAGTACCTAGTTTTTAATGGTTCCTTTCTATTAGAATTCTCACCATCAATTCCAGACAGTTTCGGTGCCTCAGTAGAGCCAATGCATGTAAAGTGTGTGACGAAGAACGTTTTTGTCCCTCATTGTGTGGTATCCATCGGCAACGGGCATGCTGGCTTGTGGACGGACAACTGCTCGGCAGAACCCGTTCTGCTTCCAGACGGCTTGAAACTCGCCTACTTTACAGAATACACGTCTTCATCCGTAGCCGTACTAACAGACCCGCCGTGTGAACCTGCTGACCTTCGCCACGTCTCAGATAAAAAGCTTCTGTCTATGATAAGCAAGTCCCTCAGCACAAGGGAGCGCCATACCTTGGTGGATACGCTTTCTAAGCATCTGTCAGTGTTTGACTTTGAGCAGCCGGACAAAGCGTTCTCGATTCCCGAGTCTCGAACACGCCATACTATCGATACAGGATCTGCGCGCCCGATCAGGCAAAAGCCTTATCGCGTGTCGCCTAACGAGCGCAAGATAATCGGGGAACAAGTGAGTGACATGATGAAAAATGGAATAATACGAGAGTCCTCGAGCCCTTGGGCAGCTCCGGTCATACTCGTCAGCAAGAAAGACGGTAACTGGAGATTTTGCGTCAATGATCGAAGATTAAACGCCGTGACGAAGAAGGATGTCTACCCGCTGCCCCGAATTGATGATGCAATTGATTGCCTTCATTCGGCCTCTTATTTTTCTTCAGTGGACCTGCGCTCAGGATATTGGCAAATCTCGATACACCCGGCAGACAAGGAGAAAACAGCCGTCATAACCCCGGATGGATTATTCGAATTCAGTGTGATGCCATTTGGGTTGTGCAACGCTCCAGCAACCTTTGAAAGGTGTTCATGGACACTATTCTGCGTGGGTTAAAATGGAACATCTGTATGTGCTATCTTGACGACGTTGTTATATTCGGGCGCACATTCAATGTGCACAATACGCACCTGGATATTGTCCTCGACTGCATCAAAAACGCCGGCCTGGTTCCGAACTCCAGGAAATGTAACTTTGGTGACCGTCAAACCCTTGTGCTGGGTCATCTTGTTGACAAAGACGGTATCCGGCCTGATCCCCTCAAGACGGCAGCTGTTGAGGCATTCCGTGCACTGTAGTCAGTGCAGCAACTTCGCAGTTTTCTGGGTCTTTGCTCTTAGTTTCGTCGATTTATTCCTGGTTTTGCTGACGTCGCTTATCCTCTGACAAGCCTGCTACATAAAGACTGACGGTTTGAGTGGACACCCGAGTGCGAGTCTGCATTTCGTCAGTTGAAGTTCCTGCTGACCTCCCGACTTATCCTTCGCCACTTCATTCCTACTGCGCCGACAGAAATCCACACAAGCTAGTGGCGTCGGTCTGGGTGCCGTCTTGGTCCAACGGTATGACGACCGTCAGCACGTGATTGCTTATGCAAGCCGCTCATTAAGCAAACCTGAACGAAACTACACGGTGACAGAGCAAGAATGCCTCGCTGTAATCTTTGCAGTTTAGCGATTTAGCTCGTACTTGTACGGACGTCCATTCCTAGTCGTCATAGACCACCATTCCCTGTGCTGGCTCGTGAACCTTCGCGACCCTTGTGGTCGCCTTGCACGCTGGGCTTTAAGGTTGCAGGAATATAACTTCACTGTTTCCTACAAGAGTGGCCGAAAACATGCTGACGCAGACTGCCTTTCCCGTATGCCGCTTACCACGACGGACTGCGACGCAGACGATTTTGATCATCTCGTCGCTTCTGTGACATCCGCTTTTCCAGATATCGATGCGTTCAAAGCAGAACAATGGACAGACACCAAATTGGAAACACTATTCACTTCTGCCCATTCAAGTGCAACAAGCAGCTACTGTCTACGTGACGGGCTCCTGTACAAAAGGAATTACTCAACCACGGCTGCACGCTTCCTTCTAGTGGTGCCGGAGCGTCTCCGACCAGCAATACTTCAGGCTATGCACGATGACCCTACCTCCGGTCGCTTAGGCACTGTGCGCACCCTTTGTCGCATTCAAGAACGCTTTTACTGGCCCCGGATGCGACATTTGGTTGAGTTGCATGTCGCCAGCTGCATTCAGTGCCAACGTCGCAAATGCTCAACGACTGCCCCATCTGGTCTCCTTCAACCTGTGCCGCCACCCAGCTCACCCTTTCGGCAAGTTGGAATTGATCTCTTAGGCCCTTTTCCAAAGTCATCTAAGGGGAACCACTGGATAATTGTCTGCGCCGACTATTTCACGCGCTATTGCGAGACGGCGGCTATACCATCAGCCACCGCCACCGAAGTGTCGCTCTTCTTACTTCACGCTATTGTTCTGCGACATGGACCGCCTGGTGTTATCATAAGCGACCGGGGACGTCAATTCACGGCGGATATCGTGGAAGAGCTTGTGCGTTTATGTAACTCGCACCTCCTCAGGCACTCGACACCGTATCATCCGCAAACGAACGGCCTCACTGAGCGCACTAATCGTACAATCACCAATATGCTTTCCATGTATGTTGCTTCCGATCGCAAGAATTGGGATGAAGTTCTACAGTTTATTACTTACGCCTACAACACCGCCAAGCAGGAGACAACCGGCTACAGCCCCTTCTTCCTCCTATACGCTCCGCTGCCCCGGTATACGCTCGACACTGTCCTCCCTTTCTACCACCCCGACAATCCTACGGTCGCCGATACGCTATGCCTCGCTGAAGAGGCTCGGAGACTTGCGCGTCTGCGGACTTTGGCATCACAAGAAAACTCCAAAGCCCGCTACGACGCACGACATCGGCCGGTTGCACCCTGGTGATATCGTTTGGCTTTGGACTCCCACAAGGAAGCTCGGTTTGTGCCAAAAGCTGCTGGCAAACTACGATGGACCGTATATTGTCATCGACAAAGTCAGCGAAGTGAATTACACTCTCGCGCGCCTCACGGACGCTGGTAGAAGTTCTGCTAGGACACAAGTCACGCATGTCGCACGGTTGAAATCATGCACGCCACGACAAGCTAGTTGACTCGCCCAGTGGGCTTTGTCTGCGAGGAGAGGTAATGTTACGTCCAAGCGCGTAAAAGGGACGCGGGGATCAAGAAGAGAAGGGAAGAGGAAAACGAAGACTGTGCAGCGGCCATTCCTGTTGTTCGCAGCCTGCCGTTCCTGCTCTCGCATGCCTAAATAAACCCCTTTTCCCCGTGCTTGTAACAATATATCTAGATCATTTCCACCCGGCTGCCAGTCAAATATTCGATAAAGGCTTATCTTCGTGACAAATACACAAGGCAGGAATCAACTTTTGAAGTTTCAGAAAAAGCTGTGTCTATATCATGCTTGCTAGGGCAAGTTTTCTATGCACGTGTGTTTTCTAGTCACTATAGTATTGAGGTAGTGATGCATGAATGTTGATCGGGCATTGTGATTGTTATGCGCATTTTTTGGAAGCGCCTAACACTGATGTTCCTTTCGGCAAACCTGCATAACACTCTATGCTACACTTTATCATTCTTGCTTAATAGGTTAGTTCATTAAATGCAATTATTGTCATAAATTTGGGCATATATAAGACTGCTTTTGTCACAACCCGAACTCACTAGCAATGCAGAGCATCACTCTGTGCTTTAGAGTGTCCTACGTACTCGAGAAACACTAAACTAATTCAAAAAACATATGGTGCCTATGTTGTAGGTTGCGCATAGCCTGCTGCCCCATAAATAGTTTGCCGTGGCCAAGTTAATGGCAAGTTTATCTAAATTACATCAACTTGTCGCTAAACGTACCGCATTTGATAAGGCTTTGGACCGAAAGGGCACTCATCAACCTGACGCGCCCACCGAGTGCATTTCGAAATTTTCGATGCTTGCGGCACAGCGGACTCGTGTCAACTTATAAAATGTTTCAACATACTGCCCTACTTGGAACCCTACAAAAAATGTACGAAAATTAATGAAAAGCTCAAATAACAAAAATGAGGTCGCTTTATCTTTTTTTCATATGGCGCCTAGCCTTCATGTTTTCTTCGACCGGATGTGTCACCTCCTCACCTAAATGGCGCTAAGCCCTTTAAACGACTCATGGATGACCATTTTCTTAATTCATGGATATTTCTGAAAGCTTCGCTACCGCGTATACATATACCTTGGCTTCGGTGTGAGAAATACAATGTTCGATTACCGTGCTGGCCACACCGGTTCCGCTGGTTTTGCCGTCACTCTAGATGATATACAACCACTACAACGCAAATTATGAAGGAATATCTCTAAATGTGTGAAATTTACACAACCGAATTCAAAGGCACTAGACACTATAGTATACACTGCGAGAAGGGCGAGATGTTAAGATGATGCTTTGTTCATTTTCTGATTAGTCGTTACGCTTAGAGAATAATTAATTACGTAGTCATTGTGCAACCAGTATCGCTCCGCTTTTGCATAAGAAAATGAGTGATATCCTTCAAACACAATCACAATCTCATTATTGACAGCGTGCATTATGAAGAAACAAAAATTTTGTTTTCTATATAGCAGCCGAAATGCCGCACGTCCGACATCCTGTCAAATATGGTGGAACATTCAGCAAAAGGATCGTGCAGAGAACAGTGGAACTGAAATGAAGGCACGTTAAGCATGCAGGGATTCCAATTCAACTGGTGCTCAATGTCTGCTGGTTTTGTTTTTTTGCCGCCACCTCTCGACAAAATCGGCGACATGTACAAATGCTGACATGGCGACTGTAGAGCGTCCACTTTTCGCAGGCGTGGCGTAGCTGTGACACTCGCCGCGCGCCCACGTTGCGCCGGTCTATAGTCGCGCATTAATTATACAGAAGGGAAACAATCAACCTGGCTGTAGGACTAAGTGGGACGTCCGAGGAAGAACAGATGGACGAGGAAGTATGTGAAAATCAGTCATGTGACAGCCTAAAAACAGGCATGCATGAAGAGGCTAAAGGAATGGTGGACAAGGCGGATACGAAAGCTCGACAGGAAACAATGCAGTGTTTTTCACAGTCCTCTTGAGTGACTTGAGTGACTTGAGTATTTGTTGCTAGGAGCTGAGGTAAATATTAACAGGAATTACTTAAGCAACTTTAAAATATTCCTTTAATCGCAACATTCATGATGGTGTAGATGTACAGCATATTGACAAATATGCATTTAATTTCTTTCCGCCCCTATAGCAACTGCAGTTTTTCTTTTGGGGGGACACAATCAAAGTGCGCGTGATTTGAATAAGTACCCGCGTACTAGAGAAATGCGTGCAGTGGCATTAGGACCCTCAAACATCCTATCGACGATTGATCGATGCGGCACGCACACGAAGAGGCCGCAACCAATGAAGGTTGGCAATCGTAACTGCATTCGTCTTCGAGGCGTCACGAAAAGCTGCCATAACCTCCTCGCTCTTGGTGCGGTCTATCAACAGCAAGAACGCTGACAGGGCTTCAAGAATTCATATGCCTCATTTGTGACATGTCCTGGCTCCATTTTCTTCGTTGCTTCAACAGAAAGATATCCAGGCAGAAGTCGGGACGAAGGCCATTTTAATAGATCCAGCTTCGTTGCTCAAAATTTATTAATGTCGTCGGCCTGATGGCCACATCGATTATTTCTTTTCTTCGGGTAACGTCTTACTGCACTAATGCCACTGTAAGCGAGTGCCAAGTAACGCGGTACCTTTTCAAATATTGCAGACTTTCTTTGCAGCCTTGTAAAATTAAAACCGTAGCAGCTACCCCCACAGGAAAAGGTTATCTGGATATTTGTCGATCAGCTGTGTAGCTTCTCCAATGAAGATTTTGCGTTTGAATCAGCCTTGGAAATCTGGGTAAATGATAATTGTAAATAATTACCTAAGCGCTTAGTCAAAGTACCAGTCCCTGAAGAGAACAGCGAACAGTACTAAGTTGCTTGCTTCCTTGTAGCGCGCAAGCGAATTTTTTAAAGCTTGGAGCGAGTTAGCTGGAACACCCTGTAAATCGACAGGCAATAATAGTCTACTTAATCTAATAAAACAGGGATCTGACCAATACTGGTTCATGAAAATAATCATCTCGAACGTGCGTTCTTTCACAAAATAAACTTAATAATTAATGTTCCCATTTTCCCCCAATTCCCGATTTTTTCCTTTCTTTTCGCATGCCTCATGATAAACCGATCCTGGTATTTACGTCCGTGGAACGAGCCTTCGACGACTAAAGAAGAATGAAAAGGGGTAGCGTTGACTAGAATCGTCACATCAGTGGAGCTTGTTTAATATAATTGACAGTGTCGACGGAAGTAACACTCCATTTTATCATTTGTCGCCCAAAAAAGATATTTACTGTGGCGTGAATGATGTTCCTACAGAATATATTTCCTGGAACAGCGGAATCAAGGACCTTCCTTTGAGATTTGCGTTCGATGGTACAAATCCCTGTCATGTAAAATTGTTTAAACATTTTTGATCTCTAACTAGAGCGTCTCCAAGCATAAGAAAATCAAGCTGAGGCATCGATACAGACCCTAGTTGGCGGAAGTCAACAATCTCATGAGAGGACATTTTGTTGAACATTAGAGTAAATGAAATTAGCCTATCTCAACGTCATACTCGCTATTCTGTACCGCATATCCACAGTATAGTACCTAGGTATTATTGATAAAACAATGCTGGTGCACTCAATGCGTGCTACATACAGTTCAGCATCAGTCGTTATTTCACGCGTGCAACAAGATGTCGAACGGATTGTGTGCATCAACCTTGTCCAATATCTCCCGATTCTTCTTCTTCACCTTATGTATATAGACGGTGCAATCTTTTACAAGAACGTTTTACGTTCCTATTATTTATTGAGGAGCTGCCAGCAACAAGGTTTTTAGGGTGCACCAGGTGTTATGTTTGACAAACTCCATAAGAATTCTACAAATCGACTGCGTCCTAAAATTATTCCATGGTTTTAAGCTGAGAAGAAGATGCAAAAACATGAGGCCTGGCGATTCCGCAAGCCCACCCTGGCTGCGTACTTGAGTGGCTTGACTCGACATGCTCCGGCACTTTAGACCTGCTGCGGAAGACAGGAAAACTGCGAGGTGGAATGCATTAGCGTTGCCTTCGGAGTTTGTCCCGGTAGTGCATGCTTGCAGAAAATATTGCTCACATTTTCATTTAGTACGCCTGGAATAAGATCCAACCTATTCCCAGCAGCTGCTTCTTCTAACCTTTCGCCGTGTATGGAAATCTGTGCTTAGCTTCAGCGATCGATATTAGCGTCGCATCTTCAATATCATGATGCCAGTCGAACGCATTGTATTGTGGATGCAGCGATTCCAGAAAGTTGTAGTGTTCTAAGGAGTCTTTCTTGCAGTATCCAACCCGAATGTGAAATTCCAGTCCAGTGCCTTAAGCATGTGTGTGTTGGGAATCGGGCTGTACACGTGACATCACGCTCGACCTTTTCAAAAAGGCCGATCATGTGAGTAAAAGAAACCGTCCTCATTGGCTTGGGCATGACCAAGGACCCTCTGCTGTAAATAGCACCAGCAGCAGAACATAGAAAGCTTCAGGAAAAACTGCAGATTTCGACGTGGCACAGCAAGAGGAAAAAATTGCGCACGTACTATAAATCATCTTTATTAACGTTTTGACTATGGCACGGCCTCCGTTCATGACGCTGCTGTTGTAAAATTGCTTCAGGTGTCCGATAGTGACGGTTCCATTTTCTACGAAGCCGATAAAAGTATTAGCGTCGTTGGGCCCGATTTTCTTTCCCATCGAATTACGGCTGACCTAAAGGCTGTGCGGCCCATCGAATTCGAGGTTCTTTAGTTCAAGATTATCTAGTGTAATCTAGCCTAATGTAGACGAGTCTATTCCCCCAACTAATGCTACATTCATTGTAGGCGGAAATAATCGATGGGATCCCGTCTGTGTGAGCAGTATTCGTATGAAGTGATAAGACCTCTGTGACGAACAATGAAGGACATCAAGAGCGAGCATCTTTCGGAAAGTGGTTAACGTTATGTCCATTATGTCCCGTTAATCACTGCACTAATGGAATGAGCAGTGGGTTGCAACGAATTTTCTTGTGCTTAGCCCATGTCTGCGATGGCGTCCTTAGCAATAGTCCTTAAAAATTTTTTTCTGTGCCATAATCACAATGGTTGCAAAAGGACCTGGGAACGTAGCTGCACCATTATGTGCCTCCTTTATCTGCTGCTTTAATGATGATTTTGTTTCTATTCGTTAGAACTTCGATTGCTGTAGCGCCTCTTGGTGAGGTTACGTCGGAATGGCACACCCACTTTCTAGACGTTTACGACTTCGATGCTCTACTCAAGGCCTCTATCTTGTTTGCGAAGGAGGTCTCCAGTGCTTGCCTGAGAGTAATGAAGATGTCATTTTACCTGATGGGGACCGATCTTGATAATACCCGTGCAATCACAAACAGAATAAAATAAAAACATTCGGACAAAGGCCGTGCCACGGCCGAAACGTTAAACCATTAAAAATGCAATTTTCGTAAGTGTACTCCGTTTCTTCAACTACCTATGCACCGAACCTACAGAACTGTTCCTTGTATTGTATATATATATATATACATACAACGGGGCGAGAACACAACTTGCCGCGGCGGGAAACGATCCCACAACTTTGCATTACGCATGTGATTATCTAACCAATCGAGCTGCCACGGCGCTTTTTCCCATCCGTTTGTGGGGATAATTGTGCATGTTTGCTTCACCCAGCACGGGGAAGGTCAGCAATCGCCGCCGCTCACGTCTATAACAGAGGATGCAGAACAGCCGTTTGAGCCGTAGGAGCTTCGTAGTACGCGAACATGGCAGTAGGTAAGTGACTTATTAACCCTGGTGTGTTATGTGAAGCCATCAGGGTTGCTAGATTCTAGCCCCTCGCTATGCATTGCTCGAGAAAGGAAACCGAGGGGTCAGGCTTTTATTAGTCACAATCGTATAAAACAAAGATTCAAGAAATTGATTGTGTATTATATTTTTGTTAGGCCATCGCAAGACTATAGCGAAGGTGTGGGCTCGGTTCTGAAAGGTGGCAAGTTGTTTTTCTTTTTATTCACTTAATTTATGTTTAATTTCTTATTTCTACAATAAGACATTTAAAAATAAACAAAACCCATAAGCACTTTTCACAATGAAGCCGTTGGCCTACTCCAATGTTGGTACGATCATCAGTCAGAATCATCAGTCATGTATTAAAAGACCCTAGTATATCACCATCACGTGTAAATGTTTTCACCAGTGCTTACATTGTCTTTCTTTTTTTATTGCATGCGTACCTCCACATAATTAATTCCTTGGCGCACTTCACCTTCGCCATCTTGGCATGCCTGTGTCGGCGTCTTGCAGTACGCATCTGCCTCAACGGGAGTTCGCATTACGGCCCAGCTTGTGAAAGATGTAGTGCGTAACATAAACATTGCATGGCATTACACCTGTGATTTTTAGTGCATAAACATTGAACCAGAGTGCGCACAGGAGCTGCTTGTGTTTTGATAGAAAGTACAATGTTCGCAAGATTATACGCGTGTGGTGTACATGTTGCCATTACCTTGTGGCAAACTTTACATAGGCGAAAAGGGGGTTAGTGTACTAATACCCTCCTAAAAGAGCATCTCCACTCACTTACTGCAGATAACCATTTCCACTTTTCTAGCTATTGTAAAAGCTGTCATTGCGAATCAGTTTCTTGTTACATTTCAGTTCTCTTTTCACACAAAAACGAACTCGCACGTCTCCTTTTAAAATGAATCAACCTCTTTACAGTGGCTGTGCCACACATGCATTCCAACTTGAAGTTTCGATCTTCGTTTTCTTCTTCAGCGCATCTTCACCATCATCATCAGCAGAATCACCATCACCAGCCTGTTTTTATGTCTACAGCAGGACGAAGGCTTCTCCCAGCGATCTTCAACTACACCACCAGTAACTATTAACAGCAACCAATCTACTTTCTGCCGCGTTAGGTCAGGGGTGCGTCAATGGTCAGTGTTAGGCCCGTTATTATTCCTTATATATATCAATGACGTAGCTATGAATATAACTTCAACAATACGGCTGTTTGGCGATGATTGTGTAATTTATAGACAGATAACTACCCCTGATGACGTTGCCACATTACAAAAAAAATTTAGCCACATTAGCTGAGTGGTGTCCATACGGAACTTGGAAATTAATGCAGATAAAACTGTTCCAAGTTAAAGTTTCCGTCCAATGTATACACTTTACGCAATTGCAAACTCGAACGAACCTCTTCTTTTAAATACCTGGGCGTTATTCCTACTTCTGATTTAGGCTGGGCCATGCATGTTGAGCATAATACTAACAAGGCACTCAAAAAGCTTGGCTTTTTAAAGCGCCGTCTGTACCTTACAAACGCTGACATAAGACTTCGTGTATACATTTCCCTTATCATAGCAGCCCTCGATTACGCCTCAATTATTTGGAACCCTCACAGAACTATACTTTCTGATTGCATCGAATCAATTAAACATAATTCTGCCCGCTTTATATTGCGCTCCTACTCTCCATACCAAAGTGTATCTGCGTTAAAGTAGACCCTTAATCTTCCTGATCTTGGCACACGACGGAAAATTTGTCTGTCTTTTTTTGCCTCCCTTTACTATTGCGGTTCCTCTTTTTCATCTGGTCCCATCTTGCAGGCCCATTATTTGTCCAACCGCAATGACCATGTATGTAAAGTGTCTGCTATATTTTCTAGGACCCAAAAATTCCAAAATTCTCCTTTGGTGTTATCAGTGACTGGATGGAACGCCCTAACCCAAGATATTGTAACAATAAATGACCCGTCTGCCTTCCAATCTGCCCTACGCAATTTTTAAATGTATAAAATGTTCGGCTGCTACTTCTTGCCTGGCCTGTTATATACATATATATGTATACATATATATATATATATATATATATATATATATATGTGTGTGTGTGTGTATGTATGTATGTATCTATCTATGTATGTATGTATGTGAGTGTTTGTGTGTGTGTGCGTAAATATTTCCATGTGTATTTCTCCAACACCCACCTGCCGCGTGTGCCTTGTTGAAGCGTGCCATGGATTGAAAATGTCAATTGTGCCCCGTACTCTCACCCTAATTTCTTCTCGTTATTTTTTTTACAAACTGTGTCTTTTACCCAAATCTGTGCTTGATTGTTGTGTTCGGTCGTTTTTATTGTGTTGACATATCATGTGCAAATTGTGCACCCCCCCCCCCCCCCCATGTAATGCCTTTTGGAGCCTTTTCGTTTTTCAAAATAAATAAATAAATAAAATACAACTTTCTTGCACTCGCTGATTCCAACTTGCACTTTCATTGCATAGCAGATCAGAAAAGGGAACAGCCCATACAGAAGTTCAAGAACACTACGTCATGAACTCAAAATTCCTCAAATTTAGGCAATCTTGCGCATCCATTGAGGATGGTCATCATTTGTGGATGCTTTTCGTGAGCCGCTCACACACTGTCAAAGCGATGCAGACTGCTGCTTAAAAAAATGGAGCAGATGACAGAGATTCCTTTGGCTATGAACTCATTTACTGCGAAAGCAGCATTCCTTCAAAGCGAAGATTACCTTCTTTTTGTTGTCGCTTGTACACCTGGCTGTTCTGGCTTGCCTGTTTCTTCCTCAAGTAACTCCGTTCATCCACTTCACAAAACTGGACCAGAACCCAGTGGCTATAGGGCGGTGTGCTAGGGGTAAGGATGCGTTTCTGTAGCGCTGCATTAGTTAAAGAATTGAAAAAACATACATATTTGTATACTTCAAAGCTTGTGTGAATATTTTATTACATAAACTGTAGTAAGAATTTGATAGGCAAGTTTTGACTATTCCATCTTTTTCATTGGAGCAGCTTCCTTGTGTATTGTACAGTAAGGAATCTTGTGGAATTCTAACGACCTACTTGTACAGACTTCAGCGCTCTCATACTCCTCGTGCGTATGCAGACGAGATTTATTCAGTTGAAATACCCAGCTTTAAAAACCTTTATTTGCAGTTATTTGGCAAAACACGCTTAGTTTTTTCTTCTTTTGAGGCAAATAAATATTTTATTATTTTATTATATTTGATTTAGACACTGCTCATGGATCAAGTTTATTTTCGTTATATTGGGTTTTAATAAGATAACGTGGTGGTGTTGCGGTCAATGTAACAAATGTTTAGAATTTGTGTAAGATATGTTATGTTCCGTAGGACAATGGCTCAAGTGCCTACTTGTCCGACGTGGCTGCAGCATGGAATTTGAGATGACCTTCAAGTTTGATGTGACCTTGCACTGTTTTACATTCAGTTTTTGTGTAAATCAATATTTTCACCACAGCTGAGCAGGCCGATGCTGTTTTAAAGACTTGCTTTTTATCCCGTATGATTGCTTCTCAATGTCCCGCCTGAGATTGATAGACGCCGAGGCCAGGACTTTTACAAACGATGCTACGAGCAAAATTGACGCGGTATTACCTGCGATATTTGACAAATTGTTTTTGTTTTCTGCACATTTGAAGGGAATAAAATACTGTGCGCTACCTTGTAAACTACATCGCGCTGTCGCTGCGACATCGCTGTTGCCATCAACGCTGTTGTTACTTCCGACATTATTTTCCGCCAACCATGTTATTCTCGGCGAATCTTCCATTGAGGACAGTCACAATGTTTAAGACTTATCATCAGAGTCATGTAAGCCTCTATTGTGCCGCCGACGCTGTTTTTATTAGCATGGCATAGAACAATTGCACTCAAACAGACCGCCATCTTAAGAGCGACTTATAACTGAACAGTCTTCCTCTGTTAGAGGAGTTTTGATTAGAGGAGGTTGAGCATTTTTGAAGAAAAAGGAAACGTGAGCCATTCCACTCTGCGAAAGTCGTTGACCAGCGAAGCTGTTTAGCACATAACACGGAGGTGGCAAATAATTTCGAACAAAGGTACGAGCTCATTTATTGTCTTGATGAGTGGTCATCGTGACGAAAAGTACGCACACTACTACACGATATCCCACCCAGACTACCCTAAGGTCGCGACGATGGTGCTCAAGGACATAGCAATCAGTATAGATTATCTGGCGACTAGCCGCATCAACCATCAAATTGTAACAATACTAGCGCAGAAGCGTAGCAAGGCAAAAACCAATATCACGAACGTGTATAGCCCACCTAAAGAAAGGAGGGCCGAATTTGAGGCCATCATTCGGTACGTCATGTGTCCCTGTGGCACCCAACATAGACTACTGCTTCTTGGGGACTTCAATGCTCCTCACACCAGCTGGGGTTACCGAACAGACACCCCCAAAGGCCGGGAGATCGAGCGAGCGACCGAAGCATATGATCTCCAACTCATCATGCCCCCTCAAAACCCGACAAGATTAGGTAATAGCGTCAGTGCAGACACCTTTCCAGATCTCACATTCACAAATAATGTCAACGAGGTATTCTGGACCAATCTAGGAGAGAATCTAGGCAGTGACCATTTCATTATCAGCGTGTCGGTAGGCTCCCCGAAAATTCGGCGACCCTGTGGCCAGGTGGTAATCACGAACTGGGTAAATTATCGCAAAATCCCCATGCCGGAGATATAACCTGAGAACGCTGAAGAGTGGGCAACACACATACGAGACGCTCATAAAGCAACATCTAAGCGGCTAGCGCTCACAGCGGAAACGCCGGTAGTTGACAACCATCTGCTACATATGTGGGAAGCCAGAAGGGGGCTAACTAAACGATGGAAAAAACAGCGACTTAATCGCAAACTGCGCAACAGAATTGCTGAAATATCAGAGCAGGCAAACGCTTACGCACAGAAGTTAGAGACAGCGAGTTGGGCGAGCTTTTGCGACTCACTTCGTGAAACGTTACACACCTCCAAGACATGGGCGATACTTCGCAGCATAATGGAACCAGGAAAAACAAAAACGGCCAATAACCGCACTCTTCAAAAACTTGCCGGAGAATTTTCAGGAACAGATCAGGCTCTCCTCACTAAGCTTAAAGAGAAATACGTAGGAGCAGTAATCACTCTCCCATGCAGCTTGCCATACCAAGGGCAAGAAAACGCGGTGCTAGACGCTCCGATAACTAAGGCAGAACTCTTCATGGCAGCGCAAGCTGCGAAGAGAAATACTGCTCCAGGACCAGATCAGCTCACAAATGCTATGATCCGGAATCTGAGCGACGAGCACCTAGAACAGCTTACCCGGTATTTTAATGAACAGATATGGGAGAGGGGCGTAGTTCCACAACGGTGGAAGGAGGCCAAAATCGTGATTATTCCGAAAGCAGGAAAACCTCATGATCTACAAAATCTCAGGCCGATATCACTAACCTCCTGTCTTGGCAAATTATTTGAGAAGGTGATCCACACACGTCTCACGTCTTACATTGAAGACCGCAACCTATTTCCCACAAACATATTCGGCTTTCGCCAACATTTGCCGACACAAGATGTTTTCCTGCTACTTCGCGAAGAAGTTCTTTGCAACACCACGGTTGGTGCGGAACATCTCGTCCTGGCTCTTGATTTAAAAAGCGCATTCGACACTATTTCTCATGAACTTATCTTATCTGAGCTAAATGACATCGGTTGTGGACAAAGAATCTATGATTACGCCCGCTCTTTCCTGACCTCTCGCATCGCGACAATAGGCATTGGCACTACGAGTTCAGACCCTTTTCCCATGCCCAATAGAGGTACACCGCAAGGGGCGATACTCTCCCCCCTTCTTTTCAATATCGGCATGAGACGCTTAGCCAAAACACTCGACGTCATACCTAGGCTAGGGTACGCGTTATATGCAGACGATATTACTCTATGGGCAACCAGCGGCTCGTTAGGACAAAAAGAAGAAATCCTGCAAGAAGCAGCGACCGTTGTTGAAACCTTCGCTCGCAGCAGTGGAATGAGCTGCGCTCCCGATAAATCAGAATTTATCAGGATACGAGGTCGAGGCCGTCAAACTCACGAGCCGGTGAACCTCTTTCTAGGAGACAGCAGATAAAGGAGGTCCCGAAAATGCGAGTCCTCGGACTGTGGCTGCAAAGCAACAAACGAGTAGACCACACCATTAAAACCCTTAGGACTACGGTGAAACAGATCTCCCGTATGATCCGCAGAGTAACTTATCACCGAAACGGTTTCAAGGAAACAGAGACGATCCGGGTCGTTCAGGCTTTTGTGCTAAGTCGTCTCACATATAGCCTTCCTTTCCAGGGCCCCACGAAAACAGAACTAAAGGCCCTACATGCGTTGATTAGAACGTCGTACAAAGCGGCTCTCGGCCTACCACAGGGAACCTCTACTGAACGCCTGCTGGCCCTCGGGATTCACAATAACTAGGAGGAGCTACGGGCAGCGACGCTCATATCTCAATGGAAGCGGCTTAGCTTAACCTCCTCTGGCAGAAAATTACTTTGCCGCGTGGGTTACCCTACTCGTCCACAGTATGCGGGAGAAGAACTCGAATCTCTGCCCAGAGTCCTTCGTGAAAAGATCATAGTAGCCCCAATCCTTAAGAACATGAGTCCGAAATACCACCGGGGACGTAGAAGTGCTCGAGCTCGAAAGTTAATGCAGCAATTCGGTGGAAACCCGTATACAGTCTACACAGATGTCGCTCGATGTGGTGCTTACAAATACGCCCTCCCTGTGGTAGGAGCGGCCGCAAATCAAGGGCTTGTGACTTGCGCCACGGCTAGAGTTGCAACTGCGAATACCGCAGAAGCTTCAGCCATCGCGCTAGCTATTAAAACTAAGGACGCTCTGGGACAATCGTCGATAACTCTTACAGATTCCCAAGACGCATGTAGACTATTCCACACCGGGAGGTTACCACACAGCACCACTCACCTATTAGGATCCAACCTAACGCAAAAACACATGATCATCTGTTGCCCGGGTCACGCAGGACTCGAGGGCAATGAGAGAGCGGAGGGCGCAGCTCGTGCTTTTGTCAACCGAGCGGCCGACCACTCTGACGAAAACCCCTTTTTACCACGAGACATCCTTGAGCACCAGCGGCGCGAGCGAAGAAAGTACAGTCCACCACACCCTGACCTATCCAGGCAGGACTCTTATGACTGGCGCCGAATACAGACGCACACATTTCCAAACCTTTATTTGAAAAATGCCATTCACCCAACGCTGTACAGCGTTCGCTGTCCTTGGTGCGGAGGCCGGCCAACTCTCGCCGACATTACGTGGGACTGCCAGAACAGGCCACCCAAAATTAATACACCAAAAATAGCCGGCAAACTTTCCGGAAGGGAGCAGTGGGAGACTTGGCTCGCCAGCGAGGATCGGGAGATGCAACTAGCGCTCCTCGACCAAGCACGGTGGACCGCTCAAGCCAGTGGGGCCCTGGACCAGGGGCTCCACCCACTCGCTTTCTGCATTTTTTTTCTTTTAAAGAAACGTATATATATATATATATATATATATATATATATATATATATATATATATATATATATATATATATATATATACGCACACTCATTTATTGTCTTGATCGGTTGTGATTATTTCACTCGCAACTTCAATCACATTCTTTGATAATGTCAAATTGATGCACGTACGCCGCTGCGTGATAGGTTGGGCCCAATCGGTGTGGCATTGCAAGGGGTATGTCTGCAACACGCAGCGCGTAAACCACTCCCTTTTCGGTATCGGCACATCCACATTGAAATCACCGACAACGACAACAGTGGTCATCGCAGCTAATTCACGCAAAATGAGTAGCCATGAACCCACGAGTCATTGCATTTTTTGCTTGCTGCGTCTTCGCATAACGCGTGCGATGCTCTCAGATAAGAGCACCGCACACGTCATGCGAAGACGTGGCGTCGTTCCCCACCTGTGGCAAGTTGTTCTTTCATCCACTTTCATTGCCAATAATTTATCATTTCTTTAATTCAACTAGTAAGCACAAGTAATTCCCCCTATGTTTTCCTTGGTGTCTTTGTTTGTTGCCTTCTCATGATATGATTAATAAAATTAGGGCACCTCAGTTAACCTCCTTTCTTCCCGTGACTATAGCTTGTAGTTTGTCATTTACTTATTTACATTTATTTATTTATTTACTCATACTAAATAAATAAATAAAAATAAATTTAGTGTTTTGGCAGTCTAGTCTTGCACGAACTTTTCTATTGATATGTAATAAATACTCGTACTGCGGCCACACCCGTCACTGGAACGAAAAGCGATTGGTTGGCGCCTTTATAGCCGCTGTCATGCAGCAGGTTTATCATTTGCTGTATAACCCTTGATGTTTCTCTTGCGAAGGCCGTTTTGCAGTTGTGAACAGAACCCAATTTCATCAGCAGCTTTTTTTTTTCCTACACTGACATTTTTTCGGTGGGCAGCTATTTAGTGTTTTTTGGAAACCTAGCCATACAGCAGTCATTTTGTCTGGCAGATAGAGAGAGGGAGAAAGCAAGGACAGGAAAGGCAGGGAGGTCATCCGGAAGATCACCCGGTTTGCTACCCTAGCCTGGGGGCGAGGGAAAGAGGAATAAAAACAGGAAAAATGGAGAAAGTGAGCACTGAGTGCGTGTGGGAGGGACACTATACACAGCCACACTATAGACGGTCTCTTAAGCCGGTGCACTTCAAGTATTGCACTAGTGTACCAATCGCTTTTCATTCCAGTGACGGGTGTGGCCGTAGTACGAGTATCTTTGACTCGCTGAACGGTCTCGAGTCCAGTCGGTGTAAAGTTGCCCGCAGAGAGAGGCGTTGTACATTGTATCCAGGGCAGGTACACAATGGGTGCTCGATGGTTTCCTCGCACCCACAGGAGTCGCATATCGGGCTCTCGGCCATTGCCAAACGATAGAAGTATGCGTTTGCGAACGCCACTGCCAGCCACAAGGGCCACAGCAAGGTTGTTTCGCCGCGGGAAAGGCTAGGTGGCAGTTGTAGCCATAGAATGGGGTCTAGTTTATGTGATCGACGATTGAAGGCACTTGAACTCCTTGTGACTTTTTGCGTGCAAGTAGGCGAAGTTCCCTGGTAGCGTCTGACCTCGCCAAAGATGTTGGACGCGTCTGGGCATGTTCGTGGGCAGACCGGGCAGCCTTGTCAGCTAGGTTGTTGCCAACGATGCCACAGTGAGCACGAATGCATTGAAATATAATGTTGTATCCTCTGTCCAGAGCATGGTGGTGCACTTTCCTGATGTCAGATATCAACTATTCGTAAGCTCTGTGATGAAGAGCTGCCTTAGATTCACAAAACACGACCCATTTCTCTGTGTGCCTTGGAAATCTTGTTTGCAACAAGCCTCTATGTTGCTTCTCTGTTGGGAACCTATTCGAGCAGCGCAGCACGGCTTTGGTTGCCTTTGTGCCATTAAACCGAAATTAACTACCTATTCAAGCAGGTTTTATAGAATTTAGCGATATTGTGTTTAAAGCTTATCCTGTGTCCCCGATAGCTGTCTTTTTTGCCCTGATGAGTAAAGGCATAGTACCTAATTATGCCGAAATAAATGTTTCTGCTGTATATATACATGCTTCTGCGGTTGACAATCTGATATTCGATTCGATATTTGGTCCCTAATATGCGCATTCGATTCGTATTCGAAAAATTGCATTTGTCCACATTGAGTTTTGATACACAGAAAGTACTCTATAATCTTTCTATCATGAGCAGAAGAATTAGCAGTGAAGAGCATCGAGTAGAAATCTTCAAATTAGCGCACAATATGACTCGCATTGATTAACAATGCCCGATTGGAGTAGATGCCGGTAAAAGCTCTTGCTTATGCGTGGCAGCGTCCGTCAAGTAAAGTCTGATTAGCTGGCGTCTCAGAGAGCCAGGCAAGTTTATTATGTGACCGAACACAAGCGCCTTTCCAGCCTTCTGAGTCGAACTTCTGTAAGTGGGAATTAAAATTTGCAATGCCGTCAGCACACATTCAAGAAACTTTGCATTAAGCTCATAAAGGCTCTACAGACTTCTCAGCAATCATTTCGCTTCATATTTTTATGACATGACTTAATACGACCAATTTCAACATCAATTGATAGGTCGCTCTGCTTAAAAAGCTTCCAAGCCGCGAATACACAAATATGCATGATATTATAAGGATATCATGTACTTGCCAGAGTTCGAATAATGACTGCTTCTCATCCACGAAAACATTCTTTAAAAATTACAAATGGAAACCTTGCCTCATAAACGTGGCTTCCCAAAAAGAAGTTTTACTTTTGTCAAGTGAGTGTCGCCTTTGTACGTGCCTGAAGCTGCTGAACTGTGCTTTATTAATTATAAACTTATTTTCTTCTGTGCTATTTTCCGTATAAATATCCAGAAAGCGCCTGATATAAGTAATCTTAGTAGCCAATATAATGCTTTGCCGTTAGGGACGTACCATATAATTTATTTTTTACTGACATGCCTACCTAGCCTACGGAAAACACGCATGTCAGAAGAACAGTTCTCTCAAGCGTAGATTTGAGTCCCATAGTTGCGTACCTGAAAGTCATTTGCGATCAAAATGAACGTCAGATATACCGGTATACACTTTTGATTAGATGTATAGCTTCTCGTGTCGATTTTTTAGTGTGATTAAGGGTGTTTTTTGTACGACGTTAATTGCATTTGATATTGCTCGTTTTTCTGTCATTGGCAATGACCATTTACTGCTCACAACATTCCTAATAGTTGCTGTACCACCCCATACTTGTGATACAGCAGCGCTAACACAGACTAGGATGAAATATTCATTCATGCTTCATGAAAGATTCAACACGAGCGCCTATGTAGCGAACCGTATTTCTTTCAATTCTTCTGTGTTAGCGCTGCTACATGTCACGTATGAACTGCCACCAACTAGCCCAAATTTCACTACTATAATGCCGACAATACAATTGGAATATATAACGTGCCCGATACCTAAGTGCTTACTGCGCTCCAATCCAAAATACACACTACTTCACTGGCACGGGCTCAAACTCCAGGGTAGGAAGCTGTGGAGACATTTTATTTTTCTTCACGCTGTAGCATGGTGATGCTTGGGATGATGAGGTGGCCCGATAGCGCCGAAAATTTTCGTTTTTCTTGATGATGACAACCGGCGTAGTCAGCCTGACGCAATGGATTGACGGAACGGACGGATGGACAAGGCCAACCCAATCTTGAGCACTTAAGTGATGTCGCAGTAAAAAGATCTAATAGTTGTGCTCTCAGCATCCCTATCACACATGCTGCAGCACAAAATTGTACGCATACCATGGAGTATAATCATATCGTAGGAGAGAACGCTGGAGTTTCCTAAATGAAAATAGCAAATTGAATATGTTGTGATATCTACATCTTTCTTAAGGCTCCTTTATAAGACATCTAAAAAAACACAGTGCTTTTGCTATTGGCGATATAGCGATCGATTGTTTCAAATAAAAGTCACAGGTAGAAATTGGTCGACCCCGGAACAAAACAGCCCCTGGCTTTTAACCATACTTCAAGTGAAACATTTTTTAAAGGTTAGGGCGAAATCTTAAAGCGTACATTTTTAAGTTAAGGCTTGATTCCGTGACCTCGTGCCTAGGAGGGCAACGCCAAAGCCACTAAGCAATCACGGCAGGTAATTAAGCCTAAAAACCTTACATGCATGATTCTACCACGCCCCCGATTGTAACGCGCAGATATATTAGCTCGCAAATATAAAAAATAGCTTGGTGCCAATTCTACCCCGCACATCAAGTAATGAACCCTGAGTGGACGTGTACCGGGCTGAAACAACCTTATGGAGCATACAATGCACACAGACACGCACACAGCTGAATCCTGGTGGCCAGTCACCATCGCAGTCTGACGACCACCTCTTTTTCGCTTTCTACCAACCACAAAAAGCCGTCTTCAGTTCCATCTAATCCATAGAAAATGCCACACGCAGAGCAAACTGAGCAATGGCGACCACAGACCTAGGCAAAAGAGACAACGTCCGTTCGATGGGACTCAGGCTATAGCTACTTGCCATTAAGTTTTTTCTTTTGATAAGAATCGGTTTCGTTTTGTTTATTTCCAGTGAAATTACTTAAAAATGTAACGTGCATGCAAGTTTGAACGCACTTTTTGTTCAAGAAAGGTGGGCCATAGAATTGTTCAAACACCGTAAATTAGTCTTAGTTTCAGCCGAAAGTCTAACCATTGATAGAGATAACAAAGTTTTAAACTGCTACAAGACGTAAGATTCTTAGTTTTATGGGCCACGTAAATTGTGTTGAACATTCGCTGATCCCTGAATGATGTTGAAAGCTGTGGCATTTGAACAAGTAGGAGCCTTGCCGTAGATATGTATTTTAGTTCTTCGAAGCCCTTGGAGTCCTTAAGTGGAAAAGTTAATTATTCATAAATAAGCAGTGACACTAAGATGCAATAACAATATTTATTAACTGATATTTTACTTTATATATAACTGCAGCTTCATGGTGTTATCGCAAGCCGAGATAATTGCGCTCCTATTTCTAAATTTATATATTTGATTACTTGAATCACACTAGTCAGTATAACCGATTTGTCACTTCGATGCACTAGGTGGACCACACAGTGTTAGTTTGTCTCGCAACCCCCCCTTCAGCTCTCCTCTGTGGCGCACGTCTCCGCTTCCACTTGTCCCTCTCGCGTGGCTTGTAATGCGACGTTGCTCACCGGGTGCCCGTGCGGCCCGAACTCTGTGCTGCAACGTGTTTGTTTGGGGTAAGCCGGCCTCCTCGCTATTACGAAGTTCTCGAGAACAGCTGTACGTAATCTAAGGCATAGTAACTATGTATTATGAGTAACTATGCGTCATGAGCGCTGTGTCCTGTCTTTTTCTTTCGTCGTCCAAGCGCTTCTGCGCTACAGTGTATATGTAAAACATTATGAGTAACTATGCATTACGAATGATACGGAGAAACAAGCAATTAGGTCAAAGAAACTGCAGGGGAAATTACCTGCTTTCTCTTTTGTAACTTGAAATGTAAAACTATGACCGGATGTTAGATTTTTGATAAGCTTCTGATCCTTATTAAAGCATCAGACGAGGAAAAAATGATCAGAAAGAGGAAATGAATGTACAGCAAAACGCTATTTCCTTCAAGTGGGAGTTTGTCTCCCACTGGAAGACAAACATGTTTGTCTGCATGTATTAAACCTAGCTTTGGGTGCGTTAGCCAGCGCCGCTATCGGTCATAGCGGTGGATGCCTTATGCTAAAGCGAGCCAATCTAATCACGGAAGTGCCACGAAAGTGCTCCCGAGTTTCAGGTGTTCCTTATAAAAATTCTCACAATGACCATGAATAGGCAAGCAACCACCTTCATTATTAAGATAAAATACTATACTCTCATACACATCCAGTGCATTGTGTGAATTCACCTGTAAAATTGGGTATTCTTGAAAAATATGTCTTGCCTGTTTGTGAGGCTCAATCCGAAAAGTTCAACATTTCTGTTAGACAATATAAGCACATCTCTATAATATTCCGCTCTGAGGTTGCTGCTTCTATTTAACCAATTCAAAAGAGTATACAACGTTTTGACGCTTCCTGTACCCTTAGAACAGGGTTGTTGCCACATTATCAAAATTTAGCTAGAAGTGTTTGCATAACAAAATGAAGTTGCTTACAACATTTGAAAAAAAAGTTCCGCCTCCGTTCCTCCCGGTGACAACAGATGTACAGCGACGCTGTTGCTGATGTTAGACAAGCACAGCTGACGTCAGACGACGCCAGCCAAGCCCCACCGCCACGAGCGACGCACGTCACGCGCACACACACGTGCCCAGAAGTGCAACATACATCCTCATTCTTCTAGGACCTCCACCAAGCGCAAGTGAATTATTCAAGTAATCGACATTTTCAAAGTAAATTGTGTACAAAAATTTGTAATGTACGCCGTACAAAGAAGGTGCAGACGTGATGGCTTCGAATTGTAATTCGAATATACGAGAAAGCATTATTCTGTTACGCGGAAACTCAAAGACCAAGCTGTTTTCCAGCTGCCATTAGAAGTCGGTCTAAGCGGCTGCAACCGCTATGTGGTGCAATTTTTGGATGAGCACGTACTCATGAAAAATACTAAAATGTTTGCTGTAAAACAAGACTGCCGTAAATACAATAGCCTCACGTGCACTCATCCATTGTGTTGGCTGTCTCCCTGTAGACAAGAAGGTAACAAATCACACCCATTAGCATGAATGTTCTAATGTTCTAAGGCTTAACAGAGAAATCCACATTGGCACGATAAGTTTCTTGTGGCCTGCAGCCGAGAAACCGACCAGTATAAGGGGATTTCGATGGATTTCAACAAGGAGCCATCTTCTCCACAGCCAGACTGCTTTGTTACGGCAAGACGTTTCTTCTAAATGTGTGATATACATTTTATGAAATGTTGATGACAAGGTTTTACATGTTTTGTCTAGAGCACAGAAATTATAAATATAAACCCCGTTGAAGCTATCTGTTACCGCTTGCCAAGCGTCAAATTCGTGTGTGATTCAGAAGCCTTTTATCTGAGCATATTTGTCTGTCACTATGGTGAACAGTCATGTCGAGTCAAGTCAGTCAGTCGAGTTAACAGTCTCGGAAGAGAACAGCAGTTTACGATAGGTAGCGAGGCAATGGAATTGGTAAGGAAATACATCTACTTAGGACAGGTAGTGACTGCAGATCCGGATCATGAGACTGAAATAATCAGAAGAATAAGAATGCGCTGGAGTGCGTTTGGCAGGCATTCTCAGATCTTGATCAGCAGGTTGCCATTACCCCTCAAGAGAAAAGTGAGAAAAGTGTATAACAGCTGTGTCTTACCAGTACTCACGTACGGGGCAGAAACCTGGAGGCTTACGAAAGGGGTTCTACTTAAATTGAGGACGACGCAACGAGCTATGGAAAAAAGAATGATAGGTGTAACGTTAAGGGATAAGAAAAGAGCAGATTGGGTGAGGTAACAAACGCGAGTTAATGACATCTTAGTTGAAATCAAGAAAAGGAAATGGCCATTGGCAGGACATGTAATGAGGAGGGAAGATAACCGATGGTCATTAAGGGTTACAGAATGGATTCCAAGGGAAGGGAAGCGTAGCAGGGGGCGGCAGAATGTTAGGTGGGCGGATGAGATTAAGAAGTTTGCAGGGACGACATGGCCGCAATTACTACATGACCGGGGTAGTTGGAGAAGTATGGGACAGGCCTTTGGCCCTGCAGTGGGCGTAACCAGGCTGCTGCTGCTGCTGATGATGATGATGATAATGATGGTGAAATTATCGATTCCTTTGCTCTCGAGGAAATCTATGGCTGATTTGAGGCCCTGAGTTTCCATAAGACAGCCAACTCAAGCTTCATTGGAGTGAAAAAATAATCGCTTTCATCCGTATGGAGAAGCATCCATTTTGATAGAAATATATTAGACAGTTACACGAAGTAAACATACTGATTTCATCGACTACATAAAGTCGTAAACATTCGCTTATTAAATAATTTAACAAGCATGGAGTCATGCGTGCACAAACAAACATGAACACATCTCACCTGATGACAGCAGACACTCGCTGTCAAAACGGTGGCGTGGCGAAGAGCAGTAGCAGCAGCGAAAGCGCGTTGCCCTTTGTGCTACCTTTAGTTTTAACCCGAGTACCCATGTCAAATGGGCAAAGTTAGTGTAACTTTGAGCGAGTTCACTTCCGCGCACTGGGTGTCCCTCTGGTGGAGTCCTGCTGCACGAGAAAGAAATTTGTTTTTTGGAATTGATGGCACTGCCAATCGGCGAAATAGTAGGCACAACTATTTGTTCATTTACGCATGATTTTCGAAATAACCGTGTGGTATAGCTAGAAACAGCATTGAAAATAAACTTTCGTGCTAAGAAGTGATTTATTGCAAAAAACACGAGCCAAGACAAGAAAGCGTCACATCCAAGTGCAGCAAAGGAGAAATGGTGGGTTCCTTTGAAAATGCCATAAGAACGGATAGCGAGAATTTCGAGTGTGTTATGGTAATACTTACGGACCACTCCGAGACTCTGCTCTCCTTTCACGCACTCGGACAATACAGAGAGAAGGAGAGAGAAAGATGTCTAGTAATTTTGAATATGTGTACACAGATTAAAAAGCAACCTCTGACGTTTTCCCGGCAAGGTGCAGAGATTAGGTTAAATGTTTCGTTCCTTAATAGGCGAGACACACAATGCTGTGATATTCACCAGGGTTCGTGGGCCCAGGGCTCAACACACAGCGAGAAAGACATGGGAACTGACATTGTCTATATCCCTTTTATGCGAGGGTGCGCAGAGCATTCACATGCACACAAAACACAATACATACAGCACTTAAACAAGTCTAGAGCATTCTCCGCTGTTCTACTATAGTCGACCGTGTCGACGCGGCAAACTTCGCTGCCGTAAGGTGTTCGCTTTCACCCGACAGGCGACTAACTCACGCACAGATCTCCGGCGGTGTCCTCGGGGTACGCCGAACACCCGTAGCCGTGTCGTCTAGTGGAGCTGCCACGCCCCGGTACCGGGAAGAGAGCGAAGAAGGCGCGCACCACTCTGGGCTCGAGCAGCGTGACAGGCCCGTTGGCGGCGAGCTCTGCTGGTTCCTGCCAGCGTAACTGGCCCGGAAGTACTGCTGGCGTCCATGCTAACTGCAGCACGGTTCGGTTTCGGCGGCAGCTTTCGGCCGCCAGTCCGGACAGTTAGCCGCCGGAGTCGTTCCCTGGTCCCCAGGAGGCTCGGATGGTTGTCCGAGCTGACCGTTAGCCGGTTGGGCTTGGGCTGCCTGGCTGTGCGATCGAGACTGGTAGCCAACTCAATCGCTCTTGGAGCAGGTCCCACCAGGTCGTCGCCGTCCCGTGGCCGTTCTGCCGAGCCGTCCAATCCCGAGTCCCAGCTCGCGCTTTCGTCGCGTGCTGCCCACCACGCACCACCGCGCACTCTTCCTTTTATTCCTCGTCCTCTCGTCCAGCCAAACGCCCCACTCGTCAGAAATACAAAGAATTGTTTTAATTTTGCATATTCAAGTGTGCGTCTGCCAAATATGCAAGCGGCGTGCAGTCAGCTGGGCCGTAAAACGAACATTAGGTTAAATGGACATCCTGTTATGCAGCACTCGATTTATTCGGCAGATGAGCGAGGGCAAAATTCCGCGTTTACATTAATGCTCGACGTAAAATTGCGCTCTTTCCGAGCGTCATGAACTCGCATTTCCAGCCCCTTGGAATTACCGGACATGGTGCGGCTATACGGCATTCATACTGCAACGACGAACGTGTTGCCATCGTGAACGGCGAGTAGCAGTTCAATCAAGGCACGTTAGGTATCAACGCATTGATCTCCTTGTGCGACCATGCCGCCATTAATGCCTTTATTCTTTACATGAAACTCGCAAAAAACGTTGATGGCTTCATAGGGAGGGTGGCTAGCACAGACATTCACAGGTATAAACAACTGCGCGGCCATTACGCATAAGCAGCCTGAGATCGATAATAGCAAATTAGCTTATTTTTAGAACAACACATTTATTGGTTTATAATACTTCAAATGGCGAAGCACGCGGTTTAAAATTACTACTAAATCTGATTTAACATTATTTTACGTATCTTTCAAACACTGCTGCCAAAGCTACACACTTCGGCGCAGCGGATCGAGTGAGTTCGCCGAATACGCTCCCGGCCCATCGCGTTCTGCAGTGAAGTTCAATGTTTTCCCGTTTGAGAGCACTCCAATGGCATTAGTGGTGAAGTGCACTTGGTGAAAATGACAGTAAATTTGGCGTTTGAAAGCGGCGAGAACACAACGCAGACGAAGTCATTAGCCCTGGGTGCGTTTAGACTCTGAACCCACCGCAGATCGCTTTCAATATAGGACCCGCTCAACCGCCGCCGCCAGAGTAGAACAACCCCCTGCGGGCATGCGTGCGATTTAACATTGCGCGCTTTCCCCCTGTCTTCGCCCCTTTCGCGCCGAGTTTGAACCACCGTCCTCTTTGGGTCACGTTCGCGCGCTTTCACTCGCAGTCACGGCATACCGAGCGCTGCCGCGATGTTATCGCTCTTGGACACGGAACACCACGTAGACAGCGGAAACTCGCCTGGAGAGTCCATATAATTGCTACGACAATAAAACGAATTTCACGCACGAAGAGACTTGAAAGCCAGATCAGTACTGCTGATACTTGTGCATGCCAATTGTTGGGCAGCATGCATTTAAAATGAATTGCAGAGGGTCTATTTGGCGTATATTCGACATGATTCAAGAAAGCAAAAAGACAGACACTGCACGAAAGAAGACGGTGGACACGGGAAAATCGACAAGCGTGAATTTAGTTTTTCACATTCAAATCTAAGATGTCAGACCTGCTTCCAAATGTTTGTGTTACATATGAATATATCTAAATGTTTTTTGAGTACAACATTCTGTTTAGCGTTTTCTCTGCAGCCTGTGGCAATACCAAGGTAGCATGAGCCCTACGTTCAGTGCTGAGCATTTAGGGAAAATTTTTAGCTGACGTATGCACTATAAGTTTCTGACTCAAATAAAACTAAGACAGAAATGTTATAGAATTTAGGGTCTACCAGTATTTCTGTCAAACCTGCACAAACTCAATTCAGCTATATTTTTGGCTCCAAAGCAGTAAGCTTTAGAGCCAAAGCTTACTGCTCCACAGCTCCTAGCCATGGGTAGAAGCATGGGAGACAGAGCTGAAGATCGAGACCGCCAACGAGTGGTCGGTGAAGCTGTGGACTGCGTCCTAAAGCACGCACCATGTGGAAAATCAGGTATGCCTCCCATAAAGAAAGATGTAAAGAACCTAAAGAATGATGCGCATGAAGTACTACAGGCAGATAAAGAAGGCGGTTTTGTTGTTTGGCCAAAAAACCTTGTGAACCAAAAATCCAAGCAAGCTATTATGAAGAATTTCAAAGCTGTTTCTTTCGACCCGAAAAAGCAAAAGAAGGCCGCCCTGAAGCTACTCAGACTTGCACCTAGACTCGTTACGGCAGCTTGTGAACAAAGCGGAGACGCAGTTCCTTGATGTTTTCTTCACTTGCAAAACCCACAAGGCTGAATACCCTTTTAGGGCTATTGTGTCCGAGAAGACGTCATGGCAATGACAGGTAGGAAAAGTTCTGCAAGGCCATCTCAAGAAATTGCAGATAAATGAGCCTTTACTGGTAAGAAGCTCTGAAGAAGCGATCTTGGCGATACATGAAGACCAGGATACTGCACTAACCGCATTTTCAATAGATGTAGAGGACTTATATTATTCTGTGCCGCGAGATGGTTTGATGTGCGCTGTGCGCGATATGATAGAAGATATTGGTGAAGTTATCTTTCAGAATTCTGTAGGTGTCAACACCGACAATTTTTAACGCTTTTAGATTTTTATCTTCTTTCAACTGCTGTTAATTATGATGACCAATTCTACATCCAACGCACTGGCATCTGTATAGGATAAGCCATACCCCCATTTTATGTGTCATTTTTTTATCCTTGGTTGACAATGTAATTTCTGCTAAGTTGGTGGACGCGCCTGTAACGCGAGTGTTTAGATATGTTGACGGCTACTTAAGCGTCACGAAGACCTGCATGCATTTTTATGACGCGGTCGAATAAATTTTGGGCTTGTTCATCAACTCATCGCGACGACTTAAGTTCACGTATAAATTGCCAAGTAACAACCGTATTCAGTTTCTAGATATTAACCTCTGTTTTTCTTTGGACGAGCGTGTATGCGGGGGATATCATCCGAGATCTAAGAAAACCTTGTTGCGCTACGACAGCGCACACTCTGAATTGATTAAGAGAGGCATAGCAACCACTTGCATTAAGGCAGCACTTAGTAAGTCGTGTGAGAATGAGTGCAATCAAAGTTTTCTTTTTTTTTAAATCAGATAGCGCGATTACAAAACGCAGGCTTTCCCAGTTCTGTGATCACTTCAGTATGCGAAGCTATCTTGCAGAAAGAGAAAAGAAGTTCCGAAACTTCCCAAAAAGAAAGAATAAAGACAAGAGACAAGCGCACGTGGTGCCATACTTACACAAGTTGTCACACAATTTAAAGAAAGTTTCCAATAGACATAACATTAATTTTGCTTTTCAGTGCCCCGTGCAAGCTGTCCTCGATATGTAATCGTATGAAAAAGCGCGAAAGGCCCCTGTGCACCACAAATCAATAAATCCCGTTTCACTGAGTGCAGGCGCAACGTTATCTATCAGATAGCGCTGAGCTGTGGAAAAACTTACATAGGTCAAACGGGACAGTGCTTCAATGAAAGAGCTCGTCAACTCAGCACTAACCTAAAGAATAGCTATGGGAGTCATTTAGCAGGACAATGCAACAAGTGTCACTGCACTCCCATATTTGAAAAAACAAAATTCATAGGGAAAGGAAAAGGTAAGAAGGAAAGGGAAATAGTAGAGGCTTATCACAATAGAAAAGAAGGAGATAAATGTGTAAGCACTCCCTGTCTTGCCTTGCCGCGAAAAGAAATCGCATTTTCGGATGAACGATTATGATATTGGTGATTTGCAGATGTTCTTGCGACTGGGTGTACGCATGCCTATGCTGAATAAGGTATAAATGGCTGGTGAATTTCAAGTAAACTTCCAGTTGGCAGTCAGCGCTTGTCTGTGGTATTTGTTTCCTTGCGTCCGTGGTTTATTCGCGCTGTTTAACCTTAGTTCTAAGTATGAACAACTAGCCCTCATCAAGATCTTATAAGGCGTATCTTTTCCTTCGTGCGTTCCGTTGTCCGGGCTATAGGATGGCCACAATCGAATGGATGGACAGTGGTGTCCGCTATCACACTGGCACATTAAATTGCTATTGACCCCGATGAGTCAAGATTGAGATGGAAAGTATTTTGCCGCAATGAAATACTAGCGTACTTTGACACAAGCCAAAGATGATCAAGATCCATGCTGACTGGCAATTGACTGCACATACTATTGGAATACTATAAAATGAGCCTGATAGCCCCTGCACACGAGGTACCTTCAGTAAATGTCTCGAGTGACTGCGGTCACTCTTGGCACATGGCGCGTTAGCGCACGTAGTCAGGCAATTGCCCTTCACCTAAGAAACGTGCACTTTTGGGGCTTACCTCTGGCCTCCTCCTTTGGGCGAAAGCTTCCCTCGCCGGCGGTGGCTCGATTCTCTTGTGGACAAGCAAAGAAGGCACTGCGGCGGGTTTCAGGCGAGCACACTGCACAGGTATTCCTATCGATCTCATTACCGAGATGGCTCTGTGGTAGTCAGTGTTGCGGAACTCATCGAACCGAATCACAGTGTGGCTTGTCAGTTTGAAGTTCTTCACAGTGGCAAGCCATCCCACTAAAGCCTGTTTCTCTTTTCACCTCATCACACACGGTGGTGTCATTGAAGCTGCGCGCATCGCAAATCGACGGCATCGGGATGTCGTGGTCACTGACAAATGCGCTCAAGAAGTTCTCGCTGGCCGCACTCTTGAACTTAGGTCCTCAATCGTGAGCAGTCACTTGCTGGCCAATATTAGCCCAATATGAATGTGCAAATTGTGGTGCAAGGCACGTCGCAGCGTACCTCGCAAGCAAACACCCGGAGTTGTGAACATAAAAACTAAGCGTGCCCGGCCGGAACACCTACGAGGCCACGATCACGCACTTCCGATAGCTTCCTCACTCCGATCTCCCCCGCTATTGCTACTTGGCGAGCTCGCGAGCATGGAGCAAGCGAGGATTTTAATTCGTGTAGTACTTCCCCCAGCTTGCGCAAATTAAAGAACCTATCAAACTATTTAAAGTGTGGTGTCTAGTCATTGACGGCAGCGTTTCGTTAATTTCTGTGACCACTTCAGCTTCCACTTAACAAGACGGCAGACCGTTACGCAAAGGCAGCTCCAACTGGGCCCATAGGTTTCTGCATATAAAACGGTACCGTGCGGGCTGTGACAAGGCTCCGAAGACAGTGACAATTAGTCGGTCTCAAAAATGAGCCCCTTCTTGATGCCCAAAGTTATGGATATTTAGCGTTCCTCTGGACTGTCCGGTTATGTGACTCGTGGCAATACGACGCATCCATTCTTTTTCTGCGCTGTAGAATACTGAAATTAAACATTTCTAAGAGTAGGTGTGGGACTTCACCATAGAACACTTGTGCGGATGCGAGGATGTAGAATCATTGGAACATTTCCTCCTCTTGCAGCCATTATACATAACTTCGAAAGAAATTTACTTAGAATGACACCTATAGTCGATTGGTGCTTCCTATTAAGTACCTAAAATATATCATTTTGTGCGAGCATCCTTGCTCGTGCCTGAAAAGAAGTATGTCAGATTGTGCACGTGTACCTCATTGCTAGAGAGATGCTGACATGTTAAAAAGTTTTTCTTCATTTTTAACATTGGAGTTGCACTTTTTGCTTAACGGATTCATCAAGAATTGCCATGTTTACCTTTAAGTTATTTGGTGGTATTTACAATACTTTTGTTACGGGGATGTTAGAAACATATAAAGACTGTATTTACAATATATATACAGGATGAGTCAGCGTAGACAAGATGGCTGGGCACCAACAACACGCAGCAGCCAGCGTCTCGCGATCTTCTTCCTCTGTCTTCTCTCATCCTTCCGTAACAGGACCCCCCAGCTGGTGACGCGCTGTCTCGGCGCATGGTAGGCGAATTGCGAGCGAAGTACGGCTTCTGCCACGAAACGTGCACGACGCCAACAGGCGTCGGACTTGAGGATGCATCAAACTGTAGTTGCGAAATCTCGTAATTTACGTCGGTAACTTGACGTAGTACTTCATAAGGCCCTGGGTAGCGAGAGAGACGCTTCTGGGAGAGGTGAACCCGATGACATGGTGACCAAACGAGCACCCAAGCACCTGGCATGAACTTAACATCACGATGGCACCGGGCATAACGCTGTTCTTGTATATGCTGCGAGGCTAACAAACAAGATCGGGCAACTTGAAGTGCCATGAGAGCTCGATCGATGACTCCGCAAGCGTGCTCAGCTGCAACATGTGGCACAAAAGGGAGGATGATGTCAAACGTCAATGTGGGGTCGCGACCATACAAAAGATAAAAGGGCGAATATCCTGCGGTGTCATGTCGGGACGAGTTGTACGCGAACGTCACGTAGGCCAGCGTGGCGTCCCAGTCAAGGTGATCGTTGGTGACGTACATTGACAGCATATCTGTGATTGTTCGGTTGAGACGTCCCGTAAGACCATTCGTTCGTGTGTGGTAGGCGGTGGACAGCTTGCGCTCAGTAGCACAAGAGCGGAGGAGGTCGTCGACAACTCGAGACAAGAACGAACGGCCGCGGTCTGTAAGTAACTGTCGAGGCGCACCATGGTGGAGAATAACGTCATGAAGGGGAAAATCGGCGACTTTGGTTGCGCAACTAGTCGGCAACGCCTTTGTTATCGCGTAGCGTGTCGCGTAATCAGTAGCGATGGCGAGCCACTTATTCTCTCTAGTCGTCGTCGGAAGAGGGCCAAGCAGGTCAAGGCCTACCCGAAAGAACGGTTCAGAAGGAACTTCAATTGGATGTAGTCGTCCGACAGGTGGCAGGGGAGGTTTCTTCCGGTGCTGACAAATTCGCAAGTTGCGACATAGCGACGCACGGAGCGATAGAGGCCCGGCCAGAAGAACCGGCATCGTACGCGGTCGTATGTACGCAAAACTCCAAGGTGTCTCGCCGTCGTAGCATCGTGAAGTTGTTGGAGAGCGATGGATAGCAGATGATGAGGAAGGACAACGAGTAACTCAGGGCCGTGAGGGGTCATATTGCAGCTGTAGAGGATGCCGTCGTGCAGCATGGACATGCGGGACGTGCCGTCAGTGCTACCAGATTGCACTCCGGCGATGATGGACTGCAAGGATTCGTCGCGTTGTTGTTCAGCGCGCATATCGGCAATGTCAGTAAAAGCCATCACGCAGGTCATCGGATCATGCGCAGCAGGATCAGGGGGATCGATGGGGTGACGAGAAAGGCAGTCAGCCTCCTTGTGGAGGCGTCCAGTCTTGTCACTGGCAATAAATGAAAATTCATGGAGCCGCAAAGCCCAGCGACCAAGCCGTCCTGTCGGGTCCCGGAGGGAAGACAGCCAGCAGAGTGCCTGGTGGTGTGTAACGACCGCATACGTGCGGCCGTAAAAATATGGCCGGATCTTGGCGACAGCCCAAACTAAAGCCAAGCGCTCTCGTTCGGTGATGAAGTAATTTCTCTCGGCAGGTGACAACAGGCGGCTGACGTAAGCTATCACGCACTCGTTACTATTCTGTTGTTGGACGAGAACAGCGCCAATGTCATAGCCGCTTGCGTCAGTATGAACTTCAGTTGGTGCAGATGGATCAAAGTAGGCAAGTATGGGAGGGGTGGTGATGAGGGCGGCGAACGCATGAGCCTGCTCCGGGCCCCGCAAGAACGGCGTTTTCTTTTTTAGAAGATCTATCAAAGGCCAAGCAATGTCGGCGAAGTTTTTGACGAAACGGCGAAAGTAAAGACACGGGCCCACGATGCAGCGCGCGTCAGAAGCAGAATGCGGCACAGGGAAACTGAGTACGGCGTGAACTGTTTCCGGGTCTGGTTGAACACCGGACGCGTCAACTAGGCGTCCGAACATGGTGATCTGACGGCGCCCGAACTGACACTTCGTGGAGTTCAGTTGGAGGCCGGCTTTTCGGAAGGCGTCTTTTCGCATGATCTTGTTTAAGTGCCGATAGTCGACGCAAAAAACGACAGGTACCATCTTTCTTTTTCACAAGCACGACAGGCGAGGCCCAAGGGCTAGCTGATGGCTCGATGACCCCTTTGCGGAGCATTTTGTCCACTTCCGGATGGATGACTCGACGTTCAGCATGCGATACACGATAGCGACGCCGACGAATAGGATTCGTGTCTTCAGTGTTTATACGGTGGTGAACAACAGATGTTTGGCCCAAAGGCCTGTCGCCGAAATCAAAGATGTCACTGTACGACTCAAGCAGGAGACCGTGACCTGTGCCGAGGTGAGTTCAGGTGCAATCATTTTCGCCCGGTCATCCGTTAAGGAACCAGAGGTGTGAGCTGCAATTGGAGCTAAGAAACCACTCTCGGCATTTAATGTAGGTTACGAAGACCACTAAGTTAGCGTGAAAGAAGTAATTGCTTTATGATTTCTTGTGAGCCTCGGCCAATCGCCCCTACTGTGTATGTGTCATGTGTTAAAAGTATTGGAAGTAATAATGCATTAGTATCTCAAAAGCTTCATAGAGTCAGAGAAAACGACCCATTTCCGCTGTACGCCATATCGAAAGAAACTGCAATTTCACAGCCCACAGATATAATTTCACAGCTCGAAGAATGGCTGGTATTCGCGACACGTCTTGTGTGCCAACTAGAACCTATTTGTGTGACATGCGCTCGAATGAAAAAAAGCTGCCGTCGAACTAGCATTTGTTGAACATACATCTGTAAAAACAAAGATGGATGGATGGATGGATGGATGGATGGATGGATGGATGGATGGATGGATGGATGGATGGATGGATGGATGGATGGATGGATGGATGGATTGATGGATGGATGGATGGACGGATGGATGGATGGATGGATGGATGGATGGATGGATGGACGGACGGACGGACGGACGGACGGACGGACGGACGGACGGACGGACGGGCTTTATTGTGGTCCTCTAGGGCGCGCGATAGCGCGCACTATGTCGCGCCAGCTCGGGACCGAGAGGCGCCCTCCAGCTTTTTTACATGCCTGAAGAAGCTTGTTTCGCAGTGGATGACTGTTCTGTAATCACAGGAGGATAAAACTGCAAGAAATTTCCTGCGTGAAAATTACTTTACCAGTTTTGCTTCATATCTCTCAAGGCTAGACAATGTTCAAGGAGGCGTTCGACAGCGCATCCTTATACCTCATGTTATGGCGGTGGTTCAGTGGTTCTCACTTGACTAAGATGTACGGTGCATTATTTAGATAGAAGAAATTGTGATCGTTTGACGAATTCTAGCAGGTATTTTCGCCAACGAGTCCGAATTATTACTACTTCTGGTGCCAAAGATTCACCCTTCTACGAGTCCGAATTATTACTACTTCTGGTGCCAAAGATTCACCCTTCTACATTGAGGGTACATGCTCTTCCATATATCTTGTGTCTGGGCCCCTGGACGCCCTAGGCATTCATAACACCATAGACGAGCTTATTGAAGCGCACCGTATTAGCCAATACGAACGACTTGCCAATTCCACCACGGGCATGCACATTCTAGGCACCCTAGGCATAACCTTACACCACCCAGTTCGGACCAAAAGTACCCATCCCTCCAAACATTCGTGATCAGCTAGTTATCCCGCCCATACCTCGCAATATGCACCCTGAACACAATCCGGAGTGACGTGCAGAAAGAGCTAAACAACTACAAAAGCGCTACGACCAAGCCGCTGACGTAACCTACGTGGACGCAGCAGAGTACCCCAACCAAAACGCCATGGCGGTCGTCGCAGTCGCGGGTTCGCAGTACCACCTCTCCGCGGCCGCATCAATATTCGCCACGCAACCCGAAGTAGGAGAAGAAACGGCCATCGCTTTGGCCTACGCGGCTACCAATGCACACTGCATCATCAGCGATTCAAAAACGGCCATTCGTAACTACGCAAGAGGACTCATAGCACCCCAAGCGCAGAAGATTCTCTCTGGCACTCCTCCCCCAAGGCAACGCCGCGTGCAGATCATCTGGGCCCCTGGTCACTCGGGTCTGGCTGGAAACGAAGCCGCCCACGATGCCGCCCGAGCTCTCGCACACCGGGCGCATCATCCTTCTCCTGCGTCTTCCGATCCCGACCAGCCCTCTGTTCTGCATCGCGGTCACGCGCGGGACCGAATGGTCACGTTGAGAGAAATTCTCCTGCACTACCGAAGAGAGCGGTTACGCTACCGCCCAGCACACAAAACACTGAATAAGTCTCAATCCACCACTTGGCGACTCCTTCAGACAAGAAGTTTTCCGAACCCCGTGCTTTACAACCGCATGTACCCCGATGCATACTCACCACTCTGCAAAGCGTGCAAGGCCCGCGCCGACCTCAATCATATTATCTGGCAATGCCCCAACGCCTCACCCACCAACACCTCCCGCACTAACACACGCATCATTAGTACGGCCGAGCAGTGGGAGACATTGCTGCTCAGCTTGGACCTAGAGGAGCAGCTCTGGGCCGTCCGGATGGCCGAAGACGCCGCCAGAAAGCAAGGACTGGCCGCCGTCTGAGGAAGGGGGGGATTGGGGGTTAGTCTCCCGACCCCCGCCACCCCTTAACCCCATCAAGGACACCATAAAGTTTTATCTCTCTCTCTCTCTCGAGAAAAGCGAATGGTCCAATCTTATTTCGAGAAGACGACGAATACAACATACAATGAATGCAAGTGTCTGGTTTACGCAAGAGACGAGAACAAGCAAGCCTACACTCCATAAGACTCAACATGACACACACGGACATAATCAACTGCAAAACTCAGCTGACGGACTCACCAATGAAAAAGCTTAGTTTCATCTAGTTTGTATTGGTTCATGATTAAAGCCAATGGACTCTGAACGTAACGCCTCTGAAGCCTGCAACTTGTTCTGCGCGACTGCTGCCGCTACTAGTCAGAGATGCAGTCGTTGCAACCATCAGCGCGTCACCCACAACGAAAGCGCTGCTGGAGTTCTTGCGGTCAACGAGCCATAACGAAGCTTTGTCAATATACGTATAGTGTACATGTGTGCGTGTGCGACTGTATATTGACACGTGTACTTATCTTAATCGGGCAATCACGTTTCGCCGCCTAACAAATGTTATCGCACAGCGCGGGACGCGCCTGCATGTATCCGAAGTTTCTGGAAAGTTATCGATGCTTCTATCCGCTGTCTCTTGTCGCCGAACCTCATGTTATCTGATTTCATCGCCTGACGCGAATGCTGTAGAACTTTGTGGAAGGCACGCGGGTCCCAACGATCAGTCTGGAACATTCCACGACTGCTGTATAAAAGCTGACTCGCTTGACCCGCTGATCAGATTTTCGACGATCGCCGACCGTGTTCGCCGCCATCGTTGTGCTACAAGTGTAGCCTCTTTTTGTGGGCACAGGTTCGCCCAATAAAAGTTAGTTTTGTCTTTCACAGTATTGCTACTGTGTTCTTCAACGTAACTACCACGTGCCATCTGGTGGAGGCGCTTTGTCTTCATTTACCGGACGCCCCCGACAAGCTGTGATCCAAGCCCGGACCGCAAAGAGAACAAGTCGACGAAATGCTGCGCGACGACATCATCCAGCCGTCGAAAAGCCCGTGGGCATACCCTGTTGTCCTCGTGAAGAAAAAGGACGGAACCCTACGTTTCAGCGTCGATTATCGTCGTCTGAACGAGATCACGAAGAAGGATGTATACCCCCTCCCACGGATAGACGACGCATTGGATCGGCTCCCGAACGTTAAATACATTCTCGTCGATGGACATCAAGTCTGGCTATTGGCAAATAGAAGTCGACGAAAGAGATAGCGAAAAGACCGCCTTCATCACCCCAGACGGCATCTACGAGTTCAAGGTTATGCCATTTGGACTGTGCTCGGCGCCTACAACGTTCCAGTGCGTGATGGACACGGTTTTCGCAGGATTGAAGTGGCAGACCTGTCTCGTTTACTTGGATGACGTCGTTGTTTTCGCCGGAAATTTCGACAATCAACTTAGGCGGCTTGCGACAGTATTAGAGGCCATCAAGCCATCAGGGCTCACTCTGAAGCCAGAAAAGTGCCGCTTCGCTTACGATGAGCTTCTCTTCCTAAGCTGCGTCATCAGCAAGTCTGGAGTCCGCCCCGACCCGCAGAAGACAGCTGCATCGCAAAGTTCCCGCAGCCCATCGACAAGAAGGCATTGCGTAGATGTCTTGGCATGTGTGCCTACTACAGGCGATTTGTCAAGAACTCTTCACGCATCGCTGAGCCGCTGACTCAGCTAACTAAATGTGACGTCGAGTTCAAGTGGGAAACGCCGCAGGCCGACGCATTTCAAGAACTGAAACGACGCATGCAGTCGCCGCCCGTATTTGCGCACTTCGACGAGCACGCCGATAGCGAAATCCACACTGACGCCAGTAGCCTAGGCCTCGGTGCCGTCCCAGTCCAGAGAAAAGATGGACATGAACTTGTGATAGCTTACGCTAGCCGGTCGTTGCCAAAAGCGGAAGGCAATTATTCTACAACCGAAAAGGAATGCATCGCCATTGTTTGGGCTACAGTGAAATTTGGCTCTTATCTATATGGCAGGCCATTCAAAGTGGTCAGCGACCATCACGCGTCTTGTTGGCTAGCTAACTTAAAGGACCCTTCAGGACGGCTGGCACGGTGGAGCCTCAGACTACAAGAATACGACATCACTGTAACATACAAGTCCGCACGAAAACACTCAGATGCCGATTGCCTGTCACGCGCCCCCATTGACCCGCCGCCGGCAGATGACGAGGATGACGACGCCTTCCTTCGAATAATAAGCGCGGAAGACTTCGTCGAACAGCAACGAGAAGACCCCGGGAGCCAAAATCCCTAGTCGAGTATTTGGAAGGGCACACTGACGTTGTCCCTAGGGCATTTGGGCGTGGATTGTCTTCGTTCACGCTTCAAAACAACCTACTCGTGAAGAACTTCTCACCAACCCGCGCCAACTACCTTCTTGTTCCGCCGGCGCTGCGTCCAGAAGTACTGCACACCCTACATGACTATCCAACCGCTGGGCACCTCGGTTTCTCTCGGACGCTATCGAGGATACAAGAAAGGTATTACTGGCCGCGGCTAACCGCCGATGTTGCCCGTGAGGTCAGGACATGTCGAGACTTTCAAAGACGCAAGACACCACTGACAAGGCCAGCGGGATTACCAAAGCCGATCAAGCCTCCTTACCGGCCTTTTTGAGGACGACGCAACGAGCTATGGAAAGAAGAATGATGGGTGTAACGTTAAGAGATAAGAAAGGAGCAGAATGGGTGAGGGAACAAACGCCAGTGAATGACATCTTAGTTGAAATCAAGAAAACGAAATGCGCATGAGCAGGACATGTAATGAGGAGGGAAGATAACCGATGGTCATTAAGGGTTACAGACTGGATTCCAAGGAAAGGGAAGCGTAGCAGAGGGCGGCAGAAAGTTAGGTGGGCGGATGAGATTAAGAAGTTTGCAGGAACGACATGGTCACAATTATTACATGACCGGGGTTGTTGGAGAAGTATGGGAGAGGCCTTTGCCCTGCAGTGGGCGTAACCAGGCTGATGATGATGATAATGACCACCTTTTCAGCAGATCGGGATGGACTTGCTCGGACCTTGCCGACATCAACTTCCGGAAATAAGTGGATCGTAATGGCGACGGACTATCTCACGCGCTTCACTGAAACTAAAGCTCTACCGAAAGGCAGCGCAGCCGAAGTGGCGAAATTTTTCAATTTTTCTTCGAGAATATCCTGCTGCGACATGGTGCTCCAGAAGTCCTCATCACCGACAGAGGAACGGCTGTTACAGCAGAACTCACGCAAGCAATTCTGCAATACAGCCAGAAAAGACACAGGAGGACAGCTGCCTACCATCCGCAGACGAATGGTGTCACGGAGCGCCTGAACAAGACCCTCGCCGACATGCTAGCAATGTACGTCGACGTCGAGCTCCAGACGTGAGATGCGGTCCTGCCGTACGTAACATTCGCTTACAACACGGCGGTGCAAGAAACAACACAGATCACGCCATTTAAGCTGGTTTACAGCAGGAACCTGACGACGACGCTCGACGCCATGCTGCCGCACGTCACTGACGAGGAAAATCTTGACGTCGCTACCTATCTCCAGCGCGCCGAAGAAGCCCGCCAGCTCACGCGCTTACGGATCAAGAACCAGCGGCGACCGACAGCCGACACTATAACCTGCGACGATGCTTCAAGTACCAGCCCGGCGACCGTGTTTGGGTATGGACCCCGATACGCCGACGAAGACTGAGTGAGAAACTATTGCGGCGCTATTTCGGGCCTTACAAGGCCATCTCACGTATGGGCGCGCTGGACTATGAGGTCATGCCAGACGGCATTTCGCATTCACAGCGGCGCCGCCGCACGATCTGAAGTGGTCCACGTGGTGCGCCTTAAACCCTTTTACGGACGCTGAAGAACTTCCTTATTATGTTGTTTTCTTTGCTTCGAGTGCTTTTCTTTATTACTTTCGTTTGTTTGCAGCATCGGGTCATTGCTATTTAAGAGGGGGGTAATGACACGTGTACTTATCTTTATCGGGCGACCACGTTTCGCCGCCTAACAAATGTTATCGCACAGCGCGGGACGCGCCTGTATGTATCCGAAGTTTCTGGAAAGTTATCGATGCTGCTATCCGCTGTCTGTTGTCGCCGAACTTTATGTTATCTGATTTCATCGCCTGACGCGAATGCTGTAGAACTTTGTGGAAGGCGCGCGGGTCCCAACGATTAGTCTTGAACATTCGACGACTGCTGTATAAAAGCCGACGCGCTTGACCCGCTGATCAGGGTTCCGACAATGGCCGAGTGTGTTCGCCACTATCAGTGTTCTTTGAGTGTAACCTGCTATTCAGGGCACCTGCTATTCAGGGCACAGGTTCAGCCAATAAAAGTTAGTTTTGTCTTTTATAGTATTGCTACTGTGTTCTTTAGCGTCACTACCACGTGACATCTGGTGGAGGTGCTTTACGTTCATGTACCGGACGACCCCGACAACCCGTAATCCAAGCCCGGACAGCAAACAGAACGCCAACGTCGCCCCGGAACCTCAAGCAAGCCACCGGCTACAGCTGCGGCACTCGGAACACGGACTTCTACCAGACGCGACCAAGAACATCGTCCAAAAAGATCGTCCAGAGAGGACCAAGAAGGCAGCCACAATAGCAACCGCAGTGGCCCCAATAGTTCTGCAGCAGCCCAAGGAGCCACCGACGTTCCGCGCTTCCACATTTGAGGATCCGGAAAGCTGGCTGGAGACGTGTGAGAGGGTCGCTACGTTTAACAGCTGAAACAGCGACGACTAGGTGGAAGATGCGGCCAGGATGGGGTTCGACAATTGAGAAGCTACTTTAACGACGTAGGACCTGTCCCGAACCGGCTTCCTGCAAACATTCACAAGCGTAGTGGGTAAAGAGCGCGCCCGAACTCTACTGGAAACACGAGTACAGCTTCCCAATGAGACCGTAGCGATTTTCACGGAAGAGATGGCCCGTCTTTTCCTGCACGCCGACCCGGAAATGTCGGAGGAGAAAAACGTCCGCTTCGTGATGCGGGGCGTCAAGCAAGAACTTTTCGCCGGAGTGATTCGCAACTCGCCGAAGACCGTAGCTAAGGTTTCTGCAGAGGCATCGACGATCGAGAAAACTCTGGAAAGGCGCACCCGGCAATATAACCGCCATGTGGTAAGGCCGTAGTGCGCCATCCAAGGACTGGGTTCCGACGACCATTAAGAGACCATCAGGGCCACTGTGCGCGAAGAACAGCGCAAAGTCTTGTCTCAAGTAGCCTCGATCGCGGACATCGTGAAAGATGAGGTTCAGCGATCGCTTCGAGTTCCTGAGGTGCAAGTTCAATTACCGCAGCCGCAGCCAGAAGCGATGACCTACGCCGCCATCTCACGCCGTCAAAGTGCCCCTCTGCTAACGCTCCAGGCCCCTGTAACGCCGCAATTCCGTCGTCCGCCGCCGTTGCCGGCACCACGCCCACCCGTCGCCCAGCGCACCTACGCGAGGAAGACGGACATTTGGCGAGCCCCCCGACCACCGCCCGCTCTGCTATTACTGCGGAGAAGACGCCCATGTGTACCACCGATGCCTATAAAGCGACTTGGGACTGAGAGGGTTCGCCGTCAACGCACCGCGTCCACAGCTAGAGGAGCGCCCACGTGACATCGCCGACAACCTCACCGCCACTCAGTGGAGCCCTCGACGACCATCCCTGTCGCCGTCACCAGGCCGGCTGTCACCGCAGCGCCGATCGTACATTGTCCCAGCCTGGGGCCCGTCTGCGAGCCCATATCCGGAAAATTAAAAGCAGCAACCGATGTAGGTTGCGGTGCTGTTCGACGAACTGGCCAAGATCCTCTGCTGCCGACGAAGACGCTGAAGAGACTATCTCGACGACATAAAAACGACGACACACCACCGTCCCGACGAAGCCTGGAAGCAAAGAATACGCCGACAAAAGACGACCTGACGACGCCACATACCAGCCGCAGGTCAAAGCGACGCAGCCTTGATACGACGCCAAGACCTAACTGTAAGGCAAGACAAAGAACCATCGACCTCGACATGCTTCTCGACGACGACGCAGTTACCACCTTAGTAGACACAGGAGCCAATTACTCCGTCATGAGTGGACCCATCGCCGCCAAGTTGAAGAAAGTTAAGAGTGCATGGGAAGGCCCTCAAATTCGGACAGCTGGAGCACACCTCATAACGCCGACCAGAATCTGCCCGGCGAGAATTACCGTTCATGACGGGCTTACCCTGCCACCTTCACTATCCTCCAACAGTGTTCTCGGCATGGACTTCCCGAACAAAACACGGCGCAGTCATCGACCTGAAGTCGAAATCGATAACGCTGTCGGAGGTTAAAGCGTTACCACCGGAGAGCTCTCGTAGTCACCACGCCTTGAGTGTGCTCGAAGATCAAGGGAGCATCCCATCGCGTTCCAGCATTATTATTCCCGTAGGCACCGAAACACCCGCTGTCGTAGAAAGCGTCATCGATGGTGGCCAATGTCTACTACTCGACCGGGAAATTTGTGTCGCAAAAGGAATCGCTGGACCGCACGGAAGAAAAACGAAGGTGTTGCTGACAAACTTCAGCCACGAGTTCAAGCACGTACAAAGGCACCAGAATCGCGTACATCGAGCAAATTGTGGAAACCAGCAGTCCGCTTGTCCTTTCGGATTCTGCCGCATCTACCCTGATGACCATAATTCCCGAACCAGACTTCGACATAAATCCAAGTCTCCCCATGATTAAGCAGCTACAGATCAGAAGTCTTCTCCGACGATACAAAAGTGTTTTTCGACGTCATCGAGGGTTGGACAAACACCATTTGCAAAGGATCGCATCGTTTCTGATTCTGATTCTAATAACTGAAGACTGCGCTGGACCATTCCGCAAGAGCCTTTACCGAGTTTGGATGCGAGAACCTGACGCTAGTAGGCAACAAGTCGACAAAATGCTGTGCAACGACATCATCCAACCGTCGAAAAGCCCGTGGGCATCTTCTGTAGTCTTGGTGAGGAAAAATGACGGAACCCTACGTTTCTGCGTCGATTATCGTCGATTGAATAAGATCACGAAGAAGGACGTATACCCCCTCCCATAGATAGGCGATGCATTGGATCGGCTCTCCAACTCTACATACTTCGCATCGATGGACCACAAGTCTTGCTGCTGGCAATAGACGCTGGCGAGTGAGATCGCGAAAAGACTGCCTTCATCACGCAAGACGGCCTCTACGAGTTCAAGGTCATGCCATTCGGACTGTGCTCGGCGCCTGCAACGTTTCAGCATGTCGTGGACACGGTGTTAGCATGATTGAAGTGGCGGACGTGTCTTATTTACTTAGATGACGTCGTTGTCTTCGCCGGAAATATCGAAGATCACCTTAGGCGGCTTGCGACAGTATTAGAGGCCATCAAGCCATCAGGGCTCACTTTGAAGCCGGAGAAGGGCCGCTTCGGTTACGATGAACTTCTTTTCCTAGGCCACGTCATCAGACCATGTGGAGTCCGCGCCCACCCCCAGAAGACAGCTGCTATAGAAAAGTTCCCGCAGCCCATAGACAAGAAGGCAGTGCGTAAATTCCTTGGCATGCGTTGCTTTGTCTCTAGGCGCGTTGTGAAGGACTTTTCACGCATCGCGGAGCCGCTAACACATCTAACCTAATGTAATGTCGAGTTCAAGTGGGAAACGCCGCAAGCCGACGCATTTCAAGAACTCAAACGACGCATGCAGTCGCCGCCGGTACTTGCACACTTCGATGAGGACGCCGATACCAAAATCCACACTAACGCCAGTAGCCTTGGCCTCGGAGCCGTCCTAGTCCAGAGGAAAGACGGACTTGAACGGGTGATATCTTATGCTAGCCGGTCAGTGTGAAAAGCGGAAGGCACATATTCTACGACTGAAAAGGAATGCCTCGCGATCATTTCGGCTACAGCGAAATTACGCCCATACTTATATGACAGGCCGTTCAAAGTAGTCAGCGAGCATCACGCGTTGTGTTGCCTAGCTAACATAATGGACCCTTCAGGATTGCTGACGCGGTTGAGCCTCGGAGTGCGAGATATGACTTCACGGTAATCTACAACAAAACAGTCTGACGCCGACTGCCTATCAGGCGCCCCTATCGATCCCCCGCCGCAAGACAAGGACGATGACATCTTTCTTGAAATAATAAGCGCGGAAGACTTCACTAAACAGCAACAAGCAGGATTGAAGCAGTGCCTACAAGCAGAGCTGGACCTACAAGGCCTCGCCGAGTATTTGGAAGGGAACAAGGCGTTGTCCTTAGGCCATTTAAGCGCGGAGTGTCTTTGTTCACGCTACAAACAACCTGCTTGTGATGAATAACTGCTCATCAGTCCGCGCCAAATACTTTCTTGTTGTTCCGTCAGCGCTGCGTCCAGAAGTACTGCAGCCCTACATGATGATCCAACCGCTCGGCACCTAGAATTCTCTCGGACGCTGTCGAGGATACAGGAAAGGTATTGCTCGCCGCGTCTCACCACCGACGTCGCCCGTTACGTTAAGACATGCCGGGACTGTCAGCGACGCAACACACCGGAGACAAGGCCAGCAGGATTACTACAGCCGATTGAACCTCCTTGCCGACCATTTCCGCAGATCAGTATGGATTTATTGGGACCGTTTCCGATTTGAACATTCGGAAATAAGTGGATCGTCGTGGCGACTGACTGTCTCAAGCGCTTCGCTGAAACTAAAACCGAAGTGGCGAAATTTTTCGTCGAAAACATCCTGCTGCGACATGGTACCCCAGAAATCCTCATCATCGACGGAGCAACGGCCTTTACAGTGGAGCTCACCCAAGCCATATTGCAATACAGTCAGACAAGCCACAGGAGGACAACTGCCTACCACCCGCGGACGAATGGTCTGACGGAGCGCTTGAACGAGACACTCGCCGATATGTTAGCAATGTACGTCAAGGTCGAGCACAAGACGTGGGACGCGGTCCTGCCTTACGTAACCTTTTCTTACAACACGGCGGTGCAAGAAACAACATAGGTCGCGCTGTTCGAGCTGGTTTTCGGCAGGAACCCGATGACGACTCTCGACGCCATGCTCCCGCATGTCACCGACGAAGAGAATCTGGAAGACGCTACCTATCTCCAGCGCGCGGAAGAAGCACGACAGCTCGCCCACCTACGGATCAAGAACCAGCAGCGTACCGGCAACGAACACTACAACCTCCGACGGCTCTGCGTCGAGTTTACCAGCCCGGCGACCGTCTTTGGGTCTGGACCCCGATACGCCGACGAGGACTCAGTGAGAAACTATTGCGACGCTATTTCGGACCCTACAAGATCATCCGAAGTGCTGGAGAACTCGACTATGAGGTCGTGCCACACGGTATTTCGCATTCACAGTGGCGCCGCGCACAATTTGAAGTGGTCCACGTGGTGCGTCTGAAGCCCTTTTATGCACGCTGTCGAACTACCTTATTTTGTTGTTTCTTTGCTACGGGTATTTTTGTTATTTACTTTCGTTTGTTTGCAGCATCGGTCGCTGCTTTTTAAGAGGGGGGTATTGACGCGTGTACTTGTTTATCCTTTCTGGGCGACCACTTGTCTCCTGCCTAACAAATGTTATCGCACAGCGCAGGGCACGCCTGCATGTATCGGATGTTTCTGGAACGTTATCGATGGTTCCATCCGCTGTCTGTCACCGAACTTTGTGTAATGTGACTGCATGTATGCGTTACGTGAATAGTGTAGAACTTTGTGGAATACACGTCGGTCCCAGCGATTACTCTGAAACATTCGATGACTGATGTATAAATGCCGACGCACTTGACCCACTGATCAGATTTCCCACGACGGCCGAGTGTGTTCGCCGCTACTGTTGTTCTTTGAGTGTAGCCTGCTTTTGAGGGCCCAAGTTGGCCAAATAGAAGTTAGTTTTGTCTTTCACAGTATTGCTACTGTGTTCTTTAACGTCACTACCACGTGACAATATATAGTAATCATTCTTCAGCACGTGGAGTAAGATGTCAGGGGAAAGCCAGGGTAACATCTCCAGCATATCATTAAAGCTTGTAGCTCTCCTTTTCGGGAGGGAAGCGTTGCGGAATACTCGGCCATACAATTTATTCCGCTCTCCGCCAAAATATGTTTCCATTTCTCTCGAAAGGCGTAGCCTTAATTGTGATAACAAATGATTGGACAAACGTAAGAAGTACGCATGTTAATCCTATCGGTTATAAAAGTTGTAATCATTCGTTAATGAGCTAAATTAACAAGCACGGTGCCCCACGCACCGGAAAATGTGCGGCAACATAACATAAAGCTATTCCAACCTTTTCTATTGCAATTCTCCAATCAGCCCTCCGTGATCGTTCGAAAACTTTTTCGAACCACCCCCCCCTTCGCCTGTGTGCCAAGCGACGTCACGAAAACTGCGATAGCCCCCCCCCCCCCCCCAATCTGATGTGACTTGTACACACTCATTATGCATGACTGGACCTCATCAAAGCAAAATATATATTTATGATTCGATGTCATTTCGCCATATTAGCTCACTGCTATCGTAAGAGCGATCGCGCTTGGTGCACTTCACTTCGTCATGCGATGTCACAAAATCGCGATAACTCACCGCGTCAATGTGATGTGTACGCGTGAAAGATGCACTAATACGACTAACAGAGCTGACTTTTTTTCTGCATAGCAGGAGACTGCCCCGTTCCGAAAGTAATAAATGATGACTGACGCCAATCGCTGGGACACTGGTTACTCGCATCTGCCGGAGAGCATGGGTTTATTAGCGTATAATCAAACTTTGCGTTGCCGTGTAACGTCATCGAGCGCCGTGTGGCGTTATCGAGCACTTTCTGCACGTTTACGGCATCACTCTGCCAACTATTCTTTGCTAAGGATCTGTTTTAGCGGCATTCGTAACTTCATCTTGCACACCGCCGCGATTTTCGACCAGTCACGTCAAGCTACGTAAGGGAAAGTGGAGCAATTGTAGACGCCGGCACCAGCCTTTTCATCCGGTTATCTTTGTTCACTGCGCTGGCTCGGCCCCATCGAAACCTTCTCCACTTGACCGTGCTCCTCCCCTGTTGGCCGCCAATTAGAAAACAAATACCGCTGAAAGTAGGTAATGTTACTCGTTTTGAACGCCAAGTGACCTCCTATAAACGGGGAGAGCGCTTGATTGGGATGTTCAGGCAACGCTGCTTATCACCGCCCGATGCTTGTGTCGGCGGTTACGTAAATTTGCCGTTAGGAAATTCAAATAAAGACACATTGGTATATTTTCGCGTTATAAGGCCCGCGAACACATCACACTCGATGACTGCAGACATTCGCTGTCAAAATGGTGGCACAAAAGAAAGCGGCAGCCGCAGCGAGCGAATTGCCCTCCGTGCTGCCTGTCGCTTCAACCCGAAATAAGAGGTGAGAGCATAGCGCACACATAGCCATCAGCCCTCGATAAACCTAGACTATCTGCCACTGCAGATCGTTGTGAATATGGGGTCGCGCTCAGCCGCGCCATACAGAACCTTCTCCGGACTTAAATCACTCTTCCCTCTCCGCTCTGCTTGCGCGAGTCCCTTGTGCGCGCGAGATCGAGCCACTGTGCTTCTAAGCTCAACCTCACGTGCTTTCACTCGCACCCACAGCATACGGCGCGCGGCTGCGATGTTATTGCACCTGTGTTTATCCTGAACATTACGTCTACAGTGGCGGGGTCGACAAAGGCGAAAATTTGGCTCAAGTGTCTATACAATTTATATCGCAATAAAGGAGTGTGGTAGTGCCAATACTATCTTTAAGTGCGACTTTTGATTCCATCAAGGCCAACCCGAACCGGCACATTGTGGACGAATTTGTTGCTCAAATTGATTAGAATGCTTGAGCGGGGCAAAGTGGCGTTCAAGCGAAAGCCAGTCTTGCACATTCTTTTGCAAACATACATTCGGCCGTACTATTTAGATGAGGTCGTATGTTACCTTCAATGAAAAAAGTCGCAGTATCGCACTGAAAATGACGCATTAATTGTGACAGCAAATTATTAGAAAGCTATACGCAGAAACGTTAGTAGCTTTATTAGATGAGTAAACTCCTGTAAACGTTCGCTAACTAAATTACCAACCAAAGTGTCATGCGCGCTGAAGCAAAAATTAACACATCTCACTAAATGAGTGCCGTCATTTGCTGTACGGAACGTTGGCGTGCTGAAAAGCGAGAGCTGCCGCGAGTGAATACTCCTTCCTGGCTGACACCGGCTTCAATGCAAACCAGGCGCGGGGAACCCAGCGCACACGAAGCCATCAGCTATTTCGGTTCGGCTGGCCTTTGAACACAGCGCAGAGTAGATCCGCGCTGGTTTCGCTGGAATTAATTTGCACTGGGAACCCGCCGCGACCGGAGTAGAACTGGAGACGCCCTCTGCCTCTCATCCTGCCCTCTTCTATAGTGCGCGCACGTCTCGGTGGTCCTCCTCCCTCTTTCCCACAGAAGCGTCGCCTCTCCGCCTTCCTCCACTGCATTCGTGAGAACCCAACACACCAAGCTTTCTTGGCTCACCCTTACGTGATTTCCCTCGCACCTACAGCATACGGCACGCGGCCGCGATCTGAGAGCACTTGAATTTCATACGGAACCTCAAGGCGACGCCGACAGCGGAAATTGGCCCGGTGCGTCCCACCGAATTTGTTTTATTAGGCAATATTCCAACGCTAAAGTGCATTTGCGATAAAAGAGAGCTCGTCAAATATTTTGGTTGCAAATGATACGATGTTACCAGATGTATTGTATTTTTTTATTGTAACGTATCTAAGAACGTAAAAATCGTGGCTTTTTTGACACATCAGTGGATAAGAAAGCCAGTCTGCATTCAGCACTGTGCAATAAGCACTACTGCAGCATTTTAGCGACCTTACAGAGCCCTACCACGACGCCCGCCTACTGTTCAACATTAATTCTCTAGCATAATAGCTATCGGCGAGTTGGCAGATATCAACAGCGTTGTCAGAATATTTTGGCGCTGCTATATTGCCTAGCAAAAAAAAAAACAGTGAGATCAGTAAAAGCAGAAGCACTTTGATCGTTGCGCGCCTGTAGCTTTAAATAGGGGGTACAGTGGTCAGCGATTAATACGCAACAATTGGCCTACGTGGCGGCCAGTACTTCTTGCACCGCAGGTGGCGTAAGGCGCTCGCTAGGATTAAGGTGCCTCGACTCCGTACAGGACGGTGACACGTCCGGTTGCGCCGTCTTATTGTGTCGTAAAACGTAAGGGCGCGCTATGACGGACTGCGGAAAATTACGTGCTGTTCTCGTTGACAATAGAAACATTTATAATTTTGGATGTTTCTGCAAATACATACATTGCAATATTTACATATAACCCCGAAAACCGAGGTGGAATGCTTACAGTAAAGCAATACTAGTATAAACTTCGAGCCGAGCAGATAACTAATCGTCCTTGCCGTGCTTTCGCTTACGCTCACACAATTTGTTTCTTAAACAAACTTGACTTATATGCTGTATACTTAAGGATTTAGAGGTTGCCCTTCAAAAAACAAGTCACGCAGATTTTGACCGCTAAAATACAGCTGTGTAATGCGTGAAAATATATAGGACAAGACAACGTGAATAAATACGACAGTGCCGCTAATAACTGAACGTACTGTGTTTATCGAGATACAAATCGTGCATATGAAAGGTGAGAATGATAAAGAACACGTGGCTGAAAACAGTCTTATGTTAACTGAGACACTCTCAGCGATTGCCAAAAAACAACATCGAGGTCGTGGTTTCGATCATGGCCGTGGCTGTCGAATTTGGAACCGGGCACAATGCAAAAACGCTCTTTTTATTTTTTTTTTGCTGCACGGTGAAGGACGCCGGGTGGTCAGAGTTATTTCGAAGTACTTCACTACGCCTGTTCATCACATCGTCGCCTAAGGACGTGACAATGCATAAATTATTATTTTTTTTTAAGTGAAAAGCAACGGCAAGGCTCAATGTACGATCATTAAACGCTGATAAATGAATACCGTCATCGCAGCCGTCTAGACTAAACTATATTTCCATGAACAAGGCTTGTGAAAATTGCCTGTCTTTAGTATACTATAATATTTTCTGCCTGTATAAGTATAAATGATATAAACATTTAACTGAAAAACATTGCCTTACGTTCTTTTACAAAAGGACCCTCGATTAGCATAGCAATGTGAGAAAGGGAATTGTAGTGACAAATCTTAGTAAAAGCAAGATAATGTTTATTGGCAAAATATATAGTTGTCAGCATACCTTGCTGGTGAAGCAGCGCACTGACACGGACACAGTGAAGACACACAAGAAAAGACGACCCTCGCTCCACTCGCAACTATTTTATTTCAGAGCACATACTTCATATTTATATATCTGCGCACCCTCAGGCATCAAAGAAAATCAAGGCAAGATTAAAGGCATTTTTAAAAAATCATTTGCCCGCGCATACTCGGGCGTCAAAGGCCTGACACCTATCTATCATGGTGTGCAATCCTATCGTAATTTGTTGCAACCCTAACAACCATTTTTATTACATAATTCTTTTCTTTTTTCTTCTTTTAGTGTACTTCCAAAAACGCAACCTCACCATGGCTTAGATGTACAGATGGCTGACTGATACAAGCCTCTCCCCTCTTGTGAATATGAAAGGCTTCGATTATTTCCCTGGTTAGCTGATCCTTATGGTGCGATAAAACTGTGGTATCATTGTAAAGCGGCCAGAACCCATGTTGTGAGCAGTGCCCCTTAATGTGGGAATGAATGTTTCCCCCCAGTGACCTTTTGTGCTCCAAAAGTCTTGTGTTTACACACTGACCCATTTGGCCGATGTATACTTTTCCACACGATATGGGCAAACAGTAGACTACGGATGACCTGCACTCGACAAATTTTTCTTTATGCTTGACCGTGCACTTACGACCATTTACTTTTACTTTTGTTGAAACTCTACGATCCAGTCCGGCACATACTTTCCGAGTTTGTTCGGTGCTGAAAAAAACTACTTGTAGACCATATCTGCCACCTACGTTTCTTAAGTTATGCGCAATTTTGTGTGCATATGGTAGTGACGCATTTTTTTTGCTCTCAATCTCTTTTCTGTTGCGCTCTTTCTGATAGCCATTGTGCACATAACGAATCAACTTATAGGCTGATGTACACAGTACATGTTTTTCATATCCTGCATTCTTTAGTCTGATAACTTGTTGGCTGAAAGTCTGTTTTATTTTTTCCAGGCAAGACTTAGTTAAAGCCACCCTCACGCACGAGAAAGCTGTACCACTTTTTACAATTTTTGAGTGTCCCGAATTATAGCTAGGCAAGGGTTTTTCTGATCGTGAATTCTATGACCAGCAAACGTGGTCCGGTAGAAGTCAGAAACCGTAAATCGTTCTTCACGCGAAAGTTCACTAGATTCCTTACGTGTTCTTTTCTGTCAGCGGTCATCGTCCTGGAAAGCACATCCATGCACTCTGTGATGAAACGCTGACGCTCTTCTTCGGCCACACGACGCGCCATGGACTTGGTCAGTGCTACTTTTTCTGGTGGAGTGAAGGCCGGCTCGAAGCAGAACTTCGGACCGAATCCAGGAATTCTATTGTTGTTCTCGGGAACGATGGTGTGTCCTAAGGTGACCACCCTGCCTTCCGGTGGTCTGTGCTTCCTTGGTCTAGGTAGCTGTGGTCTCGTGGTTTCCCACAACCATTCCACCAAACTGTCGGACGTCCTACAGCATTCCCTGAAGTGTCTGCTGTGCTCTCGATCGTGAAGCAAGGCGCACCTTACTCTCAGGGAATCCTTGAAATGTCTTGCTTGTCTCCATAATTCGGCTTTCACAATCCTACAACTTAGTTTTGAGTGTGTTGAAGGTGGCTGAAGGAAACCGCACATTGTTTCGAGTTCCTGGGGGCACACGTTGTACCTTACATGCCAAGATGCCACTCTTGCCTTGCAGACGCTTATCGCCATAACTGTAGCCAGGGTGCTAGGGTCATATTGCTTGAAGTTGTTCGAACATATAAAAGGGCCAGTTGTAATGGAAATGAAGTTCAGTAAAGTGGAAAGTTGGGCTACTTGGTGAGTAATCATCATACCTTGCTGGTGAAGCAGCGCACTGACACGGACACAGTGAAGACACACAAGAAAAGACGACACTCGCTCCACTCAACTATTTTATTTCAGAACACATACTTCATATTTATATACCTGCGCACCCTCAGGCGTCAAAGAATATCAAGGCAAGATTAAAGGCATAGTTGTCACTTGAGGTGTAGTTGTCACTTGAGTAAAAGCAGAGGAATATAGCCAGCCCGGGTACCAAAATGTAGTTCAAGGCACCTCCCCAACAAGTTGACCTACCTGAAGCCGCATGTCACCACACACATAAACTTGAGAGCGTTGACAAAGCAAAGGTCATGTTATATGCTTCTTATAAACATGAGCACAGATCAATTCAAGTTTACACTGGCGGCGGTTTTCCTTCCCTACCGCATCCCTCTCCTTTCATCTGGCTGGTACAATCGGTGCAAGTATAAATGCTGAGCCGCAACAACAGAAAACTTCCCAGGACCATTTTTCTAACATTGACATCCTCAGTGCATTTGAAAAACATATAACATTTAGCGAAAAACATTTAACAGGAAAGGGAAAGCGAGGAGTAGGCTGGCAACTGCTACCGGAAGGGGCACAACGCCTGGCTCAGTACATGGGATTGTTAGAAATTACACACTGAGTTTGAGCAGGCTTCCGATCACTTTAATTTATTTAGACGCAAATGCCTAGTGCATCAGAAAATTTCCTGAAGGCCGTATACCACAAAGACAGAAATTCATGTATGATAGCTTAGATGAACAAGGTTCTTGTCGACCTTTTGCTGCGTTCCGGGTCACGTGGAAATCCAAGGTATGGGTGCCATTTTTCCGTTCAACTTCTGCACAAAGGTGTGCAGAAAACGAGCATGACGGAGTTTTTTTAGGGATAAAACTGTCGAGCATCTTTCATCGCAGGTCGCGAGTCCGAAAAATCAAATTATCGAACATGTGCGCAGCATCGTTTAAATTCCAAACACCAGGCAACACGACCGCTCCGCACTGACTGATGCGCGTACTGTATATATGGCCGCTTCGACAGAGCTGACGCAATATGGTGGAGGGGCGGCCTGGGCCTGGTCAAATGGCGCCACCACCCTGAACGGCGGGAGGTGGTGCTTCACAAACGCCTCCGCTTGCACCGTGTACTGGTCGGTGTTCCCCAGTGCACACCGGTTCGCAAAAACTATTAGCCGCTTCTGGGATCCGGCTCTGGCATACGTGGTTCAAGCTAACGCGTTCAAGAGAGGGTCGCTTGCCTACGCCGCCGGAGCACCTCAAACTTGGTAGTTAGCCTCTGCTACACAAAGGCGCCGAACTACGCTTAGTAGAACCACGCCATGGTCCGTCTCTATCGCTGCTTGTCAGGAAGGAGATGAGCTTGGGAGGTTGAAGGAGGTGCATTGGTTTACCATTTCATACTTACAACTCACAACTTGCTCCGTGAATATAGAAACTCATTCCATGTCGGAGCATTTTAAATGTCTGTTTACACTACATGACTGAGCACACACTGCACGCGGCACCCAAGATCCACTTTTTCAGCCGTCGCTTTCCCGGGGGCACAGGACAAGCGAATTCCATTTCCCTGTCTAAGCCAATCAGAAGAGTCCAAGTCTTCGCATCTTTCCGTCGATGAGTTTGCACCAACTTGCTGGACTCCGCCCCTAATGTTGCGCAATTATTCTTAATATTATATTGTTATTATTATGATTTGCCTTGAAAACTTATATATACTTGACAGGAAAGGGAAAGCGAGGACCATGCTTGCAACTGCCACCGGAAGGGACACAACATCTGCCTACTATTGAGAAAGGAGGAAACAGAAACTTAAAAATCTGATAGAGGAAGGAAACGAGGAATAATCAATCGCCCCCGCATATGATGCAATGATGAGGCTGGGGTCAACGCTGTCCCAACCCCAGTCGGGCTACAACACATTCCAGAAAGACCCATCCACCTCTATTCTTGTACACAAATCGTACACGGCACAGGAAGTGGATCTAGACATTAATCTGGCCTACTCGTACACAATGGTCACTGTGCTACCCCTGCGGCGCTCTGACTCATCAGTGCATATTCTTAATATCTATTGTCCGCCCAAACTCAAACACGTTAATTTCTCTGACATATTTAGTCGGGCGCTGAAGATCGCGCGTCGAGACCCATTGTTGATTGCGGGCGATTTCAATGCTCCCAGTCAACTATGGGGTTACAGGAAGGAGGAAGCACGTGGGCGTAAGCTAGCGGAGCTTATCTCAACGCTAGACATCACTCTGCAAACCGACCCGGCACACGTGCCCTGACCTGACGCTTTCCAAACACGTACAAAACATCGAATGGCACAACATGGTGGACACTCTCGGCAGTGACCATTGTATCATTAATACAATATTACATGTACGACCTCTAAAGCGGCCACTTATTCACGCACGACTGGCAGGCATTCCGTAAGTCCTTACCAGCCACCGATCTCTTTGAACATGGATATGAAGCATGGGCACGAACACTCACCTCAACCCTCAAACAACACGAGAAGCACATCCAGACAACGGAGGACTGACCAGCTGCGGATAACCATCGACTCCACCTCTGGGAAGCCCGCCGCAGTCTTTCCAAACGCTGGCATAGACAGAAACACAACCGTACCTTCAAAGGACGAATTGTAGAGCTCACCCAAAAGGCCGCGGAATATGCCTCTCACCTGGCTGACACTAACTGGGTGGACCAGTGCAACACAGCAGCTACACAAATGTCTGGTAAGAACACATGGAGACTTTTCCGCCATCTGATTGACCCCTCACAATCAAGAGGAGAAACACAAAGGCATTTACAACGTGCACTCCACAACTTCAAAGCATCACAACACACCTGGCCGAGACATTACGGTACAAGTACTTGTGCCAGAAACAGGACCCCCAAGGCACGGAATATCTTTATGCAGGCAAAGATAATCCGGAGTTGGACCAACCGTTCCAACTCTGCGACCTCAAGGCGGCTCTCGCCAAGATGCGCAGGGGCACGGCGCCAGGTAGGGACAAGGCCACAGTTACACTGCTGGCCAACCTCCCTGACCAGGCATATGAAGCCCTGCTCGAATACATTAACGGAATTTGGAAAGGGAAAAATCGGTTCCCTTAGATTGGAAGACAGCACTGGTTACATTCATTCCTAAATCAGGCAAGGCAATCAACACAGACAACTTACGACCTATCTCGCTCACATCGTGTTTGGGCAAACTGATGGAAACGATGGTGCGCGATAGACTCTCAGAATACTAGGAACACCGTAACACCTTCTCGGACACGATGTTCGGTTTTCGCCCCCACAAGTCAGCGCAGGACATCCTGCTCCAACTTAACAGAGATGTAATACAGCCTATCGAGCACCCTACTAATGACAAGGTTATCTTAGCCTTGGATTTGAAGGGTGCTTTCGATAACGTTAAACACAGCGTCATACTGAGTCACCTCAGTGAGGCACACTGCGGCCGCAACACTTTCAATTACATAAAGGATTTCTTGACGGATCGGGCTGCACTGATCCGTATTCAAGACACCGAACATGCACCATATCAAATGGGCACGCGGGGCACGCCACAAGGCGCGGTGTAGTCCCCACTTCTCTTCAATTTAGCTATGCTGCACCTTCCGGCACAGTTGAATGATATTGAAGGCATACGGCATGCGCTGTATGCTGATGATATCACGATCTGGGCCACCGAAGGCAACTTAGGGCACATGGAGGAGAGCCTGCAAGCAGCAGCACAGGTAGTGGATCGCTACGCAGAGCACTGCGGCCTCCAATGTGCACTAACAAAGTCAGAATTTGTTCACTTTAAGGCTTCCCCTAAGGATAATACAAACATCCACTTATCCCTCGGCAGTGGCCCCATCCACGAGTCTAAGGAGATTAGAATTCTGAAACTATTCGTACACCATCAGCGAAAGGTCGACACAACACTTGAAAAGCTCCGTAAGATTGGAGACCAGGTGGGTCGAATGGTCCGCCGGGTCTCCAATAAGAGAGGAGGGTCACGAAGCAAAGACGCGGTGCGGCTCTCTCACGCTTTCGTAACTAGCCGCATCCTGTATTCAGTACGCTACCTCCACTTGCGGAAGCACGATGAAGACAGGGTAGAGGTTATCCTCCGCAAAATGATGAAGAGGGCTCTTGATTTCCCGGTATCCCCTTCCAACGGACGACTTCTCGATCTTGGAATGGTCAACACCTTCCAGGAGCTCAAAGAAGCTCATCTAACAAATCAATACACAAGGTTAGCCCAAACACGATCGGGCCGACTACTTCTGGCTCGACTACACATCCAACACGACTTTCACATACAAGAAAGAGTCAGAGTGCCAGAACTATGCAGACGCGTCATCCGAGTTCGACCTCTTCCAACCAAGATGGATAGAGAAGACCATATTGGACGCCGCCAAGCTAGGGCGGAAGCTTTGGAGCGTTACTATGGCAACAAACATGGAGTTTACTATGTAGATGTCGCTGGGCCAAGCCACGGGGGATGGTATACAGCAGCAGTCATACATCAGGGAACACAGGTGGATGGGCTCACTTTTCGTGCACCAGGTACAACAGAAGCAGAAGAGGTAACCATCGCCTCAGACCCTAGCTGCCTCAGACTCTAATTCTAAATATATCATTACGGACTCGCGTGGCGAGTGCCGTAATTACGAGGCTGGTTGGGTCACCCTATTGGCCGAGCGAATACTGAGAAACTGCAGCAAGGATGTCGATCCAACCACCCGCTGTATAGTTGGGACTCCTGGCCATCAGGGCCTTCAAGGGAATGAAGCTGCTGATGCGGCAGCCCGAGCACTCACTTACCGGGCGTCCCCTTTGGCCCCTGAGATCCTGGAACAAGAAGGCGGAATTCTCTTAACTTTCAAAGACATTTCTACCTATTATAAGGAGAGCCATCGCCGGTACCCAGCCCCAGCTAAAGGACTGGGGAAAGCGAACGAACGCGTTCTACTTCGCTTATACACCAACACAATGCTGTGCCCGGCAGTAACGAAACATTTTGATCCTGCGATCACTGGCAGGTGCCAACACTGTGGCGAGGTGGCTGACACTTATCACATGGTGCGGGCCTGCCAGCAAAATTCGGCTCTCACCCCCCACCCCAACCCTACCCGAGAGGACTGGAAGGCGGTCCTGCTTGGTTGCTCAGACCTTCAGGCCCAAAAGGCCTTGGTCAAGAGGGCCAGGCTGGCGGCTTCGACCAATGGGGTCCCGGACTAGGGATTCCACCTAGTATGTAGCGCTCCTGCGCGAGTCCACACCTCTCTTAATAAATGCTTTCCACCACCAACCTCAGTCTTCGACTTTGGCTCCTGCGTCAATCAGGAGGGTCTTCGTGATGATCAGCTTGTAGCAATTTGAGGAACCTAGCATTGACGATCGTTGCCGCTCTCAGAGAATATGGCGGTTGCTGTCACCATTAAGGGAGCTTCTTCATTTGCCCTTCAGTAGTGAGCGCCAGGCCCCGTCTTCGTTGACTGGCGCTGACGGGTGCTGGCAAATCGGTCGCTTCATGGATACGCTCACCAAGAATGCCTTTGACGAGCTGAGGCGCATTAGACACCTCCGACGCCCGAAGACCCAACTTGAAGATCACCATATGTAAGGTTACCAGAAGCATTGGTGGCAGTAACAAGCTCGTGGTTCCCTCCAGAAGTGATGGACACTGATACACTGCAGTTTCAGCTTGAAGTGCCAGCATTCGCTCCGTTGGGAATTTCTTCCTGGGAACACTCAAGCGCACACACAACCACACGGCGCTGGAAAGCGCCCTGCTCGCACAGAGTCATCGAGTCTTGCGAGCAAATCTACGGTAACCTTCCCTACATGATAAACATACAAAAGTAGCCATCAAATCAAATCATTGAAGGTTCGCTGAAGCTCAAAATTTTGAGTCGATCATGCTATACAAGCTTCTCGCAATATATAACGTGAACGATTCATTCCCAGCGACAAAACCCCACACTATGTACAAGCGCCTGAAATCTGCTGTAAACCCGCAAGGCCTCGTTTGACCCAATAATTTGGTTCCAAAAGTTTCTGCCGCCGAAGGGAGCTTTCACATTTCTATGAGGTAAACAAAGCCAGAGTATTGCGCTGCGCGAGAGTAAAGGTATGATACACAAACATGCTCTAAACAAATGATGCAAAATATCATACGCAACATATAAGATCATGTTCAGTCTCTTCTTACTCTATATCTGTTGTTATCGTACGTACTATAGCCACTGAGAGCTTCATTGACTTATCGCATATACTATTACAGTCACTGTAACGATGCACCAGATCCCTTCCTCATACGTGTCTTTCTTCCCTCTTGTCCACACAGGACAAAGCAACAACCAAAAAACTATGGCATAAATTACGCATGCAAAATAAGAGAAAATTTGTAGTTATCTTTAAGTACTACAACGCATCTTCAACTAAACGCAATACACTGCTGTTTTCTAAATACACGTCCGACATGGGCACTAATGCTTTTCCTTCGTTTCTGCACAGCACACTCGCTAAAAAAACGCACGAACACTCCCTAAAGCTATGCGATCACACAACGCCTCCTGAAAAGAAAAACCGCGCGGACCCTTCCGAAAGGTGAATTTTCTGGAGCGCTACTATAGGCTTTTGAATATAACCCTGCCATGACATTACAAGCCTCTTAAATACAAAAAAGTCTGCCTGCTTAAAGAACCAATGAATGGCGCCTAGTGAAATAAAATTTCACATAACTACACACGCGCAACCAATCTCTTTCAGAATATCTAGAGCTCCTAAAACAATGTAAGCAAATCTCGAAACTTATTTACCGAAGTGATATCTAGTTTCTGAGATCACAAAACTTCTAATCAAAGACTCAAACCAAATAAACTGTTGTTTCCAAAAAACCTGTATCACAGCTTTTAGTTTCCAACAGGCTAGGGTTGCGCCATATTTTTAAACCATACAGGCGGTGGGTGCGGCCTGAAAGCTGTTTTTGTCCACCAGGGAATACAAAAGGCACGAAGGCAATTCCACTCGCAGGAGATCCACGACTCTTTACATGCTGGCAACTTGCCTTCTAGGCCTCGCACTACGACTTCCCCGCATCGTATGGCAACTTCGCGTCGTCTTCCCGCTTCGCGTTCCTGTGTCAAAGTGCACCTTGAAGATAACGGAACGACGCTTGTCCACTTTCATGCCGAATGTCCTCATCTTTTCTTTCTCGCCGGGCGGCTCGGACGCGCCCGGACTTGCTCGTATGGAAGCGTCGCAATCGCCAAACTGTTCCTGTTAACCTTTGGCTTTATTCGGTCTCTCGTATCTTCTACCTCACGTTTACCTTTGCGCTGCCTCTTTCTCCCAGCACGCTTTCTAGTGCTTATTCCTGAGCCTTCCTTTCTCATCTCGTGATGACCGGTGCTCTTGTTGGTCTTGACATCTGTTTGAACCGCACAGTCTGGTGGTATTGCGGCTAGATCATTCCTCTCATTGCTAGCTCGACTAGCGGAAGGCTTAATACGCCTTGGGACATATCAGCTATATTCTTTTGGGCTACGCAGCTCGCATATCTGGGAGCTGTGCACATATTTACTGATCCACCTACATTGCGCTTTAGCGTACTTTCCCGACGGGTGAAACTCTACACTGGTGCACTTGTCCAATGAGTCGGCATCCTTTTGGGCTTCATCCGCAAAAGCTACCTTCTCGACGCACTCCATTGATAAATGCGCCGTATCGTCCGCAGATGGCCTAGCTGCTGCTGCAGCATTCCATTGGCGCGTACAGCCGTCAGCACGCTTAACACGAACGCTCCGCAGCGTAGCCGGACCGGCTTGGACTGACGCCAGCGCCGCGAAGTGTTGTGCTCCGTTATCTCGGTATGTTTGCGGTAGCTTACGATAGCTGGAGCGCAGCTCGATTTGACTGCTGATCTTGTCTTTCGCTTGTGCTTGACCGGCGGCGAGAGTGCGCTCACTTGATATTTCCGTTTCGCTTGTGGCTGCGGTCTCACGCGCGTCCAGAAAACACGTTGCGGTTTGCTTACATCAGCAAAGCGAAATGGCGGGCGACAGCTCGCGCGCCTTTCGGGTTTTACCGCAAAGCTGGCGCTTTAAGGAAATGATAAATAGGAAAAGGAGAGCAAATGCAGGTTTGTGGCGTTTGTAAAGGTTGGACAATTAATAAATCTGCGAATGCGGTGGCATAGTTGTTTCTGTTCTTCATTTCTTACATTCTCGCACGCATCGGAGTGCTTTCGCGCAGTGCTCTCGCAGGTGCCATTCGCACCAAAATTGTGACGCAGCCGTTCGTCGTACAACGTTCCGGGTGATGTCATACAGGCGTGTCTCTATGTTGGAAAAAAAATTGAACATTCGAAATTCGTAAAAGTAAAGACTCACCACCTGAAAAAGCAGGCAGATCTCATGCCCTGTGGGAATCGATGTTAGGCGAAGTAGTGCGCGGGGAGCCTACCAAGTTAACGAAACGACCATGAGAGCACCAAGACGTTGGCGGATAGCTAGCTAGCTAGCTAGCTAGCTAGATAGATAGATAGATAGATAGATAGATAGATAGATAGATAGATAGATAGATAGATAGATACTATCAAAGTGGCAAATGTTCGCCAAATGTTCGCCAAGTTGCATCTATGGCCAGAGTCCTTCTGGTTACCTAAAAACCTGTTTCTTATCCGACAAGATGCCATTTAGCGCTTTTCGCCAATAACTACACATTAAAAGTTTAGTTTGAATCGCATCCACACGTCTTTCTTCCTCGGGACACGCACAGCTCATACGCCCTGACACTTGATCTTCAGTGCATCGTGGCCTAAACAGGAAGCCAGACACTAACCTGCAAGAGCACTCCGATGCGCGCTGTCAGAGAATATAAGAAATGAAGAACATAAACAACTATGACACCGGATTCGCAGATTTATTAATTGTCCAACCTTTACAAACACCATAAACCTGCATTTGCTCTCCTTTTCCTATTTATCACTTCCTTAAAGTGCCAGCTTTGCGACCAAACCCGAAAGGCGCGCGAGTTGTCGCTCACCATTTCGCTTCGTCGATATAAAGAAACCACAACGTGTTTTCTGGACGCGCGTGAGACGGCAGCCACGAGCGAAACGGACATGTCAAGTGAGTGCACTCTCCCCGCCGGTCAAGCATAAGCGAAAAACAAGACGAGCAGACAAATCGAGCTGCGCTCCAGCTGTCGTAAGCCGCCGCAAACATACGAAGGTCACAGAGCAAAACACTTCGCGGCGCTGGCGTCAGTTCAAGTCGGTCCGGCCACGCTGCAAGGCGTTCGTGTTAAGCGTGCTGCCGGCTGTAATCTCGTCGCGTTCAATGCCATCTGCATCAACGGGCTCCTCAGTCACTACGCCATGGTCTGCGGATCTGGAATCACGTACGAACATGGTTTTTGGCTCAGTGGGATTAGTCTCTCTTTCGACTACTGGCAAAACCGTGCGTATGGCTTCTTCGCAACTTCCGTGTCTTTACGAATATCTGGTGAAATTTGCCGATTTGCGTTAAACCTCTGTTCTAACCTTTTCTACTTCTATTGTTTTACAGCTCTAATAATTGCTGCTGTTCCTGTTCTTGCTCTTACATAATTAAACTGCAGAAATATTCTGCCTTCGTGATCAATGTTGCCTTCTGAAATGGCCTTACGTGTTTGGGCTTCTCACCTGTCCTTTTCTACATTTTCGTCGAGCTTCCTACACAACCGCGGCAAGCTACCTCTCGTCAAATTCATTTGAACTGCGGTTCCTATTTTAAGCTTTGGCTGACTGTCCCACCATACTTGCTGCTAACCCAGTATAGATCGCAATACAAGTAAAAACAATTACCAGTGGTTTATATCTGTTTCTCTAGAGAATCTGAAGCCTACCCCCCCCCCCCCCCCCCCCTGGCGAATGATATATCAAAAAACAGACATTTGCCCACCGAAGCAGCACCATGTCCCCAAGTTCTCCTCCACCGTACCCTGACACTTGCAAGCAGTCGGCAATCCTAAATCGCCTTCAGTTGATCGGAAGTCCGCTATATCACCACTATACCACCACTATATCATGATACGCCCAGTGGGCTTGGTAGCATCGCCCGTAGCACTATGGCTCACTTCATACTGTTTTTCGTACAGATCCAGCTGAAGTTACGTGGATGCAGCGCCTTTCTGCCTCGGCAAAGGCGATGGCGTCAACGGCGCTGATCACACGACAACCCATTTCCACTGCACTGGGCGTATCGCCAGCATTGATACGGACGTGCTCAAGTCGCATGGATTTCGGGCCGGCTGAGTCACACCTGGATCGCTCATTTGGCTCACCAGCGACCCCTGGAACATCGGTGGGCCAGCCTAAAAGGAAGCCGAGCGGCCGCGCGCAGCTCAGTGGGCTTGGTAGCATCGCCCGGAGCACTATGACTTACTTCCTACTGTTCTTCGTACATATACAGCTGGGATTATGTGGATGCAGCGCCTCTTTGCCTCGGCAAAGGCGATGGCGTCAACGGCGCCGATCACACGACAACCCATTTCCACTGCACTGGGCGTATCGCCAGCATTGATACAGACGTGCTCAAGTCGCATGGATTTCGGGCCGGCTGAGTCACACCTGGATTGCTCATTTGGCTCACCAGCAACCCCTAGAACATCGGTGGACCAGCCTAAAAGGAAGCCGAGCAGCCACGCGCAACTTAGTGGGCTTGGTAGCATCGCCCGGAGCACTATGACTTACTTCCTACTGTTCTTCGTACAGATCCAGCTGGGATTACGTGGATGCAGCGCCTCACTGCCTCGGCAAAGGCGATGGCGTCAACGGCGCTGATCACACAACCCATTGCCACTAGACTGGGCGCATCGCCAGCATTGATACCGACGTGCTCACGTCGCATGGATTTCGGGCCGGCTGAGTCACACATGGATAGCTCATTTGGCTCACCAGCGACCCCTGGAACATCGGTGGACCAGCCTAAAAGGAAGCCGAGCGGCCGCGGGCAACTCAGTGGGCTTGGTAGCATCGCCCGGCGCACTATGACTAACTTCATACTGTTCTTCGTACAGGTTGGTAACAAATGGTGTTTTTGTGCCTGCGTTAAAAGGAATGATGTCTGTCTGGTAGTACTGCCGAGCTCACAGTGCGCACTGCTTTGTTGTTTGGAATCATTTCGCGTCATTCTCATGCTATTGCAACGGAGTGGTGACGTAGAACAAAATCCGGGCCCTGATAAACTAGATGAAATATTGCGAGCTGTAACTGAAATTCGAACTTCGCACTCGACGTTATAAACTGGTCTAGCAAATGTGCAGCAGAGGCTTTCACAAATTGAAGCGACCCTCTCGTCACTCTGGCAATATCACGAGAAAGTTGATAAGTGTGAGGCAACTGTTCACGCTATGCGCAGTGAAGTTGCCCAAATGACTAGAAAAGTTGATGAGCTGGAAAATAGGAGCCGCCGCAATAACCTCGTCATATACGGCGTGAAAGAGCACGATGAAAAAAAATCCTCCAGCCTTGGAATCGTTTGTAACAATAGATATAATGCATAAAATTCTAGACGTTCAGGTCAGAATTGTGGAAGGTGTACACCGAAGTGGCTTAAAAAAGCCTGGTCGAGATAGCCCAATCATAGTACGCTTTTATGACTTTACCGTAAAAATTACAGTTCTTTGCAACTGTTTCAAATTGAAAGAAACAAAAATTTCAATTTCTGAAGACTGTTCCGCTAACATTCGTGAAATACGCAAGAAGCTATGGAAAGCCGCGGCAGGTAGTCGTCATCAGGTAGCAACAGCACGATGCGGATTCTTAATCCTTTCGTCTATCTTGTGCAGCTGATTTCCACTCCCCTGGTGATACCGACGGCACGGGACGGCTCTGGCCCCATGACGCAGGGCGAGATAGTGCGGCTGGGGAACCACTCCGGCTCCTTCCTCCCTGCGATGACGGCGATCATCGAAACCTTCGTCTTCCACCGGAAGTCGACAGGGACGCTACACACTGACGGGACTCCCAGCTTGGACCAGGTGGCGCTTCGGGGCTACTTAAAGCGATACTAGACCAGCCCACACTTCACTGGGCACGGCAGCAACAGCACGATGCGGATTCTTAATCCTTTCGTCTATCTTGTGCAGGTAAGGCGTTACGGCAAATGTATTCGCTCAAATGATCCCTTCCATCTTATCCTGCCGTGCCCAAGGCTGCTGTGTCCTATACTGTGTGATTTGGCAATGCACGCGGCGGTATTACTGCTACTGGCTGGAGACGTCGAAACGAACCCCGGCCCAGGTCTTGAACAGATCTCCAGACAGCTCGAGGCGATTGCCGGAGACATAAAAAGCATTAAAGAGGATCGACTAACATCAATTGAAGCGAAACTAGAAAACATGGCTGCCCTTGACAAAAAAATGTTTGACTGCATAAACCAGGTCACCAACTTGCAGAAGGTTGTTTCCTCGCTTGAACTAAAACTGGATGATTTGGAAAATCGCTCGAGACGGTGTAATCTTTTAGTTTACGGAATTCCAGAAGGTGAAGAAGAAGACAATGAATCCCTTGAACAAACTTTTGATAAAAGCATTGCCAAGAACATTCTTGAAATTCAACCGGTCGCCATTGAACGCATCCATAGGTTAGGAAAACCTTCACGCGAGAAAACCAGGCCTGTAATACTAAAATTTCTTCACTTCCGTGAAAAGACTGTTGTGATAAAAAACTGTCGCAAACTTAAATATACTGAATATGCGATCACTGAAGACTTCTGTCCGAGTACGTGACATAAGGAAAAAACTGTGGGTTAGTGTAAAATCAATGAAAGATTCCGATGCGAAGGTGGCGCTCGTTTAAGATAAAGTCCGAATCAACAGGAGAATTGTTTCAGTGGGATGAAATAAAGAACTGCCGGGTACCTGTAAAGGCACAGACAAGTGCGAGTGAAAGCCAAAAAAAAAAACGGGAAGGAATTGGACCCCACCTACGCCCCCGACCGCCCCAAAAACGAAACAAATAACCTTTGCAAACGTTAATGCGCGTAGTATCCTGAATAAGCTTGACGCACTAGAGTCTCTTCTTATCAGCCTAGAGCCCGACTTTATGGCGATTACAGAAACGTGGCTTCCAGATCACATACATTACAAAGAAATAGCCCCACCCGACTATGTGATTGTGCGCAAAGACAGGTTAACGCGAGGGGGAGGAGTTGCCTTACTAATAAATAAAAAAAATTCCTTTCACTGTCTTACCAGAAGTCGAGAATGCCGAAGCACTTTTTTGCAAACTCAGTTTTGGTGCGACGACTATCAGTGTCGGTTGTGTATACCGTAGCACTTCGACTGATGAACGCGCAATGACATCTTTATATCAGTATATGGAACTTCATGTACAAAAATCTCGGCTTATCCTTCTTGGGGATTTCAACCTTCCAGATATCGACTGGCCAACCATGTGTTATCGCTCTCCTTGTTCAGAAATTGTTTTTGATATTATGCTTAGTTTTGACTTGTCACAAGTTGTCAACGAGCCCACACGTGTTCAAGGCAATGCATCCAACATTCTTGACCTCATCTTTCTGAGCAATCACTTTTCGATCAATAAAACTAACTTAGCAGTGCTAGATGGAATATCAGATCACAAATTAACGTTATGCACTACTCCCTTTCAGGCCGCAACAAATCCTTCTATTTCCAAAACTAGTTATCCAGACTTTAGAAAAGTTGACGACTCAAGCATAGTTAATTACTTAATTTTGGAGTATCAGTCATTTGAAGAACTCGGTAATTCTTCACACACTGACATAGACGCATTATGGAAAAGGTTTAAAGCCATTGTACCGCACTGCATCAATAACTATATACCAATAAGAACCAAACGAATAAATAACCCATGGATAACACGTGATGTCCTTCATGCGAAGCGCAAAGTGAAGCGACTAAGAAAATTGCTCAAAACAAAAAAAGGTCCTCAACATAAACGTAAACTCACGTGTGCTGTCAATGAAATGAAAGCAAATATTAGTACAGCGAAAGCCCATTTCTTTTCAGTTACGCTTCCTAACCTTTTAAAACATTCCTCTGGAAAGTTTGGGAAGTATCTTATCCCAAAAGAACAAAGCAACACTCTCAATTCTCAGGAACAAAATTTAAGTTTTGTAAATTCATTAAATACATACTTCCAGTCTGTGTTCACTGCTGACGATGGTCGCATTCCGAATGTGAATCACTACAACCAGAGAGCGCTAGACATGCCAACGATAACTGAATCAGGAGTCCTCAACTTATTACTATCAATAGACACAAAAAAAGGAAACGGCCTGGACAACATTCCCAACACTTTTCTTCAAAGATATGCCGAAGTCAACGCGAAATATCTACACCTAATATTTAACAAATCATTATCAACATGTAGTCTTGCAAAGGAATAGAAAATAGCGAAAGTAATCCCCGCTCATAAAACAGGAAGCGAAAGTGATGGCGGTAATTACAGGCCAATATCGCTAACGTCCACAGTAGGGAAATTATTAGAACATATCATATTAAAACATATCACGAGCTATCTAGAGCAAGCAGAAATATTATCGCCTATCCAGCATTGTTTACGGCTGGGACTTTCAACCATAACCCAATTACTTCAATTAACGCATGACTTATCCCAAAGCATTTATAATCAAAAACAAGTTGACTTAATAGCATTAGATTTTTCGAAGGCGTTTGCTAGAGTAACTCATCAAAAACTAATCAGCAAACTGAAAACAACTTTAGGCAATGGTTCTATTGTCAATTTGATTGAAGATTACTTAACTAACCTGTTTCAGTATGTTGTTGTTAACAATGATATGTCTTCCATTGCAAAAGTTACATCGGGGGTGCCTGAAGGGTGCGTCCTTACTCCCACTTTATTCCTTATTCTTATTAATGATTTGCCCTCTAACATCCGCGTTAAAATGAATTTTTTCGCCGACGACTGCATTCTTTGTAATGAAATTAACTCTATCAATGACCACGTTAAACAGCGCCCTTCATGATGTAGTGAAGTGGTGTAAAAAGTGGCAGATAGAACTGAACATTAAAAAACCTGCCTTTTTATCTATAACCCACAAGAAACATAGGTCGGACTTCGAATACACTATCAATAACATACCACTCACCCGAGTTCATGAGCTTAAGTATCTTGGCTTGATCATTTCACATGATCTAAGATGGGAATCGCATATTTACAGTATCATACCATCTGCTTTAAAACGGCTGTTCTTCATCAGAAAAAGACTTCGAGCTGCGCCACCGGAAATTAAACTCCTATCATACAACGGATTTATTCGCCCAGTTCTCGAATATGGTAACACAATTTGGTTTCCGTATACACAACAGCTTATTAACAAACTAGAAGGAGTGCAGCGAAAGGCAATTAGATTCATCTTTAACAAATACAAGAATAGCGATTCACCTACCCAACTGCTAAAACAAGCCTGTATTCCTACTCTGCGAAACTGCGCCAAACTAGCAAGCCTAAAATATTGTTCCAATTATTACACAGTGCATTACAAATAAATACGTCGTTGTATATATCCCTAGCTGAAACCAGACCTTCCCGCCATAAGCATTCATTAACACTTAAAGAATATGCATTTCACACTGACTGTTTTAGATATTCGTTCTTTCCTCTTCCAATAAGAGATTGGAATAGCCTGGACCCCTGCATAACGACTAACACATCGTTGCCGAAATTTGTAACCCTTGTAGATGTTGCGTAATAATTGGATTATGTTAGCCCGAAATAACACCACTCACGTCATTGTATAAAATAAAATCTGTATGAGCATTGTATTTGTCTATGCAATGTCACCCCTTTTTGCCAAATGAAATGTACCATTCTTGTTTTATTTCCTACCATATGTGTATATCTGCTTCGTGTCGACTGCAAATATCCTTGTTGAAATCATGTAATCCTGTCTTTATCGCTATTTGTCAGTATATAATATATGCCCAACCTGTAAAAATCCCACTGGGATTGACAGTATCTGAAATAAATAAATAAATAAATAAATAAATAATGGCGATAAAGTCAGCCTACATTTTGACAAATTATGGATTAATGAAGACTTGTGCGTCTGGAATATTGACCAGAAAAAAAAATGGAGCCTTTGCACCGCTCGAAGCCCCACGTGACAGCAAACGCTAGCACTTCCAATGAATGACAAATTGAAAGTGCTGCTCCACTGACGTTACTGTGCTTTAATGCGAGAAGCATTGTCAATAAACTTGAAAAATTTGAGGAACTGCTACTGTTGTATGGCCCAGATGTAATCGTAATTAGAGAGACGTGGTTGAACTCGGATATCCATGATTCTGAGGTGGTTCCTCCCTCCTATGCATTTCTGCGCACAGATCGGCACGGTCGTGGTGGAGGCGTTGCTATTGGTGTTAAGCGGCATTTGTTTGTCCACCGAGAAACCAATATTACCGATCATGGGAGCGTCTGGTGCACAATAAAGGTCAATGATGTCAATTAACTAATAGGTGGTGTTTACAGACGACTAGGCGCTCCGGACAGTTACCTTGTAGAACGGTACGACTTCTTATATAACCACATCAACCACCGAACGAAATTAGTTCTAGCTGGAGACTCTAAGTTAGGTGGCATTGATGTGGATTACTTGTTAACTGGCAATAAAGAAGTCAAAAGTTGTGACCTTCTTTTTAATGCGATGCAGACTTTCTCGCTAGCACAACTTGTGCATGAACCAACTCGCGTTCAAGGGCAAGTGTGCTCAGTGCTCTTTTACCAGTGCTCAGTGCTCAGTGATCTTTAACCCCTGAAGTTAGTATAGAACCGGGTATATCCGACCATAACATGATTTTATTGACGGTAGACGATCTTGGCACGGGTGCAAGGCCCTCTAGTACTGACACGAGAATTTTTGGTTATGGATTACACAAGGGCTAATCATGTAAGCATCATTGATTTTTTAGGAATTATGGAAGGTGATTTTGACGATAGTACGTTGGACGCCAACGACCTATGGTTAAAATTAAAAGGTGGGATTTTACACTGTGAAAATAATTTTATTCCTACCAAGCTCAAAAAAAATAAAGCGGAGGTCGCCGTGGATTACAAGAAATATCATACACCTCAAAAGAAGGGTGCAAAGGATGCGCAAGAAAGTATATAATCCCACTATGGTTAGTCAGCTTTCACGAGAACGGAAAGAAAGGTTAAGAAGCGCGAGAGAACTTTTTTTAATACTTTACTTGAGTTCATGACAAATCAGCCTCGGAAATTCTGGCGGTATCTATCAAAAGCGGAAAGTCTTCCAATCCAATAGGACATTGCCGGTATAGTGGTTGAGGATGCGCGTATCATCGCTAACTCATCTAATACATATTTTCAGTCGGTATTCTCCCGTGCCCACGTCCCTAATATGCCCTTATCAGAGTGCGACTCTGCAATATCTGAAATCCTGATAACAGAGTCCGGCATTTTGAATTTACTGCTACAGGAAGGCGTTGAAAAATTGCCTGGCCCTGATAATTTATCAAGCACTTTCCTCAAGCGATACGTCGGTCAGTTGTCCCCTTTCATGCATAAAATGTTTAGTGCATCACTTGAAACGACAGTGCTTCCCGCGGGCTGGTTGCGCTCAAATGTCGTGCCAATTCGCAAAGGTGGGAACAAGCAGCTTCTTGGCCAGCACATGTTGCAGACTAATGGAACATATAATAAATAAAGCTATCGTAGCTTATCTTGAAGAAAATAACCTATTATACTTCAGACAACACGGCTTCAGGCAAGGGCTTTCAACTGTAACTCAACTTTTAGAAATTATACACGACTTTGCGCTAACAATCGATTCAAGACTGCAACCTGAAGCAATTTTTCTCGATTTTTCGAAGGCATTCGACCGCGTTCCAAACAGTTTACGAATCTTCAAACTCAAATCAATTGGTATTAATCCCAAGACTGTTTCATGGATCCAAGCCCACCTCTCATATCGGTCCCAGTTTGTTTGCGTAAAACATACTGGATCAGACTACCTTGATGTTCTTTCTTGTGTGCACAGGGATCTGTTCTGGGGCCAACTCTGTTTCTTTTATATATTAACGACTTGTATACACATATGGAACCAGGGGTTACAATAAGGCTTTTTGCGAACGACTATGTCATATACATAACTGTTAAAACAGTCGATGAACAGACAAAACTTAATAAATCTGTACGAAACATCGTTACCTAGTGCGAAAAATGGGGCATGCAAATTAACACACAGAAAACTGTGTATGACTGTAACACGTAAGAAAGAGCCCTTAAATTTCACATATTAACTAAGTAATAACTCGTTGGAACGAGTAGACTCGGTCAAATATCTAGGTGTCACAATAACAAGATCGCTGAAATGGCACGTACATATCAATAAAATTTGCGCACGCACGTTCAAACAATTCGGATTTTTACGAAGAAAGCTAGCGACAGCCCCCACCTCGGTGAAATTAACTGCTTATAAAACTCTGCTCAGGCCGATATTAGAATACGGCAGCATAGTATGGAACCCGCATCAAAAGTTTTTAAACTTGGCATTCGAAAAAAAAACCAAAGCAGGGCGCTCGGATTCATATACACAACGTATTCAGGGTACGACAGCGTAACTGCGCCTCGCACACAAGCAGGCATACCGACACTTGCTGGTCGGAGGAGGTTGGCCTGTTTGAAGTTCCTTTACCTTCTTTACCATGACCTGATAAACTTAACGAAGTCCGACTACTTGGTGCCCCCCAGACGTCACTCCGGTCGAACTAACCATGATAAATGTATTAGACCACTCTTTTCGCATTGCAGCGCACTAAAATACTCATTTTTTCCTTCAACAATGATCTGTGGAATTCCCTGCCAAGTGACATCGTTTGCTCACAATCTGTGAATTCATTCGTGTCGACACTCGAATTGCCCTTCGAGTAGTCATCATCGGAATGATGACCGCATTGTGGTCGTCTTCGCTGAGCGTTCCTCAAAAATTATGAATGCCGTAATGCCCTGCCCCAACTTCTTTCACACGCCGGTGTCCGTACGTTCTTTCGTACTTCTCTGCGCTTGGTTCTTGCGCACGTTTGTCCATAGGATGGTATGATAATATACATTACACATGATACTGTTTGTAGATTACACGGCACACCCAAATGCATGTTTTCCTGTATTAACTGCTTCTTACACTTTACATGGCGCACGCACTGTATAGGTTGTTTTAGTTTCCTTGAATTTACTTATTGCTGACATGGCGCTTCGATTGTAACCATTGCTTTTTTGTTTAAGTTTGCTGCAAACCCCCAGTATAACTAAGCGCTACGCCTGTACTGTTTGTATGTCCACTCCTGTATGAGCCTTTCAAGACTTACAGTATTGATAAATAAATAAATAAAATAAAATTCCTACTTAAGTACACGTTCTGGTTTTAGTATGCGGTTCAGATCTATGCTGAATGCCGCTCTCTCCTGCGAAACGCTAGAACAATGATTTATTCATTGATTGATGATTGCGTTTTATTGGTGGAAGGGCCAGTTCTGGCAAAAGAGCCCCAAACACATGATACAGTGATTTAACAATGGTTGATGAAGTCTAGGATGTACCGTGGCTGTAAATGGGCCTAAAATCAGTCAATGTGTAAGTGCGTAATATGTATGTATATATATATACTTGTGTGTGTGTCCTAGAAAGATGACCATTACAAGTGAAGTATTCTACCACCATCAAGTCTACATGTCAATGTGATCAGGAGATAAAAATCTAAAAGTGTGGAAATAGTACTAAAGCCTTTCCCGGGTCCCTGAGCGCAAAACCGGGACCGGGAGGCACATGCTCTAATACTATTATACCAGCAGAAGCCTCTGATAAGAGGCTGCGCTACGGATAACTTGAGTGTATAACCTGCAGCATACTCGAATCCTTTAAAAAAGCTAACGTTGATTTAACATCAAAGAGTGAGTTGCTGCTAAGAAACATTGCTGTATGTAATGGACTTGTTGATAGTGAGGTAAACGGAAGTGTTTTTTCCTAAGAGTCTCTAATTCACCAGATTCGAGCAACACGTGCAGGACCGTCAGCGCCCCGCCACATTTACTACAGGCTCATCACCAGTCAGCGAGTACGAGTGTGTAGCATATGTGTGTCTGATTCACATTCGGTGTATGGTAACCTCGGTTTGTCTTATTCTTTATATGGGTGGCGAGGTCACTAACTGTGGTTTAGTGACGTGCAGCTTATTGGACGTTTCAGTGTCCCGTAAGTGTTGCCAATAGCTGCTAAGCTTTTTCCGCAAGAGATGTTTCCAAGTCCATGGCAGGGACAGTTACAGAGATGTTGGTGGCTTTAGTGCATGACCATTGATACAGCGGTATCGTCTGCAACAATACTGCCCTCAATACATCTATGACCAGGTACCCAGCATATTGTGATTTGCTGGTTAGATAATACATTGTGCACAGGAGCAAATAAAGATCATTAAGGAAGGGATTTTTTTGGTTAGTGAAGGACATTAGGGATCTTACGACACTTAACGAGTGAGTAAATCTAACAGCTTTTTCTGCCTTTGTCTTTTTGATTTGTTTAACAACGGACAATACTGCATACGCCTCAGCCGTGAAGTTACTCATTCTTGGATGTAAAATATTCGACTCGGAGAAGGATGGACCGATTGCTGCGTACGATACACCGGCATGTGGCTTTGACACGTCGGTGTAGTATTCAGAGCAGGAGCACTTCGACTCAAGCCCCAAGAAATAGGTTGGCATTTAGACATCTGGAGCACGCTTTGAGACTTCTAGTAAAAAAAATGTCACATTGTACCACCTGTAACTCCCAAGGTGGTAACAGCTTTGCTGGAGGCATTAGGCGATGTTCGAGAACTGGGACATCCACCTCTTCACTCAGTTCCCTCACAAGCAGTGAGAACGGCTGTCTCACAGAGGGTCGACTGTGAAAAAGTGTAGCATACAAGCTATCATTACCTGTAGTATAACAAGGGTGTTCGCTGTTGCAGTGAACATTTTGAAAGCATGTGAAGCTAGTGCATGTTCTTTGCAGTTTAAGTGACCACTCATTTGATTATACGTACAGACATTCAACAGAACTTGTTCTGAAGGTACCAGTGGCCAGGCGGATACCTGGATGGTGGACGGGATCTAGCATCATTAATGCACCTGGTGTCGCACAGGGATATGCCACTGCATCGTAATACAGCCGCGATCAGATGAAGCTCTTGTAGAAGTTAATTAAACACTTTCGGTCACTGCCCCATGTTCTGTGTAATAAAATTTTCTGTATGTTCATTGTTTTCAAGCATTTTGCTTTAATATATTTTATATGTGGTAAGAAAGGCAGTTTCGCATCGAGACTTACGCCTAGAAACTTGTATTATTTATGCAAAGGTACTTCTTCTCCATAGAGTTCTAAACTTGGATTTGGAACCACGTCTCTCTTCTTTGTGAAGAGAACACATGAATATTTGTGGGGTTTAACTTTAAATCCATTTTCGTCTGCCCACTATACTTGTCTCGCGCACATTGCAAGGTTACACGATTTGAAACCTATTCGTTTGTCATCTACGAAGTCGGAATAAAATATAGCTGGTGGTAAGGAAGCGCGCAATATGTTCATCTTAACAATAAAGAGTGTGCAGCTGATCACGCGGCCTTGAGGTATACTAGTTTCTTGTATATATTGACACGACAATACGTTGTTGATCTTCACGCGGAAGGTACGATTGGACAAATAGTTTTTTAGATGTTTAGCATATTTACGTGGATGCCCATTCCCGGCAAGTCTCACAAGATCCGGTAACGCCACATTGTGTCATACGCTTTCTCCATATCGAGGAATATTGATAAAAAAAACTGTTTATGAACAAACGCATTCCGGATATCTCCCTCAATGCACACAAGCTGATCAATTGTGAACCGACCCTTTTTGAAGCCGCACTGATAAGGGTCAAGCATTTTGTTCAATTGAAGGAAACTTAAAAGGCGACGATTTATGTTTTTTTTAACCTACAGACGCAGCTTGTGAGAGCTATACGACGATAACTTAATACGTCGGATGGATCGTTACTCTGTTTCAAAATTGGGATAACAATAGCGTCCTTCCATAAGGATGGCAGGCATCTGGCAGCCCAGTTAGAGTTAAAAAGTGCAAGAAGTGCTGTCAATGTGTCACTTTGGAGATTTTTAATCATGTCATACATGATTTAGTCAGCTTTCTGGTGCAGAGCTCCTGCATACGCTCAGGGCAGCTCTCAGCTGGGCCATATGAAATGGGCGATAGTATGGTTTATTGGGTCGGCGTTTACGCTCCAGTGGCTAAGTTCTGCTAGTTTTATGTGTTTAACGAATGATTTTGAATAGTGTATGGAGCTCGATAGACGCTCGAAGTGTTTTCCTAGGGCGCCAGCCTTGTCCTCCAAGGTACTCCCTTGGCCATCGATCAAGGGCGAGGGGTAGGTTTCCTGCCCCTTCAACCTTCTGAGGCCATTACAAACTTTCGCCGCCTGTGTGCAAGAAATTATGTTGGAGACAAATCTCCCGCAGCTGGCTCTCCTAGCCTGGCACCACGTCCCCCCACCCCCCTAATATTTGATATATTTCAAATCAGCATTTTCTGCATTTCAGTATCGACGCAGCTTTGCCCATGCCTTATTGTGTTTCTTCCGCGCCACTCTGTACCCTTCTTTTGGTACACGCCGTTTACATGATTGACCTTTTCTCTGTGGTATAACTTTTTCTGCAGCATCAATAATAAAAGCTGTAAAACATGCGACTGCATCGTCGAGACTAAAATTCTTGATAATATCTCGTGCTAAATAAGTTGATTCTTCAAAATTATCCCAATCGCCGGAGACTAGTTGCCATCTAGGGGCATGATGTGGAGGCTCATTATGCTTGATCATGTTCAACATTATTAAAAAATGGTCGCTCCTATAAATATTGTCAATAGCATTCCATTCTAGGAATGGAAAAGTGCGGGCGATGCTCACGATAAATCGATGGATGAGTGTGTATTATGTTGTAGGTGGTAATAGTTCGCCTTGTTTAAGAGGCATGCACTGGAATTTATAATGAAGCTTCGTATGAGACGACGTCTCGCGTCGCACCGGGAGTCTTCCCACAAAGTATTGTGGGCCTTAAGATCGCCAACAAGCACGTAGGGCTCTGGCAGCTGGTCGATGACGCAATAAAAATCTGTCTTAGTGAACTTAAAATTTGGAGGAATATATAATGAGCAGAAAGTGACTAATCTATTAAAAATAATTGCCCGAACTCACACTGCCTTGAGGGCTGTCGATAGAGGCAAATGATGACAAGCAACAGACTTGTCCACGATTATTGCCAGACCAGCAGAGGAGGCGGTAGCCACCTCACGGTCTTTGCGATAGATGGCATGTTGCCGTAGAAAATTTGCATGTGTTGGTTTCAGACGCGTCTCTTGAACACACAGCACCTTGGCATTATAATTGTTGAGTAGTTTTCTGATATCTTCAACGTTACAGAGGTGTCCTCTTACATTCCCTTGTAGTATATGCGTCTCCATACTAAGAGTAGTGTTTGTGCTGCTTGTTTAGGAAACGAACATTAGCTAACGGGGCATTTCCGGGCGCCATGAGGCGAGGTTTGTCTTTTTTGGAGCTCCCGATGGAATCCCGCGGCTCCGTGAGCGCTGACTGTGCAGGCATGCTCGCTGTTGTTTCCATCGCCTCCTGACAGGCACTGGTCTTGAGCTCATGCGAGCGATTTGTTTGCTTCGAAAGCCTCGCCTCGAAGGACGAGACCTTCGAGTCCACCATCCCGTTGGTTGATGGCTCCTTCTTGGATGGCGGAGCAGCGCTGGCTGCCTCCTTCGAGGGGGTAGATGGCGTTGCCGCCGGCTCAATGCGCGTGGGCCTGACAGCTGCCGGCTGGATGGATGTATGGAAGCTAGGAGCGTCCCCTTTGAAACAGGGTGATGGCAGTTGCCACAATGCTGAGCTTTTTATTTTTGTTTAACTGTGTTGTAAGTTATTAAAATTCGCCATTTTCCTTAAATACGTCTTCGTACACTTTTAACCTTTTGTCATCTCTGCTTCTGAGCCAACAATCTTCCAATTCCTTTTTCATAATTTCCACCCCATATTTATTTACATGACTATTGCTATCTCTAAACCCTATGGCCTCAGGAAGCGTGACAGTGCCCGCATCGACATCCTGACGGATACCATCCCATTTTAGTATGAGCTGTTCTATTGTTTCTACAGATTTACCACACACAGTACATGTGTCTTTTTCTTCGTAAAATTTCTTTTTATAGCTGCGCGTTCTAAGACATCCTAACCTAGCTTCAAAGAGCAGGGCACCGCCTCTTGAGTTATAAATCGCTTGCTTCCTGATCTGCTGTTTCCAGCATCGATATAGTTCAACACTATGCTTCTTTTCCATTGAAGTTATCCAATTTTTACCCTCCGCTTTTTTAACCTGTAGTTTAATGCTCTGTCTTTCTCCGTCCTCGTGTCTGGCATACTTACCGGTTAGCTTCCTAGTTCTTTTCCGCCACTGTGAGTCAATGATTTTTCTGTATAGATATTTAAATACCTTAGCTACCCACCTGTTATCGTCCAATTTCTTCAGGCGTTTTTCGCATAGGATTTTACTCCGAGCTTTCCGTGCTCCGAACGGTGCCCAGCCCATATCCCCCTGTACTGCCTCGTTTGCGGTTTTCCCGTGGGCACCTACTGCGAATCTTCCAACAGGTATCTGATTTACTTCTAGACTCTACTGAACTTCCGCCCTTAAGCACAGGAACGAATTCCCGAAAGTAAGCCCCGGCACCATTATACCTGTTGTACCCCCACAATGCCCTATGTTTCATTATCCCGGCATCTCTTCGCCGTTTTGCTATGAGAGACTGTTCGTGTGTTTCCGTGTACATCTGCCCTTTGTTTATCCATACCCCGAGATATTTGTATTCGGCCACTCAGGGTATTTCATGGTCTTGTATTGTGAGCTCGTGATCAATTGCATCGTTTGAAAAACATCCCACCGGACTTACCTGCGCTATAACTGAATCCTAGAGTATCTCCTTCGTCTCCACAATAATTAACCAGAGTTTGGAAATCCACCTGGCTACCTCCTAACAGTACAATATCGTCCGCATACATTAAACCCGATGGTCGCTGCTCAACAACCTTTCCGCCTAATTTGTACGACAGGTTATACCCTAGATTGCTTCGTTGTAGCCTTCTTTCCATACTTATCATATAAAGCATCAACAGCAGCGGTGATAGAGCACACCCTTGCCTTAATCCTTTGTGTACCTCGACAGTTGCACTCTTAATTCCTTCCCATGTTATTTCAACATTATTTTCTAGATATATTTCCTGTAGGAAATCAATTCCCTCATGACCGATACCTTCATCTTTTAATTTGTTCCACAGGAGTTCCCTGTTCACGTTGTCGTATGGGCATACGACAACGCTTATGTACAGGAAGGCTAAATACAGAGGTCTATTTGCCGTCCTAGCTATTTCTATGCACTGGGTAAGCACGAACATGCTATCATCTGAGCGCCTACCACTTCTGAACCCATTCTGAAGTTCTCCGAGTATTCTATTGCCTTCTACCCATGACTGCATTTTTAATTTCACCAACTGCATCGCCAACCTATACATAACTAATGTTATCGTAATTGGTTGGAAGGACTTTATGTCCGTCTTATCGCATTTCCCTTTATAAATCAATTTCATTTTACTCTGTTTCCAGCTGTGCGGAATTTTATGATTTGTTATGACTGCTTCGAGTGCTTTTATCAGCGTTTCCTAGCTTCTTGGGCCAAGTTCATCAATTAACTTGATTGGAATTTCGTCTATCCCTGCTGACGTGCAATTGAGAACATTTGCTTCAGCCTTTTTCCAATTGAGATTGGTCAGTTCTAAGCTGTTTTCTGTTGTGCTATCCTCTGTTGCTTCCTCATTTGGGGCGATTACCCTATCGTCTTTCCTAAATAACTCAGCTATAACTGAACCAATGCAGTCCACAGCGTCATCTCCCTCGAAACATTTTCCCTCGGCATCATGAAGCTGTTCCTGCTTTCTGTGATTCGCAGTACCCAGCCACCTTATATGGTTCCAGAATTTTCTTGACCCCCCTTTAGTTGCACCGCGAACTTCAGCCAGCCGGCGATCACAGGAATGATTTATTTTAGCCGGGACGAGGAGCTGCACTTGTTTCTTTTGTCCACGAGATCCCAATTTTCGGCCTATTTCCTCTTCAGATAACTGCGCCCTCCTTGCTTCTCTGTGTTCCCGTGATGCCAACCGTCGTTGTTCGATCGCCTCCCTAATTTTCTTATTCCACTAACTTCGTGGCTTCCTCTTTCCTCTCCAGCGGTTTACTCCTTTTACGTCTTTTATACCAATGCCACAATGAACCGGTGCCATTGTTGCGCTGCCCCCTGACGCATCACTTCAGCAAAGCTGTTAATTGGCAGTTACGAAACCCGCCTCGGTGAATCCTTAAAGGAAATATTTTCTTTCACTTTAGTCGTTACAATATCTCTCTTCCAGGACGGGCAGATCCGCGAGTACGCGGCGTGTTCGCTGTCACAGTTGAGACACGGCGGATTGTTTTCACATGTTTCGGATGAATGTTCACGGGAGCTACATTTAGCACATGTCTGTTGGCCACGGCAGTTCTGTGAACTATGGCCGAATCGCTGGCATTGGAAGCATCACAGAGGATTTGGAACGTATGGCCTGACCCACATCTTGACATAACCTGCCTCAATACTCTCGGGCAGTATACTCGAATCAAAAGTAAGAATTAGGTGCTTGGTTGTGATCTCTTTACCCTCACACCACATCTTAATGCCTTTAAGAATAATGACATTCTGTTCACTCTATCCTTCTAATTCAGTTTCAGTCAGTTCCATTAGATCCTCATTGGAGGCAACACTACGGGTGGTGTTCATGGTACGGTGGGGTGACGCCGTGGCTGGGATGTTCCAGAATGGCAATAGCTTAGGGAGCTTGTGATGTTGTTTTCATCCCGGAGTTCCAAGAGCAGATCCCCGCTTGCCATCTTCATTACTTTATAGCCTCCACCAAGAGGTGTATTCAGACATTTCGACACAAGGAATAGTAAGATCATCCTCACCATCTTTTCTGGTTGATCAGTATGTATCACGTGAAACCGCAGGAAGTTTTGTTTCTGGTTGCCAAAAAAACTGAAGACTTCTTCGGTGGGCCCTCGTTCTTGAGAGCGAAAAGAAAGTTTTGGCAAAGAAATCTCCATAATTGTAATTCACATTTCGGCAGTAACGCCAGCCACCCAACTTGGAGCTAAACATCCGGACGCCGCAGGACTTGTAAGAAACAGATCCTGCGAATGTCAGCTGTATGTTTCTGCTATAACCAAATCTGTTATAACCAAGGTTGGCTATCCCACACAAGGTTAACATTTGCTGCCTGGAAGATCGGAAGGAATGAAGAAGTGAGTAGGAGACAGGTAAGATGGAAAGTGAGAGAAACACGAAGATTCGAGAGGAGGATAGAAAAAGGCAACTACCGATTTCCCTCGGGTGGGTCAGTGCGGGGGTGCCGTCTATGTGAATCAGAGGTTAAAGAGCTGTCTTGCCTCTGCCGTGGGGGCCTTAAAGCCCAAGCACCCAGCATCGGCTCAACCACCAAAATCCCCCTTTCTCCACACACGGCTAAGCCGCGCACGGCTACACGCGGGAGGGTTCAACCCTGGTGTGCTCGGGTACGTGGTGTCGCAACACACCAAACACCTGCCTCCGCACACGCCCCTGCGGGCGCAACAACAATATCACTAAGCAGCTGTACATGCTTTACCGTATTTTTAACAGTTGTAGGCCAAAAGACCGAATAAACTTCAAGTGCTAAACCAAGCGCACACCTTTCACTGTGCTGTCATGATGCCCTTTGTTCATATAGCCGCTCGTAATCTAGGTCTTGGCAATTGGCGGTGGTCGTAGGTCCAATATCCCCGCTTTCAATCTTTTGTTGTGACCCGGTTCTCTGGTTCATGGTCCCGACACAGGCGTCACACAGGGGGTCACTTGCCTAGCCCAAAGGAGCACATAACCATGGTAGCTGGCCTGCGATATACCGAGTTGTCGCACTAGGCTGAGTAAGCGCACCCACGCTTCCGTCGTTAGTCCCTATCAGCAAGAATTGCTGGTTGGTGAGGAGATGAGGCCGACATGTTGTAGGAAAGGACTTCGTTTAGTTTGCATAATTACAACTGACAACTGTCTCCGTGGATATAGGGGCGCACTCCCTATCAGAGCATTTTACATGTCTCATTGCAATGCTTGTCTGAGCGCACACATCATGGACACAGCACGCAAAGCCCGCTTTTTAGGGCGTCGCTTTTCCTACGTCAGTGAACGATCGAATTCGATCTCTGTCCCGGCCAGTCAGAAGGATCAAAGTGTTCTTAGCACTCCACCGATGATGCCGCACCAACTTGCGGGACTCTGCCTCTCATGTTGTGTAATCTCCCCGCGCATGATACAATGACGAGGCAGTCGGGAATCAGGGGTCACACAACGCATGCTTATTGAGTCCTACTATATCAGGAAAAAATGGTCGCGGCGTAGAAGCATGCCATCGTTAAATTTGTATGACAGTGAATTTGAATTTTTAAGCCACCTCATAGCGTAGCATTACATTACAGGATCTAGCGTTTTTGCCTGCGCACTAATAATAACGCCATAGATGGGAGAGCACGTGGCTATAGGTTGTGTACATAGGTTCGTGTATGCCTTCGAATAAAGTTAGTTGTGAGTTCAGCGCTGTCCTGTGTGTTCCTTCCTTCCGTCTTCGTCATATTGCGCTGCCCCTTCAAGATGTTCATAGCACAAGGGAGCAGCTAATGATTGCGTTTTTCTATAGCACTGTGGCCGTATTTTCAGTATGTATCAAAGTTTGGCAGCAACGTACGATTTCCTATCTCGCGGCCGCTAGGGAGGAGGTGTCTATTGTGTAAGTTTCGCACTGTAGATAAACTTCGCACATTTCGGCTCGTGCGTCGCAAGGCTGACAGAAGAGCTTGACCTCGTAGTCGTTTTCCCTAGCGCAGGCTTGGCAGGACAGAGAGCGGTATCGACTCGCTTTTAGCGTCGTGGTATTAGTGCTGAACGTGCTATACAAAAACTTAAGTGTGAAAAACTGACGCGACTAATGTCCCAGCTTTGCTTTTCTTAATATATGGCAAAATGAAAAACTAAGTTAGACCAAATTGACTTCAACCAAACTGGCATACCTATATAGGGGTTCCCGAGTCTTGGCCGTTTAACGAAGCGAGAGCCGAGACAACGGAATTTGGCAAGGCTCTCTACGCAGGCCATCGTTTTGCCCCGGAGCACCGGAGAGTGCGCGGTTTGCTGGTCAGAAAGCCATCGACTGCTGATCTGATTAAGTTGCCGCCCAGTGTGAGTGCGCGCCAACATGTTGCTCTGGTTGTCTACGCCATAGCCCCGTTTCCGAGAAGCGTGTGCAAGTAGGAGATCGATAACACAATTGGTCTGCAGCATTGTCTGCGTTCCTTCGTTTACCTCGTATGCTGCTTCGGACATTTTTTTTCCCTGTGTATGGGAACAGCTGCAAAAAGGGAAGCGGCATTCGCACGCGGTCGGTTGATTGCCAACGTTCCAGCACCTGCGCAGAGGCAGCCCACAGGCTCAAATGTGAGAATAGAAGGGCTCGCGTTCTTCTATAGCGCCTACGGGCTCCGCGGGGAATTCGTCCCCGGTGAGGGAGCAAGGCCGGTAACGGCACGTGGAAATGGATTTTGTATAAGCGGCTCCTACGGATATGCTCCAATTGCAATCGTCGCGAAACGTGGCCGCTTTCACTTGAGGCTCCTTCTTCCCAATAAGTGCTCCTTTCGTATTCGAACTCCAAGAGAGCTGGACTCTTGGAATTGGAATACGAGAACACGAGAATAAGAGAACACTTCGCGTTCAGCTTTGAAAATTTTTCTGTACATTCCGACGGCCGAATAATATTACATATTGTAATACCTTTTGTAAAGTGTTTAAAGTGAATAAAGCGTCTATCAATAAATAACTCTGTGCCACGGTACTTATAGTAACAGTTCCTTTGCAATATAGCAATTCAGACATGTCTCCACAGAAATAACACTCGCACGCTGGCATCAATCAGGGCATTCGCATGAAAAGCATTGACACTTGGTCAAGTTGGTACCGATAATCAGGTCGTACATTACAATCAGGGCATCAAAAACCACACAACATTTTTAGTGTCCTTCTACTCTCTGAAGAAGGATAACCAGCGAAGCTATATAGGCATGGCTATATTGACGCCTATGTTGATCGATATGGCTATTGCTGTATTGATTTAATAAAGACACATACACGTAACTTCGCGGTTTTATCTTCTTTGCTTTGTCTCATTCGTTATCATAGTGACCATAGTTTCATAGTTGCTGTGGCACGCCGTGATCGGTTGTACTGTTGTGCTAGACATGTTCTTGCCAAAGGCTAAATCTGTACAAGACCGGTGACGCATGGTCAGCACATTGACCCCCGTGTAGCACTCCGTTCCAAACCATTCCAACAGGAAGGATACAATCAGAATCAAAATCAGAATCAGAATCAGTTTTATTCATGACAAAATGAGGATAATTACAACATATGTATATACAGAAGGAGGTCCCGTAGTTAGAAACTGAAATGGGACCTCCTGTGCATGATGACTAGAATTAATAATACATACAACAATGGCAATATGAAAAATTTAGGAATAAATGATTAAGGAGACAGGGCATAAATGAACAGAAAAGCAGCATATCTACGTATTAAACAAAAACAAGGCTTCGACTTAGTCAACGAAAGGTGAAACTACAAAAATACCTAAGAAGAAAGAAAGTAAAATATATATACACACATATATATACACATATATATATACATATATATATATATATATATATATATATATATATATACATATATATATACACACACACATATATATATATATGCGGGAAGGAAATCAAGAGACAAAGAGAAAGTTCAAAATACAACTTATACTATACTCAAATGGGAAAGTCGGAGGAAGCTAAAAGAAAATGCTTAAGTTCAGTACGAAATCTGTGAGCTTTGAACAATTTTAAAGGGAATGGTAATGTGTTCCACAGAGATAAAGCTGAAAAGTGTAGTGACTGCTTACCATAGTTGGTGCGAACTAAGGGTAAAATGAAGTTAATATCTTCAGCAAATCTAGTATTATTTGTATTAGTAAGGGATGTCTTCGGTATGATGGTTACTGGAATATCATTGTTTATTGCCCTAAAAATAAATATGGCCAGGTTATATTTCACGAGGTCAGTCACATTCAAAATATTATGTGCATGTAACAGCGGAGTTGCGCTAATACTACGAGGTGAAAATGTTATTAGCCGAATAGCTCGATTCTGAATGACTTGCAACGAAGTTAGGTGACTGATATAAGTGTTTCCCCATGATTCAATGTTATAGTTAATATGAGAATGAACAAAAGCATAATAAAGCGACATGAGAGTAGAAAATGATAAATATGGTCGTGCTTTGATTAAAACGCGTATCCCGTATGCCATTTTCTTATTAACATTAGCAACGTGAAGGTGAAATTTGAGATGGCGGTCGAATTCCACACCTAAATAGGTGCAATGATCAACTGCATTGATTAGGTGATTGTTGATTGAAATAGACTGAAGGAGCTTAGGTGATCACTGATGTGAGGCAAAAACGACAAAATTGGTCTTATTATGGTTAATCTGTAGCTTGTTAAGTTCACACCATGTGGAAATTTTCACGAGATCTTCCTTGAGCTCGCGTGTTAGCGTTGATATACAATTGTTAGAGCTAAATATAGTAGTATCATCTGCGTACAGAATACACTTCGATGGGGAGAGGCAACTGGGCAGATCATTAATATAAATTAGGAAAAGTAGAGGACCTAATATGGACCCCTGTGGTACACCAATGTTAGTAGTAGCTTCTTTAGAGTAGTACCCAGAAATATTAACGACTTGTTTTCTATCTTGTAAGTAACTGCGGATTAGAAGTAGAGGCGGACCAGTTATTCCGATGGCTTCAAGTTTAGCACAAAGAATTGTGTGATTAATTGAGTCGAAGGCCTTGGATAGGTCAACGAATATCGAGGCTGCAAATTTGCCTTCATCAATTGCTTTTTTGAGATAATCAGTAAGAGATATGAGTGCCAGATTAGTTGAAAAGCCTGAACGAAAGCCGAACTGTAAAGGGGAAAGAACACTAAATTTGTCTAAATATTTTGTTAAACGTTTTTCGATAAGTTTTTCAATAACTTTAATAAAGAATGGAAGAACGCAAATGGGTCTATAATTCCGTGTAAGCGTGCGATCACCTTTTTTGAAAACGGGAATGACTCGACCGCGTTTGAGTTCACGTGGAAAAACACCGGTTTTAAAAATCAGGTTAATGATAGCTGAGAGGACGTTAGCGATATGTTCCGCGATCACTTTAATGTGGTAGGCACTAATATTATCTAGGCCAGCACTAGTGGCTTTAAGGGTTTTAATTACTGAAATTACTTCATCAGGTGTTGTTGGAAAAAGGAAAAATGAGTGAGGTAAGCGCTTAAAGGACATGTTGCAGCATGAATCAGAATCAGAAGTGTTATTAAAGAAAGAATCACAAAATGCATTTGCAATATCAAGCGGATTAATGTATTCCATGTCATTGTGAATGATTCTCGAAATGACTTTCTGAGAATTATGGTTTAAAAAGGTGTTGACTATTTCCCACTTTTTCCTAGTGTTATTAGCACATTCTATAATTTTTTGTTCGTTATAATTCCTCTTCGCACTTCTAAGCTGTGCAGAAAGAGAGTTAGAAAATTTTTTGTAACGGGCAAGTAGTTTAGTATTGAAAGGTTGCTTCTTTGTTTTTTTATATAAATTTTCACGAGACCGCATAGCTTTCAGAAGGCTATCTGTAAGCCATGGATTTTGTGGCAATGATACCTTTTTTCTGCATTTTATTTTATGAGAGTGGGAGTTTAAATGCGATGAAAGTGTGGTTAAAAACTGCGAAAAAGATTTTTGAGGTTCATTAGATGACATAACTTCTGACCAGTCAGTTTCAGTTACGCTTGCAAGGAACATCTCTTTGTCAAGTACAACTCTGTAGAATGACGTGTTAGATAAGGCTGAGTGATTAGGCAGGCGTAGAACGATAGGATAGTGATCGGTAATATCGGTGGTAACAATGCAAGCCTCAGGTGGATCTGTTAAGTTCGATAATGCATGATCAATTAAGGTGCCATCAGCAACGTTAGGACAACGAGTAGGGAGGGAAATTAAACATTCATATCCAAAACTGTGGAAGATGCTTGAATAACTAGAAGAATTAGATGAATTGGTATCTAAGAGGTTAATGTTGAAATCGCCCATGATTATTGCATTACAATTAGCGTATGATATTTTTTCCATGGTTAGATCAAGCGCACTACAGAAGTGAGAAACTAAAGAAGAAGGTGAGCGATAAATGCAGCCAAACACTAAGTTCTTGTTGCCTATACAGAAGACGGGGGAATCAAATTCAACAAACACAGATTCACAGTTAGTAATATTCAACTCCAAATCTGGCCGTCGTTTATATGGAATGTTAGATGAGACAAATATAGCTGAACCACCGTGATTACTAATTTCTCTGTGAGAATACTCAGAAGTGTATGAGCTAAAGCAGAATAGGTCCTTGTCATCATTACTAAGCCAGGTTTCAGACGCACATATTATTGAAAAGGTATTGTTAAGTGTCGAAAACAGGTTCTCAAAATCATCAAAATGCTTGCGGAGACTTCTAGCATTGAAGTGAATAATTGAATGGTAGTCGCGTGACATGAATTTATTCAGCGCAGAAGCTGACAGGTAAGAATCCATGGTGGATGGTAATGATAATAAGAGTCAGAATACAGGCAGTTAGTTGAAAACAGAAAGGTCGGAATCGTGAGCAATGCGACAAACACGGCTTTCATTTGTCTTTCTGGCGTCGGGGCGCACTAGGTCGACGTTAAAGTCGACGATTGGTGCGCACACTCTTGCGTTTCATTGCACTTTTCGACCGCCCAATGGGAGCGAAGCAGCGCCTGCATCTCAGGTTTGATACAAGGCCATGAAATTCATGCGTCATAACATGGCCTATAAGTTGGGAAGAAAGAAATCGGCAGGGAAAATCTATACACCACATTTTCTTTTAAGAGTTTAAGAGTTTTTATTATTATTAGACAATACAATTACAAAGAAAATATAATACAGGAGGAGGTCCCAAAGTAAAAACTGTCAGGGGGACCTCCTGTTACAACATGTGCAAAATATGTAATATAGGATTAGCAACGAGGGTAAGAACAGCGTGAAAATACAATCAACATATTAGAAGTAATTACTGAAACATCGGGTAGTTGAAGATTACACAAAAATTAGCAAGAATAATTCGATCTTGAAATACACATGAAGGTACTATCATTACAGTAATCGAATAGAAGTATAATGATTATGAACAAAAGTGCGCAATCCAACAGTGCAACAAAATTAATTTTACAAATGGCTGGTAATCTATGAACATAAATCGAGAAAAACAATGAAACGTGGCTACACAGTAATAAATGTATACACACACGCATACATAGATACACACCTATATATAAACAGACATATAAACGTATGTACACTCGTCAAATAATCAGGTAAGGTATGTTGTTAATAAGAACTGTTTTAGAAGCCGCCGGAAACAGTGTAATGAAGAGCATGATTTAATATTTGATGGTAGTGAATTCCAAAAATAAATTGCGGAAAAGAAGGCTGTCATTTTACCGTAGTTAGTGTTGACTTTAGGAAGCAAGAGATTATTATTTTCAGAAAACCGCGTGTTATTTGTATTGAAAAGTTGCGTTGGGGGAAGTAACTCAGTTGGAATGTGAGGGTCAAGTTGGTTGCATAAGGACAAAGATGTCCTGAACAAGTATTCGCAACAAGAATATGCGTGTGTCCACTACAGTGAAAAATCCGGATACCTTTCAGCACATCCTAATGGAATGCGAAGGAATTCACCGAGCAAGACCCAGAAGTACCGCACGCCTTCTACACTCTTAAAACTAGGGAGAGTATCGCAGGAGTAAAGGTACTGATTTACTCTTCAAAGCATTGTTTTACTCTCTCAAAATGTCGAGTGGAGTGAAATGCATTGTTCACTACGTCATCAAGGTGAGAGTTAAATGTTCTTTTCCCTCTGCCCTTCAGGGAGCGAGTAGAAGGCCTATTCTACTCTTGCGGCAATAGCGAACAAGACGAAGCGTAAGCTCCTGCTTCAACTGTAGAAGGCTGCCCCCCTACATGGTGATATATCACTGACGCACAATGAGCAAAGAGCACACCGTTTTGATTCTCAGAGAACAGGCATCCACAGTGGCACTTTGTCACTCGGAGTTGTCCCACAGCGCGCACGCACAGCATCGCGAAACAGAACAGCATAGGAGAAAGGTCATCCGTCCAGCGAACAGCGTAAGGATTGGGGCTCAATCCCACCGTTCGTAAGCAGTTGTGAAGATTGGAGTCGGGCATGAATTAGATGGTAGCTGGCCCATGCCGTCGTCCAACGTATCCACGCTGAGAACGCTGTTGAAGGGAAGGACTGCTTCTCATCGAGAACGAGGAATATGGCTTTATGTATATTATCTACATAGGGACGTTGCAGTTCATCAGTCTAGCATGACTGCGAGAGAAAGTACACTGAGCAGCCGCACAACAGCGGTTTATAAACCCTGGGTCCTCCCTCGATACCAAGATGAGGGAAACGTTCGACCAGGCACCGTAGACGAGCCGCCTCTTTGCGCGAGGGCTTACACACACAGACTTCCGCACAGGTTCACGGTCCCCAACCGACGTCAGACGGTCTTCGCAGAGCTCGGGGCTTACGTCAGGAAAGGCGCGTCTTATTCCCCGAGCTGACCCCTGCAGCGCGGCCGCCGGTTGTCCATTGTCTTTCGTCTTGAAAGGCGCGTGGGAAGGGGCCTCCAACTACGTTCCCTCGGGCACTCCCTTGTTCACAGCAGACCGGGTGGGCGGTGGCGGGTTCCGTCACAAAGCCCGGTTCGTCGAACTCATCTCGGCAATTCCGCGACGCAGAGTGGCGGACGTGGCGCATTGTCCTGCGGACACACTAGACTTAGTGATGCCGTGTGGCTAGAGGGTTGCGGTGTCGTTCCAGGAAAAGTTGACGCCGCTGTCGCGACTGACTGGCAAAACGTGCACCTCAGCAGGCCGTTCTTAACAGCCCCTCCATTGCCCGGAAAATCTCGACTGTCCAGCGCTGACAACTGCTGGGCAGGAAGAGAACGGCTGGTCGCCAGGGGGTGATGCCTTGGCTCGCAGCGACCACTTGTGTAAAGATGTCACCGCCCCAAAACATCCAACAAGGACAGGCAATTGCAAAACGAACCCCACAACACGGCTCTGCGCGGAGATGACATGCCTTGGATCTCACTTTAGACCCGCTAGGCTTCAAAGAAAACATAAGTGCAGAAACATAAAAATGCTGCATTTCGCTATGCAAATTTTTGAAGCAATTTCGTGCTGACAAATTCAGCAATCATGGAGGGAATCCTGCGAAATGATAGGGGATCTTCTTGGCTTAACAAAATTACAATAATAACCCTAAAATTTAGGCGGGACCCTTAAACGCAGAATTCAAGTTAGCCTGCTCAAACCATCCGCATTGCTATGCAACTTTCCCTTCTTATATCTAACGGAGATGTCGTAATCTTGGAGACTGAGACGCCGTCGGAGCAAGCGGTCATTTTTGTGTTACATTTGATTAAGCCACGTCAGAGGACAGTGGTTGGTCTCGAAGATGAACCTCGCTCCGTACAAGTAACACGACAACTTCTGGGCCGCCCAAACTAAACAAACGCAGGCTCGTCGGCTGGCCGCCAGTCAACATGACCAACCCGTTGCTTTTTTACATGCAGTTTTTCCTGTTCGGCACGACAGCGGTCAGCGCATTGCAAGATTCAACGCCCTTGCTCATCACCACGGCAGGTTTCTACGGAGACTGCGCATACGCACCGCCACACCATGAAGATCCCTGGGCGTCAATGCGTCCAGACCTATCGACATCATCAAGAGCGCATATAAGAAGCCAGCCACCACCAGAACCTTCCAGTGGGCTCGTCGGCTGGCCGCCAGTCAACATGACCAACCCGTTGCTTTTTTACATGCAGGTCAGTAACAAAGCTTCTACTGTTAAATCCAGCGATAGATGTTTCATCCAGCTGACGTGCCCACGCAGCCTTTGTACGCTCTGTTTGGTTGTTCATGATTTTGTCTTCTCTCTTCTAATGCTTTCTGGGGACGTAGAGCCCAATCCTGGACCTGGGGCTACGACTGATGAACTGTTAGTCGAACTACTTAATGGTCAGAAAAAAATATAAAAACGGTTAGATGAAATTGAAATGAAACTAAAGGTGGTTGAGGAGTCGGCATTGGCTATTAAAGAAGTCAGCAAAAAAGTCTCTGGCCTCGAGAAAAGTATGCAGAGGTTGCAGGAGAAATTTGTCGATCTAGAAGATCGTTCCAGGCGGAACAACCTTCTGGTTTTTGGGGTCAAAGAAACAGCTGCCGAAACTCATGATGATCTGAAGCAAGCTGTGTTAGAGGGCGTGTTTAAGAGCGTTCTCGGTGTGCAAGTTTCCTCGGCTGAACGACTTCATAGGATCGGGCGCAGACACGGGACTAGACCACGCCCAGTCATAATCAAGCTTTTCGACCACCGCGAAAAAATGGCCGTACTACAGAATTGTTTCAAACTAAAAAACAAAGATATTTCGGTCTCTGAAGACTTCTCAGCGCCCACAAGACTTAAAAGAAAGAAACTCTGGGATAGCGCCTCCGAAATTAGAGCTGCTGGGGGGAAAGTCCAACTAGTGTACGACAAAATTAGGATTAATGGCGAGCTATTCCGATGGGATGGCACAAGTGACAAAAGGATTTCCACAGGCAGACAAACTGAAGAAAGAAACCAGTCACAATGAACCCAAACAGATGCCCAAAAGCCGCTCCGTTTCATCAACCTTAATGCACGTAGCATCGTTAATAAAGCTGATGATATTGAAAGTATCGTTTTAACACACAAGCCACATATTCTTATAATCACGGAAACTTGGCTTCACCCCGATATCTCCGACGAGGAAGTAACACCACCAGGTTACGGAATTCATCGTAAAGATAGAAGTTCGCGCGGCGGTGGTGTTGCAATTATTTATCAACAGTCATTACTCGTGTCTAGGTTACCTGATATACCTGCAATTGAGTGCGTGCTCATTAAAGTATATTTCGATGGGCACACTGTAATTGTAGGAGGCTTCTACCATCCCCCTACTCAAGATAACTTCTTTCTCGAGCTTAACGAATTCCTTTGTTCTAGCAAAAGCTATTCTTGTAATGTCCTCTTGGGTGGTGATTTCAATATGCCTTCAATCGACTGGAGTACTGATTTTCCTGAGCCCCTTTCTAGTGCTGCTGAACCTTTTGTCGACCTCGTAGTGTTCCATGATTTAGCTCAGTTAGTAAAAGAACCCACGCGCATTCAGAATGATACAGCTTCAATTTTAGATCTATTCCTTGTAAGCAATGCAGTGCTCAGTCGTGATCCCGAAGTACATATTTTTGACGGAATATCTGATCACAAACTGGTATCTTTAACAGTTCAACTTGGCCGTCCGACTGAAACCAAGAAAAAAAGGTGCCTTGTTCCAAACTTTTGCCGCGCTAAGGACGTTGACATATTGAACGCCATGGATAGGTCGCTGGATGATTTCATACTTCTTTCTGAATCGGGCACGTGCTGTGTGAACGAGCTGTGGTGCTTCTTTAGGAACCTAGTCTTAAAATGCGTCAGGGACTTTGTTCCAATGAGACTAAGCATTCAACAGCGCACACGCCCATGGATTACAAAGGAGATAGTGCGGCTGGAACGGAAGGCTAAACGAATAAGAAAACAGCACCGTCAGTGTACCACAGAGGACAATGCCAGTAAACTTTCCAAAATACGTCTGCAACAAAAGGCAAGCATTAAAAAAGCAAAGGAATACTACCAAAGAGTATCTCTGAAGAATTTTCTGCTGTCTTTCCCGGCGAAGTTCTGGCGTCATTTTTCTTCGAAAAAGCAACCCTTGTCTAGTTTCTGCATCGACGGGGATACCGTAACTGATAAAAGTTTGATAGCAAAGTCTTTCAATCAATTTTTCTGTTCGGTATTTACGGATGACGACGGTCGTAAACCAAGCTACATTCCAGTTGATTGCCCGCCAATTGCGGATATCTCAGTGACCGAAGAAGGTATTTTGTCTCTCTTGTTAAATTTGAATACAAAGAAATTGCCTGGAATGGACGGCATACCTACTGCCTTTCTCGTGAGATATGCCGAGTGGTGCTCAAAATATCTGTGCATCATATTTAGCAAGTCTTTATCGCGTGCGAAAGTTCCGGATGACTGGAAGTACGCAAAGGTTACCCCGATACCCAAATCAGAAAACAGGTCGCTTATCACTTCGTACAGACCAATTTCATTGTTACCCACATGTGCAAAAACCCTTGAGCATATTATATTTCAACATATTTCGGTCTTTCTTAATGACAACAATATCATTGATTCCAGGCAGCATGGGTTTCGGAAGGGACTGTCTACAACAACACAGCTACTGGAAACTGTCCACGAACTCGCAGCAGTTCTAGATAAACAGGGCCAAACTGATTTAATATTCATAGATTTCGAAAAAGCATTCGACCGTGTGTCTCACACTAAACTGCTGTTAAAGCTACAAACAATACTTAAAAATGATTCTTTGATTTCATGGATTTCAGCGTATCTGTCGTTAAGGCGGCAAAGTGTGTTTATTGACGGCGCGCGTTCTGGATCAGCACCGGTTCGATCGGGCATTCCACAGGGGTCCGTCCTTGGGCCTCTTTTCTTTCTAATCTTTGTCAATGACTTAATAAAAGAAGTAAACGTGAAAATACGTTTATTTGCAGACGACTGTATACTATATCAAGAAGTTATTAGCGTAAATGATCAGGTCCGCTTGAATTCTGCACTAGCCAAGGTAGAAGCGTGGTGTGCCACATGGCAAATGAATATTAATGCAAAGAAAACGGTTGCTATGTCAGTAACACGAAAACGCCACCCCTTAAAATTTTCTTACAGTTTCAGTGGTAATAATATATCTACGGTTAGTAGCTACAAATACTTAGGCCTCGTAATTTCATCCGACCTTAGATGGAACGATCACATATCTCATATTTCAAAAAAGGCAATGCGCCAACTTGGTTATTTGAGAAGGTCGCTTCGACAGTCCACGCAAGAAATCCGTCTGTTAGCGTACAAAACGTATATTAGGCCAATTCTTGAGTACGCCTCGGTAGTGTGGGACCCGTACACCCTGAAGAACATTACTCAATTGGAAAATATTCAAAGAAAATCTGTTAGATTCGTGTTTAACTATTATAGCTGGCACGTATCTCCGACTGTTCTTATTAACGAAATTAACCTGGAAGCATTAAAATTAAGGCGATATAGGGACCGTCTGAAATACATGTATTTACTTTACCATGATATGCTGGGGATAGATAAGGATATGTATATTACTTTAGTCACTAGGCGTGCAACACGATCTAATCATCAGAAGAAAATAAAGGAATTTTCTTGCAGAACAAACGTATTTAAAAACACATTTTTTCCTCGGACGATAGGTGAGTGGAACGCGCTCTCTGCGAGTACAGTGGAATGCCCGACCGTCCGGTCATTCTGCAACCAGCTGAATAGCATTTAGACTTGATGTTATATGTATATGTATGCATGAATGTAATTTTTCTTTTTTCCTTTTGATTTACAATATACGGAAGTGCTATTTTCGCTTGCTTGTCATTACTATTTGTAGATTTCTTGCTGCTCAACCTACCGAGCATGCGCGATGTCTTTCAGCATACCAGTATGAATGCGACTCCTTGTTATCAATATCGCGTTGTTATCAATATGCTCTATACAGCTTTTGTTGTTCAGCGAATATCTGTATTTTAAAATATATTGAAATCTTGTGATGCATTTTTTCGTTGGAATGTTCTGTACGGCTTGTGCGGATCAGGGAATGTGTCTATTGCAATGTATTGAATTCTTGTAATGATTTTTGCTGTTAATTTTTGTTTTGTTCATCTGTATATCGCACTGTCCACTCCTGCCCAAGGCCTAAGACTAAGGCCGGCAGTATCCTGTAAATAAATAAATAAATAAATAAATAAATAAATAAATTCCTTCTCTGAAGCGCTGTACGCTTCCTCTCTTACATTTAGTTTACGGCTGGCATAGAGAATAGGATACTCCTCGTTATTGTCGCCGACCTAAGTACCACGCCCATACCCCTGCCGCTTGCGTCGTATTCAACTATGAATTCATTGTTGTAGTCTGGCGCGCGAAGCACAGGAAGAGAAACCAATAGCGTTTTAAAACTTTGGAAAGCGTTGTCTTTGTCCTTATCCCAGTGTACGCTACTCGGTGCTCCCTTTCGGAGGGCGTCGGTTAATGGACTCGCCATTTGCGAGTAATTCGGAATGTACCACTGATAGTACGCCATAAGTCCCAAAGTTGAACGAAGGTCTGTTTTCGTGCGCGGTTGAGATAATTCTTCAATCGGAGCTATTTTCAGCTCGGCTGGCCGTCTCGCGCCCTTGCCGACAACACGGCCCAGATAAGTAACCTGTGAACAACCCAATCTACACTTTTCCGCTTTCATTGTTAAGCCGGCTTCCCTCAACCGTGAGAACACCTGTTTAAGGTGCGATACGTGTTGTTCCCAGCTGTCCGAAAAAATTGCTACATCATCAAGATATGGCAAGGCGAACTCCTGCAAGTCTTTTAGGACAATATCCATCCATTAACTTAGAGTAGCTAAACGGTGCGTTGTTCAGCCCGAAGCTGAGTGCGAGATTGCGAAAAGTGCCTACAGGTGAGATGAATGCGTCATAGCGGCTGGCAATTTCTGGAAGGGGAACTTGCCAGTACCCCCGCACGAGATCTGTAGTTGAAATGTATTTAGCAGCGCTAACTCTTTCAAAGCGTTCCTCAATGTTGGGTATCGGGTACAGCAGCTGATCCCTAGTGATGGCATTTAACTTCCTGTAGTCAACACACGGACGAGGCTCCTCGTGAGGGGTTTCTACCAGTATTAGCGGTGACGTGTAGTCACTCTCAGCGGGCTCAATAACTCCCAACTCTAGCATGCGCTGTATCTCTGCCTCCATAATTTCTCTCTTTCTTGGAGACACCCTGTGACGCTTTGATCTTACGAGTTCGGTTCATGTCAGCTCTATTTCGTGCGTTGTTAGTTCGGTTCTACCTGGTCGGTCGTTGAATCTGTCGAGATATTCCCCTCACACCCCTTTTAGTTCATTTAGCTGCTCGGGTATAAGAGCGTGCGAGCTTACGGAATGTTTTACTACTTTTTCTAGGTCGATTTCAGAGTTGGAGGTCGCCCTATACTCCTTAAACTTGGTACTAATGCCATCCGGCTCTTTGATGGTATAGTTAACGACTCCACTCCGCTCTATATACGGCTTCATCAAATTGCAGTGATATATCCTCACCTCCGTCTTGTGACCAGGCATTTTCAGAGCATAGTTAGTATCTGAAAGTGTGTGCAACACTTTAACGGGCCCATCCCAGTGAACTTCAAGCTTGTTCTTTCATGGAGGTTTGAGGATCATTACCTGGTCTCCGGCGTTAAACGTACGAAGCCTCGCATTCTTGTCGTAATAGAATTTGGCGTTCTTTTGAGCTACTCCCATGTTCTTTCCGACTAGTTCTTGGGTTGTTTTTAACCGTTCCAGCAGATTTAGCATGTATTCAACCTCTGTTGGACTCTCTCCTCTTTCCTCCCATATCTCTCTTAACATTCTGAGTGGAGAACGGAGTGTCCTGCCATACAATAGTTCTGCTGGCGAGAACCCTCTAGCCTCATGTGGAACCGTTCGGAAAGCAAACAATGTTGCCGGTAGACAGTTCTCCCAGTCCTCCTTGTGCTCGTAACAGAGCGCACGCAAAACTCGCTTAAGCACTGAATGCCACCTCTCTACACTGTTTGACTGACGGTGAGAGACGGAACTGTGTATAAACTTTACCCCGCACGTTTGCAAGAATGTGGAAGTGAGTGCGCTGGCGAATACTGACCCTTGATCCTCCTGAATTTCGGCTGGAAACCCAACTCGTGCAAATACTGTCCAAATCACGTCTACTACTTCGGTGGAGCTGAGATCTTTAAGGAGGATTGCTTTTGGAAACTTTGTAGCCGGACACAGCGTGCTAAACAAGTACCTGTAACCCGATTTTTTTTTTGGTAGCGGCCCTACCGTGTCTATCACAAGTCGTCTGAAAGGTACTGTTACTAAGGGCACTACCTTTAGTGGAGCTTTCCATGTCTCTCCTGGTTTACCCGAGCGCTGGCAGGCGTCGCATGATCTTACAAAGTTTTCTACGTCTTTGAAACAGCCAGGCCAGTAGTATTCCATGAGCAATCTTTCTTTTGCTTTGTTTATGCCTAGGTGGCCGGACCACCCATTTCCATGGCAGACACTCAAAAGGTCCTCCCTGTACTTGGTAGGTAGGACTAACTGATCTAAAGTCCTACCCTTTCGATCTATGTAGTGCCGATACAACAACCCTCCTCTCTCCTGTATCGTCACGTTGCGCCTAGCAATGCCTTCTTTAGCTGTGTGGTGTATTTTAGCTAAGCTGTCATCATTATTTTTCTCCGCTGCCAGTGACTCTGTCCACACGTCAGAGCTGATCAAAGTTCTTTGAGACCGCTGATAATAACGACCCTGTCTCCCTTGCAATTGTGTCAGCTTGCTCTTCTTGCAGGCGTGAACTTTGACACTCTAGTGATACGCTCTCATTGAGCTGGTCAGCTCAATGGCAGGCTTTCCTCAACTGTTTTTTTGTCCCTCGGGCCTAGCTCGGATTCGGGAATTGAAGTTATCTCTTTTGCTGCTTCCGCTGGAGCAGCTTGTGCATTTTCAGCCCAAAGCGACGCGATTTTACGAGCTTGGCCTCGCGTCAACGCCTGTACTACGCCCTCTCCCAGTTTAAGCCATTTTTCACGCAGTAACCGATTCGAACGATTCAACAGAATGTAAGGGTACTGCAGTGAGAAAAATTTGGAAGCTGCCGCCTCGGTCACTAGCTCCCCGAATGGTCCACTGATTTTGACTTTGGCCATGGGCAGACACACGCTGTGTTCTTCTACAACCTGTTTGATCCATGATACTTCTCCAGTGAAGTCACCTACCATCACGTAAGACGGATTGACAATGTCCATCGTGGCGGAACTGTCTCTTAGCAGCCGGCATGGTTTGCCATTACTTGCAGGTCGTGAAGATATGGGCTTAAAAGTTCCATATTTTCGTCTTTTTCATCTACGTAGGAAAAACCTACGCGAGGCTTTCCGCAGTTTACAGCTATATGTCCAAGTTTGGGGCATTTATAGCAGCGGATCGGTCTGAAAGATTCGAATTTCCTTTTCTGCTCTTTTGGTATTATTCCGCCTTTGATTTCTCCTCGTTCTTTTTTAAGGGCTTTTCCTCCGCGTCTACAGGCTCCGGTCGTCTAGCCTGCGAACCCTTTTTGAACGGAAAGGGTTTCCGCGGTCCATTTCGACCGTCCCAATTTCCGTCCTCGGCGTTCAACTTTCTACGCGTTGCGTACTCTTCGGCTAATTTAGCCGCCCTTTCCACAGCGTTTACATTCCCTCTGTCTTGCACCCATGGTTTCACAGCTTGGGGGATGCTTTGGTAAAACTGCTCTAGACACATGCATTCAATGATTATGTCTCTGATGTCGTACGCTTCCGCGCTTTTCAGCCACTCGACTAGGTTGGCCTTTAAGCCATATGCAAACTCCGGATGCCCCTCGCTATCTTTCTTGCCTGTGCTCCTAAACCTTTGTCGAAAAGCTTCGGCTGAAAGGCGGTATTTCTTCAGGAGACTAGCCTTAACTTTCGCATAATCATATGCATCCTGTGCACTCAGTCTGGTGATTACTCAGTCTGGCGATAATTCCGATCTTAGCATTTCCTTGCGTACATCTAGGCCCAGTTCCTCACCAGTAATCAACAATTCGTCCCTCAGCAGTTTCTTTAACTCCATGATTGCTGCTTTACTGCCTTGGTCCTGCTCGCTAAATCTAACCTAGGAAAACACAACCTAGCTAAGAATCAACAATTTAGCTTCCCTACTGTTCTAAACAGAACAACCGCAAAATGAAGCTAAGAGAGTCAAAGCAAGAACCAAGCACTCACCGCAGACACAGCACCACGTCGCAAAGTCCGTCTCACCGCTGTCAGCCAGTTGTAAGGATTGGGGCTCAATCCCACCGTTCGTAATCAGTTGTCACGATTGGAGTCGGGCATGAATTAGATGGTAGCTGGCCCATGCCGTCGTCCAACTTGTCCACGCTGAGGACGTTGTTGAAGGGAAGGACTGCTTCTCATCGAGAACGAGGAATATGGGTTTATTTACAGTATCTACATAAGTACGTTGCAGTTCATCAGTCTAGCATGACTGCGAGAGAAAGTACACTAAGCAGCCGCACAACAGCGGTTTATAAACACTGGGTCCTCCCTCGATCCCAAGGTGAGGGAAACGTTCGACCAGGCACCGTAGACGAGCCGCCTCTTTGCGCGTGGGCTTAGACACACACACTTTCGCGCAGGTTCACGGTCCCCAACCGGCGTCAGACGGTCTTCGCAGAACTCGGGGCTTACGTCTGGAAAGGCGAATCTTATTCCCCGAGCTGACCCCCGCAGCGCGGCCGCCGGTTGTCCATTGGCTTGCGTCTTGAAAGGCGTGTGGGAAGGGGCCTCCAACTACGTTCCTTCGGGCACTCCCTTGTTCACATCAGACCGGGTCGGCGGGGGCGGGTTCCGTCACAAAGCCTGGTTCGTCGAACTCATCTCGGCAATTCGGCGACGCAGAGTGGCGGACGTGGCGCATTGTCCTGCGGACACAGTAGACTTAGTGACGCCGTGTGGCTAGAGGGTTGCGGTGCCGTTCCAGGAAAAGTTGACGCCGCTGTCGCCACTGGCTGGCAAAACTTGCACCTCAGCGGGCCGTTCTTAACAACAGGAAGGAAGACCATCTAAGGGAGACCGCGTGTCAGCCATCTCGCGTCGCCACGAAAACAGGACACTCGTTCGTCATTCGTTGGATATAACAAATAATACACGGTAAGCGAATGCTAACTTAAGTGCACATTCTGCGCATACAACACGCTATCGCCAGGATGTCATCACAACGTTTTGCCAACGCGATTGACAATGGACTAGACAAGCGGGCTGCGTCTCTCAATGCCAGTCGAAAACGCCAGTCGTCGCGATAACTGCATGTGATTTTATCACTTGCCGCTATCCGTAAGAGCTTTGAAAAACGCAAACGCTGCGAGAACCATGGTATGTTCAATAAGACCTGAAGCGAGGGAACGCATAAAATGGTTTGTTCACCAGTCCAGGATTCCGAGTCTATGCGGAGCGTCCTTAGCGTGCGTTTTGTGTGTTCGAATATATTCAGCTTTACAGTCTACTGTGTACGGAACACTGTTGAAATAAGGAGTCACACAACAGAAGGCGTCATCTTGCTGGGGGCATGCTTTCCCTATAATAAGCCGCGCTTGATGGTGTCTTTCGCCCATGGGTAATCTGCGACCACTGAAGTTACTGGAGCGCGAGTGTTAGTTAGAAACTTTGCCGCAAGCATTCAGCTGCATGCTGCGAGAGGTCAGTTGCACACGTTATCTTAAATTTACTGAAAACGCTTGATTAATTCATATTCTAGGCTGAATAAAGGTACGTCCTAACTTGCAGAAATTAGCGCGCGCTAGGCGGCGCGCTTAAAAAACGCGCGCCGCGAGAGGCGTTTTCGCGGCGCGCATGGAGGAAGGAAACTGAGGAGAGGCCCTACACCCTCCGCGCGCTAGGAGAAAGGTGTGGAGGAAGTGACGTAGTAGGTTCTCCTTTGTTTTGCTGTTTTTTTATTCCTTTGCTGTAGTGGCCGCGCCTTTCGGGCCAAAATGGCGGCTTTGTTATTGTTCTGTGCGCTCACACGTGTTGCTCCGTAGGTTTCGTACCGTGGCAAAGGCGCTGTGCGGGCAGGTTTCCGTTGGTCTCCGGGTTTTGTTGCGCTGCGTTATGTGGACCGTGCTCTACCGGATGTTGCTGTGGCCAGGTGGGACAGGAGGACCTAAAGTTCGTGAAATGAACGCGCATGCAACGCTGTACGCAATGTACCGCGCCACGGCAATGGCAACGGACGAAGGAATATCCGAGGGAAATTTTGCCTTCTTTGGCAGAATCATGCTAACGTGCTAACGATTGTTTAGTATTTGCTGCGGAGCGCGCGGGTCCGAGCAGCACGGTTGCGCGCAGCGCGGCGTGGTTTCGCGAGAAATGTAAACAAGAGAGGAGAGCTGGCCCGATAGGCGGAGCAACGCCATGAGCAACGCCAACTTCCGGCTTCACTTTAGCTTCACAAAGAGTGACGTTAGGGCCTCTCCTGAGTTTCCTTCCTCCGTGGCGGCGCGTTTTCCTGCTGCGCAAGCATGGCTCCCGAACACATCTTACGCGGCGCCCCGTTTCCGCAAACCCGAGTGGGCCAATCACAGGTGCCGAAGTGGTCACGTAGGCGGTGAGGTCAATGCTCTTGCAGGCGAGTCCGACCGGTGCGCTCGCCGTGTCCCAGCAACCGAGGAGGAACAGCCATCTCGAGACAGGGCACCTACCGGCCTCGAGAAGAGGGCGCCTGCCATCTCGCCTGCCCGCCGCTCTCCGCGAACGCGCAGTGGTTTGGCCTTCGGAACGTGGAGCGCGCTTAATTTCCCCACGTGAGGGCGTACCTTAAGAAAGCTTTTAACGCGATAGCGTTAAGGAGCTCGTGTCGCAGAAATGCTGGTGTCGTCGGCGTTGGCCGTGAGCGATAACTCCCGGGAGGCACTTCATCAATAAAAAACAACTTGCAAGGTGGGCTGGGTGGGAATCGAACCAGGGTCTCCGGAGTGTGAGACGGAGACCCTACCACTCAGCCACGAGTTCGATGCTTCAAAGCTGTACAAAAGCGCCTCTAGTGAATGCAGTGTTGCCTTAGAAACGAGCCGTAGAAAGTTATACTGCAGTGTATATCGGTAATTATGAACATGTAACTTACAGAAGTCGCAGTTACACGAGTAGCGAAGTGCATTTCCGCTAAATTTATTCTGCGCTTTCCGCACAAGCAGAGCCATCTTGCGGCAAACACAGAAGACCCCTTCCTCCCAATGTACGGCGCTGCCCCGACAGCTGGCGCGCCAAGCTCGCATTGGGGCTGTGCGGCGACCGGTGCGAGGTGCGTCGCGGCCCGGACTCCCTCTCCCCTGACGACGCTTCGCCGTGCTCCCTCACGGGTTGCAGAATGAAGCGTCCTTCCTTTCTTTAGATCACTATCTGTCTATCTCTCTGCCCGTGCCGATCACGACGTTTGGCTGGCGTACATCGTTTCCCCCTCCGAGACGCCGAGTTCTTTGGTTCGTTCCGCTTGCTCAGGCGCACGTTTCGTTGCCGCGCCGAACGCTGCGTTGCTCGACGCTCACCGCGTCCGATGCGGGGCGCCTCGTAAGTGATCACTGCGCCGTAGCGCATTGTCTTACACCCCTTGGCGGGTCGACGGGAACGCTGTCGCGTTCCACTCTTGAAGGCGAAGCTTAAGCGTCCCCCATTTTTTTTTTTTGCTATTGAAATGGTGTGATTATGTGTCTGAATTTATGTCTCGTGTTGCGGTTTTTGAGCACGGTGCGAACGTGAAAGGGTGCTTATGTGTACGAGCTCGGTGAATTGTCAAGCGGCGAGTAACGCATCGGAACCGAATATAACGGCTACTGTGGGCAATTACAGTTGCAAGGGCGTTTTCCATACGCTTATTGTTTTGGACATGCCTGTGCATTTGCTAATATGAGTTGGCACTTCTGAGTTATGTCGTATGAGCAGGTCAATCACGCTTCCTCCGAGGGTTGCAAGCGAAATATGTGCCTTTTCGTAATGCATGGCAGATCCAAATGTTATTATCGCTTTAATATCTTTCGCTGAAAAATAAAGTATCAAAATAAAACATTGCCTTATTTCTGTGTTACCGGTCATCTTTCATACACAAAACAAAGAGTTAGCCTAATAAGCAAATAACTGTGGTCTGACAGCAACCTTTACATACCTTCAAGAATGTAAAATGATAGATTTCAAACTGCAGCAATACTAGAGTCTGTCAAAAATGAACTCCATCGCTTACCTAATCAATGAATATAAGTTCATGGCTTCATGGCAGGCCGCAGTGAACTGTTTCTTGTTAGTCATAAAATGTGGCTAACCTTGCCATGACAAGCCTTGTTGTCCATTCTTATAGGCACATCCAGTAATATCCATTGAACTGGACGACCATATTTTCATCCCTACAGAGCATCATGTTTGCAGATATGGTCCTCCAATTATGGCTTGAGCAGTGTCACAATCAGAGATGATACCGGGTGAAGACTGAGCACGTGCTTAGTATGTGTCGCAAGTGGTGTTTGCGACACACGAGACTAATGAGAGACTTATTTCATCTGGTAATGAATATTATTCTATTTATTAACAGGAGTATTGTAACGTAGGCGCTGAACGAGAAAGAACTGTTGGTTATTTTTTCTTTAAGTCCAAAGATTGAAGTTAGTTTAGCAGTTGAATGTTGCTGTCAATTAGATGTTTCGCATGCATTTCAGTAGGAAGACTAAGAGCTAAGACATTTAGTGCGGTGACCTTATTTCTTGACTGTCTTGATGTTTTACACCATGTCCTCCTGTTCACTTTTGCACACTATATTTTTCAGGCACCCGCTTTATATAACGCAAGAAGGAAACTGCAAGGACACAACGATGTCAAAGAGCCAGCCCAGCGCCACTTCACGTAGTGCGGAGGAGCGCACGCCAAAGAATCATATACATTGCAAAGCAGTTTGGGCGAGAAAACTTGAATGTGGGTATATTGGGTCTACCATTTGACTAAATGTCGCCAAACATTTCAAAATACAGTATGCCACACCAAGGTGAAAATTCTTACGTGCTCTAGGTAGTCATCTCAACATGGTATTTTTGTAACGTCTCTGATGGGAACGTCAAGATTAAGTATACTCTCTGGAGACAAACATACAGGACCAAGTGTCATTGGAAAGTTAGAAATTTGTTTTAAAGAAACGCTGATTAGTTTCGTGAGAGCTGACCACTTTCTGTCGCTTCTCAGTAGATATATCCATGTGGTGAAAGAAGAGTGGTACAATAACATTTCAGATATGCTTAGTGACCTAATACGTACTTGCAGTGAGCACGGTGCCTGCGTTCACTGTAAAAAGCAACAGCTCATGCTTCATTAGCTGCCGACATAATTTAACAGCACGTAAAGGCAAAGGTGCAAATACAAACTACTGTCAAGCTGTATTTTAAACACTGACAAGAAGCAGATAAATTTTAATGCCTTCCCTTTTATCTATTTTTACACCTAATTTAGCAGTAGGGCTTCCTCTTAGGTTCCGGAAAGGGGAGGCATTGGGGGCAGAGTACCCCAGGTTTAAGAAGCCATTATCGTTTACGTGCATGCCCACGAAACCAGTTCATTAGAGCCGCTTGTGGCTCCTGAAAAATTTGGCACATATAATGTTGTGCTTTCTCCTTCTGTGAAATAGTAATATGAGTGATTTTGGATTGTATATGACATTTTTGTTAGGGTCACTCAATCTACTTGCGAGTCAAAAGCATGCTAGTGGAGGCAGGGATGTGTTCATTGCAAAGAACTGAGAGCATCTGCAAGGAACGCTTCTTCATTAAGTGGCGGAGGTGAACATATAATGTTTGTCAAGCAAAAGCCCCTAAGTTTGTTGAATTCTGCAGAGGTAATTTTTATAAGGCAAAATAAAATTGAAACATTTTTGCACATAGTAAATTTCTAGACTTCAGTGCACACTGCGGCACTGTATTAGTCTTCCCAGGTACATATATACTTGTTTTGAGACTAAGGCCCGGATTCTGAAACATTCCTTTCCTTACTAAGGATGTTTCACACACTGTAAGGCAACCTGGCGTCAATTCTGGAACGTACCTTAGTAAGGGGCACTAAGTTAGGGCCTCCTTGGTGCTTCCCCGCGCTTAGGGAGCCGGAATGCTACCTTCATGCTTCCTAACCGTGCTTTTCTAACTGAACGCATGCTTCTCCGCACGACTTTGTACGCGGTACGCTCGGCTAGAATAGATGCCGTGCGCAGCCAAGGCCGCGGTAGCAAGCCGCCGTGTATTGACGTTCAGTTTGTTTCCGCGGACCGCGTTTTGCGCCATATCTTTTTACCTTGATTTTGTGAAAAGCGAGCGGCGAGATCGACGGCCTTGCGACATTTATCCGAAGACGATAGCTTCGAAAGCTATGCACGGTTTCTTCGACGAACATATGAACTTCTTTACGGGACTGTGTACAAGCCTCCGCCTTTGACTCCAGTCCGGTGTCTGATTGAGAGGAAGAATCCACTGGAATACTACGACCAAGTGGACTTTCTAGCCCGGTAACGTGTTTCCAAGCGAGCTGTTACAGCTATACTGGCAGAGCTGCAACTGCATTGTCACACTGACAAAGGAGAGCCGCTGCCTTCTGCATCGCACTGCGTTATTACGGAACGGGTGCCATGCAAACTGTTGTAGGCGACCTTCTGTGTGTATCCCAACCCTCTGTGTGCCCATGTATTTGGGAGGTGACACAGATGACATGCCTACGTCTGTATCCCAAGTACGTTCGGCTGCCAAACGCCAGTGAAGCGAGGGTAGTCATGACCTGGTTCTATTCAATCGGAGGATTCCTTGGGATTACTGGGTGCATCGATTGTACTCATATACCCATTAAAAGCCCCGGTGGAGACGACGCAGAAGTCTTCCGAAACAGGAAAGGGGTATTCTCGGCAAATACACACACACACACTCACGCAACAAAACGCACGCAAAAAAAAAAAGAAAGTGACGCCTGACCAACCGAACTCAGATGCTGCCATAGTTGCTAGACTGAGTTTTCTTTCCTGCCATATGCATCATTTTTGAACTATTTTTACGTTATTACCCAAAGAAATGGAATTTATGCCCCGGTATAGAAGTAGAAATGCAATTTTAACAGTCCCGGCACTTTACCTCGGCAATTCATTACAAATATTTTGCATTTGTTGTAAGTAATCTCTAAACCTGAAGCCTTTTACGTTACACTTCCTTTCGTGAGGCGCTCCTTCCGCAGGGAAGGCGAAAGGAAGCTTTTAGAATTCGCGGTGGCCTTCCGAGGGCGCCTAACGTTTAGGTAGCATGGAGGACTATTTGCGGAAGGTAGGGGAACGGTCTAAGGTTAGGAGCACTTCAGAATCCGGCCCTAAGACAAGATTTTGTGAAGCGGGATAATGGTTCTTACTTTAGTTTACCTTAAGCACTTGAGTAGGAAAAATGCTTTGGTTTTAGATAGCTCGTTCATTGTGCAAGTATATGCATAGCCACATGCAAAATCTACTTGCATGGAAGGAATATGTAAAACAGGGTGGCGTCTTTCGCACTTTATGATTTGCTTTATTGTTTTTGTTTTTTCGTGCACTGCCCTGCCTGTACTTATGCTTATGCTTATGTCACCTTTTATGCATCATGTTCATCACATTTGATTTTTGGCTCACATCCGAAGCCATGCTATACTTTAGTTAGATTGCATTTTCATCTAGTCACAATAATTGATCACGTAATTAGGCAAGCTGTTCCTCAGAGGTATAGTATTCATGTCATAATGCGGAATGAAAAGCTACCATATATGACAATAAATTTGATGCGCAAAATTTTAATGCCTATACTCCTTGCAGTGCTGTACTCATTTCATACACAGTAGATAATAACGGACTTTAATTTTATTTATTTGTGAGAAAGTGAAACGAATCTATTCCAATGGCACCAGGAAACTACTTTCGTAGCAACGCCAGCCGAATAGAATATATGATACGCCTCTGTGCCGCTTTGAGACCGGGCGAGATATTGCTGCAAGGACCCGCTTAGAAACAGCGGGATGCAGCCCATACATGAATATTTTTATGTGGTGGATGTATAACCAAAGCTAGACCTGCGGCCTTACACGACAATATACGACACATTTCTAAATGCACTGTACTCTCAGTCAGGAGCATCCATACGTTGCACAGGATGTTATCGAATGAGCTGCTGTCTTAGGAACATGTCACAAAAAGTTTCTTGCACAACGTATGTGCGCTAACAGAGCCATGTTTGGCAGCTCATCTGGTAACCTCTGCCATATAAGTTCATGTGTTTTGCACTAAAAATGCGCTTGCTGGCCAGTAATGTGGCGTATATTTATCTGCGATCGTACTCTCAATACCTTGTGAGTTTGCGCACGTTCTATGTTTAACTTTCCATTGTACACATTACTTTTGAACAGATGGAGCCAATTGCTAATAAAGGATATTTCTGCGCTGTAATACTGATGAACTTTAGACAATATACTTATGTTTTATTACAAGATGTGTTGTAAAGTTCATGGGCATCATTGTAATCTGATTTGATGTAGTATGTTTCTCAAATTATTATTCAGTTTGTCTTGTGACTGATCAATAAATGTCTTCACTTTTAAGAGAAAAAATGTTGCATTTGAGTAAGTCGGAGACTAGAAATTAGATCCAATTCACCAAGTGCAGGAGCTGCTTATGAAGCAATCAAACATTCCCCACATGTAAGCAATGCGAATCCCTTCTAGCGTAACCATGGCTCTACACATTGAGCGCTTTCACATTATTGGAAAGAGTACTATCACTCTGTTCTGATGTACAATCTCCCTGTTAGAAGTACAAGCACTCTGTTTTGGGGGGTCGAAACACTCGTTTTATAGGAGTAGAATCACTCTGGGGGAAGTACTATTACCTTTGTGGAGAGAGTATTAGCACTCTGCGGAAAAGTACTAGCACTCCCTTGCGGTGGAATAAGAGAACTGTGTCGAAGGGAGTTATTCTACTCTCTCTCAAAGGAAGTCGATCTAGTCTCGAAAAGGGAGTGAAACATGGGACAAGCAGATAGTCCCTCGAAGAGAGTTCTCGAACTCTCTTTGTTTTTAAGTGTAGAAGCGCTTGGATTTAAAGTGAAAGGGAGCCTCAACCGGTCAGCAGTCGAGATAACCAAGAGCCGCTTCTAGTCATCATCATCAGCCTGGTTATGCCCACTGCAGGGCAAAGGCCTCTCCCATACTTCTCCAACTACCCCGGTCATGTACTAATTGTGGCCATGTTGTCCCTGCAAACTTCTTAATCTCATCCGCCCACCTAATTTTCTGCCGCCCTCTACTACGCTTTCCTTCCCTTGGAATCCATTCCGTAATTCTTAGTGACCATCGGTTATCTTCCCTCCTCATTACGTGTCCTGCCCATGCCCATTTCTTTTTCTTGATTTGAACTAAGATATTATTAACTCGCGTTTGTTCCTTCACCCAATCTGCTCTTTTCTTATCCCTTAACGTTACACCTGTCATTCTTCTTCATCTTGTATTGGCGTAAAGTATTGTAAGTAAAGTAAACGCTTCTAGTATTGGCGTAAAAAAAAGCAGGAAAGAAATTGATGTGACCGGATCCCTTACATACATAGGTAGCGACACAAGGTTGATAGAGAAGTTTTGAGAGCAAAAATAGAAGATTATGGAGATGTATACAACAATACTAGAATGAAATACACGTACGGTATACCTGAATAAATCAAGCAGGCAAGGTGACTATATCGCACTGCCCGTTTTAAAAAGGATGCAAATAAATCCTCATCACCATCAAATGTGAGCCAATTATATCGCCTGCAGATGGCCCCGCAGGGCCGTAGCCGAGTGTGAGCTATTCGGCGAGAACGCACGAGCAGTAGAAGCAGCAGCAGCAGCAGACGCCAGCCACTGTTAGAGATTGCAGGGGGGGGGGGGGGGGTGACACGGCAAGTAAAAAGAAATGCCTTTTTTGTGAGCGGGGCTTCCATAGCTCTGCATGGCAGTGAATTTTAATTCTTGAACCAGTTTGCACTATACTATGAGAGTGCACGTCTGGTCGGCTTGGTTTGCTGTTTGTAAATGCTTGAAAATGACGTCGCCAATCGGAGAGCACGAGGTTGTAGGCGGTAGTTTGTATGTATGTGTGTGCTTTGCAATAAAATTAGTTGCGAGTCTGCGCTTTCCTGTGTTTTTCCTTCCTAGTGCCTTTGTCAGTTGCACTGCCCCATCAAGATGTTTACATGAAGCCCACAGAAGTAGGCAGAGTCTGGTTGTCGAGCTGGAACCGGCCTGTAAAATTTATGTAACCACCATCGTGTCGTACTGCGCAAGCTTGCAGTTCAAGTGAGCCTGCCAGGCTGCATGATGTAGGAATACCCAGCCCGACACATTTCCATCACGAACGTAAACGCGGAATGGCCAGCACTGAGACTTCCGCGGGACCGCTGAGACGTCGGTGGTCTTAGGCTACCAGCATGGAAATGGTAGCAGGACAAGGCAATTGCACGCACTGTGCAGTTCAATCTCATCCATGAAAGATCCGTGAAATAGAGAGAGAGAAAGAGATAGAAGCTTTATTGATATGCCAGGAAATGATGCTAAATCCAAAAATAGAAAAACAGGCAGACGGATCACCGAACAAGCCAACGCTCAGATGCGCAGCCGGTCTTGCTCGCTTCGGCGGCGTGTCTGACGAATATGACATGTATCTGGCGCGTCATTCGATTGTCGCTAGGCAACAGAAGAAAAGTGAGCCGCAAAGTATAATTTAGTTTATACGCAGATATATTTAGTTTTGCTAGGAAAGAATAAAAAAAGCAATGCCTGTTAGCTCGCGGCAATGCCTGTTAGCCCGCGATCATCGACAATGCCTGTTGATGATCGCGGCAGCAAACGGTCGACATCAATATTATTATCAACATTTCCTGTTTCCAGTTTTCGCTGAGTGTCCCCTCTTGTTGAAATGCTTTCTCTATGCTAGCGTTTCATTGGGTGAACCTGTACCCTCAAAACAGGCTACACTCAAAGAGCAACAATAGCGGCGAACACAGTCGGCGATCGCCGAAAATCTAATCTGCCTATGATGCACGTCAGCTTTTATACATGAGTCATCGAAGTTTCCATTGTAATCGCTGGTACCCGCGTGTCTTCCTGGAAGTATTACACAATCCGTGACGCATATACAGTCAAATTACGCAAGCTTCCATGATAACAGAGAACGCATAGAAACATCGATAACATTGCAGTAAGTTCCAATCATGCAGGCGCATCTTGCGCTGGCCGATAACTATCAGTTGTCAGTGGGCGAAATGCAGTCCCCGAGAAAAGGATAAATAAGTGCACGTGTCAACGCCCCCCTGTTAAAAAGCATCGTCCCGATGCTACAAACACGAGCGCAAGAAACTAAAGCACATGCACTGAATATAAATAAAGAAGCAAACAAACTCCTTGAGTTAGCGTTGGTAGACGGGTTAAGGTTCACAACACGGAGAATTTAAGGCCATGAGCAGCGCTCCTGTGATTGTGAAATGTCGTTTGGCATAACCTCATAGTCCAGTGCGCCAATGCGTATACAGGATTATCTTGTATGGTTCGAAATAGCGTCACCAAAGGTTCTTGCACAGTCTTCGTCAGCGTATTGGGGTCCAAACACAAACACGATCGCCGGGCTGGTACTCGACGTAGCGTCGACAAAGATTGTAGTGTCGGCTGTCGGTCCTTCGCTAATTCTTGGTCCGCAGGAGGCCGAGCTGTCGGGCTTCTTCGGTGCGCTGCAGACAAGTGGGGACGTAAGATTTTCTCCGTCGGTGACGTGCGGCTACATGGCATCGACAGTCTTCGCCGGATTCCTGCCGTAAACTAGCTTGAAAGGCATGATCTGCGTTGTTTCTAGCACCGCCGTGTTCTTAGGGAAGGTTACGTACGGCAGGACAGTATCCCACGTCTTGTGTTCGACGTCGACGTACATCGGTAACATGGTGGCGAGTGTCTTGTTCAGACAGTCCGCTAGGCCATTCTTATGTGGGTGGTAGGCAATGGTCCTCGGGTGACTTGTCTTGCTATAGGCAGGTTGCGAACGTAGTTCCCGCGCCTACTAGGGCGCCCCTCGCGGCGGCGAGCGCGGAACCGGTAGGATACGACCGGCCCGCTTGCGTTCGGAAAGCCTGTATGTTCACTCTTTCGCGCGTAGCTGTTGCCTTTTCTGAGCAATGCCGAAGTGCAACCCGAGCTGTTGAGTAGTGGGCTGCAACAGCACGTACACCAACTCACGAGGAACAAAGTTTTACAGGTTTCCAAGCCGACCATATGAAGCAGAACGGCGTCAACACTGGATAGCGCTCGTCCAATGGCATAAGCTGTTTTATGTTCCGGCGTTATGCCAAGTGCGTTATAACTCTGAATTCTTTGCTTTTACAGCAGTGATGGCAGCAACGGGACACTTGCAGTTAGTGGCGTAGCTAGGTCGTCTGGCACCCGGGGCCCATAGGTCTTCTGTCCCCCCCCTCCCCCGGGTTTATTCGAGGAAGGCGAGGATATCAACAATTTCCGTTTGTCTCCAGACGTATATGACACCCCCTCCCCCCCACTGGCCCCTTGCACCCCCCCCCCCCCCCCGTTGCTACGCCACTGCCTGCAGTGCGTACAGGATATGCAGCAAACTAGTTTGTTCCCACACTGTACCGCAGTAAAGCTGTGGAACTCTTTCCCAATCCTCTCCCATTCAAACAGCGCTAGGGCTTGCTGAGAGATTTGAAGAGGGGTTGCAGCCGGCTGTGCTGGCATACACCCTTCTGCGCCCAGCATATAAACGAAGGGGCAGTTGAGATCACCAAAATTTTTGACAACGTGGTTTATTGGAACCTCCTTTGCACGCACTGAAAAATCGCAACATAAAAGTATCGCACTTCCAGTAACTTGGGCGAAAATATTTTCCCAGCGTAGTCTAACACAACTGGTAAGTTCATCCCCTTTTCTTGTGTTTGGGGAGAGCAACGTTAGAATACCTCTGGTAGGTCTTACGAGTCGTTCGTACGCCCCACGTTCTTGGATGAGATGTTTTGGATTCGTATTTGCCGTCCTGTATGTACAGGGAAACTACCGCGGCGTCCTTGCACTTCCCTGCGATGCCAGCACGGCAATCGCAGCTCCCCGCTAGGATTTGTCTGCTGTCGCCGATCTTCAAGAATCAATGTCGCCTATAATTTCACGCGTCCACACCGTAGATAACGAAGCAACTTACGCTGAGCTTCACGCATCTCGCTGGTGCATTATTTTTCGTTTGCGGAATAAACCTAGCAGTCACTCCGATCAGCGCGAGTTCAACACTTCCCTCACGTCGTAGACGTGCCCCACTTCAAATAGACGACTTGCTTTCTCTAAATTCTTTTCATGAAAATAGCTCTGAAGATCTTGTAATCCCCGAAACCCAGATAAAATTAATATCGGCGCGCTGTTTCGCGCCATCGCTACCGTTTGACAGGACGCCAAACACGCAGCGCGGGCTGCTGACGCCGTGAGTAATCCTACCACATTCGCGCAACTATTCGTCAAATGGCGCTAGGGGTCGGAAAGACGGGGCGCCGCCTAGCACTTGCAACGTGCCCATACTGCAGTATGGCTTGACTAAGCTCAGTTGGGAAAGCCGTTCCTCGGTTAGTAATGAGGACTTCTCGCGCAGCATGTCGTACCAGGATGCTCTCAACGAAAAATTCGGCTACTTCCATCTCCATCTGTGCCCGTTCCTTATTTATTATTATTCTTTTTATTTATTTTTCGTTTTCCTCTCTGTCATCTTTCTAACCCCTATCCCCCATCCCCAGTGTAGGGTAGCAAACCGGAGACTCATATCTGGTTAACCTCCCTTCCTTTCCTCTTCATTCTCTCTCTCTCTCTCGGCGACTTCCACTGCACTAACTTAAGGCAGGGCTTTGGCTTCGGCGTAACGTGTAAGGTAGTCGGTGGCCACGACGACCCACTTGTTTCCAGATGCTGACGTCAGAAATTGTCCCAACCAATCCATCCCGATATGCTGAAATGGTCGGCAAGGAGGCTCGATCAGCTGCAGTAAACCTGCAGGCCTTGTCAGTGGTGTCTTGCGTCGCTGGCAGTCGCGGCATGTCTTGACGTAGCGCGCGATGTCGGCGGTCAGGCGCAGCCAATAGTACCTCTCTTTTATTTTTGCAGGCGTAGGTGCCCAGCTGTCTGGTCATCGTGCAGAGCTTGCAATACTTTTGGCCGGAGTGCTGCTGGCACAACGAGAAGGTAGTTTGCGTGGACAGGGGAGTCCTTTCTTACGGGGACGTCCGTGCGCAAGCAAAATGATGACAGTGCAAGCTGAAATATCCTAGGAACAACGACAGTCTTCCCTTCCAAGTACTCCAGAAGGCTTCGTAACTCCGGCTCTACTTTTTCGGCGAAGTCGTCTGAAGTTATTGTTCTTATAGAAGGTGTCGTCATCCAGTTCGTTTTGTGTTGGTCAATAGGAGCGCGGGAGAGGCAGTTGACGCCAAATTTCTTTCCTCCGGACCTACACCAGGGTGATGTCGAATTCCTTGAGTGTAAAGATTCCATCGAGGTATGCAACCTGAAGGATCCTTTAAGCTTGCCAGCCCACACAAGGCGTGGTGGTCGCTTACCACATTGAAGTGCCAGGCGTACATGTAAGGCGGAAATTTTGCCATAGCACAAATAATCGCAAAACACTCTTTTAGCGTTGTAGAATAATTCGCTTCCGCTTCTGACAGTGCCGCTTATTGTAAGCTAATACGTTTTCAACTCTGTCCTTCCTTTGAACTTGCATGGCACCGAGGCCAACGCTTCTTGCGTCCGTGTGGATTTTCGTCTCGGCGTCTTTGTCGCAGGGTGAAACCTCCGGTGGTGAATGCAGCCGTCGTTTCAGCTCCTCAAATGCGTCGTCCTGCTGTGTTTCCCATTTAAAGTTCACGTCGGCTTTCGTGCGATGAATTAGAGGTCCCGCCATTTTTGAAGTCTTTTAGAAAGCGGCTGTGATAGGCGTACAAATAAAGGAATCTGTGCCCTGCCTTCTTGTCGTCGGGCCGCAGCAACTTAGCGATCGCAGATATCTTCTGTGGGTCAGGACAGACTCCAGACTTGCTGATGAGGTGGCCTTAGAACAGGAGATTCTCGTCAGCCAAACGGTACTTTTCCGGCTTCAGGGTGAGTCCGCATGACTTGATCGCTTCTAGTACTGTCTGAAGCCGCCTCCGGTGATTTTTTAAATTCGTGGAAAAGACTACAACGTCATCCACGTAGACGAGACAAGTCTGCCACTTGAGTCCTACCAAGACTTTGTCCGTCACGCACTAGAACGTTGCAGGCGCAGAGCAGTCTGAATGGCATCACCGTGAACTCGAAGAGGTCGTCTGGCGTTGTAAACATGGTCTTCTCTGGACCCCTTTCGTCGGCTTCAATTTGCCAATAATCAGCCTTGACATCGATCGACGAAAAGTAATTAGCATTGCAGAGTCGGCCTAATACGTCGCCTATCTGTGGGAGGGGTATACGTTCTTCTTGGCGACTTTCTTCATGGCTGTCATCGACGCGGATGCGAAGACTTCCATCGATCTTCACTAAGACCACAGGAGGCGCCCACGCGCTATTCGGCATCTTGATGCTGTCGTCTCACAGTATTTCGTGGGGTTGCTGCCTTAGTGTTTCGCTTTGTCGCATCGACACTCGCTAAGGACTCTGGCGTATTGGTCGAGCGTATTCTTCTGTTATTATGCGGTGCTTTGCAACTGGTTGCCGAATCTTCGATGACGTCGAAAAGCAGTCTTTGTATCGTCGGAGGAGATTTCTGAGCTTTTGCTGCTTACTCACAGGGAGGCTTGTATTTATGTCGAAGTCTGGTTCGGGAACTATGGTCGTCACGGTATATGCGGCTGAATCCGAGAGGACAAACGCATTGCTGGTTTTCAAAGTTTTCTCGATGTATGTCATCGTCGTGCCCTTGTTGATATTCTTGAAGTCCTCGCCGAGGTTTGTCAACATCACTTTCACTTTTGTTCCGTGTAGTCGAGCGATCCCTCTAGCGACGCACATTTCACGGTCGAGTAGTACACACTGGTCGCCCTCGATGACTCCTACGTCTGTGGATATTTCGGAGCCAACGGAAATGACAACGCTGTAGTAAGATTGGATGCTCACTTGATCTGCTAGCACACTCAAGGCGCGGTGCTTACGAAAGCTCTCCAGCGGTATCGCATGATCTTAAGACAGCGTTATCGACCTCGACTTCAGGTCGACGATTGCGCCGTACTGGTTCACGAAGTCCATGCCGAAAATGACGTCTCGTGAACACTGCTGGGGGATAACGAAGGTGGCAGGCTAAGTCCGGTCATAAACGATAATTCTTGCCGTGCAGATTTTAGTCGGCGTTATGAGATGTCCTCCAACGGTCCGAATTTGAGGGCGTTCCCATGCAGTCTTAACTTTCTTCAACTGGGCGGCGATGGGTCCTTTCATGACGGAGTAGTCGGCTGCTGTTTCCACTAAGGCAGTGACTGCGTGGCCATCGAGAAGCACGTCGAGGTCGGCGGTTGTTTGTCGTGCGGTGCAGGTAGGTCCTGGCGTCGGATCGCGGATGCGTCGTATTGACCTGTGGCTGGAACGTAGTCTCGTCAGGTCTTCTTTGGTCGACGTATTTTCTGTATCTAAGCTTTGTCGGGATGGTGGCGTCTCGTTGATATGTTATCTTGTCTCGGCTAATTACGGTATCGCCGGTTCTGAAATATGTGCTGTGACTTCTTATAAGTACTTAGCTATTAAGTTGTCCAGTAAGCTCAGTTGGTCCTCACTCATTTTCGGCATTACCAATTATTCCAATCGTGTACTATGCTACCTGCGCCGTAATCTACGTCTTGTTCCCCCGTCAGTGAAACTACTCGCATATTAAACACTCGTTAGGCCCAAACTGGAATACGTATGCTCAGTGTGGGACCCATAACAATCTAACCTGGCAACAGCACTGGAATCCATACAGAATATTGAAGCAAGGTTCATTCATTCTGACTACTCTTACGACATAGCGTCACTAAACTGAAGTCATCTCTGAAACTTCCAACTCTCGAGCACCGCCGTAAAACAGCAAGACTCTCTCTTTTGCAAATTTTATCACTCGCTGCTTCACCAGACCGACATCGCGCCTGCACATCGCACTTGATTCCGTCATAGCCATTCAAGGGCTATTTATCCCCCTCCAGATCGCACCACCCTTCATCTTAACTCTTTCTTCGTTCAAACAGCGAAAGACTGCAATGACCTACCTGCTTAAGCGGTGCGCAACTCATCTCATTCATCGCTCAAGGTATTCATTGAAAATATCACCCAAATATGCCCCCCCCCCCCCCTTAAAACCCCAAGTGGTGTATGAACAAATCAATAAAAATTAATATGTCGTCCAGAGAGTGTTTTTGGTGTCTTCGTCAGCGGCGGAGGATCTTCGTCTGTTCGACGAACCGCAACCGCACCTACATCGGTTGCTGCTTTTACCTTTCCAGATATGGCCTTGCAAACCCGCCCCGGGCGGCGCCAGTGTAAGGTCGGCGTTGCGGGAACAGGTGGCGGCCTGGTTGCGGCGAACGGGACGGTTGTCGAGGGCTCCACTGAGTGGTTGCGAGGCAGTGGGCGATATGGCGTGGCATTTCACCATGCTGCAGGCGTGACGTGTTAACGGCGAAAACTCACAGTTCCATCTCCCTGTACGGGCATCGGCGGCAGACGTGACCCGCTTCTCCACGCTGGTAGCAGAGCGGGCGAGGTTCAGGAGCGCGCCAGACGTCTGTCTTCCTTGGGTAGTTGCTCAGGGCGACGGGTGGGCGAGCTGGCGGCAGCGGCAGTGAACGATGGTGATGCGGCGTTACCGGGCCCTTGCGCGGACGGGGAGGTGGATAGTGACGGCGAGCTATGGCGGCGTAGGTCATCACTTCCGGCTGAGGCCGCAGCGATACGGAGACTCCAGGTGATTGCTGAATCTGCTCTCTGACGATGCCAGTAATGGATGCTACTTGAGGCTGCGTAGGAGGGAGCATCCTCCGGAGTTCTTCGCGCACAAGTTGTTTGATTGTCTCCCGCCAGTCCTTGGAGCAGAGGGCTTGAGCTTCCGTAGTGTCTGGCATTGAGCGGCGATTGAATTTCATGGTGCGCAGTTTTAAGCTGTCCTTAATGGTCATGGCTTCTGACAGGAATTTTACTACGGTCGTGGACGGGTTCCGCACCCGTCCGGCGAAGAGTGCTTGCTTTACCCTACACATGAAAAACCGAATTTCCTTCTACTCAGCCCTATCCAGGTCAGCGTGGCAGAACAGGCGCGCCCTCTCCTCCGGTGAAGATTGCTTTGTTCTCGATGGACAACTGCATGCTAGTTTCCAGCAAAGCATGGGCTCACTCTTTGGGCGGGCCGCTAGTGAAGGTCTGCAGGGAGCCGTTCCTGAAGAGGTCCCATGCCGTTAGGGTCGATTAGCGGTTCTAAAACCACGTCCTGACGGCGTCTTCTAAGGCGAAGTGCCAATACCACAGTTTGTCTTCGGAGTTCAAGTTATTGAATGCAGCGACCCTTTTATATATTTCCAGCCAGTTTGCCGGGTCTTCAGAGGGTGATCCGCGGAAGGTCGGCGAGTCTCTGGGCTGTTGCGGCACGATCGGGGGTTTTGTTGTTGCCATTGTGGTTGCCAAGTTGACACGATCATCTTGGTCGTTTCGAATAGAAGTGCGAACTCTGGGGGCAGGTTTTATATCCTGCGGCTTGCTCGATGGTCCGGAGCCAAATTGGTGTGTCCTCCGTCTTGCGGGCTTGGATCGCGGCTTTGCGGGGGCGTCTGGTACATGACCGCAAAAGCACCTCCACCAGAGGTCACGTAGTAGTGACGGTGAGGAAAGCCGCCAAACAATAGAGTAACATAGTAAACGGCAAGAGTGGACACTCGAGCCCTTTCGCGGCCAAGCTATGGAGCTTCGCCGATTCCGCTAGGTGGCAGAGCACATCAAGAAAAACGCGGCTGTGGCTGCGGCTGCGGCTAGCAGCTTGACAGGTGGCGTGACCACTAGGCACGACCCAACACGTGCGAAGTCTAGCCAGCTTTCAATAGGTGAAGCGCCAATAGTGACGGCACACAAGAAGCACCAACTATTGGTGCACCTATTGAAAGCTATGCACCAACTAGCCCCACAACTTGTTTTACTGCAAGTCTAGTCAGGCCGCGCCACCGGGCTCTTTCTGTAAAATGCACCTGAGGATAGTTGTTGGGTTCTTCTGGCAGCATCTGCTTCGTCACCGTTTCATGGTAAGGTCAGAGCAAGTTCTTTTGCACGTTGCTAACGACTTATTTTCTTCGCAACTTGTTATGCAACTGTTAGCCGCATGCACCAGTGACGGTGGCTTTGAAGCCACGGACAGCTGCAGCCGGTTTGCTACGCTTAAATTTATTTGGATTTTTTTTATCATGCGCAGCAATTAGTGGTGATGCTAGGGATAACAGCGAAGCTGCGAAGCACGTTCGATACAATGATGAAGTTAGCAAATAAAATGATTTGTTACGAAGCCTATGAACACATGCCGTTCGGGGCAGAGACGCGCAGTCACTCCTGAAAAAGTATGATGGGTTGCGATCGCAGAATGGTCGTTCGATGCGTTCGTTCGGTTACCGGCGCACGCGATTGGCCTACTCTGCGCCGACGTCGCTGGGCGCGGCCACGTTTTTGGTGACGTCAATATGTCGACACGCTCCTGTCAATCATCGTGCAATCGAGCACGTCGTCTGCTAGGCGCCTAACCCGACGGGAGTTGGGAAGTTTAGAGCGATCATACGCTCGTTACGAGACCGGCTTAGCGTGGCGCGTCTGGTGGATTGGATTGGATTGAACCGGCGGCTGCGGCTGTGTAATGGCACGTTTAGATCCAATCCATAGTTTAATTCGATAAAATGGCTCTTGCGTTTGGAACTTCGGTTGTTGCGCTGGTGTTGCTCGACGAGGAAGAAGAGCGAGAGGAGCTGCGAAGCGTGTTTGGAGAAATGGCAGAAAGCGAATTCCCGCGTCGCTTTCGTTTCTCGAAGCAAATAATGCGTTGGTTGTGCAGCCAAATCGGCCCAATCATCGGGTGCCACCGAGCCACTGGAATGTTGTTGCTGCCTCTTGAAAAGGGCGCCACTGTTCCCGTCGTTTCTTTTTCTTTTTCTCGAAGTGCGCGACACCACCTAGGGACGACGCAGAGAAACTAATAGTTTTAAATTGTAGTAGTCACACCTACTACTATTTGAAAACGTGTTTAAGCTTCAGAAGAAAAAAATAATTTATAGATAAAGATTTCATTCATGGGAAGACGAGAAACATTTCTTTTTGTAGTATATTGTCTGCAAGCAGACGTGAAACAAAGGAAGTAAACTCCCGCGGAGTTCACCGCTTGCCAATTGGCTGCTCTCTCCGCCCCGTTCTCGCAAATGTTGCATATATACTGCAACTTTGTGACGTTGCAGCAACCGAACAGAACGCGCATAGAACAAAGATCTCCGATCGCGCCTCTGGTCTTTTTTTGCAAAAGAAATTTAGCTATTTCGAAAGCGGTACACGCGCAATATTTGCAATATGGCAATAATGCGCTCTCTTTCAACCTCTGTTGCAGGCTATGGGCGCTCGAGTGTTAGCTGTTCTGCATTGGGCTGAAGAAACGTGTTTTCATATTTTGTGTATGGAGTCGTTACCGTAGAAAGTTCCTCGTTTCTTAGCATTTATAACAGTGCTTTCTTGACCTTAGATAAAAAAGATACACATTACGTGAAGGAACGTAGCACCTCCATTCTAAAGCTTTGAAGCCTCCAGTATTGCTTACCTTCTGTCTTTCATTCTGCGTATTGCAGGAATCACCACTATTTCCGCAAGTTACGCTGTACAGCCAAACGATACCATGCGTACTCAAGGTGTAAATTCCAAGTATCGGAAGACGATTGCAAGGTTTCGAAGACAGCAGGTGAAGACCCCTAACACAAAGTGCTCAATTGCAGCTGTTTAATGACGGACGCACTGGTTTACACACACCAGATGAGGATGTTGGTGCGTGCTCAATTAGTTTTGCAGCCATTTGCACCATTCACATAATTTTGCTAGCCTAATTCACCCTCCTTCGCAGGAATACAAGAAAAAGTGCCGTATTTATATCCTTCTAGAACAATCCCATCTTGAGCAAAAAAAAATTGCTGGCGTGTATGTGCAGCTATTTTTTCGTTATCTGGATAGTTGCAACACGTCTTGTATGCGTTTTGCTTGTGCAATGTTATTGCGATCACGCCATCAATTTCCGACTATTCTCCATTATTCCGACTATTCTCCAGTTTCCCACCAAGCCGAGTCGGGCTGACTCACTTGCGTTTCGCGAGATAGCCATAAAGTGGCCTAGAACGTGAGCTCATCAACACTGGTAGGTCGCGTGTGTTGACTCAAGGTAGAAAACAAGCGCGTTGGCGCCAACGTACGATGACTCATTCCATCTCAGGGGTGCGTATTTCCAACTGCTTGTAGGTACAGCGGGGCGTGGCACTTGCGGAGATGACGGACGTTTGCGCGCATGCGCGAGTAAGAGCGGGTGCGACAGAGGAAATGTGGGGAGTTTTGTTCCTTGAAAATACGACTCTGCCTAGGTACTACGGAGGAGTTTCTTGGCGTGCGTTGTATGCGCTTGTCCCTAGGCGTGCCAGGGGAGTATAGGATCGGCTGTCCGCTATCGCGGACAGCCAATTTTTTATGCGAACACCCCCTGACACGCTTCGGCCTCTGCGGCCCCAACCCACGGGCCGCCCTGCTTCCATCTTTGATCCCCCAGCTACCACTTGGGTGCCCCGGAGATACTGCGCCGCCTGCTTTAATGTAACCTGAGGTGCTCTCCTGAGGCCTGCGTTTGCCGGTTATATGTAGCAGTGCTTGTAAAAAATCCGATCTATCGCCGCGACGAAAGAAAGCGACCCGCAACTTATACAACACCAGTCAGAACACCGTCTCTTCAGACACAGCGATCACCAAGCGGCGTGCGCACCCACTGCCTCACCGCGCGGGCAGTGAGCGGCGGAGCGTATAACCAAGTCGACCGCACTCCGCAATGCCGGCATGTCTAGGGGACAAACGAATACAACGCGCCCTAAGAAACCTCCTCCGTAGTGCCTAGGCTGAGTCATATATTCCAGGGGCAAAAGCCCCCAGATTTTCTCTTTCGTGCCCGCTTTTATCGCGCCTGCGCAGAAATGTCGAGCTCCGTCAAAGTGCCACGCCTCACCGTACCTACTAGCAATTCTAAAAACGCTTCCCGGGTACACGCATCCTAGCTAATGAAGCAGACGTTGGAAGCATGTAGCGTTTTCGACGGAGTAATCGTAGGCTTTGAGCTAGCTACTCTATTTTTTACTGAGGGGTAAAATTGTTTTGCTTTACCGAGCACGTTAGGTTCGGTGTCATCATTTCAGTTTCTTAGGCAAAACGTGAAGTTTACGTCACCTTACGAAAGCAACGTTTTGCGCCATCAGCGCCATTTTGAACGCGTTGCGCCTACGCCACGCCTCGAAGAAAATGACGGAATCTCCAGAATTGTGGAGGAAGGAGATAATAGGAGGGAGCATGCCGTAACGCGATTGAATCTGTTGTGGCGGCCCAACACGCGATAAAAACGTCAGAGCGCGCGGTAGGTTTTAGTACTGCCAGTTGTTTTTTTTTTTTTCGATACACATTGGAAACCATTCGAAACTCTTCCAATAAACAAAAGCATGGCTACAACCGCGGCAGTTTCGCTTTAATAAAGAAAATTATGGGGTTTTGCGTGCCAAAACACCTTTATGATTATGAGGCACATCATAGTGGAGGACTCCGTAAATATTGACCACCTGGTGTTCTTTAATCTGCACCTAAATTTGAGGACACCTGTTTTTCGCCCCCATCACAATGGGGGCCGCCGTGTCGCTTTATGCCGCGCTCAAGTTTCTGGTTTGTGGCGTCGAATCGCAGCGTTGCGCTGTGCGTGTACGTTCGGGGAGCAGCGCCAGAGAGAATGCCGCGCAAGCGTGTCGCAAGTTCAAAGCAAATGTAGCAGGCCTCTCCGAAAGCTGCGCGGCGTTGCTACACTGACGACTGCTTTCGGGGTAAGTGTGCGCTGCGCTTCGTGTTGCAGTAAATTGCATAGCAATGTCTGTTGTCATTTCATAAGCTAAGCACGCATATCCGTCACCTATAAAGGGAGGCTAAAAATTGTTTTGTAATCTGGTCAGTTGACGTGTGAGGGATAAACCAGAGTTCAGTTTGCATGACCCGGCCATATATTGGTCTCAAACGCCAAAAGCTGGAACAAGCGCTGTTTGCAGTAGCTGCTCCTTTTGGGAGCAGATAAATTGACAACGCAGCGCGTTTCACGAAAGAACAGCATAGCACGTACGTAACAAATGCAACTCACCGTTTCTTGCGGGATTCAGCGTCATCTGAGGCAATAAGCTCCACCACGTTTGACCTGCAAGGATGACTCAATCGCATGCATGAAAACCCTCATGCGTAAGATGCCACTGATCCAGCGACAATGCAAATCAATAATGGTCGCATAACAGGGCAAAGTACGTACGGGCAAGGCTTCGGTCAAAAATGTGGCAAATACATATCGCTTATTATCGCTCACAATGGTCTGTTCACTTCGGCCGAAGTATATCTGTAGCCAATGCGCTGACTTTGGATTGTGAACGTCTCAAAACTCGCCCAAAGTGCGGAACACATGCCTTGCAGGAAACGACCGAAGCGAAACAAGCGTCCAGAGAAAATGCGACCAGAGATATATGCAGAGCAGCTGAGCAGTCACGGAGGCCTCCATCCTCCATGCCTCCATTTGAGCAGCTAGCAGTTGCCGGCCGAGAACGCACCGAATAAAAACTACCAGTAACCAAACGTCTCGGCAAACGTCGAATTTCCTCCGTGATCTCAACGCGAGAGGTGACGTGTTGGGTGGCCACTGTGGCTTCACAGTGCGTTCGCTTGCCAAGGCTGGCTGCGTAACGTAATCATCATCATCATCAGCCTGGTTATGCCCACTGCAGGGCAAAGGCCTCTCCCATACTTCTCCAACTACCCCGGTCATGTACTAAGTGTGGCCATGTTGTCCCTGCAAACTTCTTAATCTCGTCCGCCCACCTAACTTTCTGCCGCCCTCTGCTACGCTTCCCTTCCATTGGAATCCATTCCGTAACTCTTAATGACCATCGGTTATCTTCCCTCCTCATTACGTGTCCTGCCCATGCCCATTTCTTTTTCTTGGTTTCAACTAAGATATCATTAACTCGCGTTTGTTCCCTCACCCAATCTGCTCTTTTCTTATCCCTTAACGTTACACCTATCATTCTTCTTTGCATAGCTCGTTGCGTCGTCCTCAATTTAAGTAGAACCCTTTTCGTAAGCCTCCAGGTTTCTGCCCCGTACGTGAGTACTGGTAAGACACAGCTGTTATGAACTTTTCTCTTGAGGGATAATGGCAACCTGCTCCCTCCTACTTTTAACGCGACAGCGTTAAGGAGCTCGTGTCGCAGAAAAGCCGGTGTCGTCGGTGTCGGCGTCGGCGGCGTTAGCCGTGAGCGATAAATCCCAGCAGGCACTTCATGACTAAAAAACAACTTGCAAGATGGGCTGGGTGGGAATCGAACCAGGGTCTCCGGAGTGTGAGACAGAGACGTTATCACTGAGCCACGAGTTTTTTTTTTATTGCCTGTTTTGTACTTCTATATCAAACAACAAATGACATTTGAGAAAACAAGACCAATTTGCAAGTTTTCAGCACCAAGTGTCAGCCTTATAGGGCTGACTATTTTAGAATTCTTTGAGCGCGGTCAAGGGTTCCGCCCTTGACAGCCACGCAGGTACACAATCTTGTGCTTTCTGAATTTCCACAAATCTCGACATGCATTCTCGGAAAAGCATTCGTGCAGGCCGAGCATCCGGATCGCAGTGATACCCCGCCATACGGGCGCGCCATAGACAGTGAAGGCCAACTAGCATAAGGTCGAATGGCTGTCCATCATCGTTTTCTATAGATAAATATCTAATACCCTGTGGATCTAAAGGAAAGTCCTTTTTGATAGTCCTCTGAAGTACATCCCAAAAGAGGACACCCGCCCAACAATCTAGAAATACATGATCTATAGTTTCTGGTTTCTTACAGATCAAGCAATGCGAGCCCCAGGGTAAGAAAAACCCACGATCTCCTAAATAGGTTTTGACATTCAACGTACCCGTGTGAAGCTTAAAAAAGAAAGACTTGGTCTCTGGCGTTACTTGCATTCTTTTCACCCACTTAAGCACGTTTTGCCCTTGACCTCCACTGTATATGGCCCTGTACATTGGCACAGGGAGAACTACATCGCATACATCTTTGTACAATGTTTTACGTTTCACTGAAAAAAGGTACTCATTTGAAAATTTAACGGACAAAAACCGTACACTTAAAATAACTTCTTTAAGAAATCCACAAACAGGACCGCTCATATTGTCTGTGCAGACTACATAGCCAGGTAACGCGCTCCTTAGCACCGTGCGCAAGAAAGGATCGCTTAAGTCGCGGAAAAATAAAAACCGGTTTACGACATGTCGTATAAAAAGGTGCGTCATTCCGAAACCTCCGTCTTTACCTCGCTTGAACAAATTCGTTCGACTGCATCGTTCCCAATTCGAAGCCCACACAAATACTGCGAATACTCGGTGCAACTTCTGTATATGTACCCTTGAACAATGCAATACCTGCATGACATACCATAATTTTGCGACAAAAAATAGTTTGCAGACTGTAGCTCTTGCAAACATTGACAGATGTCCACCTTTCCACTTGTTCGCTTTTATCTGTGTTTCTCTTGTTGGATCTTGCCAATACTCATCGTTATTTTTGTAATATTCTAGCGGGACGCCTAGATATTTAACGGGTGTCGTCAGCCACTTGACATTGGCGAAAGTGACTGGGGTGGAAGGCCATTCTCCGTGCCAGAAGCCAAGACACTTTCCCCAGTTTACCATACTTCCAGTTACCTTGCCAAAACCCTTCACTACAGCGATAGCTGCAGCTACACTCTCTTTATCTGTACAACAGACTGCGACGTCATCCGCATACGCCAGAATTTTAACTTCCGATGCATTTAATCTGAAGCCGTGAATGTTGCTGCTTTCAATGATCGCTAGGCACATTGTTTCTATGTATATACTGAACAGAAGGGGACTCAGTGGGCAGCCCTGGCGTACAGAACGCTTTAAGTTAATGGGGGCCCCCACTGACTTGTTAACAATGAATCGCGTAGTGCAGTTCCGGTACGCCAAAGCTACCCCATCTCTAATGATGGATCCGACATTAATGTGGTCTAGGATGTCAAGCAAAATACCATGAGGTACACAATCAAACGCTTTCTCGAGATCGAGCTGTAGAATTGCTACCCCTGCTTGCATAATGTCGCAGCACTCCATCACGCACCGCATCTTATGTATATTAGTCACAATCGAACGCCTCATAATTCCACATGTTTGGTGAGGACCAACCAATTCCTTAATTACTTTCTGTAGCCGCCTTCCTAGCACTTTCATCAAGATTTTATAATCACAATTAGTTAATGATATAGGCCTGTATGAGGAAACCAATTTTAACTTCTCTGTCTCTTCTGTCTTTGGTATTAATACAGTATGTGCTTCCCCAAAAGACCGGGGCAGGACATCTAGTTCGTAAGCCTCATTAAAAAGAACTGTAAGCAGATGAGACAATTCTTTTTTAAACGTCTTGTTAAACGAAGCGCTCAGACCGTCAGGCCCTGGGGACTTGCCGAGTTTCAGGTTATAGCCTTTTCAACTTCTGTTTGTTATATGGGTGATTCCAACTCTGTTCTGGTGTCATCTTGCAGTCGTGGCATTCTCTCAAGAAATTCTTCTTTGAACCTATCTGCATTCACAGGTCTAGAAGCAAAAAGCGCTTCGTAATGTCGAGCAAAAGCACGTCTTATGCTGTCATTGTCTGTCGTTACTATCCCGTTATCTTCAATGACATCTATATGGTTCCGCCGGGTGCGACTTTTTTCGAGTCCAAGTGCGCGTTTTGTTGGATATTCATCTATAGCCATCGCGTCTACCGTTGCTCTCACTTGCGCTCCGCGATAACGGTTCTCATCATAAAGCTCCAGTTTGTTTGATACTACGCAGATCTTCGGCATACACACCTGGCGTTTCGCATTCAAGCGCTGTTAGCTTTTCAAAAATCATCTTAAGCTCTTTCTCTTTCTTTTTGGCTTCAAACAATAAAATGCTGGATATTTCTATCGCTTTAATTTTTATCTGTTGTTTAAAAATTTCCCACTGCTCTCCTATTCTTTCCCCACTATCTTCATGGATATCCTTAATTGCACGAATCACAGCTGCATTGAAAGATTCATCCCTTGATAAATTGGAATTCAATTTCCATTGCTCCCATGAAAAACTCTCGCTCTCTTTCCTTGATCCTATTTGACATTTTACAAGGCAGTGATCAGTCAAAGAAATTGGCGAAACACCATAACTGCGGCACTTTGGGATCGCATCCACTGACAGGTACAGTCGGTCCAAGCGGGCATGGCTGTTGCCCTGAAAATGAGTGTACTTCACAGCTCGGGAGCCCTCCAGGCACTCTGCAATATCCTCTAGCTCATGATCTGCAATCATTTGTGACAACACATCACTGCTTTTGTCTCTAACCATTCTTCCAGTTGACCTATCACTTTAGTTCAAAACGCAATTAAAATCCCCAACCAAAACAAGCTGCTTATCAATGCACAAATACTGTCTTAGGTTAGAAAAGAAATTAACGCGTTCCTGCGCCACACTTGGAGCATAAACACACATAACACGCCATGCAATATCACTATATGTGAAATCGCACAACACAAATCTACCGGAAGAACACGAAGAGACGTTTTGCACTGACAGTCCTGGATTCCTTCGAACAAGGAGGACGCACCCACCGGACCTGCCGATAGCGTGGCTCACGACGGCGTGGTACCGTGCAGCAAAGCCTCGCAGCATGTTCGCCGTCTCCTCTTCTCCTTCCACTTTCGTCTCCTGCACAGCCAAAACGTCCAGATCTTCTTCCATTAACAACCGGTACAGTTGACTGTTTTTTCCTAGAGGCGACACCTCGAACGTTTAAAGTGGCGAGTGTAAGTGACGTTTGAGAAGCCATCGTTTATTTCTGGAAACGGTAGGCCCGGAGCGTGGCGCTTACATTGCGCGTCTAGCTCAATGCTAGACGCCTCCGGGACCGCCCGGTGAGACGGTCTCACCACTTTGCGAAAGTGGCTTGTCGTCAACTTTCCTATCCGCCATGCTCCCAGGCCTTGCCCTGAGGTTCGTGCGTCTACCCGTTGGTGCCTTCGCAGGCGGTCCCTCGATGCTTCGCGCGCCGACCTTGTCTCCTTGGCTTGTGGCGTCTTCCAGGGGTCTTTTAACTGCCGAGCTGACGCCAGTACTCCCCGCGACGCCGCTGGCGTGCGGCGACTCGCCGAAAGCGTCCATGTCTGCACTTCAACTACGAGGGACGCTTTTCACGTCCCCCCTTTTAGACACTTCGTGTGTGGGAATTTCGGCCACTTGAGTACTTACTTCTTTTGCAGAGTTGTCTGTTCCCTCAGCCGTTCTTGCCGCAAAGTCCGGCGTGTTGTGTACTGCCTCTGATCGATCTTCACTTCCTGGAGTTGAGGCGTCGCAATGTGGCCCAGTTGTGCTCACATCCCCGCTACCTTTCGCTGCGTCCTCCGCCTCGGTCACGTCCATAATGTGCACCGTTGAATCCTCATCACCGGCTGTTGCGGTCACTACGGCGTAGGAACGAACGCACTCGGCGTCGACGTGACCGAAACGCCGGCAGTGTGAGCAATGTGGCACCTTGCACTCGCGACGCACATGTCCCGAACCATGGCAGCGCAAACACTGCATAGGCCGACCTGGTGCAACCAACAGCGCTAGTTCACCGGCAACACGAATCTGGTGTGGCAGGTCGTCAACCTTGAGACCACTCTTGAGCTTCAGGAGCACAGTCGGAGTAGTCGAACCTTTCTCGTTCACTCCTTCCACACGCCAGCGTTCCCGAGTAACCTCGGTCACTTTGCCAAACGCCGCCAACGCAGTACGCACGTCGTCGTCCGCCACGCCGTGAAGCAACCAATGAAGCCGAAGCGTCACCTGCTGCTCCTGCGGGTCGATGACGAGACAGCGTCTCCCTTTGACCTGAAGTTCTTTCAATCCAGCCAACTGCTTCGTCGCCTCTGGGCTGTTTAATGTCACGGCCCACACATGGTTGATCTGGTAGGCACCCGAAGCCACAACGTCAGGGAGCAGCCGTTCCTTGTGCAAAGCGTCCCGGAAATCTTCGACCCTGAATGGCCGCGCTCGTACATCTCCGTGCAAGAACAATGTGTTCAAAACGACGCGTCCTGTTGGCAAATGCGGCGAAATAATCTCAAAATCCTTGTCATCGTCAGCTACCATCCTGTTACCGCGTCCCGGGCGGGCCGCTGAGACCGCTCGTGAAGAGCCCGACATTCCGCGTCCGCTCACCTCGGTGGCTGAAGAGGAAGTGAGCCACGAGTTCGATGCTTCAAAGCGGTACAAAAGCACCTCTAGTGAACGCGGTGTTGCCTTAGAAACGAGCTGTTTCTAAGGCTCAGGCGTGCGTCGCTTGCTCAGGCGCACATTTCGTTGTCGCGCCGAACGCTGCGTTGCTCGACGCTCACCGTGTCCGATCCGGGCGCGTAGTCGCTGCGCCGTAGCCCATTGTCTTACACCCCTTGGCGGGTCGACGGGAACGCTGTCGCGTTCCACTCTTGAAGGCGAAGCTTAAGCGTCCTCCAATTTTTTTTCTTCCTCCATGTCCAGAATAGAGCCCTAGTGTCCCTGTCACAGAGTTTCATATTACAATAACTAGAGGGAAATCGGGTGCTGCGATCGCTCAACTATCATGGGAATGAAGGGAAGTACAGGCTACGGATTGGTATTCTGTTAACTGGCGAACTAGTCTAAAGGTACGTTCTGGCAGTTTTGGTTTCGCTCCAAGCGCAATTGCTACACTCTAAGAAAAGCTTACACCCTTTGAGTAATATCTTGCCACACTATAATAAAGATCATCTGTCTTGTACGTATTTCCTTTCTTTAACTCTGCGAGCCCGGTACTTTCCAGTAACGAACCGCATGCGCGTTATCAGCATGACATGCATTGCCGACAGGAAAGTAGCGGTCGCGGCGTTTTCAAGAAAGGAAATACAAGCAAGGCAGATGACGATTCTCGTTGAGTGGCAGATATACACTGCAAAGGGCGTAAACGTTTTTTAGAGTGTAAGAGTGTATAAGTGGCGATAGCGCGCTAGGCCAGCGGCTGGGCAAATGTTTTATTTATTCATTTATTTATTTATTTATTTATTTCAGTACTCTCAGGGCCAGAGGCATTACAGAGAGGAGGGGCATACAAAATCGGCGGCAGCTTTCTTAAATTTGTTGACGTCGGTGGTGGCAGCCATGAAGGCAGGGAGGTGGTTCCAGTCATTTCCAGTTCGAGGAATAAATGAATTTATACAAAGGTTAGTTCGGCATTGCGGTATTCTTACCTTGAAGTTGTGGTCAGTGCGTGAAGATATATAAGATGGAGAGAGGAGTAACTTATCTTTGAGAATAGGGTTGGTATAATTAATTCTGTGAAAAAGACATAAGCGAAAATATTTACGGCGCAGAGAAAGGACGGGAAGACCAAGTGTAGATTTCATTGCAGATACGCTCGCTGTTCGGGAATAATTTGAAACAATAAAACGGGCGGCGCGGTTTTGAACAGACTCTAAAGCGTTAATTAAGATTATCTGTTTAGGATCCCAAATGGAGCAAGCATATTCTTGTTTAGGTCTGATTAACGTCCTATATAGATGAAGCTTAACGGTGCTGTTAGAAGCTCTGAAATGACGCCGTAGGAATCCGAGCGTGCGGTTAGCCTGGTTAGATATGTAGTTCACGTGCATTTTCCAGGACAGATTGTGTGTTAAGTGAATACCCAGGTATTTGTAGGATGAGACAGATGATAACGGAGTGTTATTGAGAAGATAGTGAGGGGTGTATTCAGGGGGACGGCTGGAGATACGCAGGTGTTTACACTTAGTGGTGTTGAGTGTCATGAGCCATTCGCTGCACCATGAAGAAATTGCGTTCAAGTCCGATTGCAAACATGCTTCATCAGAGGGATTAGTAATTGAATGATAAAGCACACAGTCACCTGCGAAAAGATTTATATGGGAGATAACGCTATCAGGAAGACCATTAATGTAAATTAAGAACAGTAGAGGACCTAACACAGAACCTTGAGTTACTCCAGAAGTTACGGAAACAAGAGGCGAGTCATAATCATTAACTGAGACATATTGACTACGGTCGGAAAGAAAACATTTAATCCAGCCTAATAGCTGATCGTTAATATTAAGAGCACCGAGTTTAATTTATAATAGATCATGAGAAGCAGTGTCAAACGCCTTAGCAAAGTTTAAAAAAACGCAATCCACAATAACGTTAGCATCGATAGCGCGAAATAAATCATTAGTGAAAGATAGGAGCTGTGTCTCACACGAAAAAAAAATTTTCTGAAGCCATGTTGACATGAATTGAAAAAGTTGATAGATTCAAGGAAGGTAATAGGATGAGAATAAATAATGTACTCAAAAAGTTTACAGGGAACGCTGGTTAATGAAATGGGCCGACAGTTTAGTATTGAAGCTTTACTACCTGATTTATGCAATGGAACCACACTCCCCACCTCCCAATCAGGAGGGATGGTACAACTCTGTAATGACTGTTCAAAGATTGCACAAAGAATCAATGATGAGCACGTAGATGTACTTTTCAAGAACTTCGTTGTAATGCCGTCGACGCCTGAACAAGATGAAATCTTCTGTTTTTCAATTAAACATGTCAAACCAACCGAATCAATGAGTATTGGATCCATGGGTAAATAGTCAGATGTACAAGGATGAGGGAAGACATTCGGCAAGGTAGAAGAAGAACACGAGGCAAAAAAAGCATTTAACACTTTGCAGCAATCGCTCTGGTGTATTGGAGTGTTGTGATCATCGCAAAGATCTGTAGTATTCGGCTTATTCTCGCTGACCACATTCCAAAATTTTCTAGGATTATTTCTAAGAAGGAGCGGGAGCGTGTGCTGGTAGAAATTTTGTTTTGCTTCATACGAAGTTTGTTTATAATCCGTCTTAGCGGTGGCGTAAGCGTGCCAGCGTTCGGCCGTTTGAGTTGCCTTGGCCCGCCGGAATAGTCTTTTTTTTCTTGTTCAGTAGGCGCCGCAGATGCGCGTTAAACCACGGGGCATGAGAGTTGGATATAATGCGTTTCTGAGGGATGAATTCATTAATTAAAAAATTTATTTTATCTTTGAATAAGGTCCAATTTTCATCAATGTTGCGCGTGTGGACACTTGGAATGAAGTCAGAGACGAAATCCATTAGTTCGCGGTTTATAGATTCAAAGTCAGCGTTTTTATAGTCTCGGATAACTTTTGGCGTTTTGGTAGCGGGAACAGATATGCGCAGTTCAAAATAAATGAGGCAATGATCACTCAAACCAGGTAAATATCTTAAACATGAAACAAGCTGCGGTGTAGTAGTGAGAAGGTGGTCAAGAATGTTAGCAGATAGGTGAGTAGATCGTGTAGGCTGAAGGACAAGTTGCTTAAAATTAAAATCCATACAGAGGTTCATGAAGAGAGAGCACTCAGATGAGCAGTCAGATGAGGGAGGAGAGTCATGCCAGTTAATTGCTGGAAAATTGAAATCACCAAGAAGGAAGAGTGGACTTGAGGGGAAACGGACAATTAACCCATTTAATACGTCATGTAAATCTGAAATGTTAAGGGCGAACTGGGTGGGCGATAGCACACACAAAAAATAAAATCGCGATATCCGAGAGTGACACGCGTACACACGATTTCCAAACGAGTAGCAATATCTATAACACAACAACTCAAGCCGTCACGTACGGCGATCAACACTCCGCCACCAGTACGCGAGATACGGTCACAGCGAAAAAATTTGAACTCTTTCACATTCAAAGATTTCATATTCTGCAATATCACTCGAGAGCCAAGTTTCAGTCAAGATAACAACGTCAGCTGAACACGAGTCAATGGCTGAAGAGAGGTCATCACGTTTATTACGCACACTGCGCACATTGGAGAAAAGGAAGGAAATTGGTTTAGCCACCGGGCGAGCAGATAGCTACAGCGATGAACTACTTGCGGCGAACGAGGCAATCCCGATAGTATTCGTGGAAGGCGAAACAGATGTGCTTCTGTTCTCGCTGGAACGACTTTCGGCAATATTTAATTCACAAACATGATCGGTGGATGAACAATAGACGTAGCACTTTTTCTTGATGAACAATCGGTTCAACCGCAACAGATACCTCTCTCCCGAAGACTTACCGAAATCAGCTAACTTTTTGCTGGACTGGCGCGTGGCGCGATAGAAGTCTTCACTGAATGACACTTTGGAATTTTTGAACTTAGTACGTTGCGATATAATCTTGTCTCTTAATTTGGGAAAACCGAATTTAACTATAATTGGTCGGCATTTCTCCGAGACCTACGAGCCCAGTCTGTGAGCACGATGAATACCTTCGTCGGGAAAAGATAGATCCAGCTTTTCTGAAAGAATTTTTCGAACGTGTTCTTCAGACTCTGCCCATGTTTCAGAGCTAGAGTCTGGGATACCGAAAAAAATCAGGTTATCTCGACGGGAGCGACCCTCGAGATCGTCTAGCCGTGAATTTATTGCACCCGACTCCGCACGAACTGCTTCGGATATGGCATCGTTCAGCGCAGGAACACGTTCACTGTCCAGCGACAGTACCTCGGACTCGACAGCCGCAAGCCTGTTAGTAAGGTCGCATACTTTCTGCTCTAGCTCAACTTGGTTCGCCTTAAGCTGTGTTAAGGTATCCATCAATTCACTGTGACGGGCATCCGATTTTTCAGACAGGGCAGCAATAGCAGCTAGCACATCGGCATTTCGATTAGTATCAGTTGGTCCCGGGTTTGACTCAGTGTCGCCTGCTAACATCAAAAGTTTAACAACACGAATACAATCACATACTGTAGAAACTAACACTAGTGGGCAGGGCAAGAGCAGCTTACAAATGTTGCTGGTGCGTTTAGCGTGCAAGGAAAGACAGTCACCAACCAGTATAGCAAGGAAGCAGAACGGATTGTCAAGCGTGCGCATGGTAGTCGCTCTTTCCTGCACACTGAACAAGTCGTTGGAACCGCAGGCTTTTATATGTTCGGTTGACGCCGATGATGTGCTGGGGCCGTAAGGTGGCGTTGGTGGCAGTATAACGTTGGCGAGAGCGTTAAAATCTTTGGTCCAATTTGCTGCCACAGAGCACGGTGTTGTTGCAGCGATGTCGGCATATCCCCGGGCTTGTGCAGATAGCCACATGCCAAGAAGAACGGGAATCTGTACAGCAAAGAAGCAGGACGGATTGTCAGGCGTGCGCATGGTAGTCGCTCTTTCCTGCCCACTGAAGAAGTCGTTGGAACCGAAGGCTTTTATATGTTCGGTTGACGCCGATGATGTGCCGGGGCCGTAAGGTGGCGTTGGTGGCAGTATAACGTTGGCGAGAGCGTTAAAATCTTTGGTCGAATTTGCTGCAACAGAGCACGGTGATGTTGCAGCGATGTCGGCATATCCCCGGGCTGGTGCAGATAGCCACGTGCCAAGGAGAACGGGAATCTGTACAGCAAGGAAGCAGAACGGATTGTCAAGCGTGCGCGTGGTAGTCGCTCTTTCCTGCCCACTCAGTTTGTGTCGCAGTGTGGTGACGAAGCCGAGAAGAAAGTGACGGCAGCGTAAACTTTAAAAGAAAGTGTTTTGACCGTGTTGACCTTGGTTTGTTAAGTTTGTTAGGTTGGTGCTCTAGCGTTACGTGCTTTGTGAAACTTCACAAGGGCAAAAAAAAAATTATGGGGTTTAACTCGCCAAAACCACTTTCTGATTATGAGGCACGCCGTAGCGGAGGACTCCGGAAATTTTGGCCACCTAGGGTTCTTTAACGTGCACCTAAACCTAAGTACACGGGTGTTTTCGCATTTCACCGCCATTGAAATGCGGCCGCCGTGACCGGGATTCGATCCCACGACCTCGTGCTCAGCAGCCTAACACCATAGCCACTGAGCAACCACGGCGGGTGAGCAGAAGGAAGGTACTACTGATACAAGACACAGACCGTTGTACTTCTAGTGACTTGACAATCAAATTTCATTGGGGGCTTCATTACGCATTAGTCGTTTACGTGCTCATTGAAAGGTGTGTTCAGGACATTTGGGAACATAAACTTACTTGCGGGAGGAAAGATTGCGGCTTCCTGGCTGTAGCCTGCTGTAGCAAAAATGGGTAAGTGCAAAGCCATGCCATAACAGCTGCTGACGCACTCTTCTGAAGCGGCACGTCAATATAATATATAATTAAGTATACTTGTAGGAAGCCACAAGTGTCCTGGCTAGCACTGCAGCAGATGTGCTTAAATGTTAAAAAAATCTGCTTAAAACTACTTGAAAACGTTGTGCAATCGTGACGGCCGACGCAGCCTTCGAAAGAGCGAGAGTGTTTGCAAGTGCCTGTCGTCTGCGAGAAAAGTTTCGCTTTCGCAGCGTGCAGGCGTCGTAACAGACGATACATTTAGCATTCCTCTCAAAGGCGCACCCCTTATTTTTATTGCCATAAATAATCGATGAGTATTTTTATACAAGTATATGAACGGTTGTTATTGCTGTTGTAGAAATAAATAAATATTTATTTTTGGCGCTAAATTGGAAACCGAGTTGCAGAAGAATGCATACCCTGCTGTGCCCTGGTGCTAAACGATGCTAGACTGTACTAGTATGGTGCCTAGAATATGTAAGTATATTCTAGGCACTGTAGTCCTGGAATGGGGGAGTAGGACCAACGGAGGCCACGGCAAGCGACAAGAGTGAAACAAAAAACATTGAAATTTGCGGCGGCGCTGCAGTCGCCTTCTTCTTAAAGCGCCCCCTTCTTCTGACGTTCCGGCCAGAGTAGCAGGCCAGAGCAAGTTATAGCTCAGGCCGATCTCTCTGCCTTTCTGTAAATAAATTATTCTCTCTCTCTCTCGGCCAATCCGGTGCCTCGGCGGCCCGGCGGAACTGCGCCTACCGACGGTGGTTACGTCGGCGCCGAGCTGTGCTCTGCTCGACACACCGTCGTGCTTGTGTTTTCTTTCTCGTCAATTTTTAGTTCCCAGTATGTGGGGAAAAAAAGAAAACAATAAAAGTACTGCTTTGCCAAGAATTGAGGTTTGTCGCTCCCGTCAAACGATGTCGTCTGCACGATGTTCAGGCGCGCAGACGGCCCTCGCATATGTCTATAGTTTCTCTCGTAACTCGGCAACTTGGCAGAGTGTTCGAAGAATGAGAGGATGAGCACACCGCGATGGAAGAACTACTTTTGTGTAGTGGGTTGTAAAACCGTATACAGTAGATTGAAAGGTAAGGCCAAGCTCTCGCTCTTCGGAGTCCCAAAGGTCAAGAAAGGCGACGCGTGCGGTAGCTCAATCTTCACCGCACCGATTGATCCATTGGAAGCTACTGACTCCATTTGTGAGCTGCACTTCGATGCAAAGTACATACTGAGGCATTATGCGAATATCATTGAAGGCCAGGAAGTATCCACACAGCGTGGAAAGGCTGCGCTTCGGTCTGATGCGGTACCCTCAATCTTTTGCCGTATTTTCCGGAGTATGGCTTGATATGGCTTGATGCAACAGATGAAGGCCGGTCATCAAAGAGAGCGCTCCCGCTCTCAGTTGAACAGTCATTGACAGTGGAGGCTTGTGACAATGAAAACATGGGCGACCTCGACGACATAGACAACCGATAACATGCCTCCTAATTCAAGAACATATAAACAATGTGTTTTGCTTTATTCAGTCAGGGGTCCTGGAACACAAACTACATCTCAGGCGTATGACGTATAAAAATATGGAAGAGAACAGCTGTTCCGAAATATTTTCAAAACACACAGTCAACCTTAAAAAAATGTGTTGCACGTAACGAATAATGCGGCCTACATTTCCGTAAATGTCAAACTGCTGCGGGTATCAGGGCATTGGGAAAATTTTGTTAGCATTCAATATACCGCCTTGAAAAAGGAAAAAACAAAGGTTTACCATTTTTTATTTAAGCCCCAATTATGCCACACAGTTCATTTGTTCCTGCACCTCATCCCATTACAGCAAATTATCCCCATTTCTTCGGAATATGAGCGATGCATTTCGTTATCTTATGACAGAGTGAAACGCGCACATAAGGTTTAAGAAGGATAGCAAATTACAAACGCGATCCATCTGAGTGGGTGGCTCCGGCTAATCCAGGCACGCTCATCCTCGAACGCAACTGCAACGCTGCGTTCGACCGTTTCTGTTCGGCACGCTCGGACGCTGCCGGCCGACGCCTCCGGTGCGCGTAGGGGCGTGGCGTTCAAAAGAAGGCGACGGTGGCGCCATCTGTATTTTCAGTAAAAAATGCCTCAGCGTGGAGGCCTCGTTGGACCCACTCTCCCAATCTAGTACACTTAAAACGTGCTTCAATCTCAAAGTCATACAAAGTTTATGTATTGTGTTGTGTATTATATAAGATACTGCAGAAATAAAATTAGATTTTACGCTATAATATTTGAGTATAACGTTTTCTGCGCCGCAAGCAAGCGCCACTAATCAAAAGATTGAAGTCAATCCGAAGCCTGTACTTCCCATCATTCGCATGTAGGTTGAGGCAAAATTACTAGACTAGGGGTGCTATGCAGGATGCGCCGAGTTTCTCGTTCACCCGAGTTTTACCCGAGTTTGCTCGACGGCAGTGAGTGAACGGAGATAGCGCGGGACGCGCAAAGGCTGCAAGCAAAAAAAATACGTAGACAAAAAGCCGCGTATGACAACATGAGCGCACCCTGCTCGGGACGCTAGTTTCACGTTTCAAGCGCAGACGGCTGCACAACGAAACGCGCCAGCGCCGCGTATCGTTATCAACGGATTATCGCAACTTAGCAATACCGTGACTGTCCCGCTGTCTGTCTGCACACTTGCCGTGAGCCGCTTGCCACGCCTTTCGCGGGCGCGTCAAGGGCGTGCCTCCTCCTTCGGCGACTATCTTTCTATCCTCCATCGAATGCGAACAGGGTACATGCGGCGCATTCTTGCACTTACGCTTTCGCTCAAACGAATACGTCAAAATACAACAAATAAAATAACGAACATTTTTATTTCTTTAAGTGTCTGTTTCTCGTTTTGAATGCTAGAAATTTATGATGACAAACAGACATCGAGCAAATCATTTTAAATTTTGCACTTCTTGCCGCGAGCGGCGACAGTGAGGCGAAAGCTTAGAAGCGGATACATTGAAGCGGGTCGCGCGCCCGAGGCAGTTCATACCAACGTTACTAGACTAGCTTCAGTTGTAAAACTCCCCGCCCGCGCGCTTACAGCCGCTGTCGCCACTTCTGTGACAGCCGCCAGAGGGCAACGCTGTTCCATCGGGCTCCACTGCAGACGCCTCGTCACAGGCTTGAGCTCGTGCGGACGGGCAGTTTGCGCGTGTTTCGCGCTCGCTGGCGTTCTCCCTTGTCCGAATTAGTGATACTACGAGAAAGCGGTATCCACCTACAGCAATAAGATTTATCGCGCCAGTTCGTTAATACTGAAAGAAGGGTAAACTGCACGAAAGGAAGAAACGCGTACAGCGAAGCGCGGAAGCTGCGCTTCTAAATTTCGTGTGTTTCTTCCTGTCGTCTTAACGTTTCGCGCAGTTTAGGCTCACGAGCCTGAATATCTGGCCTAAGTGCGTGATTGTAGGATGATCTTCATCCCCACCGAAGCTTCTCACCACGCCAAAGAAGCGCTACAAAAAGAAAGATAACGTCGGTCTTTGTACACACAAGCCACACAAAAAAAAAAAAGAAAAGAAAAAGAAAGAAGTCGGATTTTTCATTCCGTGAAGATGCTTAATCAGCGAAACTGAAACGTGCGGCCCCTGTGTTTATCACTGAGTTGAGGGTTTATTAAGGTATTTCTCAGTTATGAGGTTACACACACAATCGGCTACGAGAGAGAACGACGTCACTGACGGTATGCCCGCAGTCCGCAGTTGTCGCTTGCGTTCGATGTCTCGAGTTTGCTCGGCGGCGTGGTTAGCAGCCTTCGCCTGCGATTTGCCGCTTGTAATTCTTCGAAATTAAATTTCTTCAAAATTAAATCTTTCCGTTACGTAAGACCATGAGTGGCTCATACCCCCGTAAACGCGGCCTCCCCATTACGACGACAGAAGTGAAGTGAAATTCTACGCTGGAAAGATGAACGGCCACGCAGCCAGCTGTGGAAGACGACGACGAACGCGGGAGCAGTGGCACGAGCGCGTGCCGTTGATTTCGCAGAGAGTTCCCGGTCGGCACGAGGAATCGCTCTGTTTCACGTCGAGCAAAGCATCACTTTGCTGGGAGCAGAGAAAAAAGTGGTGCACCGAACTGTTGACATCGTTCCGATAGCGGCCTATGCAGCCAGGTACGCAGCACGGCGGCATCGTCTGCTGATATTCTTAAGAAACTCGGCGAAGGCTACAGTTCCAAGGATGACATGTTTGCGAAATTCGCTCTCAACAACGAACCACAGAATACATCAACGCTGCACCGCGTGCTCAGTCCGGCCTGCCCGCGTAGCCGGCTAGTGCGGAAGTGAAGCCGGGCGCGACTGCAGCGCCACGAAGGCGCGGGCGGGTGGCGGTTCCGCGCAACGGCGCCGAGTTTTAAAACTGAAGCTAGTCTAGTAACGTTGGTTCATACGGTGAGAAGTCACCTAGGGGCGCTACAGTACTGTTCTCAATAGTGTCAGTGATCACCTCTTTCTCTATCAGGAGAATAGAAACGCAGCGCCGTGGTACGGCTGTTCATCACAGGCGCCTTAAGGCCTCCGCTTGACCGACTAAAAACGACCCACTAGTCACGGGAGCAACGGCTGTCGCTGCAAAATGGTGGTCTGTAGTGCCCGTAGTGACGCAGTTTAGTGAAAATGTACCAGTTTATCTTTGTGCGCGAAGCCTCGGCGATGCATTGCGAAGAAGTGCGTGCTTCCCAGCGACACAATTCATCGCTTGTCATCGCTTGCCCAGTGAAAGTGCCTCTGAGCGCATGTACGCAGTATTTGAGTGTTTTGTGCGCACCAAGGTGCTTGCGGATTACTTATGCTGGAGCCAGCAGCGATCGCAGAAGGATATCGTAACGACACCGCAGCAATCGCATTTTGGCAGGTGAGGGCTCTTGTGTGCGGATATGAAATGAGACTTCGAACTGAGGAAGGTGTTGGAACTGTTGAGTGCGCAGTGCTTGTGATGAAGAAATGCCATTGCACTGGGTCTAGAAGAGCGAGCGATTCTCGGACGCTGATCGTGTTTACGACGTTGTGGCTCCGATACATCACCGATGACAGAGCAGCCATCTCAAACAACTGCTGCGATACGCACTCCTCAGCATCGTCGTCACCCTCGGTGCATCGACGCCTTGCAAGCAGCTACAGTGGCGTGCCGATAATTATTTACTGTGCGCTACGTCGCCACAATGCAGGCAATGAAACCGTGCTGTGGGGCCATCTCAGCCCGAGAAGATATATGCATAAGCCAGCGACAGTCAACGCTTTGTTTTTGATAGTAGTGCGCAGTACATCACCGATGACAGTGCGTTGTGCGTGTTTTATGTCGGTGGTGAATATTGTTGATGCCTGTCAGCTCGGCACCGCGTCGCTGCTGCCGAAAGATAAGTTGGGCGTGGCCCAACCGTGGTGGGTGCGCGCACAAGAGTTACATGCCTCGCGTGGGGCGTGACCTATGGCTTTGATTGACAGGCGAACTCGTGCTAAACTCGTCCATCGCGAAACCCCTTCCGAGTTCAACTCGGGAACATGGCGGCGGCAGCAGCAGCCTGTGTTATTTCATCCAGCGGCAGCAAGCGTCAGTATGACCGTCTGGACCCGTTCACGTACATGACCGCCGTGGAGTTTCAGCGTCATTTTCGCCTGTCGAAGACATCGGTGCGCTGGCTGTGTACGAGCTAGGCGAAGACTCTCGTATATGGAGAAAGCGTGGCGGGCTTCATTCGCTCACCGTCGAAGAGCAAGTCCTCTGCGCCCTCAGTTTCTACGGGACTGGGAGTTTTCAGGGAAGCGTCGGCGCCGAGCGTTACATTGGACGTCATCAGACTACTGTGAGCCTCTGTGTCAGAGATGTCTGATGCGCTTATTGATGCGGCAGTGCGGAAGCGGTGGCTGGCTTTCCCGAAGACTGCGGCTGAGCGGGCATTTATAAAAGAACGCTACTTACTTCGCGGAAACATTACGAACGTAGTCGGGTATGTCGGGCGCCTTCAAAGTCAGCGTTACTGTGATTAGCATTGAACCAATGTCTAGACGCACCATATTGCCAAATTTGTCACTTCTGTGTAGCCGACTTAAATTTTGTGTTACCGACATCACACATGCGACAGCCTATGATAATGACTTTTTCGCTGGTTGCTGAATTTTTACAGATTGTTCTACTTATCTATCAGGGTGCCTTCCAAATGGCTCACTTTTTGGGGAAAGAGGTTAATGAAGTATGAATAGATAAATGGATATCACAAATTGTGTGAAGTACCCTGTGAATGCTAATCTCATAAAGAACTTGGTTTTTCGTATGAGATTACTTAGTACTTAGTACAAGTTAGTATGCATAACGCTGAATTATGGTCATGCGTCATATATCGGCCGCACTATGAAACAGCAAGGCAGTGCGAGATTTGGATGTCGCACCAAGCCGGTTGTGCCTATGCATTTATGGCGAAATGAAAATGCATTGGGAACCTTAGTGTGCTGGCTTGCATGAAGAAAATACTTAAGAGTGTTTGCTGTGTTCACTGTTTGTGCACCTGCCAGTGGTTCAGTGTATTTTCTTTTTTTTTTGGGGGGGGGGCAGCGTTATTATGTATGGACAAATCGTATATTTTCGTCTCATAATGGGGCTCTAATTCTTCAGCAGTAGAACAATGCAGATCTAAGGCTCTGCAGAACTCGGTGTGCGTGAAGATGTCGTGAACCACCAAGGCAAAATTACATATCAGGAGAAATGTGGTGCAGATGCCAATGAAAAGTGGGTCTTTAACCTGCCATGATAAAAATAAAGATTGCAGAAGGAATAGACCTTTTGTACAGCTTTAGAGCAATGATTACACAAACTGTGACATGCTCAAACGTGTAAAAGCTTGCCGCAATGCCAAAGTAGGATGAGCGATATGTAGCGTATTTTGGCATTGAACGTGTCTTGTAACTGCTATTTTTATTGTAAGCCTCGCTGTCACGGCTTTCCCTTCGGCACTTCCTTTACTGAAACGCAGCACTGTCTTTCTATTGTTGTCGTGATGATGATGGTAATGGCAGCAGTAAGGCTGGTTAATGCTTGCCCCTTCGATTCCTGTGAGTTTAGTGGTACAGAATATGGCACGTGCATACACCTGTGCAGCAAAATTTTACGCTTGTGGTGATTTGTTGGAGAGCTAATTCGTGTTGGGACATTTCAAAGATGTGCGCTTTTGTGGCTTAATAACTAGAGCATTGATGAGGTTGAAGACTGGTTTTATTGGTATAGAAGCTTGAAGTTGAATTGCACAACAATTTGATGGGACACAAAGAAGAGAAATACACACAGCAGAACGCTGTGCTGTATGTGTTACTCTTTTTTGTGTGCCGTCGAATTGTTGCGTGATCCAACTTCAAATAGAGCATTGGGCTTCTTTGTTCTTTGCTGTAGGACCGAGGAAGTGTGAGCTATTCGACACCATGCCAGTACCTTGCTACACAATTATGGAAGTCTGAAGGTTTGCAAACAAAGCTTTGCTTTCACATCCACCTGCTCATGTAATACAAGCACTGATTGAAAGAATCGTCATACAAAAATAATGGTGAAATGAATGGTCTTTGAAAATTTGGATGTTGACACTAATGACATAATAGGTGCCACACCGAACTCGACAATTGTACTGGACAGAGCAGTTTGCTCCCTATGTGAAGCACAAGCTTCCATTACATGCTGTGCAGACAACCAAGCTCAGTTTGTTTTAACGTGGTTCACAACATTCACTGTAATCTGTTTTTGATTCTAAAGAAGTGCCAAACACCACCTCTTTTTCAAGGATGTCATGGGAATATTTGGCGATACCTTTTTACAGCCCCTCATAATGGAAGTGTGGCCAGCCAGCTTTGCTTGGGTGCCTTTATAGATTTCTGTTCCTGATCATTGTGTGCTATCAAGTTGCTAAAGTCTATGCAACCAGCGCAAGGCATTACGTGATTCTATAGTCGGATACAACTTTAGGAGGCCGCAGAATCTGCACTTCAGTGGCAGGTGAACACAAGCCTGCACCAATGGGCACACACTCTACACTGATGTCGTGCCGCTGGACGCACTAATACCCGCTCACTGGAGAGGGACTATTTCTTTAGACGTGGAGGCAATGGGCAGCTGCACTTTGGTCATCTGGGCGGGGCCTCTCCTGACTTGTGAAGTTGTATCCGACTAGAGGATGCCGCTTTTCATACAACACAAAAGGACAAAGTGTACAATTATTTGGCCTATGAAATGGATACATCACAAGTGAGCTATGCCTGGGCTTAAGCTGTGTGAAAATTAGTACATGCAAATATATGACATTGTTAAAGAATATGTGGTATCGAACATGCATGTAATGGCACGTTTAAATCGGGGAGTGTTGCATTCATATGCACAGTCTATAGGTGATACCATTATTAAGCTCATGCCGTTTCCTGTCTTTTCATTGTGAAATACACACACCATTCATCTTGTGGCTAATCAACACCCACTCTATTCTTGTACATAGAAAGAACAAACAGCACAATGACGTATATGCTGCATTAGTGTCTTTTTCATTTACATGGTCCAAGAGTGGCACAGGTTGTCTTACGTTTTTGCCCATTTTGAAGAGACACCAAGTGCATGTTACAAGTGTCCCAATATGCACAGCACAATGTTTACTGCAATAATTTTATTCATGCTCTTGAATAATAAACAAAATAATAAACTGAAAGCTCCTTTATAAGGTGTGTTCTGGGGGCTCGACTGGAGAGCAGTGAGGGCACTGATCCTACTGTTGCAGAGCAGCCCTCTGAACCTTGCCACACTCTCAAGAGCACGTGCCTGGCGCTCGCCTACTGCCACCAGGTGGTTGAGTGCCTCCAGCAGCAGAATGTTTTGCTGCAACAAAAGTGGATTGTTGGAATGAATCAACCGCATATAAACCAATATTTACAAATAAAAATGCTCATTGCACTATTGATATAAATGCCCTTAACTGTGGAAGCCTTTAGTGTATGCATAATAAAACAATTTGTCGGCACAACGTTGCTTTATTTTTCATAACGGGTTGTTTTTTTTCAGAGCCAATTGTAATGTTTACTAGTGTGCCAACAGCTGAGGTGTCCTCGCACCCTCACGAGTCTCTACTGTCAGCACCACAAACCTATTTTTTTTCACTGCAAAACCAATGCCGCTCCCTACAATCCCGTCTTATGCGAGCTGATTGCATCCTATGCCTAGAAACATCATATTTTTGTCCCATTACGCAATTTTCCACCATCCTCGGCTGCAGTTCTTGACATCCATTCTGTCACGCTTATGTAATCACCTGTTATAAATTGGCAACAAGTGATTGAAGACGTGCATGGCCTGCCCGCCGATTCCATTTTTTTTTCTTAATCTCAGCTAGCATATCAGTTGCCACGGTTTACTACGCCACTGTCTTCCTGCCTTAATGCTATCTCCAACAATTTTTGTTACTTCGCTTTCTGCACAGTCCTCGACTTCTCAAGTTTGTTAACCTCCAGGTTTATGTGCCATATTGCATAACCGGTAGAATGCAATGATTCTGAACATTTTTCAAGGATATCGGTAATGTGGCGATCACGATTCGGGAATGCCTCCCATGTGCTGTTCAAACCACGAGAGAAAGAGAGAATGAAGAGGAAAGGCAGGGAGGTTAACCAGATATGAGTCTCCGGTTTGCTACCCTACACTGGGGATGGGGGATAGGGGTTAGAAAGATGACAGAGGAAAACGCAAAAAAAAGAAAAAAAAACACGCACACATGGAGACACACACACACAAAAGGCGTTCCAATTAAAGTCGTTCACACAGGCCGGTAGATCGCAAAAAGCGCAATAGCGCTTGCACGGCCTTCTTCTGTGACAGTAGGTCCTTTCGATGTTGCAGAATTCTTTTTTCGGATAGCGCTTGGTCGTCCAGTTGGTCAAGTTCGTGGCGAAGGCGTGCCCTCTGTGTACTGTACTGCGGGCAGGCACACAAAATATGGCCAATTGATTCTTCATGGCCGCAGTGGTCACAGGTTGGGCTGTCGGTCATCCCTATGCGGAATGCATAGGCTTTAGTAAAGGCAACGCCCAACCAAAGTCGATATAAAAGCGTGGCGTCTCTACGGCGAAGCTGTGATGGCTCTCGAAGACTTAGTGTTGGATCAAGTGAGTACAGTCGCATGTTTCTTAAATGTGGCTCATTCCATTGCGACGCGGTGCACTGCCGAGCAAGTAGGCGGAGCTTCCGTGCTGCGTCAGTTCTAGAATGAGGAATTGGGACGTGGCGCTCCTCAGTATGGGCTGAGCGGGCAGCGTGATCCGCCCGTTCATTGCCGATAATCCCGCAGTGACTTGGAAGCCACTGAAAGGTTATCTCATGGCCTGCTTCACTTATATGTTGCAACGTCTCTGTAATATGGAATATTAGTTGTTCGTGTGGTCCGCGTCGTAAAGGTGACAGTAGAGACTGCAGTGCCGCCTTCGAATCGCAGAATATTGTCCATTTATGTGGTGGTTCATCACCAATGTGATGAAGGGCAGTAAAGAGCGCTGCGAGCTCTGCTGCCGTCGATGTTGTCGCGTGGGTCGTCTTAAATTTGATTGTTGTAGCTTTCGCTGGTATGACGATTGCCGCCGCGGAGCTACTTGGAAGGACAGATCCATCAGTGTAAATATGCGTAGAATCACGATAATTCTCGTACAAATGTAGTAGCGTGAGCTGTCTAAGGGCTGGCGATGATAGATCAGCTTTTTTCGAGATACCAGGTATTGTGAGGTTGATTTTCGGCTGAGCGAGGCACCATGGAGGAATCGAAGGTCTCGCAGCCGGGCTGAAACAAGCTGGCAATGATTCATCATGTGCGGTTATCATCCGGCTGAAAGATGTGTGTGGTCTGTCCGCTGTTAGGGAGGCCAAGTGGTGACGAGGAGTCCTGGTCAGATGCCTTATATGGGTCCTGAGTACTTCAATTTCAATGTGGGTCCTGACAAGATGATCTCCAGCGATTGCTATCGTAGCCACTGTTGAAGCACTCTGAGGCAGGCCTAGACAGATCCGGAGCACTTGACCCTGAAGACTTTGTATTGTGCGTAGATTTGTTTTACCTGTGTTGTTTATTGCTGGCAAGCTGTATCGCAGAAATCCTAGGAAAAGCACCCTGTACAATTGCAACATCGCACTTGGCGACATTCCCCAGGTCTTGCCAGCGAAAAACTTGAAGAGGTGACAGATGCCTGTCAACCGTTTTTTCACGTATGATACGTGTGGGCTCCATGACAAGTCCCTGTCGATTATGACACCTAGGAACTTGTACGATCGGACCCGTCGTATTATTTGGCCATTTATCATTACATTGTAGTTGGCCATGGGTTTGCGCGTAAATGGCACTAGTGCGCATTTCTCTGAGGAAATTTCCAGGCCTCGATTACGAAGGTAGAGAACAGTTTGTGTGGCGGCTCTCTGAATTCTCGCTCGCAACTGTAGGCGTGTTACTACAGACGTCCATATGCAAATGTCATCCGCGTACATTGATAGCCTGACTGTAGTTGGCACGTGCTCAAGGAGAGCAATTAGTGTTAGATTAAATAACACAGGGCTAAGTACACCGCCCTGGGGGACGCCGCGGTAGCTATAATGTAGACAAGTATGGCCTTCTTCGGTGCTTACAAAAAAGGATCGCATGGATAAATAACTCCGTATCCATTTAAACATCCGACCACCCACTCCTACCTCTGCGAGAGCAGAGAGGATGGCTTCATGCGTAACGTTGTCATACGCCCCTTTAACGTCGAGGAATAAGGAAGCGCAGAGACGCTTACGGCATTTCTCATGTTGAATGTAGGTGACCAGGTCGACGACGTTATCGATCGATGATCGACCACGTCGGAAGCCCGCCATGGCGTCTGGGTAGGTGTTGTGGTACTCCAAGTACCACTCCAGGCGTCCTAGGACCAACCTCTCCATTACTTTGCCCACACAGCTCGCCAACGCGATCGGGCGATATGATGAGAGTTCCAACGGCGACTTGCCAGGCTTCAGCAGTGGAACAAGGCGACTTGTCTTCCAGGTTGTTGGTAGTGTGCCATCTCTCCAAGATTCATTGTACACCTCAAGGAGAACTCCTCTCGCTCGCTCACCCAGGTGACACAGAGCTCGGTAGGAAATTCCGTCAGGTCCTGGCGCTGATGTGCGGCTACACAAAGGTAATGCTGCTTTAAGTTCGTGGATCGAGAATGGTAGATCCATCCGGTGATCACGTGGTGGCGGACAGTTATTCGAAGGCGATGGAATGTTGGTAGCTGTGAGTTGGCCGGATAATCTGGCGCAGAAATCCTCTGCCACGTCAATCTCCGATCTCTTTTGAGAGAGGGCAAGCGCCTTGAATGGGAATCGCTGTACGGGGAGTGTCCGGAGACCGCGCACCGTTCTCCATAGTTGCGATAAAGGCTTGCGCGGATCTAGCGACTCACAGAAGGCAGTCCAACGTTGCGATTCGAGCTTGTCTAACCGGCGCTGTATCTTCTCTTGCGTGCGCCTGGCGGTCCGTAAATCGTTCATTGTTTTCGTACGTCGGTATCTTCGTTCAGCACGTCGTCGGATTGCTCGAAGTCGTTCTAGTTCCACATCAAATTCGTTCAGTTTCGAAAAGCATGTGAGAGTGCGCATAGTGTCTTGCACCGCGCTCTTGATTGCCTCTTCCAAGTCGAAAGATGGATTGGCGTCGCAGTGTTCTTCCATAATAGACTGAAATTTAGGCCAGTCCACTCTTTGGATCGTGTCCCGTATTTTGGAAGGGGACAATCCTCTGATCTTGATGTACGTGGGGATATGGTCGCTTCCGTGCGTCTCTATGTCCGCAAACCACCCTGCACGTCTGACAAGGCTTCGTGAGACGAAAGCCAAGTCAAGACAGCTGCTGTAGGTGGAGCCACGTAAGAAGGTAGGACTTCCATCATTCAGCAGCCAAAGTTCATTACTGGAGGCGAAAGATACCAGAGCTCTGCCTCTTGCGTTGATCATCGGACTTCCCCAGAGTGTATGATGGGCGTTGAAATCTCCAGTGATGACCCAGGGATTGGAGGTTGAGGAAAGGATGTCTTGCAGTCTTTTGTAATCAAATCGACTTGACGGAGATAGGTAGGCGCCGACAAAAGTAAATGCCAAATTCCTTTTCCTTACGTTTAGGCATACATATTGATTATTGTCATTAGGTGGTACAGGCTGATGAGTGTAGGTGAGGTCACGGCGAATACACACCAAAACCTTACTGTTTTCATAAACAGTTGACGACATAAATAATTCATATCCAGAAAGCCTGATTGTGTTCGATAAGTTCGGCTCGCAAATGACGATAATGGGAAACATATTGGCGTACACGAAGCGACGGAAATCCGAAAGGCGCGCTCTGAGTCCGCGCGCATTCCACTGAAAAATAGCTGCTTGTCGGACGTCTTCCCTAAACGACCGTGGCTGTGGAGCCATGATCTACTCAAGGGTTGCAAGCACCGGACTCAGAGCGTCCAGTACATGAAGCGCACTTCTGGCAGACGGTGTATGCATGTTGCTTAGCAACACGCGAATGGCATTCATTAAAGGCCTAATAAGTGCTATCACTTGCTCATCTGTTTTCCGTGACTCCTCGGATACAGCACCTTGCTGTACTGGGGGCGGCTTCTTCTGCGGCTCTTCTGGCGGTCGTGTACGTGGAAGTGGCGGCCATTCCTTTGTGGAGAGAGATCTGGCAGTTTTCTCCCTTCCAACATCGGTGTTCGGAGGGCTGGAAACTTCCGCTGGTGATGCTGCTTGACGAGTTGACTGTTCCGGAAAACTTGATGTTTTCCGTCGTGAAGACCTTCGACGGTGACATCGTCTTCGCCGTACTTTCACAGCAGCCTCTTTGTGGGTGGAGTTGTCTCTCACCATTTGTTTAAGAATGGTGATCTCTTTCTTGATCTGGGGACAGTCTTTGGAAGAGGCGCAGTGATCACCCTGACAGTTAGGACACTTCAACTTGATTGCGCTGCAGTTGTCTTCTGAGTGGGGTTCGGCACATCGAGGGCACACGGCCGAATTTCTGCAGACACCCTTCACATGGCCAATCTTCTGACAATTGAAGCATTGCATTGGTCTTGGAATAAATGGTCGAACCTGGTGGCGAAAGTGGCCGACCTTCACGTAGGGTGGAAGGCCGTCGCCTTTGAACGTTAGTCTCACACAACGTGTGTTGCCGAGGCGGCAAACATGCACAATGACGTTGCGTTCACTTGCTGGTTTTATAAGAACTGGGAGGTCTGCATTAGGAATTTCATTGTCAATGTCATAGATGACTCCTGTTATTGTGGCACCATTCGTTGGCATGATGGATTGGACCTTGATGTTTCCCAGCTGCGTTACATGTTGTAGTATGGTCAGCGCGCTCGGGTTCATCACATCGATTGCCAGGATGTTTCGCCTAGTGTTTATCCTGACATCCTTGATCTCGTTTGGCACAGTGTTTTCGAGATACACGGAGAGTGCTTGCCTGTTGAGGACGCGCAGGTTGTCGGTAGCGTTCTGTGGCACAAACAGGATGGAGTGAGGCCATCGTTGAGGCGCTGTTTTCACAGTGTTCGAGCTGGACGCCGAAGATGAGTTGATCATTCTTCGTTTGGCCTTGCGGTACTGGACAAGTCGAAAGCCGTCTTCCGAGGACTCGTCACCTGATGCGGAGTACAGCTCTGTGTCCTCGCTACCACTCGATGTATTTCCTCGCTTCCTCGAACCGATGTCCACGGGTGAATGGGAACCGGGAGGATCCTCAGGGTGTTGCACATCCATCACCGCGATGGAGGGGGCGGTAGACCCCACAGGTGCAGTGAGAAGTCCAGAAAAGCACGGAGACGGGCGAGATGTGTTCCGCAAGAGAAGCACTTCGTCTTCTTCGCATCTCAAACCACGAAATTTTTGTATAAGTTTCCTGCTTTACATCAGTACCTGCTATTGATATTTCACCTGGATAAAGATACTATTCCATAGATTCTGCGGGCTGAATGTCACTGATGAATTTCTGGTATCTCACCAAGTTAGTGAAGGTTACCTTTATCTTTTCCATATTTTCGCGGGCCCACGTACATGTAAAAGCACGAACACTCATTGGTTCTCAATGCCTTTTTTAAACTGCTGGACATTCAGTTCGTTACTACGATAGTGACTTAATCCGTGCACTATTATTATGCTAAATATGAAACAGTAGAAATATACTTATCTGCAGTTTGTCGACGTCTCCTTCACTGTGTTGGTTGCGAGATCCATCATCGGCACCACCTCCTTGTCGCATCTTAGCTATGTCGGCTGTCTTCCTTTAGCACACGCTATGCAATATTCGTGACGCTCGCAGTCACGCAGAGGGGAGGAACTCAGCGCACTCACAGAAGCAGCACCGGATAAGTAAACTTGTTCAGGATTGTGCCGTGAACAGTAGGTGCGCGTTGCGATCTGTAAAATCGCCTAAGCTATTGGCAGTCTTTCGGGGTGCACGGAAATATTGCTCACGGAGGAACAGAACTATCCAAGAAACAGTGGTCATCGTCGAGCCTGATCACTACGACGCGCACTGCAAGCTCGTTGTACGAGTTTGTTTACACTGGGCTTCAATGTTTTGCCGCCATGCTCGCCCGATGAATGTATGTGATGACGCCACCACAGCGTTCCCTCGTGGTATAATGCGAAGCGTACTAAATAACAAATTAGTCGAATACACATTCAGTGTACATCTTGTAAGCTTTAAAATGCTTTTAAACCACGTTCAACTAACTAATAATATTGTACTAAATGCATTTGTTTTATAACTCGCTTGTACGTGTAATGCACTCAGTGGAACGACAAACAAGTGAAAGAAGGCACGACCATGCACCGACGGTATGATCACGTGAGCCCCTGTTTGTCGACCGCCCAGACGGCAACGCCCAAGGAATGATAGCCACCCAGAGTGAATCTAGATAAACCAATGAAACTGGAGGCTTGTGGAAAGATAAACTGTGTCTCGGTGCCATTTGTGCTTTCATCTTGGGGTGTCGCCAGAGCTCGTGAAGATACCGAGTTTCGCCAAACTCGGCGCATCCTGCATAGCACCCTAGGTTCAGTTTTCAAGCTCCCGTGACTGCGTGGACCCACCACCGATCCTCGCATCTCGTGGCGCTGCTGTCGCACTTTGCTCGGTCACCACGGCGCGGACGGGGCGACGAAGCACCGTCCGTTGTTTATCTGTTTTGACACGTTGTATACACATGGTATACACGCGTGTTTTGCTGCAGTCTCGGTGCATTTTTGCGACACTCTTGTGCGTTTTAAATGCCGTGCGCGTTTTGAAGAGTTTACGGGTCGTATCATCCAATTTTATTTGGTGACGCGAATGCATATTTATGCTCCGTTCCTGCAGCGATAACCTACTTTGAATGTGCAAGTCTGCTCGCAAGGGAGCAAAGCTCACGTAGGTTTCAACATTGCACTTGTGAATGCGGTGCTCTGATGAAAGAAATAGTGTTAGCTTCATTTTTTTTCATACCGAAATGAAGTGCCGAGAGTGCGTATATACCGTGTGTCCCAGCTAACTTCAGCCAGAGTTTTAAAATGTGCGAATGCCGCGTAGCTGGTCAAAACCAAGGTAATGTTGTTTGCCGTAGCTTGGAGATATTCAAATTATTTTAAATCCGCCTATTTAGGTAATGCGTAGTTAATTCATGATTAATATGTATATATGTATATATATATATATATATATATATATATATATATATATATATATATAACGAGAAGAAAGGGGGTTAACCGAGGGGCCCGATTATTATTAGTCATATCATGAGAAGCGAACAAACACTGACACCAAGGACAACATAAGGGAAATTACTTGTGCTTAATAAATGTAATGAAGAAACGATAAATTAATGGTAATTAAAGTGGATGAAAAAACAACTTGCCGCAGGTGGGAACCGAACCCACAACCTTCGCATTTCGTGAAGGTTGTGCGAGGTGCTAAGATGCGAGGTAGAGCATCGCACGCGAAATGCGAAGGTTGTGGGTTCGGTTCCCGCCTGCGGCAAGTTGTTTTTTCATCCACTTTAATTACCATTAATTTATCGTTTCTTCATTACATTTATTAAGCACAAGTAATTTCCCCTATGTGGTCCTTGGTGTCAGTGTTTGTTCGCTTCTCATGATATGACTATATATATATATATATATATATATATATATATATAATTATTCAGTTGAGTGTTAGTGAATTACCTAATTTAACCATCAATTGATGAATTCATTTAGTTAAGTCATTCATTGCCACCATCAAAGGTCGAGGCTTCAACTCTCACCAACGACCGCGGGTTCGAGTGTCTTAACTCTACCTTAATTTACTGTGCCTTAATTAACTTCGCCTAATTCACTCTGCCTTAACTGGCGTCGTGAACTGCCTCGATTGGTTCGCTTGGGCTCCCGTGACTTTTTTGGACCATCGTGTGGTCGCGCTATAACATCGCCTCATGAGTCATACCATGCGTTCGCAATAATAATTAATTAGTACTAAGCAGCAACAGCTGATTACAACTACTAATCAGTACTTACATCTACTCATCAGGAACAGCTGATTATTAGAGCGCAGTGGACGACCGGGGCTACTGCGGCCCTCGACTAAGGACTCCACAGCGCATTCTGGGGCAGCGCAGCAGCATTTTCACAGCTACGTAAAATTTTTTTTATCAATCTCCTAAACGAGAGACTATACAAACATTTAAAGAGGCATCGGTGAAAACACTTGCTGAGTACGTAAGTTGCGAAGTCGGAGGACCTGAACCTCTTCGCAAACGCAGAGCTGCGCCCGCGTAGAGCTACCTGCGGTGCTCTCGCCCTCTGGCGGCAAACCAAGAAACGGGGGCATCCGCGATGTACGGCACCTACGGAGAGTTTGACAACTGAACCTAGTCTAGTAACGTTGGGTTGAGGCAACGCGCAGGAGAGGCCCCGTAGCCACTAGCGCCACATTTCCCTCTAGGGTATTTATTTAGAAACTCTATAGTTCCTGTATATGCTCCTTCGGGGAACATGGTTGCGCAGAACTTTTCCACTGCCACTCGCACCGCTATTCGCCGAGTGTTATCGCATGGAGCAAAATGACGTCAAAGGTTTAATTGTGCTACTGCGAAGCTAACTTTACGGGCACAGCGCCGACTCATTTCCCTCAGTGCCATCGAAATCGCAATCAGCGGACCGTCGAGCGCGCGTTGCACAAATCGGCTCCGGGTTTCAGGCACGGTATTCGATTATATTCAAATAATGACTTTGGTGAAGTGATAAAAAACAAATCATTTTGATGCTTGTATTACAGTATGATGGCGTGCAGCGCACCAAACTGCACAAACCGCACGGAAGGTTTACGCGATGCCGTGAGGATGGCCGAGACCTGTCGGTTCCGAAAGGGACCAGGATATGCGAGGAGCGTTCGCCTTGTCTATAGAGGTGAGTTCAGCTTGTTTACACTAAAGCAGCATTTATCTCGAGTAACACTCCTGTACACGCTGAAATGTGTACGCCTGACATGAGATGTCGCTCGCTTGTGCAATTTTTGGCGTAATGTGCCGCGCGACACTAGCGCGGGACAAAAAATGGACGACACGTCCGTGTCGCACTGCACATATACGCCAAGTATATTCACTTACAAACTCGCTTAATTCGCTGTGGTGCTTGCGCGGTTGTTCTGACTATGCGGGTCTAGAACAGTGTGTTCAAAACAGTAAATACTAGCAGATTCAATTTGCGCCCTGCACCCTGCTTTTTCTCTACGGTTCTTTCCTTTTTAAATTTTTGTAGGTGTTCTGATTTTTCATGTAAGAACGATTGATGTGCTGGTGTTCATTGTTTTGTAGTAAGTGAAAACATCGTGCGCTCCCGCTGATGAGACAGCTGTGAGAGCTTCAGTATTTACCGCCCGCAATATGTTCCTTGTTCGATCAGCCTTAGTTGACGTGAGGAATGTAAAATTCTTTTTGTACGTTTAATAAGCGCTGCGTTATAGTAAATTACCCTGAGTAGTATGAAGACATAAAGAGAAATGTGTTGTCATATTACAGTTCGCAATGTATGAATAGTTACTTTGCAAGTTTGCCATCTTATGTGATTAGTGCAATAAAAATAAGCTGTTGTTAGTTTTAATAACTTGTTACCTTTCCAGTGGCTTTCAATTCTGCCCCTCTAGGTTCCAAGAACCAGCACTCATCCCCTGCTGCCACCGGCCATTGCTCATCCATTCCCTTGTACGAAAGAAATTTGATTTAGAAGCTCGTGCATCATGAATCTTTTTCCACTTGCATATTTGCTGCTACGAAGCAGCTGTTAAGTTTGTGGTATTAGGCGTAAAAGTAAGCTTTGCATAAAATGTGCGCATGCAAACATTTGAAATGCGTTTAAATCCACGTGTCCGCACCGCATGTATTGAAAACGTGCAGCTGCTGTGAACGACGGTTAGCGAAGAATGACGCTTTGTTTACTACTGCCATAACGGCAAGCGCAATAATTCACTTGGCGACGATCATTATTCGTCTGGTTTCGGCAGTCAAAATGAGGTCACATAATTGTCCACCAAACGTGTGTAATGTTTTGTTTAAACAACCGGCGTTCGTGTTGTCCACTTCTCTTGTGTCCGTGTCTTCACGCCTTACACTTTTTTGCATTATGAATCCTTCTCGCTCAGATTTCTGTCGTTCTACCCCTTAAAACATTTCTTGCCTTCCGGCCTCCGCGAGAAAACTTCATATGCATGCTGAGAAACGTTGCACCGCTTTCTGTTGCAAGGTAATGCGCGTTTGCACGCAAACTTCGAACTATTCGAGCCATGGGCGTAGTTGGGATTTTATTTCGAGGGATCGAGGGGGTCCTACTTCTATATGCACGTTCGTGCGTGTGTTTGTATATGTGCGTGAATATGCCTACATATAAACTAAAATTTCGGGGGGGTTGCCACCCCTCCGGCTAGGCCAATCCCTTATGAAAATGGTTATGGCCTTTATGTTTACAGTATGTTTCCCGCAGTTCACATGAGGAAATGTCCTTTATGTTTCCTCCATGTTGAAATTTGGCCACTGCTTTTATGTTTCCGTCATGTGTCCTCCCTTTATGTATCCCTTATGTTACCGTACTTTATGTTTCCTCCATGTTGAAATTTGGCCACTGCTTTTACGTTTCCTTCCTGTGTCCTCCCTTTATGTATCCCTTATGTTACCGTACTTTATGTTTCCTCCATGTTGAAATTTGGCCACTGCTTTTATGTTTCCGTCGTGTGTCCTACCTTTATGCATCCTTTATGTGGCCGCAGTGATGAAATCCTGTATTTTACGTAGACATGCATAGATGAAGAGTTCCGTGTGCACATTTTATTTTTATAAACATTTCCTGAGTTAAAAAGTTTTGCATTGGTTTTCATTGTAAGGTTACTGTTCCCTACATGATGCAGCGCACGGATTGGAACTCTGCTATGGCACAGAAATTCATGCCAATTTGTTCTAAAATTACAAAGTAATTAGACTTCATAGATTATTTCAGTATAACACTTGGATTGCCACTGTACGTTCCTCACTGCAGTGCTGCTGTTCTAGTTATGTCTTTGTTACTAATATAAAATGTAATGTTTGGATAGAAAGATCAGGTTGGATCAGTGCTCGCACTTTTAAAAGAAAGTTTTGACTATACTTTGCAAAGGTTTGTCTGAAACTACGAACAGTTTATTGGACTATCTGGATGTTACTGCAATTTGCCACGTCTGCTCACAGCAGACCTCTGAAATGTGGTGCTTGGGACCTGAAAAACAAAACAAAAGATAATCTTTTTCACCAATTCAAAAATATTCATACAAGCAAGAACAGCCTGGCCTGTATGCACATGCACAGCTAAGAAACGTGGAGCAGTCAAAAGCAGCTCATAAAAACATCAGGGCGACACAGAAGCTTTTAACTAATTGTTGTTTGAAACAGACTGAGCTGCCAGTCCACTCAGGTATTAAACTGCTCACAATTTTTTTTAAACATTTCTGCAGCAGCTGCTAAGTAGTACATGACCTTTAGATGTAGGCAACTGGCCAACAAATCTTTGAATGAATGAATGAATTATGGGGTTTTACGTGCCAAAACCACTTTCTGATTATGAGGCACGCCGTAGTGGAGGACTCCGGAAATTTCGACCACCTGGGGTTCTTTAACGTGCACCTAAATCTAAGTACACGGGTGTTTTCGCATTTCGCCCCCATCGAAATGCGGGACAAATCTTTGTGTTCCTGCTTGTACAGATGTCTCGTAGTTATATCTCAAGTGGTTACACCATTATATGGTAAAATTCAGGCGGGAATAAAACCAGCAGCAAACATCAGACTACCTGGGAAATTATCACCAAAACTTAAATATCTAGTAAATCAAACGAACAATCGATTACGAAGGGTCTAAAACCTAGGCCGCAATTTTGTAGCGATCCCTTTTCCGATGCTACTCCTTTTGCTCATTGATCTGACCGACATTCGGCTATCGTTATTAACTAGAACAGCCAGCCATGGAAGGTGGGTTATAAGAGTGGCACACATCGAGCGGAAAGCATCGCAAGAAAATCGCATCCCTTATTAGGCAGTGCTACAAGCCACTGCCTTTAAGAATCGCATGCACTGACATCCTGTTCTTCGGATTAAAATATTAATGAAAGCGAGCGTCTGATTGACATGCCTCGATTAAAAAGAAATTTCGCTGTTGTAATGTCGGTCTATATTTGCCCTACAATATAAAAGACAAATACGCGAGCACGTCGAACACAAACAATGCGTACAAGTTCTCGCGAAGCTGGACTTCAAACTGAACGCCATCAATAAAGTAATCTTCACACAAGCTAATATCTGTTCAAGTGTCACACATCGCAGTCGCGTGCCAACTCGCGATGCCCGTGACACATCGACATGCATTACACACGTAACTTGCGGAAATTCATATCTACGGAAGAATTTCTTGCCGGCAAACTACCGAGAAAACAGTAACTTTCAGCGTTTACGTAAATATTTGCCCATTAAGTCCCAACGATCAGTGGTGGTAGCACATCACTCCATAAAGCAAATAAGCGGTAAGAAATAATAAATTTCACGGAAACTACCCTCGTGAAACGCTTTGCTAAATGTGCACAGCAACATGGTCAACATACGCTCAGAACGTCTTCTGTTGTCGTTCCACAAAGCTTACTACATGAACCAAAAGCTGCGAGAATGCGCGCAAGCGTCAGACCTGCTTACCTTCAATGTGGTCAGCAAACGGCTCCTTCGTCTCGCAGGCAACACGCGACGACGCTCTTTCCGGCGCGAACACTGTCGAATTGCCGATGAACACCAGCGCACGAAAGCACAACTTTCAAAAAATTCTTCCACGCACCATAATTCGAAGCCACAGTACCAGGTATTCCACGAGCGAACGCGGACAGGCGAGAACAAAGGCAGCTCGGACGGGCGCTGTAGTACGCATAAGACACTGGCGTATCACAGGAAACATAAGGCGAACTAATGGCGTTATACGAGTCCAGAGGTTTCCTGATGGTTAATGCACACGGTACGGATCACAGTTTGTTTAGGCACTTCGAAAATATGATTCAATTAACGTGTAACTGCAACGAGTACTCTAACCGCGCACACCAACACAACGTGGCCCAGCTCAACCGTCACACAGCGGCAGCGCCGCACTGCGGTTAACAAGTGAATTTAGCCTCCGAGATCTACATTTTCTTTTAGGGCGGGCATTTTGTAAAAGCACGGCCTTCGAGATTTAAAAAAAGTTGTAGCTGGAAGAAAGGCTGGTATTTAAACACAAATTATTGAGTTTAAAGTGTCTTGGTACGTTGCTTTTTTTTTAAGGTATCTACAGAGATTTCAGACGAGCTATGCGCGAACTTTTGCCGACGGACACGAGCCAATCAGCGCGCATCATGTGCAACTCCGTGTGCTTGGGATGGCGGACGGTGGGCGGGCAGTCGCGATAGCTGTGAGACCCACCGATCAGAAATTCGGAATCACCACACATATACACGCTTCTTATGGCGCCCAGTGGCGTGTTTTTGAGAATGTCAGGCCTTATCTTGAATAGGTGGAACCATATTTCCTCGTAGCGTAAGGAATAAAGACGACAAAATGTGGCGATGGCTGGCTTGCAGCGGCAGCGGAACTTCGGCCAAAGTGAAGCAGGCGTACTGCTGGCATGCTCGCGTAATCAAATACGGCCATACCCCGCACACAACTTTCATACTCAGCCAACTCACAATTATAAATTATTCAGTTGTACGCCCAAGCAAGCATTTACGGGATCCGCGCTGCCTTTCTACGCGTGCTAATATCGACACAGCAGTTACTCGTGCTTGTGGTCAGCGCGAAAGCGACGAGAACAGCTACTTAAATGGTTGTATAATCATATACGCTCACTAGCAGAGCGGCAGATTGGCCGCGGAGGCGTCCGCCTCTTTTGCGGTTCATGTAGCGCAAGCCATCGAACACTGCGCGTCGTGCCACCGCGTCTCCAGCGGCCGCGCAATTGTGTTTTGTCGTGAGGGATTATTCGCTGCATGAGGCTTTCATGTACGTATGTACTGTTGATGGCGCGTGGTGATCAATACGGCCAAGATAGATAGGGAGGGGGAGGTAGGTGCACCCCCCCCATTTTTTTTTACTTTGATACGCCAGTAGTTAAAGTTAATACATCTTTCAGGTAGACAATCCATCTGTAGCATGTGTAAAAAGATAATCACTGAGCGCACTCTATGTTTCCTGGATGTGCACTCGAGGGAGTACACAGCCAGGTAACACAGAGTGCCCACACAGGTAACATAGTGCGCATATATATATATATATATATATATATATATATATATATATATATATATATATATATATATATAAAGTCAGATATATAAAGTAAGTAGATTATTTCCCAAACTGGAGGCGAAGCGGAGCATCTGAAAGGCGCCTGCTATGAGAACCGTCTTAAACACTCAATCAACTATATTTGATAGCCGAGCTGGCGCAAAACTTTCATGAAATTCTTGCATATTAGGTTAAATACTGCAGATTTCTGCATATGACTTGCTACTGGAGAATAGCAGGTTGAAAAATTAAGAAATACTTTATATGTTAAGAGAATGCATGGCATAAATCATTATATACACCATCCTATTTCATGGCATGCTCGATTTTCCGCACAATATAGCCACAATTAGTGCCGGTCGGCATGTCTAGTGCGAGGGGTGCAAGCAGTGCCTTTTCCTTGAATCTGCCAGTGACTAACATACAGCACAGATAGCTCTAACTGTACTATTCGCAAAAGATGCTTACTGTGCACATTCTGTTACCTACATGTGCACTCAAGTGCACATGGAGGTAACATATAAAGAGTGCATGCACCATATATAGATTAATGCTCTATGTTACCTACGTGTGCACTCAAGTGCACACCTAGGTAACATCCCGCCGTAAACACAAAGGGCACATACTACAATAATTATAATAAGGGTTGTTTTCTTGGGGCAAAGGAAAGGATAAGTAGAGATTTAGTACTTACAATGACTCTGCAGAGTGTATCAACGGCTGTCACAAAGTACAGATATATCTGCCTGTATTATATGTACAGACAGTTGTTATGTGCACTCTATGTCACCTACATGTGCACTCAAGTGTACACTCAGGTAACACATAGTACACACCCAGTTAACATCCTGCCGTAAACATAAAGGACACATCCTAGAGGCATAATAAAGGTCACTTCCTCGAGGTATACGTTAGGATGAGTAAACATGTGGTACACACAAAGTTGGCGTCCCGGAGGTCACACAAAGGACAAGGAATCATAAAGGTCACATAGGGCACAAGAAGGAAACATAAAGGAAACATAAAGGCAATGACCATTTTCATAGGGGATCGTTCGAGCTTAGTCTGCATTGAAAAGTGGCATCTCGCTCAGTGCTTGCGAACAACTACCTCATGTAGCTCGCGACGACCGGACAAAAAAAATGACGACGATTACGTAACTTCCTAGTGCGAAATTTAAGCGCAGCTCTTTAATTGCTTCGGCTTTTCGATATGTTGAGGCAAATAATTCGAGCCAGACATGCATGTACAGTTACAGACTTATTCTTCACACAATTCCTTCTTCAAGGAATACTCCACTCCCAGTTGTTGTTGTTATGAAGGAAGCTGCTTTGTGGTCGGAGAAATAAATGGATATATGCTCGACTTGCTGCATCTACGCCTGGTTCTGCATAGCGCACTTCTGAATTCTGGCGGCGACGGTGCTGGGCCTCTGGTCGGGCAGCTCTTTTAGCAGCAGCGGCAGACGAAGGACTTCCACCAGTTCCCTCGCTCATGGCTCAGAAAGGGCTGGCTTAGAATGCACTATCTATGTAGGCGCCGACGGATTATGTTATGATATCAACTTCTGTGAGCCTCGGACAATCCGTCTCGTGCGGAACACTTCGCACCAGTCGCTGCAAGCGAAGCGTAGCTTGGCGCAACTGCCTCGCTTATCGCGACGTCGGGGGAGGCAGCGTGCAGGCGCACAAGAACGTTTCGCGGCGAAGAGATGGCAGCGACTGACTGACGCTGCTGACGCTGCTAGCGAGTCAACTGAAGGTGGCTCTGCGTTGCGGCTTGGGAAGCGCGCACCGTGATCCGCTGTGCCGAATTGGCGCTTCGGCAACCGTAGGGTGCCTCGATGCGCGCGCTCCCCTCCGCCGCCGAGAGGTCGCCCGCATCGAGGCACCCTAGGCAACCTGAGCACACTGCGCCCTCTAGCGCAGTCGCCGCCACAGAGGAGGGGTACACGCAGTGGTGAACGGCGGCGGCTATGCGTTTAGTCTTGTGCAGCAGCACGTCATCGAGATCGGCTGCCACCGAGCTGGCGCTCTGATTGCCGTCCTGAAGGGGTGGCACTGGAGGAGGAGCGAAGAGAGCAAGGAGCACGCCGTGCGCGAGAGATGGCGCCAGGAGCGCGTGCAGCTAGAGCAGCGCGCTCTAAAGTTATCAAGGGGCTTTAGCGCGCTCGGCCCTGCTACGGAGCCGGTTACGGCGAGGGACAAAGGCGAGGCTCGACGGCGATGAGAACGCAAGAACGGGCGCCAAAGAGCTGCGCTCTAAAAAGCAAATGGAACACCGCGTGGAGTGGTGCATTGTATTGTATTTGAATTTGCCTCCTGCGCGAGGAGTGGATTTACCGCAGAGCTGGAACAGAAAGCGGATCTATGTGCAACTGTGTTCTCTATGGGAGCGTATATAGGGACACTACTGCCAGCCTCTCCGCGACCGTGCGGGCGGTCCAGTGACGTTTGCCCTCAATAGTACTAGACAATGGTCGAGTGGGTTGAATGGCGCTCTGCCGCTGAGGCGGCGTGTGAAAAAATAGTGCAAGGGCGCTGCGGCCGAACCTTCGCATTGGGCCGAAAACGCGCTTCGCGGCATATTAAACGTAATTTCGCTGCGGGCTCTGAGACCCTTTGCGCGCGTACGCTCTATAATGGCGATTTATTTCAAGTGGAAATTTATATTGACACCATTTGCTACGTATACTTATTTTAGGCATGGGTTACACAACATGATGTCTTTAATTTTGCTGTCGTTGTCGAGTGCGTTGTCTGCACACTTGACGAGCGCGCGCTCGTTGCGCGGACGTTGGCGAGCGCCCAGTTCTTCTCGCAGAAAGTATGTGCAGTGAAAATTTTTATCGTTTTACTTGCTTTGGCGCGCCCGCGACTCTTGTCGGCCGGTAGGAATTGTAGTTTTAGCCAGGTTAACTGCTATGTTTAGCATTTCTTTGTCTAAACAAACACGTACTTTTTGCTACAGAAGCCGCCTATCTGCCACATGAAGCTGCGCAAAATTTTTTTAAGTATTATGTCATCTTACGCGCGATTCTTATTGATAGAATATTGACCAGGGACACTAACCAAGGAGAACAATATTATAATGAGATAACCCAGCTTTCCTAACTGTGTGGAGCGAAGAGATGCAGATGGCCAATGTACTTCTAGGTAAATGTAAGGGCACATAGACATATATTCATGAAATATAAGAATTACCAAACATTCTAAATGCACTGATTGAGAAAGTGAAAGCTCCCGACTAGAATAAGCGTGTTTCTTTCAAAAGGCGCACCAGCCCCAGTGGAACCAATTGACTTCCCCAGAAAAGGAATCAAGGCAATTATTGGACGTTAACGTGAACAACAATGCTAGGGAAAAAATATTGCCTATGTACACAGACTGGTTTGGGCAGACCGGGAAGTCTTTAACAATATAATATCAATGGCTTGTCTGGCGATCTCCTTCAACATACCAGCAGGCGAAATGAAGTAGAAACATATAATGTAATTGAATGGTATTTGCTATTCAGGTGGTCGTATTCGACTTCAGAAAGTACTATTGACATTTATCTAATATATGTTTCTGTTGGAATACAATGCATAAGAGCACATTTGAAGTCTGGCAGAGTAGAGGCCGATGCGAATCAGGAAATTCCCAATGATTGTACTGCTGGAGAGCCGAGGCGCACCAGCTCCTGAGAGAATTAACCCATGGGTGCTAATCGGTCCTGCTGAGCAAGTTCGTAGCTGTCATTGAACATGAATGTCCCGCTTTGGGGCAGCCTGTAAATCTGTTAACTTGATTCAGGGAAGGAAAACATTGTTTTCAGTGAATCCGTACATTGCAGGTTCTGATGAAGAATGTGTCCGTGGGCAAGAACCCTGTAGGATGAAAAATATATATATATATATATTATAACCTTCTATGTGTCAAGAAAAAAAAAATTAATGTAAGGAAACAGAAAAACAAAAAGAAAAAAAGAAAAAATTTAAAAGCATTAGAAAAAGTAGAAATATAAACAAAATACAAAGCAAAAAACGAAGTTATATGTTTATGCCTTTATTCAACCAATATAGCATAATCACCATATGGAACTTAATATAGCTATTCAACAATACAACTTTGCTGGTCTTCCATCTTCACATAGTCGAAGGGCTCTGAATTTTTGAGCCTCACAATGTCTGCAATCCATTAAAAATGCTTACCCAAGGTGGTATCACACTTATCTTCTTCAAAGAACACGGCAGATTACAAATATCTCTACATGTTTGTGAGGCATGCCGTTCCTTTAATTGCTTCCTTATTTTCATTATCACAGTGCACCGTATAACTGAAAGCAAACGTTTATAGTACAGAAGCTGCTCATTTGAGCGGACATACAGTTGGGAACGGCATTATATTTAAGTACGAAATATAAGATAACCGTAACATGTTTTGCTAAGAAAGCAGACTCGAGAATAATTTCTCTCTTTACACTCCTAGAAAAAAGCCGAAGGACGCAGCTGCCTTCTTTTTTTTTTTTTCTTAAGGAAATTCTGGCATCTTACGTCTGGTGATATGCTTATGGGGCGCGCTGTTCGGGTTCTCACTAACTCGGGTTCTTTAACGTGAACCTAAACGGAAGTACACGAATGTTTTTCCATATCGTTCCCATCGAATTCCACGACCTGGTTTGAACCCGTGCGCTCGAGTTTAGCAGCGCAACGCCATATGCACTATGTACCCACTAATTAAGCTACCGCGCTGCTTTCTTTCCCGTTTCTGGTTAAAACATGGAGCGGACAAAACGTTTAGTACGGCTTACGGGCCAAAGGTTAACATATATACAGGCTACATGAAAGTGTTTTCGGCGCCAGAGGTCCGACTGCAATAAAAGAACCCGCACCAATTACTCCGCATTCTGTTATGCGAGGAAAACGGAAACATGAATACAATGCTGCACTTCACTTTCTATTTTCTTTTGCTATAAGAATACTTTCCGTAAATCTCACTACAGGGCGCGGAACGGGGAAGACATGTTTTATTTGTTTGAAGTGGCAAGCAGGAAGCTTACATATGTTTTTCCGGCTGCGTTTTGCAAGACCTACAGTTGCAAAACTATATGCGCAAGAATACACACGAGAGATACATGCTGCTTGAAGAACAAGAAAAATATTTGGTCTCCAAAGGGAACCGTACAGCAGCACAGTAGAATAAAGGCCAACTCTGCGGCCGGAATGCAGGCGCAATCACCGGGCGGAAGTGAACAAAAAATGAAATAAAGAAGAGAAAGAAAGGCATCTATTTGTAAGGCATAAATACATGTGTTATGCAATTATCAACACCGTCTGAGTGGTCGCAATGCATGTACCAGCGCCCGAACTAGTACGATTGCCCCTCTAAAGAAGTATTGCCAGCAGTTCCAACGACGCGTCTTTGATACGACCCAATCCACTTCGATCGCAGCGCCGCCACAGCATTTTTCGTCGTCGTGCGCCTCACTGCAAAGCACGCGCCGCGGAAGCAACTCGCCCCACTCACCGTATTCTAGCAAACTTCAGGGGCAGAGTTTTGGCAGTGTAGGTACGTCGGCGGCTCGTAGCTTTGTGCGTGCTGTGTGTTGTTGGCGCTCGCTTTTCGTTGAAGCGTCAGACAGCACGAATTTCACTTCGCTCGCTTCTGTTGCCGCATTTCCTCCCGCCAGCGTTTTCACAGCGAGTTTCCGCGGACGTCGAGTCAGGTGTGCTCACGTTTGGTTGTGCGCACGTGACACCATGCCTGTTAATTTAGTGTGCCTATGTCGATAACCTTATACGGCCTGGAAAACGACTATGCTTACTCCGTACAGCTGTCCACTGATTTGTTATCGCAATCGATGCTTCGCCTTTGAGGCTAAACTGCAACTTGTTTATAATTTGATTGATTATGCGTGGTAACATTAAATAAATGCAGTTGAAAACATAAATTACTAAAGCAAACATTCTTTTTCACATTTAGTTCCTACTTTTTAACCCACTGTAAGCTATTTTCATGCGATGGTTCCTCAAGAGGCATGTCAACATAAGCATTTGAGCCATGGCTGAAACCAGACGCACCTTGAAGGGCGCAGAAGTTTTTACTGTGTAAGCAATTCGGCTGTTTGCTAATGGGAAAGAAACATACTAAATACAGGGCTCAAAAGAACACCGAATGGGACAAGTACTGTCGGCCTAGCAAGAAGTGACCATAGTATTTTTTGAGCATAGTGCAAGTGGTCATAGTCAATATCTTCGACGTCGTTGTAGTTAAAGTGAAATGCGTTAATTCTTGTAGCCGACACTGCAATGGAATGTTAGCTATACACAGTGGTCGGAAGAAACAAAATGGAACGAAGGGTTCACCAGATCGCTGGCCGGGCAACATATATATGACAACTTTTATTATTTTAATAATTATATATTATCCTTAATCATTACATTAATTAGACATCGTGCCGAACGTGAGGTCACACTCGCATGCGCGCCATGAATGAGCCTGACCATTTATCCTATCACAAAAATGTCATACCACCCAAAAGGCGCATTGAGCCGCGTTTTATTGGTGGCCTCCAACGAAAGCTTCAATAGGAAAGCCAATAAGCTTACTTCCATACAGGGCTTTGATGATCAAGGAAATAAAGCAATCGAAAATTACGCCTCACTATCATTGGACGCAATAGTTGGCTGAAGCAGGGAGCGGTATAGCCTGCACTGAAAAAGAGTACCCGGCCATCACTACATTTCTAACTGCCTCAGCGGGATCATTAGTGGGCCTGCCTTTGCTCCTTCGGTGGTCCTGAATAGCGGCCCCATATCAAAGATCGTCTTTGCATTGTCCGCGCTGGCTATTACGACCGTTCATACAACGATCATCGAAACGTGTGCGCTACTTCTGAGCGCCTGTAGGACGTTGAAGAGGGTGCACAATATAGACCGACTCAATGGGATACGCATTTGAGCACGCAGTTTGAATGCATTCACGGTTCGACGGTTTTTCTGTGCGTTTCACTCGGCTTAGGAAAATGACCAAGCCGCCTTACTTAACTTACTAGAGCGCCAAATTGCATGATTAATCGCCTTGGATCCCAACAGAAGAGCGCGAAGTATGAATCGTGTGCCACCTGCTATGTATACCCCTCTTGAGGACTGAGCTTCAGATTCCGAAAGCAGTTGGAGAGGAAACAAAATTCTGCGAAACTCTACTCTCTGGAGCCGCAACTCATACTGCCGATAAGCATACCAGTACAGTGAATAGCTTGTGAAAACGAAACTCAAGTGAGCGTATTGCTGATTGAATTTCGTTTACTACGTTACCAGACGCACCCTAGAGATGTTACTTGAGTGGTAGCACATTTATCGGACTTTCTTTCCTTAGGGATATTCTTATACTTGAATCAAAGTGAATAGATCTGAGAAAAAGCATAGCGTGAGAGGTAAGACCAGTTTAGCATTTCACTGTCATTAAAAAGAAATGTAGAAATATGTAGCGCGGTGGCTATCAGGCCCCGCAGATGTAACTACTTTCTGTTGACCCACTGGAGCACGAATGGGCTGGCGCGCATGCAGCGATATGGAGTGATGCGTTATACAAGCTGCAGGAGTGGGAGCCGCAAACCCTGCACGAACAGATTTAAAGATTGAAAGATGAGAGCGGATTCTTGAGCGAGATTGTGTTGCATGTTGTATTTGTTAGTGCTAAAATGGGCAGGAAGTGAGAGAACACACATCGCTACACGGAAGTACTTCTCATCTAGCAACCGTGCTTATAGACGAGCTGCAATTATCTATATTTCAGATCAAATATCAGCTTCCTCTCTTTCAGCGGCATTCATAAAATTCTATTTGTTTTCGCCACAACAGAACTACGCCCAGACACATGCATTTAGTATTTTCACAAGGTATCAGTTTCGCTTACTTTTCTGCCGTCTGCGTTTGTCTTATTCGGATATGATGGCAGGATCGTGTCTAAAGTAGCATAGAACTACAAGCCCGACGGGGCGCTCACAGATTTTGACGTTTTTAACGCATCTCCATAGCAATATCAGTGTCACCGGCACTTTCACAATACGTAAATTACATAATATGACGTATGTTGCGGAATATGTATTTATATATAAAATATGAAAGAACTTGTATAACTCAACGCTAAGGAGCCTAACAATAATATGCGACGATATACACATAGGAAACACCCGATCGTGTGTTATAGATCTGTTTCCGTTAAAGGTTGACATCTCCCATAGAAAAATTCAACCTTACTTTCTTTAGAATTCTTTCTAACTTTCTATCAGCTTTATTAACATCCTATGTACTTTTACTTCCTATTAACGTATGTTACAAGAAATTTGGTAGGCTCCGTTTTTACTTTCGTTTGAAGAAAGTTTGTTAAAAGAAAGTTTTAAAAAGTTGGTAGGCTCTATTCTGACTTTAGTTTAAAGAAAGTTTGTTCAAAGAAAGTTTTACAAAAGTCTGTAGGCTCTCTTCTCACTTACGTTTGAAAAAAGTTGGTTTAAAGAAAGTTGATTGGCGGTGCTCTTTTGTTTGAAAGAAAATTATAACAGTTGTATTTAAATGATTCCTTTGCTCATTTAACACTGCGATAAAGAAGCATAACATGCTAAATAGGTAATACAATAATTAGTAAGAATACCACAGTATCCCTGTAATGATTCCTTCCTGCAGTTTAAAAGAAAGGAACGAGACAGAATAACTTCTTGCTTCGCATGCATATGTAATCAACAGAAGCTAAGATAAAATATATTTGCCTTATCTAGTTAAGTTGTCTGTTCATAATCTTTCTTCTACTCTAAAGAAGAAAGACTTTTACGCATTGGGAATCCCACCTTCTACATGTGAAGCACAGACGCTACCACTGCTCCATCTTAAACAGTTGCACTATTTTATGTTTTGACATATTGTAAGGCTGTTTATTTTTGTTCGCGAAGCTTTTTTTTTGGATCTCGGCTTGTTAAGAAACCTTTCTTATACTATTCTATGTATATTATACACGAAACGTGGTTGTCTCACAAATGCAGTACCTGCACTCACTGTTAGAAGTGCTTTTTCTTTTTCATAACTGCGGGTGATCGCTGTGTTGAGATTGTTGGTCGAAGAGAAGTGCGATAGCACGAATCCCGTAGAATTCTTGCTTGGGTGCACAACTTAATAATTTATGATTGTCTGGCTGAGCACTTTCATTGTTCAGTCAATCATGAAGTGAAGGATTCGTAGTGGTAGATCACTTGAATTTTAGCATTTGGTGATCTGAAAGACCTAAGTTTAATCAGCTTAGCAAAGTAGCTTCCTCTGAGTTAAATATAATCGGGGGGCTTGAGTAATTATGCATGATATACTCCATGCAGGCTCTATAATAATCTAGCCAAATTGTCTTTCTAAGAACCTCGTTCAGATGCATGAGGCGTTCAGACGCGTATATATTTTTTCTTTTCATGATGCAGTTTTATGAAGTAGACTTCTCATACTGTTGCCTGTGTGCCTATATTCTTCCCTCCAATCGGTCCCACTTATGTATTGCATACCACGCTTCATCTTCTAAAACATTTGCACAAAACAAGACACTTCGTTCCTTGTTAGGTAGCGGCTGAATACCTAGTCACAGTATGAGAGTTCACTTCCTCAAGCTTATAACAAATCATTAACCTTTTAATGTTTGAACCTCACTATGAATCCCTAGTGCAGGTTCGCTTCAGGCTGAAAGCCGGTCTCCTTTACACATTACAGAAATTTGAGTTGGCAGCGTGGTGAAAGAGACTGCTGAATCATGGCAATCAGTCAAATGCAGCAGTTGCAAGCCATACCATGACAGCACAGCTGAATGTTGAGCATTCACTTTTACACTGCCATATTTTTTTCTCCATTTCTTTGTCCTTTTTGAGTTGGCGTGGGTTGAAGCTTGTTCTTTGCAGTTACTTATCTTTAATGCGAAGAATTCATTTTATTTTCCCTCTGATTTATCAAGATGTCACAAGGATGCTTGCTTCAAGCGCAAGCTGCCCTGCACTTTATTTTGGAAATATTCACTTTTTAATACAGTGTAATTATGTGTTGCACTCTTAGCGAATTGAGGTTTCGAACTGTGAATAATAGAGCGCCTAGAAAAATGTGCCCGACGGCCTAAATACATGGTTTAGGCAAAAAGTTCTTTATTGCTTTCGCGCAAAAGTTCTATCATTGAGAGCTTGATGGAAGCTTGTCTGGTCGGGATCAAATACGACGAAGAGAGACATAGACTAACGAAATAAAACTTTATACGCTAGGCATATTGGTTTCACATGAAAGCCTTATTCACAGGGGGCAAAAGTAGTAGAAGTGCCTATTTATGTAGGTTTTAGCATGTGGCGCAAGCACTGAGCATAAGACGGGGAGAGGGTTCCTTCGTTTCGATAAGCGTGTGTCCTGTTGATTATATCTAGGGGCCCCACACGTACAGGTGTCACTTCCAGTTTTTTCCTGACCAATTATTCTTGAGTTCATCCAGTCACTGTTGTACTTAATCATTGCTGCGTGCTCTGTCAAAGCATTTGGAGCCACGAGTCACCATTTGCTTCAAGGAAAATGTTTTTCAGCTGCCTGTCTGCCATAGTTCAAGCTAGCCGACCAAAATACAAATTTGCATGCACATTGTACTTTCGCGTATAGGGCAAGTAATTGCGGAACATTACTGTAGAAGTACATATAGATTTAGTTCATGCTGCATTCTGTGAACTTAATTTTTTTCAGTCTACAAGCAAAAAGGTAAATAATTGAGCAAAAAATGATATTGAAATTTGTTCATAACTATATTCAATATGGAGCATTTCTTCTAAATACTTGTTCAGAAGTAATCTGTCAAATAGAATGTAGAACACTCTTTATAAGATACTATGGTTATGGATATTCTATAGCTGAGTAGTCCAGGCAGCTGCATTTATTACTGACGAGTTTACTGTTGCTAAATACAAGAAAATTGTAGCATAGTAATAAGGACTGTTTGAAGGATCTTTCAAGTTTGTAAAGTTGTATATTGCATAAGTGATTTCATCGCATTTATTGACAGTTAGGCACGTCTAGCTGAAGCCGTTCTAAGAAGTTTGAATATCCTTGCTACAACTGATTTATACTGTTGTGTGATTCCCGCATGTAACAGGTGCGTATTCTGTGAAGCCGTACTGCTTCTTTCGCTTTTTGGGCTGTGTTCCAATGCCCACAAGGACGTCGCCAAAAAAGAGGCCTTGGGCCCCAGATGTGTGAGTGCCATTCTAAGCCCGTGTGGTAAGGCAGTCAGTCAAAATATTCCCTTTCATTGTAGGTCATTTAAAGTTCTTGTGCATGACTGCTACATGCTGTTCCGCCCACACAGACTGACAGAATGCATCAGGCTATTGTAACTATTTTTTGCATTTTTCCTCCCTTAGGCTCACAACAAGGCATCTTAATTTCACCACGGAGGTATGAAGAATGAATCATCGTCGCTGCTTGCTTTTGGCTTTGAAGGACATATATGAAAGGGTTGCAAAATAAATGTCAGTGTTTGAAAATATTGTTGTTTTTTTGCCAACAGATGCATTTATATCCCGCTCATGTGCAAGGTTACATCAGAAGAGTACCAGAATACTTCGAAAATTCTGAATAAAGCCGGAAATATCAGCAGGGTGTTTCTGAAACGTACAACAAAGTTGCAAGGATATTTCTATGGTGAGAAACGGAAAGTTGGAAAAACGTTACTGGGAAGTTTCTAGGTGGAGAAATAAAAAGTTGGTAGAATTCTACATTAAAGTTTCTAAAATGTATGAAGATGTTTAGTAAATCATGCTTTTAATGTTTGAAGCATATTCATCCATCGTTTAAAGAAAGTTTGTAAATAAAATTTTTATTCAATATCGGTCGTCAATAGTCGACGGAATGTTGGTATAAAGTTTAAAAACGGTTTGAAAAGATTCAATAAACCGTTGGTAGGTTCTAGTAACATTTGTCTAAAAAAAATTTATTCAAAGTTATGCGAAATTTTTGTAAGGGCTTTCATGTACATAAATATATCATATTGATTCATTACGATGTTATTCACGAAATTGTATTGGGAAATCACCGATCAAGACTATTACACAATGTAATATACATCAAAACATTCATTATTTACACTTACGCAAGAACAGCAGAGGAGTCTAATGTTCAGTAGAAGTATATTTTATAAATACGTTAGGCTCATTAGAGCTAGAGAGGTTCACCTTGATAACTGATAGATTCTTATATTAAAAAATTTAGATACGCTACGTGCTTGAGTATGGGAACCGCATTCCTTTCTACGCTGCAGCAACGTATATACATTTGTGCAAAAGCTGAGACATAAACATTAATAGGCATAAACACCATTCTCGTCTTGTATACCAGTTACGTAAATGTGGTAACATTTATTTATAACATTAAGAGGTTTCATTCCAGAAGCGAAAAAACTTTGCTACGAGGGAAGTCGTGGCGAAATTTTGTGGGCTAGTTTTAGCCACCTGGCGCTTTTTGATACGTATTATCGAGCACTGGTTCAGTGGACGAGAACGAGCTCCTTCTATCATCTCTTTCAAAGACACGATAGCCCACAACCACCAGTGAAACAGGTAATAGAGTGCTGCTGCGCACGCCATTGACACGCCGGCTGACACACGGGCGTTGACACGTGATTGACAGACGGCCCTGTGCCTGGCCTTGTGCACAGCATTTCTTTATTCTCAATTCGACACGCTAACACACCTTTGCTCGTTGACGCACCCACCCGCCTTATGGCCCCTCTCCTTTAGAAGAACCCCACCTATATATATTGCGGCGAGGAAAGAATATGTCGCCTTGAGGAAGACAAGTCCACTTGTCGAAACGTTGGCTCCCGCTTTCACCTTGTTCTCGTTTTGATCACCACCTTTTTGGTATCTCATATTTTTTGATAAAAGAAGTGCTTTGGAGGATTTTCACTAATCCCATTATTGTTCGCGTCGACGTGCGTCCTAGAGCACAAGCGTACTGAACCTGTGTAACATTAGGTGCAGTCACACTTTCTTTGATTGCAGAACCGCCCGTGTAGATGTGAATACATTCCTCGTACTTGTCAAATAGATGGTGTCAATTCTTTCGCCGCTGTTGTGGAACCATCGCATTAAGACCTTCGATTCTTCAAGTCTTGGTAGGAGTGGCTCGGCCTCCCGGTTCCTGGCACACCATCAAGAAAGAACCGCAAAGCTCGCCTTCGTGCATAGCGTTCGCCGCCAGCGTTTCCCGGTAAACGTTACGGTTACGTAAGTTGCAGTTGCCGGGAAGCGTAAGAAGCGCTCAGGGATCTTTGAATGCTATCGCGTTCGCCTCTTAAAGACCAACTACAACAAAATTTTGTACCCCGTAAAAAGCGCAGTTTAAGATAATTTAGACATGCAGTAGCCTCTGCGCAAACTCTTATAACACAGGTCAATGCTGCACAAAGAGTTCGAAAAAATCGATGTTTTTTAAACCAAAGCTGAAAAAAATAACATCGCCATTATCGCTCGGCAAAGGTGACGTACAGTGAAGAATGTGGAGAACCAGCAC